>NW_028273641.1:0-600000 GCF_024610735.1 Ursus americanus | reverse complement strand
GGCATGCTGGTGGCTTCAAGGGGCTTGGCGTCAGGAGCCTTGGGGTGAAGTCTGCAACTGCTTGCCTGACCCTTGGTGCATCTCACAGGTGTTTTGTTGCCTCTTATGAAATTGCCGGCAGATAATGTTCTGCTTAAAGGGGAACCCTCCCATCCTGTTGGTGGGAATGCAAAGTGGTGCAGCCAGTCTGGGAACCAGTGTGGGGGTTCCTCAAAAAGTTAAACATTGAACAACCACATGATCCAGCAATTGCTGTCCTATGTATTTACCCAAAGGATAAAAAAATGCAGATTCGAAGGGGGTCCGTGCACCATAATGTTTATAGCAGCAATGTCCACAGTAGCCAAACTATGGAGAGAATCCCAAAGTCCATGCACTGATGAATGGATAAAGCAGATGTGGGATACATATATATAATGGAATATGACCCAGCTTCAAAAAGAATGAAATCTTACCATTTGCAAGGATGTGGGTGGATCTAGAGTGTATTAAGCTAAGCAAAATCAGTGAGGAAAGACAAATATCCTATGCTCTCACGCTTGTGGAATTTCAGAAAAAAAAACAGATGAAGAGAGTTGAGGGGTGATGAGAGAGGCAAACAAGGAAATAGACTCAACCTTGGAGAACAAACTGAGTGTTGCTGCAGGACATGGGCGTGGGGGTAAGAGTTAAATGGGTGAGGGGTATTAAGGAGGAATCTTGTGATGAGCACCGGGTACTGTATGCAGGTGAGGAATCACTAAATCTTACCCCTGAAGCGAATATTCCATGGCATGTGAACTAACTTGAATTTAAGTAAAAGAAGAAAGGAAAAAGTGTTCTGCTTCATGAAGAGTGAGGTAAAGTTGTAGTGATTTGGGCTGTACTATTCTATAGATGAGAGTTGTAGAACACCCTGTTGTAGGATACACTAGTTTCTTATCACATAAGGATTCCTCAAAAAACTGCAATGAAAGATTCAGGTCTCAGAGCATGTTCATGTTCCACTGATATGTTACAGTTTGCACAGGTAGGAAAGAAGGTGGAGAGAAAGGCAACAGAAGGGGAAAGTAGGTGTGAACCTTTCATTAGTTAGCGTTATAGCTTTCTCATGAAAGTCTTGCGCCAGTGTGATTTTGGAAGCAGAGTGGGAATCTGGGAGCTTTGCAGGAGATGGGGGAGTTCCAGGTCTGGGTAAAGCTGACAGGGGGCCCAGAGGAGAGCTGAATGCATTCTGCAGCAGGATGTGGGCAGGGTGGGCTCCAGGTGTGGCTATGGGTCTCCTGGGTGAGAGTTGTGACAGGTGTGGGCTGTGTGCAAGTTCCTGGCTGAGGACAAGTGAGGCACAGGCGGAGAGCTGGCAGAGAACCTTTTTCTGGGCCACCAGCCTCACCCAACACACACAGTCTCATCTTCTGTCCCTGACGCTCCAATTCAGACTTCTCCGAAGGTGAGTGAGAACACATCAAGAGCATTCGAAACAGAAGGGAAAGCATGTGCAATGGCTCTGGGGCAGGAGAATTCCAGGTATGTCCAGGAGCAGCAAGAAGGCCCTGTGGCCACAGGAGACAGCTTAGGACATGAGCTCAGAGAGGTGACAGAGGGTGACAGAAAGCCATTCCAGGGCTATATCCCCATGAGACCCTGTTTCACTGGGCCATCCTGGCTACAATGTTGAGAACAGATGACAGAGGGTTGAAGATGGCAAGGCAGGTCAATGACGAAGCTTTTCCAGGAACTCAGGCACTGTGGACCAGACAGGTGGCCTTGGATGGAGTGGTTAGACCTATTCTGGGTCCATTTTGAAGATACAGCTCACAGGATTTGCTGATGGGTTAGCTATTAGGAGCAGGAGAACGGAGGAATTAGGGTAACTCCCAGCTTTTGTGGGTTGTCGTGATCGAGGGGAAGGAGAGGGTTTCTCGGGAGGTAGGAGGTAGTCCGTGTTCCACATGCTGAGGAAGGTGCCTTTCCCGGTGGGTCTGCTGAGGTTTGTGTCTGGGAGAACCTTTCACATCTCGTCCCTCAGCAATGCTCAAGTACAAGTATCCCCCGTTTTTAAACGTTCACAGTAAGACACTGGGATTTCTTGAAAAACTATGTTATTACCCAGCTTCAGTAAGAGGAAGAGACCTGAAGAGGATTTCCCTCTTATGAAAAAAGGTGAACAGTGAGAATCGCATTCAGCATCTGTTTTGGGGAGAAGCATGACAAAGGCGGTGTGCTCCCCAACCAGCTCCTTCCGCTGGGAACTGCTCTCCGCATCCAGCCACCAGCACATTGAATTGTGTTTGTGAGCCTCTGCTGTGCTTTATCTTCATTTATGCTGGGCCTCCATTGGAAACTTGTGTGCTGAGGCCTAAGAAAAGCCAAAGAGAAGGAATTTTGGAGTCTGAGCACACTGTCTAATTGTTCCATGTAAATTAATGGCCATTCCTTCTTGACACCATTTCTGCTGTGCAAGGTTTCTCAGAAGCTCTGTACTTTCAAAGAGCAGGGAAACCTATACCCCATGCTGTGGGGTTAGTTTTAGTCTCCATGCTGGACAGAACATTTCATGACTGTCGGATTTTCTCACTCAAACATTGAGACTTTGACCACCTTCACCCGTTTCTACCACCCCATCCCCGAATCTGGCACCTACCAATCTGCTCTCAGTATCTATGTGTTCAGTATTTGTTTATTACACGTGGAATGTACATGAGAGCATCTGGTATTGGTCTTTCTGTGTCGGAGTTACTTGGCATAAGGCCCCCAAGGTCTGTGTTTCCATGTCTGGTTCTTGTGAATAATGCTTTAGTGAATGTGGGAGTGCATCTGTCTTTTTGAGGCAGTATTTTTGTGTTCTCCGAATCAATACTCAGTAGAGCCATTACTGGGTCATGGGGTAGTTGTATTTATTTTTTCAGGAACCTCCATACCGTTTGTCACAGTGGCTGCACCAATTTCCATTCCCACCGACAGTGCACAGTGTCTCCTCGTCTGCACACCCTTGACCCCACTTGGTGTCTGTCTCTGGGACAATTGCTGTTCCAACAGTTGTGAGCGGATAGCCGATTGTGGGTTTGACTGATGTTTCCCTGATGATGATTAGTGATGCCGAACAACTTTTTCTGTCTGTTGGCACCTGTGTGCCATCTTTGGAAGGTATCTATTCACATATTCCCCACATTTTTTATACTTTTTTTTTGTTTTGATTTGTATGAGTGTTGTGTGTATTTTGGATATTAGCCTCTTCTCACACATATGATTCGCAGATATTTTTTTTCTTATTGGGTCAGTGGCCTTTTAAGTTTTTGATGGTTTCTTTTGCCGTGTGGAAGATTTCAGTTTGATGTTGTTCCACTTGTTTATTTTTGCTTTTGTTGCCTTTGCATTTGGTGTCCGATCTGAAGACTCTTTGCCAAAACCAATGTCAAGAGACTTAGTACCTGTGTCTTCTTGGAGGTTTATGGATTCAGGTCTTATGTTCAAATCATTCATCCATTAAAAATTTTGTGTGTGGTGTAAGAAAGTGACCCAGTTATATTCTTCTGCATTTAGTGTCCAGTTTGCCTGTTACCGCTCACTGAAGACACAGTCCTTCCCTCATGGCATATCTTCTGCTGCTGTGTCGTAAGTTAGGATCATCTACGTGTGGGTAAGTTTCTGAGCTTTCTGTTCTGTTTCACTGACCTGGTGTCTGTGTTTCTGCCAGTACCATCCTGTTTTGATGACAACAGCTTTGTAATCTAGCTTGAAATACAGGTGTGTGTTGACTGCACCTTTCTTTCTCCAGGTTGCTTTGGGTATTTGGGGTCTTTTGTGATTCCATACAAGTTTGAGGACTGTTTTCTATTTCCTCGAATAATGCCACTGGAATTCAGATAAGGATTTCATCACATCTGTCGATTGCTTTGGGTACGATGGACATGTTCACATAATTAACTTTTCCAGTTAAGGAGCATGGCGTAAGCTTCCATTTGTGTGTGTTGCCTTCCAAATCTTTGACCCATACATTCTGCCCCCCTCGACACACGTGTTTTTCATTTCTTTTCTGCCATGTGTTGAGTGTACTATGTCTTTCTCATTCTTGGTTACTTTTATTCCTAGATTTTTTTTCATGCAATTGTAAATGGCATTGCTTTTTTATTTCTCTTTGCGAAAGTATGTCATCAGTATACAGAAATGCAACAAGTTGGGTCATCTGTGTGGCTCCATAGGTGAAGCGTCTGCCTTTAGCTCAGGTCATGATCCCAGAGTTCTGGGATCGAGCCCCATGTTGGGCTCCCTGCTTAGCGAGGGTCTGCTTCTCCCTCTTTCTGACACTCTCCCTGATCCTGCTTTTTCTCTTCCTGTCAAATAAATAAATAAATAAATAAATAAATAAATAAATAAAATCTGAAAAAAATAAAGACAACAGGTCTCTGTATATCGACTTTATATCCTGCAGCTTTCTTGAATTTGTTTATTCTAACAGTTTTTTTGTGTGGAATCTTTCGAGATTTCATGTCATTTGCAAATAGTGACAGTTTTCCTGTATGGATTTCATATCTTTCTCATTTTTAAAATGATGTTAGTCACCCTAGAGTACTTCATTTGTTTTTGATGTAGTGTTCCATGATTCATTGTTTGCATATAACACCTAGTGCTCATTATGACACGTGCCCTCCTTTTTTTAAAAAAAAGAATTTATTTATTTATTCGACAGAGATAGAGACAGCCAGCGAGAGACGGAACACAAGCAGGGGGAGTGGGAGAGGAAGAAGCAGGCTCACAGCGGAGGAGCCTGATGTGGGGCTCGATCCCATAACCCTGAGCCGAAGGCAGACGCTTTACCGCTGTGCCACCCAGGTGCCCCAATATGTACCCTCCTTAATACCCATCACCAGGATAACCCATTCCCCTTCCCCTCCCTTTCTGCAGCCTTCAGTTTGTTTCCCAGTTTCAGTAGTCTCTCATGATTCATCTCCGCCTCTCATTCCCCCCTTCACTTTTCCCTTCCATCTTCTAATGTCCTCCATGCTATTCCTTCCGTTCCACATAGGAGTGAAACCATATGATAATTGTCTTTCTCTGCTTGACTTAATTTCACTTAGCATAATCCCCTCCTGGTCCATCCACGTTGGTGCAAATGGGGGGTATTCATCCTTTCTGATGACTGAGGAATATTCCATTGTGTAGATGAACCACATCTTCTTTGTCCATTCATCTGCTGAAGGACACCTTGGCTCCTTCATCAGTTTGGCTATTATGTACATTGCTGCTATGAACATTGGGATACAGGTGCCCCTTCTTTTCATTACTCTGTGTCTATGCGGTAGATACCCAGTAGTGCAATTGGTGGGTCATAGGATAGCTCTGTGTTTAACGTCGTGAGGAACCTCCATATTGTTTTCAAAAGTGGCTATACCAGCTTGAATCCTCACGAGTACTGTAAGATGGTTATGCTTTCTCCACATCCTCTCTGACTTTTTTTTATTTCCTGTCTTGTTAATTTTTTTTCAAGATTTTATTGATTTATTCCACAGAGATAGAGATAGACAGCGAGAGAGGGAACACAAGCAGGGGGAGTGGGAGAGGAAGAAGCAGCATCATAACGGAGGAGCCTGATGTGGGGCTCGATCGCATAATGCCAGGATCACGCCCTTAGCCGAAGACAGACGCTTAACCACTGTGCCACCCAGTTGCCGCCTGCCTTGTTAATTTTAACCATTCTAACTGGTGTATGGTGGTATCTCATTGTCGTTTTGATTTGTATTTGCCTGATGGCAAGTGATGTGGAGCATTTTTTCATGTGTCTGTTGGCCATTTGTATGTCTTCTCTGGAGAAGTATCTCTTTGTGTCTTCTGCCCATTTTTTGGGTGTCGAGTTTGAGGCGTTCTTTATAGATCTTGGATACCAGCCCTTTATCTGTAATATTATTTGCAGATATCTTCTTCAATTCCATAGGATGCCTTTTTGTTTTTTTGATCATTTGCTTTGCCGAGCAGAAGTTTTTATCCTGATGAAGTGCCAATAGTTCATTTTTGCTTTTATTTCCTTTGCCTTTAGAGACGTGGCTTGCAAGAAGTTGTTGTGTCCACGTTTGAAGAGCTCTTTTGATTTTGATATGATACAGGAATCCATTATCTTTCTTTCCTGATTGTATTCGAGTCCTCTGTGTTTCTTGGTGAGTCTAACTAAGTTTGTCAGTTTTGTTTATCTTTCCAAAAAAAGCAGCTCTCATTTTCATTTTTTTTTGTCCTTTTAGTCTCCGTTGGATTTATTTATGCATTCCTTTTTGTTATTTCCTTATTTCTACTAATTTGGGGCTTTGTTTGTTCTTTTTTTTTTTCTAATTCTTTACCACATAAATCGGGTTGTTTATTGGAGAGCATTCTCATGGATTGATGAAGACTTGAATTTCTATGAATGTCCCCCATAAAGCTACTTTTGCTGCATCCCATAAGTTTTTGTAAGTTGTCTTTTTCATCAGTGTCAAGGTACTTCTAAAATTTTTTTGATTTCTTCTTTGACTGTTGGTTGTTCAGTAGCATGTTGTTAAATCTCCACACATTTATTTAAGATTATTTAAGTATCTGACAGAGAGTGAGACAGCGAGAGAGGGAACGCAAGCAGGGTGGTAGGAGAGGGAGAAGTGGGCTTCCCACTGAGTAAGGAGCCTGATTCGGGGTAGATCCCAGGATCCTGGAATCACGACCTGAGCTGAAAGCAGATCCTTAACAACTGAGCCACCCAGGCCCCCCAATCTCCACCTATTTTTGACTGTCCCATTTTTTTCTTGAGACTGATTTCTAGTTTCATATCATTGTGGTTGGACAAGATTTGAAGCAGAAGGTGAAAAGAGCATTCAGATGAAAGGTTTGTTTCCTGGAGGGTTTTCTGAGGGCAGACCATGAGTTCAGTGGGGATGGAGGAAGGTTTTGTGAGACGGGGGCTGGGGTTAACCCTCGTTAGAATTACTGACTACTACCATGCAGGCTGTGTGCTACCGTTCACACCGTAGTCCTGATGGACTGGTACTTCATTAGAAATATTTTCTAGGAGGTGTAGGCATAGTCTTCACTTAAAGAAAGGTGCCGTGTGGGTTCATGGCATGACCCCAGGTCAGCAACCAGGATGTTTGGTATTGTGGGGGATCAGAACCAGGCTTTCTGTGGGAAGTGACAGAAATAGGGTATGGTGAGCTCCATGACCATAGGTGAGGTCCCTAGTGACCCACTGGGTGTTGGGTTCTGTGGATCTGTCTCATCATGTGCTGTGGAATTCAGGGACACCCTCCTATCTGTGGATTTGTGTGGAGACAGGTAGACATCAGTGTCTGGCCAGGCACGAGGGTCACACTGGACCACCACCAGAGGTGCAGCGTGCGTGGGAGCCACTGCTTGGTTTCCACGAAAGCTGACCAGGGTCTGTGACCGTGATTCCTAGCAGCTGCAAGGGGAGAGGAGGCCGGGGGTGGTGCACACTTCCTAGAGTTGTGGTCAGGACTAGTCTGGAGCACAAAAAGTCAGCCACACCTGGCACAGAAGGCACCCAGTCAGTGTAGCTGTGGGCACTGCTCCCATGGCACTTTCAGGCCGGCTCCATGCTGCCACCTCCTGCATTTCATCATCATCTTCAAGGTCATGTGCCTCTGCTCTTGCCCCATGGCCTCCGGGGTATTGTCCGTCCTCCATCTGGCCCTCGTCCCTGGTGCCCTGTGCAGTCCAATGCCAGGGTACCCGTCTTGAGACAAATATCTGGCCCTGATGGAACACTTCCATGGATCTCGTGTAATGTGA
Organism: Ursus americanus; assembly: GCF_024610735.1. Taxonomy (NCBI): domain Eukaryota; kingdom Metazoa; phylum Chordata; class Mammalia; order Carnivora; family Ursidae; genus Ursus; species Ursus americanus. Next base: position 592,254 of record NW_028273641.1, on the reverse strand, counting down.
GGGTGATGCCCTGCACTGGAAGGGGGCTACATGTCCCCAATCAGGAGAGCCATGTCTCCCTTTTCAGCATGGCCTGCCCGCCCCTCAGTCTTCTTAGGGAAGCTCTCCCCACTTCCTGAGATGACAGCCCTGAACTTAAAACTGAATGTCATTTTACATATCTCTATGCCTTAGTTCATCCATGGCATGTCTTTCAACCCCGTCAGTGGGTTTTTTTTAGAAGTTCTGAAGGGCTGTCTGCTCAAGGAGGGGATGACCTGGGTGGGGCAGCTTTCCCTCTCATCTCCCTCAGCATGTCTCTGAGCCCTGGGGCCAGCTGTCCCACTGAGGATTGAGGGACACGAGCCAGCCCTTCCTGAGCCCAGGCTGTGTCAGCTCATAGACTGATGCGTGTCAGAGTGGTGGGTAGCTGGCATGGGCCAGAGGCAGGCAGTGTCTCCTTCTCATTCCTTCCCTCCCTTCCTCCCAGAGGTAGCTCAGAGCAGCCTTCAACCCCTGCATCTCCAGATCCCTTGACCTGTGCCTCCTGTGTTCAGCTGGTGACCTTGGAGTTTCGCATGGATTCTACCTCACGTACCCTCTCCCGTAGCAATTCCTGGATCAGGGGAGGGGTCGGACCCTTGTCTGCTTTTGGTCTTCTTCCTGTCCAGCACCAAGCCCACCCACCTTTGCATCTTCCATGTATGTGCTTGGAAGCAAGCCCATCCACAGGGAACCTATTAGCCAAATGGATCCAGGCAATGAACACTGAAGTAGAGATCCAGGATCCATAATAAACCTGCTCTGAAACCTGTCCCAAAGTCTGTGAGTCTCTCACACTGAAACAAAAACAATAATAGCTTTCTGGACTGTGAAGTGACATGTGTCTCTACTTCCAATCTTGAATGCATTGGTGCTGAGCCTGGACTGAAAAGGACCATGGCTCCCATGGGCTGGGATCCACGGTAAGAACTCAGTGAAATCTGAATTTGATTCAAGTAGTGAATAATTATTGTAGAGCGAATCCTCCCAAGTAGGGCTTATGCACAGTGCACAGGAAAAGCTTTTTCAAAGAGGTTCCTGAAAGAAAAAATCTTTTTTAGAAATTTATTTTAATTCCAGTAGAGCTAACATACAGTGTTACATTCGTTTCAGGTGTACAATAGAGTGATTCAGTAATTCTATAAATTACTCAGTGGTCATCAAGAAAAGTGTCCTCTTAATCCCCTTCACCTATTCCACTCAACCCTCTATCCACCTCCTCTTGTAACCATCCGTTTGTTCTCTATTGTTAAGAGTTTGTATTTTGGTGTGTCTCCTTTTTCTCTTTTAGTTATTTATTTTTGTTTGTTGCTTAAATTCCCTATTAGAGTGACATCTTATGGGATTTGTCTTTCTCTGAATGCCTGATTTTAGTTAGGATAATACTCTCTAGCTCCATTCATGTGGCTGCAAATGGAAGGTTTCATTCTTTTTCAAGCCGAGTAATACTCCATTGTGTGTGTGTATGTGTGTGTGTGTGTGTGTGCACGTGCGTGTGTGTGAATACACATCTATCATCTCATTTGTCAATTTTTCTACAGACACTTGGGTTGCTTCCATATTGTGATATTCTAAATAATGGTGCAAGGAACATAGGGGTGCACGTATCCTTTTACGTTACTGTTTTCCTATTCTTTGGGTAAATACAAGTAGTGTGATTGTTGGATCGTAGGGTAGTTTTATATTTAATTTTTTCAATAACCTTCATACTGTTTTCCACGGTGGCCACCACAATTTGCATTCCCACCCACAGTTCACGAGGATTCCCCTTTATCCACATCCTCTCAACACCTGTTCTTTGTTGTGCTTTTGATGTTAGCCATTCTGACAGGTTTGAGGGATTACCTCATTGTCCTTTGGATTCACATTTTCCTGATGATGGGTGATGGTGAACATCTTTTCACGGGACTGTTGGCCATTTGTATTTCTTCTTTGGAGAAATGTCTGTCCATGTCTTCTGCCTATTTTTTAACTGGATTATTTGTTTCTTGGGGGTCGAGTAGTATCAGTTGTATATGTTTTGGACACTATCCCTTTATTGCATATGATCTTTGCAAATATCATCTCCCTTTGAGTAAGTTGTCTTACTATTTTTACGTTTTCATTGTTCTTCTGCCATGTGGAAACTTTATTTTGCTGTATTCCCAATAGTTTATTTTTGCTTTCATTTCCTTTGCCTCAAGACACAGTCTAGAAAAACGTTAATATGGTCCATGTCAAGAAGTTACTGTCTTCCCTACTGTAGGATTTTTATGGATTCAGGTCTCATATTGAGGTCTTGAAACTGTTTTGTGTTTGTCTGTATTGTGTAAGAAAGCAGTCTAATTTCATTCTTTTGTGCGTAGCTGTCTAGTTTTCCCAACAAAATTTGTTGTAGAGACTGTCCTTTTCCCTTTTGATATCGTTGCTTGCTTTGTGGAAGATTCATGGACCACATAATTATGGGTTTCTGTTTGAACTTGTATCCTGTTCCTTTGGTCGCTGTGTCTATTTTTGTGCCATACTCTCTTGTTAGGATGCCTGCAGCTTTGTAGTATAACCTGAAATCTGAAATTGTGAGTCCTCCACCTTTGTTTTTCTTTTCCACATTGCACTGGCTGTTCGGAATCTTTAGTGGTTCCATACAAATGTTTAGGATTGTTTATTCAAGGTCTTTTGTTCTTTAATTTAAATTCAATTAGCCAACTTACAGTACATCATTAGTTTCAGATGTAGTCTTCAATCAATTTTCAGTTGTGTGTAATACCCAGTGCTCATTGTATCGTGTGACCTCCTTAATGCTACTCACCCAGTTACCCCCCCAAACTTCTCCTCCAGCAATCATCAGTTTCTTGTGATAGTTAAGTGTCCATCATGGGTTTTCTCCCTCTCTGATGACTTCCCATTCTATTTTCCCTTCCTTCCCCTATGGTCACCTTCCTTGTTTCTGATATTCCACATAGGAGTGAAAGCATATGATCATTGTCTTTCTTTCATTGACTTATTCCACTCATCATAATACCCTCCAGCTCCACCCAGGTAGGTGTGATGGTAAGTATTCATCCTTTCTGATGGCTGAGTAATATTCCACTATAGATATGATCCATATCTTCTTTATCCATTCATCTATCCATGGTCATCTGCACTCCTTCTGCAGCTTGTCTATTATGGATATTGCTGCTATGAACACTGTGGTGCATGTGTCCCATCTTCACTACCTCTGTATCTTTGGGGTAAATACCCAGTAGTGCAATTGCTGGGACATAGGGTAGCTTTATTATAACTTCTTGAAGAAACTCTGTACCATTTTCAAGAGTGGCTGTACTGGACTGCATTTGTACAGGGGTGTAAGAGTGTTCCCATTTCTCCACATCCTCTCCAACATATATAGTTTCATGTCTTCTTATTTTTAGATATTCGGCCTCGTGTGATATGGCATCTATAGGGGTTTAGATTTGCATTTCCCTGAAGCCAAGTGATATGAAGCATTTATGCATGTATCTTTTGGTCACCAGTACGTCGTCATCAGTGAAGTGACTTCCCATTTTAATCCATCTCAAGACCTAAAGCTGGGTAAGTCTCTGAAGCTGGATGGTGCCATCGGTTGGAAGTGTGGAGAATTTCAAAAGATCTCCTTGGAGAGCAAGTTTAAAGGTCAGTTTGAAGCTACTAATTGGATCCGGGGAGATCTCTGAAAGTGGGGGTTGCCTGCGATGGGCTGAGGAGGGCCCTCCGATTTTCCTATGAATCCTTGCTGCAGCCCCAAATGACAGTTTCCTGCTGTGGGGCAGGCTGAGTCCTCTAGTCGTGCAGAGGTGAGCCCAATGCCTGGTGCCTTGGAGGCAGGCAAACAGGGAGGGACCCTCAGCAGAAGACCCAGGGTTAGGTTAGGCCTCAAGAGACAGCAGGTCCAAACTGCCCAGTGCTCAGAGAACTCCCAGGCCGACTGAGATGAGGGCACAAGCGTGGGTGAGTGTGAGCCTTGGGGTTTCATCCGGAATGGCCCACAAATGTCGGGGTTCACCAGAAGGGGCTCTCAGGGGTGCCCCAATTCTCTTGCACTGAATGCTCTGTTGTGCCCCAAAACGGTACAGTTTCCTGTGGGCTGCAGGCTGAGTCCTACAGTGGGGCTTGTGTGTCCCCAATCCCCCGGAGTAGGGTGCCAGGACCCTGGGGAGGGGCCCTCTGTGGCTAACCTAGTGTAAGGTTTAGGGTCCAGGAGCCCGGCAAGGACAATCTGCAGGCTGTGCAGCGAGCTCTGTGGAGGGCTGAGAGGAGGCCATGGGGGATGGTGAACATAGGCCTCAGGGTTGGGGCACGGGGGGCTGCCAAAAGTGGGGATAGGCCCTGGGGGCCTCCCCATGTTCTCATGCCCTGTAGGCTCCGTAGAGCCCCAAGGGGCACTGTTTCCTTTCCGGTGGCAAGCTGAGTCCTGCGGTGTGGTACAGGTACCCCAATTCCCTGGGGCTGTGGTGTAAGGCCCCTGGGAGTCCCCCACACCCGCGGCCGACCTAGGGCTAGGGTTAGGCCCCAGGAGCCCCGCAGGCCCGATCTGCTGGCTGTATGGCGAGCTACATGGGCTGAGGTGAGGGTGCAGGGAGGGTGAGCGTGGGCTTCAGGGTTGGGTTGCGGGAGGCCGCCAACGTTCGCTGGTGGCTCAGGAGGGCCCTCCTGGTTCTCCCACCCTGAACGCTCTATGGCCTCCCAAGGCGCACGGTTTCCTGCGGGGTGGCAGACTGAGTCCTGCTGTGGGGCTCAGGTGTCCCGAATCCCCGCGGCTCTGGCTCCAGGCTCCTGGGGAGGGGCCCCTCCACAGATGAACTAGGGTTAGGGTTGGGGCCCAGGAACCCCGCAGGCCAGATCTGCCCGCTATGTGGCGAGCACTGCCGCGGGCTGAGGTGAGGGTGTGGGGTGGGGTGAGCATGGGCTTCAAGCTTGGGTTTAGGGATCACTGAAGTTCGCAGGGGACTCTGGAGGCCCTCCTGGTTCTCCCGCCCTGAATGCTCTACAGCCTCCCAAGGGGCACGGTTTCCTGTGGGCTGGCAGGCTTTATCCTGCAGTGGGGCTCAGGTGTCCCCAGTACCTGGGGCTGTGGCACCGGGACCCAGGGGAGGGGCCCTACCCAGCCAAACTAGGGTCAGGTCTAGGCCCCAGGAACCCGGCAGGCCTGATCTGCCGGCTCTGCGACGCGCTCAGTGGCAAGCTGAAGGGAAGGCGTGGGGCGGGATGAGCGTGGGCCTCAGGGTTGGGGTGTAGGGGGCCGCCGAGGATCGCTGGGGTCTCAGAGGGGCCCTACCAGTTCTCCTGAACGGGATGCTCTGCGGCGCCCCAAGGGGCATGGTTTCCTGAGGGGTGGCAGGCTGAGTCCCGTGGTGTGTTCCAGGGGTACCCAATCCCCGGGGTTAGGGTACGGATTAGGGTACGGGTTAAGGTTAGAGTATGGATTATGGTTAGGGTATGGGAGAGGGTAGGGTTTAGGGTTAGGGTAAGGAGAGGGTATGGGTTAGGTTTGGGTTTAGGGGTTACAAGTTAGACGTTATGGGTTAGGGTACAGATTAGGGTTCAGGGTACGGGTTAGGGTTTAGGGTTTGGGTTTAGGGTTAGGGTTAGGGTTGGAGTAGGGGTTAGGTTTAGGGTACGGATTAGGGTTAGGGTACTGGTTAGGGTACGCATTAGGGTACGGTTATGGTTAGTGTTGGCATTCAGATTAGGGTACGGTTTAGGGTACGGGTTAGGGTACGGGTTAGGGTTAGGGTACAGTTTAGGGTTATGGTACAGGCCAGGTTATGGTTTAGGGTTAGGGTTAGGGTACGGGTTAGGGAATGGGTTAGGGATAGGGTACAGTTTAGGGTTAGGGTATGGGTGTGGGTACGGGTTAGGGTACAGGTTAGGGTTAGGTATGGGTTAGGGTATGGGTTAGGGTCCGGGTTAGGGATAGGGTACAGGTTAGGGTATGGGTTAAGGTTAAGGTAAGGGTACTGGTTAGGGTTAGGGTACGGGTTACGGTTTAGGGTTTAGGTTTACGGTTAGGGTATGGGTTAGGTTTAGGGTACGGGTACGGTTAGGGTACGGGTATGGTACGAGTTAGGGTATGGGTTATGGTCAGGGTTCAGGGTTAAGGTTAGGGTATGGGTTAGGGTACTTGTTAGGGTTAAGGTTAAGTTTAGGGTACAGTTTAAGTTATGGGTTAGGGTACAGTTTAGGGTTAGGGTTAGGGTACAGGTTTGGGTACGTGTTAGAGTACGTGTTAGGGTTAGGGTACAGGTTAGGGTTCGGGTTAGGGTATGGGTTAAAGTTAGGGTTAGAGTATGGGTTAGGGTAAGGGTTAGGGTTACGTTACTGGTTAGGGGTAGGGTTAGCTGAAGGGGTAGGGTTAGGGTTATGATAGGGGTCGGGGTATGGTTAGGGTTTAGGGTTAGGGTTTGGGGTTTGGCTTAGTGGTTAAGGTAAGGGTTTAGTGTTTAGGGTTTCGGGTTTAGGGTTAGGGGTTAGGATTTAGGGTTTAGTGTTAATGTAGGGTTTAGGGTTTAAGGATTAGGGTTTAGGGTTAGGTTTAGGTTAGGGTCAGGGTTAGGGTAAGGGTTAGGGGTTAGTGTTAGGGTTAGGGTGAGGGTTAGGGGTTAAGGTTTAGGGTTTAAGGTTAGGGGTTAGGGTTTAGGGTTAGACCCCAGTAGGCCAGCAGGACCGATGCAACGGCTGTGCGGCGATTGGAGGAGTGGGCCAATGTGAAGGCGCTGGTGAGCGGCAGCATGGGCCCAACCATTTTGGTGCAGGAGGGCCTTCGAAAGTCGCCGGGGCCTCGGAGTGCCTTGCCCGTTCTCCCGCTCTGAATGACTAGCGGGGCCCCTAGCGGCTCGGGTGGCTGAAGGGCAACAGGGTGAGTCCGGCACATGGGCTTGTGGTCCCCATCCTCGGCGTTGCGGAGCCACGCCACTCAGGAAGTGCCTCTCGGGGGCTGACCTACACTTAGGGTTAGTCCCCAGGAGGCCGGCAGGCCCGATACACCACATGTGCGGTGATTGGAGCGGTGGGCTGAGGTGAGGGTGCTGGTGAACATGAGCCTGGACCGAAGCGTTTTGGTTCCGGGCACCTTCGAAGGTTGGAGGGAGTTCGGAGGGCCCTGCCAGTTCTCCAACACTGAATGAATGGTGGTGCCCCTAGCGGCACGTTTAGGAAGGGACCCTCAGGGGCCGTCCTAGGGTGTAGGGTTAGCGCCCAGTAGGCCGGCAGGCCAGATCTGCCAGCTGTGCGAAGGGCAGAGGTGTGGGCCGAGTTGAGGGCGATGGCGAGCGGGAGCATGGGCACCAGGGTTTTGGCGCCCTGGGCCTTGCAATGTTGCCATGGCTCGGAGGGCCCTGCCCTTTCTCCTGCCCTGAATAACCAGCGGCGCCCCTAGTGGCTCCGTTGGCGGTGGGGCAGCAGGGTGAGTCCTGCACTGTGGCTTGGGGATCCCCAATCCCCGGCGTTGCGGGGGCAGGCCCCTTGGGAGGAGCTCCTCGTGGGCTGACCTAGGGTTAGAGTTAGCCCCCAGGAGGCTGGCAGGCCCAATCCTCTGGCTGGGCGGCGAGAGGTGGGCGGGCAGAGGTAAAGGCGCTGCCGAGCGGGAGCGTGGGCCCCTGCATTTTGGCGTGGGAGGCTTCAAATGTCGCTGGTTTCTCCAGGGCCCTGTCGTTCTCCCGCCCTGAATGACCGGCGGCGCCCCTAGAGGCCCGGGTGGCGGCATTGAGGCAGGGTGATTCTGGCTCTGGGGCTTGGGGTCCCCGATCCCCAGTGTAGCAGCAGCAGGACCCTTGGGAGGGGCCCCTGAGGGGCCGACCTAGGATTAGGGTTAAGACCCAGGAGGCCGGCAGGCCCAATCCGCCCGCTGGGCTGAGAGCTGAGGGGCAAGCCAAGGTGAGGGCGTGGGGAGTGGGAGCGTGGGCACCAGCGTTTTGGACCAGGGAGCCCTTGAAAGTCACCGGGGGCTCAGAAGGCCCTGGCCCTTCTCTCGCCCTGAATGACCTGCGGCGTCCCTAGCGGCCCGGGGTGGCGACAGTGCGGCAGGGTGAGTCTGGATCTGGGGCTCTGAGTCACCAAACCCCAGCGTTACAGAACCAGGCCCCTTGGGATGTCCCCCATGGGGCCGACCTAGGGTTTTGGTTAGCCCCCAGGAGCCCGGCAGGCCTTATCCACCAGCTCTGCAGCAACCAGAGGGGCGGGCCAAGGGGAGGGCGCTGGTGAGCAGGAGCGTGGGAGCCACCTTTTTGCACAAGGGTGCTTTGAAGGTCGCAGGGGAAACGGAGCACCCTGCCAGTTCTCCCACACTGAATGATCCGTGGCTCCCCTAGCGGCCTGGGTGGTGGCGCGGCAGCAGGTGAGTCCGGCGCTGGGTCTCAGGGGTCCCCAATCCACTGTGTTGCGGCGCCAGGCCCCTTGGGAGGGGCCCCTCGGGGGCTGACCTAGGTTAGGGTCAGCCCCCAGGACGCCAGCAGGCTCAATCCGCCAGCTGTGCGGCGAATGGAGTGGTGGGTCGAGGTGAGGTCTCTGTCGAGAGGGAGCTTGGGCCCAAGCATTTTGGCTCCGGGGGCCTTTTAATGTTTCTGGGGACTCGGCGGGCCATGCCCATTCTCCTCCCTGAGTGACCGGCAGTGCCCCTAGCTGCCCAGGTGGCAGCGGGGCGGCAGGGTGAGTCAGGCGCTGCGGCTCGGGTATCCCCAATCCCCGGTGTTGCGGCGCCAGGCCCCTTGGGAGGGGCCCCTCGGGGGCCAACCTAGGGTTAGGTTTAGCCCCTAGGAGGCCGGCAGGCCCTATTCGCCAGCTGTGTGGAGACTGGAGTGTCGGACCGAGGTGAGGGCGCTGGTGAGCGGGAGCGTGGGCTCGGGTGTTTTGGCGCGGGGGGCTTTTGAAGGTCGCCGTGTCTCGGAGGGCCCTGCCTGTTCTCCCGCCCTGAATGAACGGCAGCACCCCAAGCCCCTGGGTGGCAGCTGGGTGGCAGGGTGAGTCAGGTGCTGAGGCTCAGGATCCCCAATCTCCGGCGTTGGAGCGCCAGGCCCCTTGGGATGGGCCCCTCGGTGGTCAATCTAGGGTTACGGTTAGCCCCCAGAAGGCCAGTGGTCCCAATCAGCGGCTGTGCAACACGCGAAGGGTTGGGCCGAGGTGAGGGCGCTGGCGAGCCTTAGCATGAGCCCAAGCCAAGCACGGGGGGCCTTTGAATGTCAGCGGGTGCTCGGAGGGCCCTAACCATTTTCTTGCTCTGATTGAACGGTGGGCCCCTAGCGGCTCGGGTGGCTGAAGGGAAGCAGGGTGAGTCTGGCACTTGGGCTCAGTGTCCCCATCCCCAGCGTTGCGATGCCAGGCCCCTTGGGAAGGGCCCCAGGGGTGCCGACCTATGGTTAGGGTTAGCCCCCAGGAGTCCAGCAGGTCCGATACACCACCTGTGCGTCGAGCGGCGAGTTGGGCCGAGGTGAGGGTGCTGGTGAACATGAGCCTGAGCCCAAGTGTTTTCGTTTGGGGCGCCTTCGAAGATCGGCAGTTTTCGGAGGGCCCAGCCCGTTCTCCCACCCTGAATGAACGGTGGCATCCCTAGCGGTCCGGGTGGGGCGGGGCGGCAGGGTGTAACTGACGATGGGGTTGGGGGTCCCCAATCCCCAGCATTGGGCCGCCAGGCCCCTTAGGAGGGGCCCTTCGGGGGCCAACCTAGAGTTAGGGTTAGCCCCTAGGTGGCCAGCAGGCCCTATTCGCCAGCTGTGTGGAGAGCGGAGTGGCGGACCCAGGTGAGGGTGCTGGTGAGCAGGAGCGTGGGACCTAGCATTTTGGTGCGGGTTGCCTTTGAAGGTCGCAGGGGACTGGAGGGCCCTGCCCATTCTACCACTCTGAATGAGGACGGCGCCCCTAGCGGGCCGGGTCGCGGCAGGGTGGCAGGGTGAGTCTGGCGCTGGTGCTCGGGGGTCCCCAATCCCTGTCGTGGTGGCGCCAGACCCCTGGGAGGGGCCCCTCCACATCCAACCTACTGTTAGTCCCCAGGAGGCCGGCAGGCCCGATCCGGCGGTTGTGCGGCTTGTGGAGGGGCTGGCCGAGGTGAGGGCGCTGGTGAGCGGAAGCGTGGGCCAAAGCATTTTGGCGTGGGAGGACTTCAAATGTCACCGGAGGCTCGGAGGGCCCTGCCCATTCTCCAACCCAGATGACCGGCGGCGCCTCTAGCGGCCCGGGTGGTGGCGGGGCATCAGGGTGCGTCCGGCAGGTTGCTTTGGGGGTGCCCAATCCCCCGCATGGTGGCGCCAGGCCCCTTGGGATGGGCCCCTCAGGAGCCAAGCTAGGGTTATGGTTAGCTCCAGGCGGCCGGCAGGCCCGATCCACCAGCTGTGCGGCGAGCGGAGGGGCGGGCCGAGGTGGGGGCGCTGGGGAGTGGGAGCGTGGGCCCAAGCATTTTAGTGTGGGGGGCCTTCAAAAGTCGGCGGGGGCTTGGAGGGCCCTGCCCGTTCTTCTGCCCTGAATAACCGGCGGCGCCCCTAGCACCCCAGGTTGCGGTGGGGCGGCCGTATGAGTCCGGCGCTGGGGCTCGGGGGTCCCCAATCCCAGGCCTTGCAGCTCCAGGCTCCTTGGGAGGGGCCCATCGGGGGCCGACCTAGGTTTAGGGTTAGCCCCCAGGAAGCTGGCAGGCCTGATCCGCCGGCTGTGTAGCCAGCAGAGGGGCAGGCCGAGGTGAGGGCGCTGTCGAGGGGGAGCCCGGGCCCAAGCATTTTGGCGTGGGGGCATTCGAAAGTCACTGGGGGTTAAGAGCGCACTTCCCGTTCTACCTCGCTGAAAGCCCAACTGCGTACCTAGCGGCTCGGGTTGCGGAGGGGCGGCAGGGTGAGTACGGTGCTGGGGCTCGGGGATCCCTAATCCCCGGCATTGCAGCACCAGACCCCTTGGGAGGGGCCCCTCGGGGGCTGACATAGGGTTTGGGTTAGCCTCCAGGAGGCCGGCAGGCCCGATCCACCAGTTGTGCGGCGAACGGAGGGTCAGGCGGAGGTGAGGCCACTGGCGAGCGGGAGCATGGGCCCAGGCGTTTTGGCGTGGGGGTCCTTCAAAGGTCGCCGGAGGCTCAGAGGGCCCTGCACGTTCTTCCGCCCTGAATGACCGGCGGCTACCCTAGCGGCCCGGGTAGAGGACGGGCGGTATGGTGAGTCAGGCGCTGGGGCTCGGTGTCCCCAGCCCTCGGCGTTGGGGCGCCAGGCCACTTTGGAAGGGCTCTAGGGGGCCGACCGAGCATTACTGTTAGCCCCCAGGAGGCCGGCAGACCCGATCTCCCAGCTGTGTGGCGAGCAGAGGGGCGGGCCATGGTGAGGGCGCTGTTGAGTGGAATCGTGGGCCCAAGAGTTTTGGCGTGGGGGGCATTCAAAAGTCGCTGGGGGCTCAGAGTGCCCTTCCCGTTGTACCGCGCTGAATGCCCGATGGCGCACCTAGCGGTGCGGGTTGCAGAGGGGCGGCAGGGTGAGTCCAGTGCTGGGGCTCGGGGGTCCCCAATCCCAGGCGTTGCGGATCCAGGGCCCTTGGGATGGGCCACTCTGGGGCCAACCAAGTGTTATTGTTAGCCCCCAGGAGGCCAGTAGGCCCAATCCGCCGGCTGTGCGGCAAGTGGAGGCGTGGGCCCAGGTGAGGGCGGTTGAGAGCAAGAGCGTGGGCTCAAGTGTTTTGGCACGGGGGGCCTTCGAAATCATCGGGGGTTCAGCGGGCCCTTCCTGTTCTCCCACCCTGAATGACCAGCGGCACCCCTAGCAGCCTGGGTGGTGGCGTGGCGGCAGGATGAGACTGGCAATGGGGCTCGGGGGTCCCCATTCCCTGGCATTGCGGCGCCAGGCCGCTTGGAGGGGCCCCTTGGGTGCCGAGCTTGGGTTAGGGTTAGCCCCCAGGAGGCTGGCAGGCCTGATCGGCCAGGTGTGCGGCGAGTGAAGTGGCGTGCAGAGGTGATGGCACTGGCGAGCGGGAGCGTGGGCCTAAGCGTTTTGGCGCTGGGGGCATTTGAAAGTCGCCGGGGGCCCAAAGCGCCCTACAGGTTCTCCCACCCTGAATGACCGGTGGCGCCCCTAGGGGCCGGTAGGGGAGGGGCAGTAGAGTGAGTCCAGCGCTAGGGCTCGGGGGTCCCCAATCCCCGGCATTGTGGCGCCAGGCCTTTGGAAGGGACCCCTCGGGGTCCGACCTAGGGTTAGGGTTAGCCCCCAGGAAGCAGGCCGGCCCGATCCGCTAGCTTTCGGCAAGCGGAAGGGCGGCCTGAGAAGAGGGCGCTGACAAACAGGAGCGTGACCCCAAGTGTTTTGGTGCGGGGGGCCTTCGAATGTCGCCAGGGGCTCGGAAGCCCCTGCCCGTTCTCCCGCCCTGAATGACCGTGGCGCCCCTAGCGGTCCGGGTGGCGGCGGGAAGGCAGGGTGAGTCCCACGCAGGGGCTTGGGTGTCCTCAATCCCCGGCGTTGTGGCGCTAGGCCCCTTGAAAGGGGCCCCTCGGGGGGGACCTGGGTGTAGGGTTAGCCCCAGGAGGCCGGCAGGCCCAATCCGCAGGCTGTGTGGCATACGGTGGGGCGGGCCGAGGTGAGGCCGCTGGCGAGTGGGAGCATGGCTCCAAGCATTTTGCAAAGTGGGCCTTCGAAGGTCGTCGAAGTCTCGGAGGTCCCTGCCCGTTCTACTGCCCTGTATAACCGGCGGCACCCCTAGCACCCTGGGTGGCGGTGGGGCAGCTGGGTGAGTCCAGTGCTGGAGCTTGGGGGTCCCCAATCCCAGGCGTTGCTGCTCCAGGCCCCTTGGGATGGGCCCCTCGAGGACCGACCTAGGGTTATGGTTAGTCCCAGGTGGCCGGCAGGCCCGATCCGCCGGCTGTGTGGCGAGCGGAGGGGCGGGCCAAGTTGAGGGCGCTGGCGAGCTGGAGCGAGAGCCCAAGCGTTTTGGCGCGGTGGGCCTTCGAAGGTCGCCGGGGGCTCGGAGGGCCATTCCCGTTCTCCCATCCTGAATGAGGACGGCGCCCCTATCGGGCCGGGTCGTGGCGGGGCAGCAGGGTGAATCAGGCGCTGGTGCTCGGGGGTCCCCAATCCCCAGCGTGGCGGTGCCAGGCCCCTTGGGAGAGGCCCCTTGGGCGCCAAAGTAGGGTTTGGGTTAGCCCCAGGAGGCCGGCAGGCGTACGGAGGTGCTGGCCGAGGTGAGGACGCTGACGAGGGGGAGCGTGGGCCCAAGAGTTTTCGCTCATGGGCCTTCAATGTTCGCTGGGGGCTCGGAGGGCACTGCACGTTCTCCCGCACTGAATGACCGGCGGCACCCCTAGCGGCCAGGGTGGCGGTGGGGCTGCAGGGTGATTCCAGCGCTGGGGTCGGGGGTCCCCAAACCCCGGCGTGTTTTGCGCCAGGCACCTTGGGAGGGGCCTTCGTGGGCCGACCTAGTGTTAGGGTTAGACCAAAGGAGGTCGGCAGGCCCGATCTGCCAGGTGTGCAGTGAGTGGAGTGGCGGGCCGAGGTGAGGGTGCTGGCGACAGGGTTCGTGGGCCCAAGTGTTTTGGCGCTGGGGGCCTTCGAGGGTCACCAGGAGCTCTGAGGCCCTGCCCGCTCTACTGCCCTGAATGACCGGCGGCGTCCCTAGCGGCCCGGGGTAGCGGCAGGGCGGCAGGGTGCGTCCAGCGCTGGGGCTCGAGAGTCCCCAATCCCTGGCGTGGCAACGCCAGGCCCCTTTGGAGGGGCCCTCAGGGACCGAACTAGGGTTAGGGTTAGCCCCCAGGAGGCCGGCAGGCCTGATCTCCCAACTGTGTGGGGAGTGGAGAGGTGGGCCGAGGTGAGGGTGCAGGGGAGCGGGTATGTGGGCCCAAGCATTTTGGGGCTAGGGCCTTCGATGGTCGCCGGGGGCTCGGAGGGCCCTGCACATTCTCCCGCCATGAAGGACCAGCGACGCCCCTAGCTCCCTGGGTGGCAGCGGGGTGGCAGGGTCAGTCCGGCACTCGTGCTTGGGTTTCCCCAATCCCCAGCGTTGCGGTGCCAGGCCCCTTGGGAGGGGCCCCTCGGGGACTGTCCTAGGGTTAGGTTAACCCCCAGGAGGCCAGCAGTCCCGATCCGCCGACTGTGCAGTGAGCAGAGGGATTGACCGTGGTAGGGCGCAGTCGAGCGGTAGCGTGGTACCTAGCGTTTTGGTGTGGGGGGCCTTCTTATTTCACCGGAGGCTCGGAGGGCCCTGCCGGTTATCCCGCCCTGAATGCCCAGCGGCGCCCCTAGCGGCCCATGTGGCGGCGGGACGGCAGGGTAAGTCCAGCGCTGCTCCTCGGGGGTTTCCAACACCCAGCGTTGCGGCGCCAGGCCACTTGGGATGGGGCCCTAGGAGACCTACCTAGGGTTAGTGTTAGCCCCCAGGAGGCTGGGAGGCCCGATCTGCTGGCTGTGCAGCGTGCGGAAGGGCGGGCCGAGGTGAGGGCACTGGAGAGTGGAAGCGTGGGCCCAAGCGTTTTGGCGAGGGAACCCTTCGAAAGTTGCCGTGGCTTGGAGGGCACTGCCCATTCTCCCGCTCTGAATGACCGGCAGCGCCCCTAGCAGCCCTGGGAGCAGCGTAGCGGCAGTGTGAGTCTGGTGCTGGGGCTCCGGGGTCCCAAATCCCCGTCGTTGCGGAGCCAGGCCCCTTGGGATGGGCCCCTAGCGGGCCTACCTAGGGTTAGTGTTAGCCCCCAGGAGGCTGGGAGGCTTGATCCGCAGGCTGTGCAGCAAGTGGAGGGGTGGGCCGAGGTGAGGGCACTGGTTAACGGAAGTGTTGGCTGAAGCGTTTTGCCTGGGGGGGCTTTCGAAGGTTGCCGGGGGCTCGGAGGGCCCTGCCCGTTCTCCCGCCTTAAATGACCATAGGGGCCCCTTGTTGCCCCGGTGGCAGTGGAGCAGCAAAGTGAGTCTGGCGCTGCGGCTCGGGGGTCACCAATCCCCAGCGTTGCGGCCCCAGGCCCCTTGAGAGGGCCCCCTCGGGTGCCGACCTAGGGTTAGGGTTACCCCCAGGAGGCCAGTAGGCCCAATCTGCTGCCTGTGCGGTGAGCGGAGGGGCAGGTTGAGATGAGGGCATTGGCATGCGGGAACGTGGGCCCAAAATTTTGGAGCGAGGGGCCTTCGAAGGTCACCAGGGGCTCAGAGGGTCCTGCCCGTTCTCCCGCCCTGAATGACCGGGGGTGCCCCTTGTGGCCCGGGTGGCAGTGGGGGGCATGGTGAGTCCGGTGCTGGGGCTCAGGAGTCCCCAATCCCCATCATTGTGGCGCCAGGCCCCTAGGGAGGGGCCAATAGGGGGCTGACCTAGGGTTTGGCTTAGCCCCCAGAAGGCCCGCAGGCCCGATCCACCAGCTGTGTGCGGAGCGGAGGCGAGGGCCGAGGTAAGGGCGCTGGCCAGCGGGAGCGTTGGCCCAAGCGTTTTGGTGCGGGGGGCCTTCGAAGGTGGCCGGTGACTTGGAGGGCCCTTGCCATTCTCCCTCCCTGAATGAATGGCGGCGCCCCTAGGGGCCCAGGTGGCTGTAAGGCGGGAGGGTGATTTGGGCGCTGGAGCTCGGGAGTCCCGAATCCCCGGTGTTGCGGCAATAGGAACCTGGGATGGGCCCCTCCGGCGCCCACCAAAGGTTAGGGTAACACCCAGGAGGCTGGCAGTCCAGATCCACAGGCTGTGCAGCGAGCGGAGGGGCGGACCGAGGTGAGGGTGCAGGCGAGCTGGAGCATGGGACCAAGCGTTTTGGCGCGGGGGGCCTTCGAAGGTCGCCAGGGGATCGGAGGGATCTGCCAGTTCTCCCTCCCAGAATGACCAACGGTGTTCCTAGTGGCCCGGGTGGTGGCGGGGCAACACAGTGAGTCCGGCGCTGGGGCTCGGGGGTCCCAAATCCCAGGCATTGCGGTGCCAGGCCCCTTCGGAGGGGCCCCTCAGGGACCAACTTAGGGTTATGGGTAGCCCCAGGAGGAGGGCAGGCCTCATCCACTGGCTCTGCAGCGAGTGGAGGAGCGAGCCAAGGTGAGGGCGCTGAGGAGTGGGAGCGTGGGCTCAAGCGTTTTTCATGGGGGGGCCTTCGAAGGTCGCCGTGGGCTCGGAGGGCCCTGTCCGTTCTCCCGCACTGAATGACCAGGGGCACCCCAAGCATCCCGGGTGGCGGCGGGGAAGCAGGGTGAGTCCGGCGCTGGGGCTCGGGGGTCCCTAATACCTGGCGTTGTGGCGCCAGGCCCCTTGGGACGTGCCCCTCAGGGGCTGATCTAGGGTTTGGGTTAGCCCCCAGGAGACTGGCACGCTCATTCCGCCCATGTGCAGTGAATGGAGGTTTGGGTCGAGGTGAGGTAGCTGGCGATCGGGAGCGTGGGCCAGAGCATTTGGCTTTGGATCGGGGTGCCTTCGAAGGTCGCACGTGGCTCGGAGGGTCCTGCCCGTTCTGTAGTCCTGAAGGACTGGCGACACCCCTAGCTCCCCATGTGGCAGCGGGGCAGCAGGGTGCGTCCGGCGCTGGGACTTGGGGGTCCCCAATCCCTGGCATGTGGCGCCAGGCCACTTGGGAGGGGCCCCTTGGGGGTGACCTAGGGATAGGGTTAGCCCCCAGGAAGCCAGCAGGCCGGATCTGCCAACTCTGCAGCGAGCGGAGGGGTGGGCCGAGATTAGGGAGCAGGCGAGCAGGAGCGTGGGAGCCAGAGTTTTGCGCGGGGGGCTTTCGAAGTTCGCAGGGGGATCAGAGGGCCCTGCCCGTTCTCTCTTCCTGAATGACTGGCAATGCCCCTAGCGCCCTGGGTGCTTGCGGGTTGGCAGAGTGAGTCCAGCCCTGGGGCTCGGGGGTCCCAAATCCCCAGCATTGCGGTGCCAGGCTCCTTGGGAGGGGCCCCTTGGGGGCCGACCTAGGGTAAGTGTTAGCCCCCAGGACTCCAGCAGGCCCTTTCCGCCAGCTCTGCAGCAGGCGGAGGGGAAGGCCGAGGTGAGGGCACTGGCGAGAGGGAGTGTGGGCCCAAGCGTTTTGGCGTGGGGGGCCTTCAAAAGTCGCCGGGGGCTTGGAGGGCCCTGCCCGTTCTCTCGCCCTGAAAGACTGTCGGTGCCCCTAGCAGCCCGGGTTGCTGTGGGGCGGCAGGGTGACTCCGGCGCTGGGCTCGGGGGCCCCAATCCCCGGCGTTGTGGCACCAGGCCCCTTGGGAAGGGCCCCTCGGGGGCCGACCTAGGCTTAGGGTTCATCCCCAGGAGGCCGGCAAGCACTGCGATAAGTGGCTCTGGCAATGTAACAAAAATGCCATACACTTATCTGTAAGAAATAACAGTGTACAGGAACCCTCTTAGCCCTAACATCATCCTTTGTGAATATGGAAGCCAGCCCCAAAGTGGTCGTGGAAGTCTGACGAAAGGGCTAAGCACTTTTCTCTGAGTCACCACACTATACAGGGAAAGACCAATGTACATCATCTTTCACGAGTAGGAAGCATTAATGAAAAGGTTCTGGAATTTCGAGGACTCTGACCCATCCTTATTGGTAATAAACCACCGTGTACAGGAAAACACCTTCAACTCTCATCAGCCTCCTCAATCCTGATTCCGATTCAACTTTGGGGGTGTAGGACTAGGGAAATGTCCACATCTTATTGCTAAGAAAGAACGATGTCAGGGTAATGCCCTTCAAGTCACCTCAGCCTTCCTGAAGACGGAAGCAGGAATCAAGGTGGTTATGTTACCATGAGGTAAGGAAGATGAGCATATAAGTGAGAAACAACAGTGGGCAGGACCTCTCTTCCAACGAACAGTATCTTTGCTTAATGTTGAATCCCTATGGTAAGTGGTTGTGGGCATTTGTGAGGTCAAAATCTTAAGTGTTTTGTAAAACCTCTTGGCCATTCACAGATGAGACTAAGGTAGTTGGGGACTCCTAGGCAGTGATTTGTCCACTGTCAAAAATATGAAAAGATAAAAGAGACAGATGAGGTCTCCTCAGGCATTGTCCTTTATCCTCATCCTCCGTGAGGATGGCCATCTCTGGACAGCTCAGTGGCAGGGTCTCATTCACAGTGGGGGCATCTGTTCCTCACAGACATCAGGCAGGGAAATGGATTTGGTTCTCTGTGCCAGCCCAGCCACAGCTGAGTGTCACAGCACCCTCTCGTGGGCTCATAAGAGTTTCACTGTCACCAGGCAGGTCATTGTATTTGATAAACCACTGTGAGAGTTTGCAATCGCCTTCATCTGCAACCTCCTAGAGGCAAATGCAGGTGTCTGGTACCATGTGAAGTCATGTGAAGGCATTGTGAGAAATTGTCCTTTTGCTTAAGAAAAACATGGCTGGGGCTCCTGGCTGGCTCAGCCAGTTAAGCATGTGCCTTTGGCTCAGGTTATGATCCCAGGGTTCTGGGATCGAGCCCGGGCTCCCTGTTCAGCAGGAAAGGAGTTAGGGAAATAGCTTAGAACCCACAGAGAATGTGAATAACGGGGAGTGAAATGGAATTTGGTCTGTGTTTTGCTTTAGGGATTGGAAGTTAGTTTTTTCTCAATTGTGATGGTTCTTGAAACAGAGAAGCTGTAGTGGTTTTTTTTTTTTACCTTTAATTTTTTTCTAATAATAATTTTTTATTATGATATGGTAGTCACTATACAGTATTTCCTTAGTTTTTGATGTAGTGTTCCATGATTCATTATTTGCATATAACACCCAGTGCTCCATGCAATATATACCTTCCTTAATACCCATCACTGGCCCATCCCAATCCCCCACCCCTCTCCCCTCTGAAGCCCTCAGTTTATTTCCCAGAGTCCATAGTCTCTCGTGGTTCATTCCCCCTTCTGTTTAGGGTCCATTGTCTAAAGGGACAGACAGTGGAAGTTCACCGAATATAAGATCGAAATTTCGTTGTTCATTATAGATGCCGCTAAGTAGTTCCCAGTCATTTCATTCTACTGTAGTAATTCATTATACCTGTGCAGGTGCACGTGGAAGACAACTGATGCATGTAGAGTGGTAATAAAACACGCCCCTCAGTAGTAGAATAATAGAGGATGCACATGTGTAAAATTATTCGACTACAGCTTCCATGCTTTCCCTTTGGTTCCTTATTATCTATGAAATTGGACAATTTTTGTTCTCTAGGCTTAAAACTCATTGTCAGTATTCAGAGTTTTTCAATGCTGATCTTCTCCTGTATAAGTTACCAAAAACCTAAAATATGTATGAAATTTAAAAAACGCTATATTGAAAATGACAGCAGGGAAGTTCCATTTTGTGAATATTGTGTCAATGGATCTCTATTTTGACATCAGTGTTCATTAGAAATGATGACATTTCATGTGAGTATAAATATCAATGTGAAAAAGGAAAGGTAGGAAGAACCTTGAATGTTTAAGTAATTGCTGAAATGACAGGAGTGTGTGTGTGTGTGTGTGTGTGTGTGTTTGTGTGTGTGTGTAATTGATTTTCAGTGAATGGTTCAGCTTCTTGTAGGGCCTCCGAGAGAGCCCAGATGAACCTTTCAATGAGTTGGTATCTGTTTTCAGAACATGGGAATCTCTTAGTCCAATAGTCAATCAGGCAAGCTTTGAGGTCTTGAAGAGTTTCAGTCCTCAGCGATGGTGTTGCAGACCCTTGTGAGCAAACCCTAGGGTATGCTCAGAGCCCTCATTTGCTGGTAGCAAGGTGTGACGATTTCAGACGGCATTTCCCAAAGAAGTACCTCTTGAGTCTCTGTCCTTATTAGTTCCCTACACTTCCTTACACTAGTTATGTGTTCAATGTGTTTCAGGATAATCCCCACATGTGATTTTTGCTATTTCCTACTAGTCCTATCTGATTCTCATCTTCTTCTTTTATGGTAGGTGTTGGGAAGCAACCTGTGTGGTGTAGGAAGGGGTGTGGTAGTTGTCTGCCTTCAGAGGACCGAATGATGCCTAGAAATTGTACTGTAGTTTGAGGTCAATTGTCCATCCTCTGAGTGTCAGGAATTCCATCACTTTACATTGATGCTAGTCTGTTCTTCAAGCTGTCCTCAGAAATAAGGACGTCATCCATCTAGGGAATACTGATTTGTGTGTATGTTTTCATTTTAGGAAAGGCCTTGCTGCTCCTGAAAATAATACTGTAGAGCACCCTTTCCTGTTCTTATTGGCCATCAGTCAATCTTTTGTGAAGTATTCGTTTATAAATAGACTTTCTATGGTTGATGAGCAGGAATTCTTTATTGACAAGTCTTTGTCAGTGTGTGTATTGCAAATCTTACTTCCCAGCCTGTGGTTCACTTTTTCATTTTCTTATGGTCATAAGATAAGGAGAAATGTCACATTTTTATGAAGTCCCACTGAATTCTTTTAAATGGTTAGTGCACCCTATGTCCTGCCCCAAGATTGACAGGTTCTACGTTTTCTTTCAGAAACTGTCCAATGGGAAACACAATCCATCTCAAATTTATAAATTGCATTTTTAATTATAATAGGGTATTTATACACTGTTTTGGATTTTCTATGTAAACAATCGTATTATCTTTGAATAGTCACAATTATCCCCTCAATTCTTATACTTTTTGTTTCTCTTGCCTTCTAACACTGGTAAATTCTCCAATGCAACGTTGAGTAGAGCAGCATTGTTTGAAGATTTTAATATACCTTTCTCAATATCTGACAGAAAAAGCAGACAAAACATTGGTAAAATGTGACCTAATGGACATATAGGGAACATTCCATAATAAGTGCAGAATACATTATTTTCAAGTGGTCATAGTCTCTTTACCCAAATAGATGATAGGTGGGGCCAAGAATCAAGTCTACAAATGTTAAACCCTGAAATTAACTAGATTCTATTCTTAGACCACAGGGGAATTGAGCCACAGTCATAGGAAAAAGAAAACCAGGAAGTCCTTCAATGTTTAAAAATTAAATGGAACTTTGCTACATATCCTAAAGGTGAGAGAGGGAATCTCAATGGAAATTCTGAACCTTTTCTACATGAGGGCTCACACACAATGGCACTTTCTTTGTGAAGAGCATTATAATAACCTAGACAGGAGTTGAGCCTTAAGTCAGAGTTCTGCCTACCCCAGCCACACCTGGCAGCCTTGGCCTGTGGTCCCCCTCAGCTGTCCTTTCTGGTGGCCCTGAGCTAAGGGGGTCAACATGGCCGTATGGAAATTAGAAGCTCCCCACTCTTAGTGATGACGTTGCTATCGTATCGTCCTCACCAGTCCAACAACATGATTTTTGAGAGAAATATGACACAAAAGCGACTTCTTGGCCTTCCTTCAGGTTTGAAAATCATCTGGTGAGTCATCTATTAGGAATATGGATTCAACATGTGTTCTTTCTTCTGGAAAAGAAATAGACCCAATAGCAATTATGGCTTCCTGAGCACCTGTTCCTGAGAGACATCATACTGGCTCTTTGTAGCATTCTGCCTCTTAAAATTCTCAACTAGGGTGTAGATATTTGTAGGCACATTTTCAGGTGGTTAGACAGGGACTCAGATGATATGAGTCACAGCGGATTTTAGTGTCAGAAACCTAAGTGGGATCCCCAAATTGACTCCAAATCCCTTGTTGTTCCATACAGGGTACTATTTCCCTCTTATCTCTGGTCTTCTCGATCTGGAAACCTATCAAGTATCAGGATTTTCTTGTCATGTGGAAAACTGGAACGAATTCAGCGGGCCTTTTCACGTCTGCCCATGGTGATTATTAAGATCATTATCTCAGTGGAGGACCTCTGGGTAAGATACTCAAAGATCCTTAGGAATACAGACAGTATAATATTTTCCTGGTATTAAAGTTACAGAAACCAACTATCATTTTTAGTCGATTCAGGCTCTGGTATGTTCAAACCGTGCTGTAAAACTGGTCTGAAATAGTATTTAAAAACACTCAGCTCAGCCTCTTCTACAAAGTGAGCCAATGCTTATAAACATGGCTAAAATATTCCCTTACCTACGATGACTTCCCAGCCATCGTAGTGTTTATATGGTATGACTGTGACTTACATTAGTCAACATTTGCAGAGAAAGAACTTAGTGCATCCAGGGGGCACATCATGTTGAAATTAGTTTGTGACAATGAGCTACTGTGTTTTATTCTGCAGTCCAAGGGAATGGTGCCAGACATCTCTAAGGTGTCTAGCAGTTCTACAATTCTGATTTTAAGTGGTCTGTGTGCTTCAGAGATTTGGGCAGGAGAAGGGCAGGAGTCCAGAGACTGTGAACACTCTGTCACCTGTGCTGACCATGGAGCAGGCAGCCTTCTGTGGACAACATTTTGATTTCTTGGTACTCTTGTGAAAGGTGCTTTTGTCTCACATTCCTCCATTTAGGAGTAATTATAATGATGAAAGTAATTTTTATCTTATATCATCTGTGGGCCCTGATCCTGGGCTCCCAGGGAAGCTATCCTTTAACATTTTACCCAGCTCAAAATGACTGGGCAACACCTCAAAGCATGGGCCCTATTTCTGCCCCAAGCACATGTTGTACATCTGCTTTGAGAAGAAAACAATAACCAAAAATGCCAACATAAAGATAAGACAAAATAAAGAACCTGTTTGGCTCCCATAATATTAAAGTCATACTGACATGTATATACTGAAAATGCATGAAATCATTGCATTTCCTAAAGCCCAAGTCTTGGAGGGTCTGAGAGTCACTGACCTTGCCCAGAACCAGGCACACCCCAGCAGGGAGGGCTGGTGCAGAAAGGGAAGGGGCAGGACTCTGAGGGTGGTCTGCAGCTAGAGGGGTCCCTGGAAGGGGTCAGGTGTGTGTGGAGGCCCCAGCCCACGAGCCCACCCATGCCTGTGCCTGGTGTTGGGTAGAGGAGGCTCCTCTTGGGCCCCCTGCACTTTCAGGGTTCCAGGGGCTTGAGGGCTGGTTGCCCAGCATCCAAGGAGCTCAGGCACAGCCCTCCCAGACAATTCACCACTTGGGGGTGGAGCTACATCACTGTGGGCGGTCCCAGATTTGCAGTGGGTTGCAGACCTGGGGCAGAAGGGGCACTGAGAGAGAGAGAGTTGCCCTGTGGAGATCCCTGCTGGTGAGTGAGCAGCATGCACTGGGGTGGGGGTCCGGGTCACGGTGCGCCCCAGGTGGGAGGCAGGGTTCTGGAAGGGAACGTGGAGAGGGTTCATTGTGTGGACTCAGGTGAGTTTTCCTTTTCCTTTTAAAGTCTCTTCTGCCCCATGTCCTCAACTGGCCTTATTCTCCATCCCCGTGAACTATAGGGCGCCCGCTCACCTGAGCTTTTGTGGGATGGGTTGCAGAATTTCAGGGTTTCCCCTGTTCCCCTGGAAGAGTGCGGGAAAGGACCTCACACAATCCCCACCTTCAGTTCTCTGACACAGTGCAGGTGATGCCTCTTGGGCATTAACCCGAATTCAGCAGGGTGTGCCCTGGTCCCCCAGGCACAGGTGTGGCAGTAGCAAGCCCCAGAGCCGTCCCCCAACTTAGCATTATGCCCCCTGTGCCCCCAGGTTAGTGGTAATTGGCTATTAGAATCATGCAGGAAAATCCTCCAGGTGGGGGCCTGGAGGCGGGCGTAAACCAGACCCCACTCTAGTTGCATTGGGAATAGACGAATTGAGGGTTTCTTTAGAAGAGTAAGTCTGCTTTCCAGAAAAGGCAAGGTCATTGGTCTGTTGAGAATGAAGATAATTACTGCTAAACAACAAGTATGTGTTGCCCCTTCGCCCAGAAACCGAAGCAGGTGTGCAGGCTTTAGGTCAGAGGTGCCTTCTTCTCCACAGCTGAGAACACTTCTCTGCTCTGGCTCCAAGACACCCGAGGTTTTGAACGTCAGCATCAGAGTCAGCGAGGCAGATTGTCACAGGACGCCAGTGTTCAGAGAAAGCACAGGTATGTTTGGCAAAATGTCCTATCTATGTCAGGGCTGGAGGTAAAACCTCTCATTATACCAAACCTCCTGGGCTTTTGTCTTTTCTCTAGTTGAGCCACAAAGTAAAATTGAAGTAGCTGTCAGCATTCTGGGTTTGGTACAAGAATTACTTAGTTTCCCTGCAGATAGAACTTTGCAGGGGATCACAATTTCTCTGTCCATTTATTGCTTACAAATGTATTTTGACCATCTGTTTCCTAGGAACCCTCTTTTATTAGAAAGGGAAGGTGAGATTCACTCTGTGCCTGTTTGTAACATCTAATTTGTTCCTTCCTGTAACACTGTTTATTCAATTATGCCTTAGATATGGTTGAGTGGTCAGCATCTAGAGTTAGGTGGCTTTTATCATCTGATACAGACTTGGATGATGTCATTTTACAAAGGTGATGTTTCATCATTGATTAGTTTATTCATCAGAAGAGTTAAAATTAGGGTGGAGGGAAAATTCAAAATTATCCAAAGCGGCCTGTTCCTGTTTAAAAGTTGAGCTTGACTTTCTAGTTTTACTAAAAGTATTATCTCGATATTTTGAGGTGCCATATTCTCTCTGTAGTTTCTTTGGTGGTGGAGTCAGAAGGAGAGTCTGGGAATTCTTTCGGAGAGTGGCATGCTGGTGGCTTCAAGGGGATTGGCATCAGGAGCCTTGGGGTGAATTCTGCAACTGCTTGTCTGACCCTGGGTGCATCTCCCAGAGGTTTTGTTTCCTCTTATGAAATTGCCGGCAGATAATGTTCTGCTTGAAGGGGAACCCTCCCATCCTGTTGGTGGGAATGCAAAGTGGTGCAGCCAGTCTAGGAAACAGTGTGGGGGTTCCTCAAAAAGTTAAACATTGAACAACCCCATGATCCAGCTATTGCTCTCCTAGGTATTTACCCAAAGGATACAAAAATGTGGATTCAAAGGGGGTCCATGCACCATGATGTTTAGAGCAGCAATGTCCACAGTAGCCAAATTATGGAGAGAATCCCAAAGTCCATGCACTGATGAATGGATCAAGCAGATGTGGGATACCTATATATAACGGAATATGACCCAGCTTCAAAAAGAATGAAATCTTACCACTTGCAAGGATGTGGATGGAAATAGAGTGTATTAAGCTAAGCAAAATCAGTGAGGAAAGACTAATATCCTATCCTCTCACACTTGTGGAATTTCAGAAAGAAAACAGATGAACAGAGTGTTGGGGTGATGAGAGAGGCAAACAAGGAAATAGACTCAACCTTGGAGAACAAACTGAGCGTTGCTGCAGGACAGGGGTGTGGGGGGAAGAGTTAAATGGGTGAGGGGTATTAAGGAGGGTACTTGTGATGAGCACCAGGTACTGTATGCAGGTGAGGAATCACTAAATCCTACCCCTGAAGCGAATATTCCATGGCATGTGAACTAACTGGAATTTAAGTAAAAGAAGAAAGGAAAAAGTGTTCTGCTTCATGAAGAGTGAGGTAAAATTGTAGTGATTTGGGCTGTACTATTCTATAGAGGATAGATGTAAAACACCCTGTTGTAGGATACACTAGTTTCTTATCACATAAGGAGTCCTCAGAGAGCTGCAATGAAAGATTCAGATCTCAGAGCATGTTCATGTTCCACTGATATGTTACAGTTTGCACAGGTAGGAAAGAAGGTGGAGAGAAAGGCAACAGAAGGGGAAAGTAGGTGTGAACCTTTCATTAGTTAGCATTATATCTTTCTCATGAAAGCCTTGCGCCAGTGTGATTTTGGAAGAAGAGGGGGAATCCGGGAGCATTGGGGGAGACAGGGGAGTTCCAGGTCTGGGTAAAGCTGACAGGGGTCCCAGATGAGAGCTGAATGCATTCTGCAGCAGGGTGTGGGCAGGGTGGGCTCCAGGGGTGGCTGTGGGTCTCCTGGGTGAGAGTTGTGACAGGTGAGGGCTGTGTGCAAGTTCCTGGCTGAGGACAAGTGAGGCACAGGCGGAGAGCTGGCAGAGAACCTTCTTCTGGGCCACCAGCCTCACCCAACACACACAGCCTCATCTTCTGTCCATGTCACTCCAATTCAGACTTCTCCAAAGGTGAGTGAGAACACATCAAGAGCATTCTGAACAAAAGGGAAAGCATGTGCAATGGCTCTGGGGCAGGAGATTTCCAGGTATGTCCAGGAGCAGCAAGAAGGCCCTGTGGCCACAGGAGACAGCTTAGGACATGAGCTCAGAGAGGTGACAGAAAGCCATTCCAGGGCTATAACCCCATGAGACCCTGTTTCACTGGGCCATCCTGGCTACAGTGTTGAGAACAGATGACAGAGGGTTGAAGATGGCAAGGCAGGTCAATGACGAGGCTTTTCCAGGAACTCAGGCACTGTGGACCAGACAGGTGGCCTTGGATGGAGTGGTTAGACCTATTCTGGGTCCATTTTGAAGATGGAGCTCACAGGATTTGCTGATGGGTTAGCTATTAGGAGCAGGAGAACGGAGGCGTTGGGGTAACTCCCAGCTGTTGTGGGTTGTCATGATCGAGGGGAAGGAGAGTGTTTCTGGGGATAGGAGGTAGTCTGTGTTCCGCATCCTGAGGAAGGTGCCTTTCCCGGTGGGACTGCTGATATTTGTGTCTGGGAGAACCTTTCACATCTCCTCCCTCAGAAATGCTCAAGTACAAGTATCCCCCACTTTTAAGCGTTCACAGTAAGACACTGGGCTTTCTTGAAAGAACTATGTTATTACCCAGCTTCAGTAAGAGGAAGAGACCTGAAGAGGCTTTCCCTCTTATGCAAAAATGTGAACAGTGAGAATCGCGTTCAGCATCTGTTTTGGGGAGAAGCACAACAGAGGCAGCGTGCACCCCAATAGCTCCTTCCGCTGGGAACAGCTATCCACATCCAGCCACCAGCACTTTGAATGGTGTCTGTGAGCCTCTGCTGTGCTTTATCTTCATTTATGCTGGGCCTCCCTTAGAAACTTGTGTGCTGAGGCCTAAGAAAAGCCAAAGAGAAGGAATTTTGGAGTCTGAGCACACTGTCTAATTGTTCCGTGTAAATTAATGGCCATTCCTTCTTGACACCATTTCTGCTGTGCAAGGTTTCTCAGAAGCCCTGTACTTTCAAAGAGCAGGGAAACCTATACCCGATGCTTCAGGGTTAGTTTTAGTCTCCATGCTGGACAGAACATTTCATGACTGTCGGATTTTCTCACTTCAACATTGAGACTTTGACCACCTTCACCCGTTTCTACCACCCCATCCCCGAATCTGGCACCTACCAATCTGCTCTCAGTGTCTATGTGTTCAGTATTTGTTTATTCCTCGTGGAATGTACATGAGAGCATCTGGTATTGGTCTTTCTGTGTCGGAGTTACTTGGCATAAGGCCCCCAAGGTCTGTGTTTCCATGTCTGGTTCTTGTGAATAATGCTGCAGTGAACGTGGGAGTGCATCTGTCTTTTTGAGGCAGTATTTTTGTGTTCTCCGAATCAATACTCAGTAGAGCCATTACTGGGTAATGGGGTAGTTGCATTAATTTTTTCAGGAACCTCCATACCGTTTGTCACAGTGGCTGCATCAATTTCCATTCCCACCAACAATGCTCAGAGTCCTCTCGTCTTCACACCCTTGACCCCACCTGGTGTCTGTCTCTGGGACAATAGGTGTTCCAACACTTGTGAGGGAATAGCCAGTTGTGGGTTTGACTGATGTTTCCCTGACGATATTTAGTGATGTCGAACAACTTTTTCTGTCTGTTGGCACCTGTGAGCTGTCTTTGGAAAGTATCTATTCACATATTCCCCACATTTTTTATACAATTTTTTTTGTTTGTTTGTTTTGATTTGTATGAGTGTTGTGTGTATTTTGGATGTTAGCCTCTTCTCACACATATGATTCGCAGATATTTTTTTTCTTATTGGGTCTGTGGCCTTGTAAGTTTTTGCTGGTTTCTTTTTCCGTGTGGAAGATTTCAGTTGAAGTTGTTCCACCTGTTTATTTTTGCTTTGGTTGCCTTTGCATTTGGTGTCCAATCTGAAGACTCTTTGCCAAAACCAATGTCGAGAGACTTAGTACCTGTGTCTTCTTGGAGGTTTATGGATTCAGGTCTTACGTTCATATCATTCATCCATTAAAAATTTTGTGTGTGGTGTAAGAAAGTGACCCAGTTATATTCTTCTGCATTTAGTGTCCAGTTTGCCTGTTACCGCTCACTGAAGACACAGTCCTTCCCTCATGGCATGTCTTCTGCTGCTGTGTCGTAAGTTAGGATCATCTACGTGTGGGTAAGTTTCTGAGCTTTCTGTTCTGTTCCACTGACCTGGTGTCTGTGTTTATGCCAGTACCATCCTGTTTTGATGACAACAGCTTTGTAATCTAGCTTGAAATCCAACAGTGTGTTGTCTGCACCTTTCTTTCTTCACGTTGCTTTGGGTATTTGGGGTGTTTTATGATTCCATACAAGTTTGAGGACTGTTTTCTATTTGCTCGAATAATGCCACTGGAATTCAGATAGGGATTTCATCACATGTGTCAATTGCTTTGGGTACGATGGACATGTTCACATAATTAACTCTTCCAGTTAAGGAGCATGGCGTATGCTTCCATTTGTTTGTGTTGCCTTCCAAATCTTTGACCCATACATCCTGCCCCCCTCGACACACATGTTTTTCATTTCTTTTCTGCCATGTGTTGAGTGTACTATGTCTTTCTCATTCTTGGTTGCTTTTATTCCTAAATTTTTTTTGATGCAATTGTAAATGGCATTGTTTTTTTAATTTCTCTTTGCGAAAGTGTGTCATCAGTATACAGAAATGCAAGAAGTTGGGTCATCTGGGTGGCCCCATAGGTGAAGCGTCTGCCTTCAGCTCAGGTCATGAACCCAGAGTTCTGGGTTCGAGCCCCGTGTTGGGCTCCCCGCTTACAGAGGGTCTGTTTCTCCCTCTTTCTCACACTCCCCCTGCTCGTGCTTTTTCTCTTCCTGTCAAATAAATAAATAAAATTTGAAAATACATAAAGACAACAGGTCTCTGTATATTGACTTTATATCCTGCAGCTTTCTTGAATTTGTTTATTCTAACAGTTTTTTTTTTTTGTGGATTCATTCGGGATTTCATGTCATTTGCAAATAGTGACAGTTTTCCTGTATGGATTTCATATCTTTCTTTTTTTAAAATGATGTCACCCTACAGTACTTCATTTGTTTTTGATGTAGTGTTCCATGATTCATTGTTTGCATATAACACCAAGTGCTCATTATGACACATGCCCTCCTTTTTTAAAAAAAGAATTTATTTATTTATTCAACAGATATAGAGACTGCCAGCGAGAGAGGGAACACAAGCAGGGGGAGTGGGAGAGGAAGAAGCAGGCTCACAGCGGAGGAGCCTGTTGTGGGGCTCGATCCCATAATGCCGGGATCACGCCCTGAGCCAAAGTCAGACGCTTAACCGCTGTGCCACCCAGGGGCCCCAACAGGTGCCCTCCTTAATACCCATCACCAGGTTAACCCATTACCCTACCCCTCCCTTTCTGCAACCTTCAGTTTGTTTCCCAGTGTCAATAGTCTCTCATGGTTCATCTCCCCCTCTCATTCCCCCCCATTCACTTTTCCCTTCCTTCTTCTAATGTCCTCCATGCTACTCCTTCCGTTCCACATAGGAGTGAAACCATATGATAATTGTCTTTCTCTGCTTGACTTAATTTCACTTAGCATAATCCCCTCCTGGTCCATCAACGTTGGTGCAAATGCGGGGTATTCATCCTTTCTGATGACTGAGTAATATTCCATTGTATAGATGAACCACATCTTCTTTGTCCAATCATCTGCTGAAGGACATCTTGGCTCCTTCCACAGTTAGGCTATTATGGACATTGCTGCTATGTACATTGGGATACAGGTGCCCCTTCTTTTCATTACTCTGTGTCTATGGGGTAAATGCCCAGTAGTTCAATTGGTGGGTCTTAGGATAGCTCTGTTTTTAACGTCTTGAGGAACCTCCATATTGTTTTCAAAAGTGGCTGTACCAGCTTGAATTCTCACGAGTAGTGTAAGAGGGCTCCCCTTTCTTCACATACTCTCTGACTTTTTTTTATTTCTGTCTTGTTAATTTTTTTTCAAGATTTTATTTATTCATTCCACAGAGATAGAGACATCCAGCGAGAGAGGGAACACAAACAGGGGAGTGGGAGAGGAAGAAGCAGGCTCATAACGGAGGAGCCTGATGTGGGGTTTGATCCCATAATGCCAGGATCACGCCCTTAGCCGAAGGCAGAGGCTTAACCTCTGTGCCACCCAGGTGCCCCCTGCCTTGTTAATTTTAACATTTCTAACTGGTGTAAGGTGGTATCTCATTGTCATTTTGATTTGTATTTGCCTGATGGCAAGTGATGTGGAGCATTTTTTCATGTGTCTGTTGGCCATTTGTATGTCTTCTCTGGAGAAGTATCTCTTTGTGTCTTCTGCCCATTTTTTTGATGTCGAGTTTGAGGAGTTCTTTATAGATCTTGGATACCAACCCTTTATCTGTAATATCATTTGCAGATATCTTCTTCAATTCCATAGGTTGCCTTTTTGTTTTTTGATCATTTGCTTTGCCAAGCAGAAGCCTTTTATCCTGATGAAGTGCCAATAGTTCATTTTTTGCTTTTATTTCCTGTGCCTTTAGAGACGTGGCTTGCAAGAAGTTGTTGTGTCCAAGGTTGAAGAGTTCTTTTGATTTTGATATGAGACAGGAATCCATTATCTTATTTTCCTGATTGTATTCGAGTCCTCTGTCTTTCTTGGTGAGTCTAGCTAAGTTTGTCAGTTTTGTTTATCTTTCCAAAAAAGGCTGCTCTCATTTTCATTGTTTTTTTTTTTGTCTTTTTAGTCTCCGTTGGATTTATTAATGCATTCCTTTTTGTTATTTCCTTATTTCTACTAATTTGGGGCTTTGTTTGTTGTTTTTTTTTTTCTACTTATTTACCACATAAAGCAGGTTGTTTATTGGAGAGCATTTTCATGGATTGATGAAGACTTTAATTTCTATGAATGTCCCCCATAAAGCTACTTTTGCTGCATCCCATAAGTTTTTGTAAGTTGTCTTTTTCATCAGTGACCAGGTACTTCTAAAAGTTTTTTGATTTCTTCTTTGACTGTTGGATGTTCAGTAGCATGTTGTTAAATCTCCACATATTTTTTAAGATTATTTTAGTATCTGACAGAGAGTGAGACAGCGAGAGAGGGAACGCAAGCAGGGGGGTGGGAGAGGGAGAAGCAGGCTTCCCACTGAGCAAGGAGCCTGATTTGGGGCTAGATCCCAGGATCCGGGGTCAAGACCTGAGCTGAAAGCACATCCTTAACGATTGAGCCACCCAGGCCCCAAAAATCTCCACCTATTTTTGACTGTCCCATTTTTTTCTTGAGACTGATTTCTAGTTTCATATCATTGTGGTTGGACAAGATTTGAAGCAGAAGGTGAAGAGCGCATTCAGATGAAAGGTTTGTTTCCTGGAGGGTTTTTTGAGGCATACCATGAGTTCAGTGGGGATGGAGGAAGGTTTTGTGAGACGGGGGGTGGGGTTAACCCTCGTTAGAATTACTGACTACTACCATGCAGGCTGTATGCTACCGTTCACACCATAGTCCTGATGGACTTGTACTTCATTAAATATTTTCTAGGAGGTGTAGGCATAGCCTTTACTTAAAGAAAGGTGCCATGTGGGTTCATGGCATTACCCCAGGTCAGCAACCAGGATGTATGGTATTGTGGGGGATCAGAAGCAGGCTTTCTGTGGGAAGCGACAGAAATAGGGTATGGTGAGCTCCATGACCATAGGTGAGGTCCCGAGTGACCCACTGGGTGTTGGGTTCTGTGGATCTGTCTCATCAGGTGCTGTGGAATTCAGGGACACCCTCCTGTCTGTGGATTTGTGTGGAGACAGGTAGACATCAGTGTCTGGCCAGGCACGAGGGTCGCAATGGACCACCACCAGAGGTGCAGCGTGCGTGGGAGCCACTGCTTGGTTTCCCCGAAAGCTGACCAGGGTCTGTGACCGTGATTCCTAGCAGCTGCAAGGGAAGAGGAGGCCGGGGTGGTGCACACTTCCTAGACTTGTGCTCAGGACTAGTCTGGAGCCCACTGAAGTCAGCCACACCTGGCACAGAAGGCACCCAGTCAGTGTAGCTGTGGGCACTGCTCCCATGGCACTTTTGGGCCGGCTCCATGCTGCCACCTCCTGCATTTCATCATCATCTTCAAGGTCATGTGCCTCTGCTCTTGCCCCATGACCTCCGGGGTATTGTCCGTCCTCCATCTGGCCCTCGTCCCTGGTGCCCTGTGCAGTCCGATGACAGGGTAGCCTTCTCGAGACAAACATCTGGCCCTGATGGAAAACTTCCATGGATCTCTTGTGATGCGAGGATGATGCCCTGCCCTGGAAGGGGGCTGCAGGTCCAAAATCAGGAGAGCCATGTCTCCCTTTTCAGCATGGCCTGCACTCCCCTCAGTCTTCTTCAGGGAAGCTCTCCCCACTTCCTGAGCTGACAGCTCTGAACTTAAAAATGAATGTTATTTTACATATCTCTATGCTTTAGTTCATCCATGGCATGTCTTTCAACCCCGTTAGTGGGTTTTTTTTTTTTTTAGCAGTTCTGAAGGGCTGTCTGCTCAAGGAGGGGATGACCTGGGCAGGGCAGCTTTCCCTCTCATCTCCCTCAGCATGTCTCTGAGCCCTGGGGCCAGCTGTCCCACTGAGGATTGAGGGACCCGAGCCAGCCCATCCTGAGCCCAGGCTGTGTCAGCTCATAGACTGATGCGTGTCGGAGCGGTGGGCAGATGGCATAGGCCAGGGGCAGGCAGTGTCTCCTTCTCATTCCTTCCCTCCCTTCCTCCCAGAAGTAGCTCAGAGCAGCCTTCAACCCCTGCATCTCCAGATCCCTTGACCTGTGCCTCCTGTGTTCAGCTGGTGACCTTGGAGTTTCGCATGGATTCTACCTCCCGTACCCTCTCCCATAGCAGTTCCTGGATCAGGGGAGGGGTCGGACCCTTGTCTGCTTTTGGTCTTCTTCCTGTCCCGCACCGAGCCCACCGACCGTTTCATCTTCCATGTATGTGCTTGGAAGCAAGCCCATCCACAGGGAACCTATTAGCCAAATGGATCCAGGCAATGAACATTGAAGTAGAGATCCAGAATCCATAATAAACCTGCTCTGAAACCTGTCCCAAAGTCTGTGACTCTCTCACACTGAAACAGAAACAATAATAGCTTTCTGGACTGTGAAGTGATATGTGTCTCTACTTCCAATCTTGAATGCATAGGTGCTGAACCTGGACAGAAAGGGACCATGGCTCCCGTGGGCTGGGATCCACAGTAAGAACGCAGTGAAATCTGAATTTTAGGCATTAAGTGAATAATTATTGTAGAGTGAATCCCAAGTAGGGCTTTTGCACATTGCACAGGAAAAGCTTTTTCAAAGAGGTTTCTGAAAGAAAAATCTTTTTTTAAAATTTATTTTAATTCCATTAGAGCTAACATACAGTGTTACATTCATTTCAGGTGTACAGTAGAGTGATTCAGTAATTCTATATATTACAAAGTGGTCATCAAGAAAAGTGTCCTCTTAATCCCCTTCATCTATTTCACTCATCCCTCTATCCACCTCCTCTCTGGTAACCATCCGTTCTCTATTGAAAAGAGTTTGTATTTTGGTGTGTCTCCTTTTTCTCTTTTAGTTATTTACTTTTGTTTGTTTTTTAAATTCCCCATTAGAGTGACATCATATGGGATTTGTCTTTCTCTGACTGACAGATTTTAGTTTGGATAATACTCTCTAGCTCCATCCATGTGGCTGCAAATGGCAAGGTTTCATTCTTTTTCAAGCCGAGTAATACTCCATTGTGTGTGTGTGTGTGTGTGTGTGTGTGTGTGTGTGTGTGTGTGTGAATACACACATCTATCATCTCATTTGTCAATTTTTCTACAGACACTTGGGTTGCTTCCATATTGTGATATTGTAAATAATAGTGCAAGAAACATAGGGGTGCACGTATCCTTTTTACTTACTGTTTTCCTATTCTTTGGGTAAATACGAGTAGTGTGATTGTTGGATCGTAGGGTAGTTCTATATTTAATTTTTTGAGGAACCTTCATACTGTTTTCCACGGTGGCCACCACAGTTTGCATTCCCACCCACAGTTCACGAGGATTCCCCTTCATCCACATCCTCCCAACACCTGCTCTTTGTTGTGCTTTTGATGTTAGCCATTTTGACAGGTTTGATGTAATACCTCATTGTCCTTTGGATTTACATTTTCCTGATGATGGGTGATGGTGAACATCTTTTCACGGGACTGTTGGCCATTTGTATTTCTTCTTTGGAGAAATGTCTGTCCATGTCTTCTGCCTATTTTTTAACTGGATTATTTGTTTTTTGGGGGGTCGAGTAGTATCAGTTGTATATGTTTTGGACACTATTCCTTTATTGCATATGATCTTTGCAAATATCATCTCCCTTTGAGTAGGTTGTCTTATGATTTTTACGTTTTCATTGTTCTTCTGCTGTGTGGAAACTTTTTATTTTGCTGTATTCCCAATAGTTTATTTTTGCTTTCATTTCCTTTGCCTCAGGACACAGTCTAGAAAAACGTTGGTATGGTCCATGTCAAGAAGTTACTGTCTTCCCTCCTGTAGGATTTTTATGGATTCAGGTCTCATATTGAGGTCTTGAAACTGTTTTGTGTTTGTCTGTATTGTGTAAGAAAGCAGTCTAATTTCATTCTTTTGTGCGTAGCTGTCTAGTTTTCCCAACACCATTTGCTGTAGAGACTGTCCTTTTCCCTTTTGATGTCGTTGCTTGCTTTGTGGAAGATTCATGGACCACATAATTATGGGTTTCTGTCTGAACTTGTATCGTGTTCCTTTGGTCGCTGTTTCTATTTTTGTGCCGTACTCTCTTGTTAGGATGACTGCAGCTTTGTAGTATAACCTGAAATCTGAAATAGTGAGTCCTCCAGCTTTGTTTTTCTTTTCCACATTGCACTGTCTGTTCGAAATCTTTAGTGGATCCATACAAATGTTTAGGATTGTTTATTCGAGGTCTTTTGTTCTTTAATTTAAATTCAATTAGCCAACTTACAGTACACCATTAGTTTCAGATGTAGTCTTAAATAAATTTTCAGTCGTGTGTAACACCCAGTGCTCATTGTATCATGTGGCCTCCTTAATGCTACTCACCCAGTTACCCCCCCCCCCCAACTTCTCCAACAATCATCAGTTTCTTGCGATAGTTAAGAGTCCATCATGGGTTTTCTCCCTCTCTGATGACTTCCCATTCTATTTTCTCTTCCTTCCCCTATGGTCTTCTTCCTTGTTTCTGATATTCCACATAGGAGTGAAAGCATATGATCATTGTCTTTCTTTCATTGACTTATTCCACTCAGCATAATACCCTCCAGCTCCACCCATGTCGGTGTGATGGTAAGTATTCATCCTTTCTGATGGCTGAGTAATATTCCATTATATATATATATGATCCACATCTTCTTTATCCATTCATCTGTCCATGATCATCTGCACTCCTTCCACAGTTTGTCTATTATGGACATTGCTGCTATGAACACTGGGGTGCATGTGTCCCGTCTTCACTACATCTGTCTCTTTGGGGTCGATATCCCGTAGTGCAATTGCTGGGACATAGGGTAGCTTTATTTATAACTTCTTGAGGAAACTCTGTACCATTTTCAAGAGTGGCTGTACCGCACTGCATTCTTACAGGGGTGTAAGAGGGTTCCCGTTTCTCCACATCCTCTCCAAGATGTGTAGTTTCATGTCTTCTTATTTTTAGATATTCGGCCTCGTGTGGTAGGGCATCTATAGAGGTTTAGATTTCCATTTCCCTGAAGCCAAGTGATATGAAGCATTTATGCATGTATCTTTTGGTCACCAGTATGTCGTCATCATTGAAATGACTTCCCATTTTAATCCATCTCAAGACCTAAAGCTGGGTAAGGCACTGAAGCTGGATGATGCCATCGGTTGGAAGTGTGGAGAATTTCAAAAGATCTCCGTGGAGAGCAAGTTTAAAGGTCAGTGTGAACTACTAATTGGATCCGGGGAGATCTCTGAAAGTGGGGGTTGCCTGGGATGGGCTGAGGGGGCCCTCCGATTTTCCTATGAATCCTTGCTTCAGCCCCAAATGGACAGTTTCCTCCTGTGGGGCAGGGTGAGTCCTCTAGTCGTACAGAGGTGAGCCCAATGCCTGGTGCCTTGGAGGCAGGCAAACGGGGAGGGACCCTCAGCAGAAGACCCAGAGTTAGGTTAGGCCTCAAGAGACAGCAGGTCCGAACTGCCCAGTGCTCAGAGAACTCCCAGGCCGAGTGAGATGAGGGCACAAGGGCGGGTGAGTGTGAGCCTGAGGTTCCATCCGGAAGGGCCCACAAAGGTCGGGGTTCAGCAGAAGGAGCTCTCAGGGGGTGCCCCAATTCTCTTGCCCTGAATGCTCTGTTGTGCCCCAAAATGGTACAGTTTACTGTGGGTTGCAGGCTGAGTCCTACGGTGGGTCTTGGGTGTCCCCAATCCGCTGGAGTGGGGTGCCAGGACCCCGGGGAGGGGCCCCTCTGTGGCCAACCTTGGGTAAGGGTTAGTGTTCAGGAGCCCGGCAAGGACAATCTGCAGGCTGTGCGGCGAGCTCTGTGGAGGGCTGAGAGGAGGCCATTGGGGAGGGTGAGCATGGGCCTCAGGGTTGGGGCACGGGGGGCTGCCAAAGGATGGGGATGGGCTCCGGGGGCCTCCCCAAGTTCTCGTGCCCTGTAGGCTCTATAGAGCCCCAAGGGGCACGGTTTCCTGTCGGGTGGCAAGCTGAGTCCTGCGGTGGGGCACAGGTATCCCAATTACCCGGGTCTGTGGTGTAAGGCTCCTGGGGAGGCCCCCAAACCCACGGCAGACCTAGGGCTAGGGATAGGCCCAGGAGCCCCGCAGGCCCGATCTGTTGGCTGTATGGCGAGCTACACGGGCTGAGGTGAGGATGTGGGGAGAGTGAGCATGGGCCTCAGGGTTGGGGTGCGGGAGGCCACCGAAGTTCGCTGGTGGCTCAGGAGGGCCCTCCTGGTTCTCCCGCCCTGAATGCTCTATGGCCTCCCAAGGCACACGGTTTCCTACAGGGTGGCAAACTGAGTCCTGCTGTGGGGCTCAGGTGTCCCGAATCCCCGCGGCTACGGCTCCAGGCTCCTGGGGAGGGGCCCCTCCACAGATGAACTATGGTTAGGGTTGGGGCCCAGGAATCCCGCAGGCCAGATCTGCCCACTATGTGGCAAGCTCCGCCCTGGGCTGAGTTGAAGGTGCGGGGTGGGGTGAGCATGGGCTTCACAGTTGAGTTTAGGGATCGCCGAAGTTCGCCGGGGGCTCTGGGGGCCCTCCTGGTTCTTCTGCCCTGAATGCTCTACAGCCTCCCAAGGGGCACAGTTTCCCGCGGGCTGGCAGGCTTTATCCTTCAGTGGGGCTCAAGTGTCCCCAGTCCCTGGGGCTGCGGCACCGGGCCCCAGGGGAGGGGCCCTACCCAGCCGACCTAGGGTCAGGTGTAGGCCCCAGGAACCCGGCAGGTCTGATCTGCCGGCTCTGCGATGAGTTCGGTGGCAACCTGAAGGGAAGGCGTGGGGCGGGATGAGTGTGGGCCTCAGGGTTGGGGTGTAGGGGCCACCGAGGATCCCTGGGGGCTCAGGGGGGCCCTACCAGTTCTCTTGCATGGGATGTTCTGTGGCGCCCCAATGGGCATGGTTTCCTGAGGGGTGGCAGGATGAGTCCCGTGGTGGGGCTCAGGTGTACCCAATCCCTGGGGTTAGGGTACAGATTAGGGTATGGGTTGAGGTTAGGGTATGGGTTAAGGTTAGGGTATGGGTTACGGTTAGGGTATGGGTGAGGGTAGGGGTTAGGGTTAGGGTAAGGAGAGGGTACGGGTTAGGGTTGGGTTTTGGGGTTACAGGTTAGAGGTTATGGGTTAGGGTACAGATTAGGGTTTAGGGTACGGGTTAGGGTTTAGGGTTCGGGTTTAGGGTTAGGGTTAGGGTTGGAGTACGGGTTAGGTTTAGGGTATTGGTTAGGTTTAGGGTATGGGTTAGGGTACGCATTAGGGTACGGTTTAGGGTACAGGTTAGGGGACGGTTTAGAGTAAGTGTTGGCGTACGGATTTGGGTACGGCATAGGGTACGGATTAGGGTTAGGGTACGGGTTAGGAAACACGTTAGGGATTGGGATTGGGTACGGTTTAGGGTTAGGGTATGGGTTATGGTACAGATTAGGGTTAGGTATGGGTTAGGGTATGGGTTAGGGTCCGGGTTAGTGATAGGGTACGGGTTAGTTTATGGGTTAGGGTACGGGTTAGGGTATGGGTTAAAGTTAAGGTAAGGGTACTGGTTAGGGTTAGGGTAAGGGTTACAGTTTAGTGTTTAGGGTTACGGTTAGGGTATGGGTTAGGGTTAGGTTATGGGTAGGGTTAGGGTACGGGTTATGGTATGAGTTAGGACATGGGTTAGTGTCAGGTTTTAAGGTTTAGGGTTAAAGTTAGGGTATGGGTTAGGGTACTTGTTAGGGTTACGGTTAGGTTTAGGGTACGGTTTAAGTTACGGGTTAGGGTACAGTTTAGGGTTAGGGTATGGGTTAGAGTACGTTTTAGGGTTACGGTTAGGGTTAGGGTACAGGTTAGGTTTAGGGTTAGGGTACGGGTAGGGTTAGGGTTAGGGTACGGGTTAGGGTTAGGTTTAGGGTTAGGTTACGGGTTATGGGTAGGTTTAGCTGAAGGGGTAGGGTTAGGGGTTAGGGTTAGGGGTTAAGTTTTAGGGTTTAAGGTTAGGTGTTAGGGTTTAGGCTTAGGGTTAGACCCCAGTAGGCCAGCAGGACCGATGCGCCTGCTGTGCGGGGAGCGGAGGAGTGGGACGAGGTGAGGGCGCTGGCGAGCAGGAGTATGGTATCCAGCGTTTTGGCGCAGGAGGCCTTTGAACATTGCTAGAGGCTCGGAGGGCCCTGCCCGTTCTCCCGCCCTAAATGACTAGTGACGCCCCAGCGGGCCGATGTCGACGGGGCGGCAGGGTGAGTCCGGCACTGCAGCTCGGGTGTCCCCAATCCCCGGCTTTGGTCACCAGTCCCCTTGTGAGGGCCCCCTCTGGGGCCAATCTAGTGTTAGGGTTAGCCCCCAGGAGGCCAGCAGGCCCCATATGCCAGCTGTGCGGTGCGCGGAGGGGCGGGCCATGGTGAGGGACTGGCGAGCTGGAAGGTGGTACCCAAAGTTTTGGCGCCGGGGGCCCTCGAATGTCGCCGGGGACTCAGAGGGCCCTGCCCATTCTCCTGCCCCGAATGAGTGGCGGCTCCACTAGCAGCCCGAGTGGTGGCGGGGCGGCAGGGTGGGTCTGGCGCTGAGGCTCGGGGGTCTCCAATGCCAGACGTTGCAGCACGAGGCCCCTTGGGAGAGGCCCCTTGGGGGCCGACCTAGGGTAAAGGTTAGCTCCTGGAGGCTGTAGGCACAATCCGCAGTCTGGGGCGAATGGAGACGCGGTCGAAGATCAGGGCGCTGGCGAGCAGGAGACTGGGCCCCAGCCTTTTGGCGCTGCGGGCCTTCGAAGGTCACTGGGGCAGGGAGGGCCCTGCCCATCCTCCAGCCCTGAATGATCGGCGGTACCCTAGTGGCCCGGGTGTGGGCGGGGCGGAACGGTGAGTCCAGCGTTGTGACTCAGGGGTCCCCAATCCCTGGCGTTCGGCGGCAGTCCCTTTGGGAGGGGCCCCTTGGAGGCCGACCTAGGGTTAGGGTTAGCCCCCAGGAGGCTGGCAGGCTCGATCCACCGGCTCCGTGGCAAATGGAGGGGTGGGCCAAGGTGAGGTCGCTGGCGAGCGGAAGCGTGGGCCCCAACATTTTGGCTCGGTGGGCCTTCGAATGTCGCAGGGGGCTCGGAGGGCCCTGCTCATTCTCCCGCCATGAAGGACCGGCGACGCCCTTAGCTCCCTGGGTGGCAGCGGGGTGGCAGGGTCAGTCCTGCACTGGTGCTTGGGTTTCCCCAATCCCCAGCGTTGCGGCGCCAGGCCCCTTGGGAGGGGCCCCTCTGGGACTGTCCTAGGGTTAGGTTAACCCCCAGGAGGCCGCAGTCCAGATCCGCCGGCTGTGCAGTGAGCGGAGGGATTGACCGTGGTAGGGCGCAGTCGAGCGGTAGCGTGGTACCCAGCGTTTTGGCGTGGGGGCCTTCTTATTTTACCGGAGGCTCGGAGGGCCCTGCCGGTTATCCCGCCCTGAATGCCCGGCGGCACCCCTAGCGGCCCACGTGGCGGCGGGGCGGCAGGGTGAGCCTGGCGCTGGGGCTTGCAGGTCCCCAATCCCTGCCGTTGCGGCACCAAGCCTCTTGGGAGGGGCCACTCTGGGGCCCACCTAGGGTTACGGTTAGCCCCGAGGAGCCCGGGAGGCAGGATCTGCCAGCTGTGTGGCTAGAGGGGGGGCAGGCCGAGGTGAGGGCGCTGTAGAGCAGGAGCATGGGCCTCAGCGTTTTGGCATGGGGGACCTACGAATGTCGCCGGGGGCTCGGAGGGCCGTGCCCGTTCCCCCACCCTGATTGACCGGCGGTGCCCCAAGTGCCCCGGGTGGCGGCAGAGGGGCAGGTTGAGTACATCGCTGGGGCTTGTGGGTCCCCAATGTCCGGCGTCGCGGTGCCAGGCCCTTTGGGAGTGCCCTTCGGGGGCCGACCTAGGGTTAGGGTTAGCCCCCAGGAGGCCGGCAGTCCGGATACGATGGCTGTGGGGCGAGCGGAGGGGTGGGCCGAGGTGAGGGTGCTGGGGAGCGGGATTGTGGGCCCCTGCATTTTGGCGCTGGAGGCTTCAAATGACGCTTGTTTCTCCAGGGCCCTGTCCCTTCTACCGCCCTGAATGACCGGCGGCGCCCCTAGCGGCCCGTGTGGCAGTGTTGTGGAAGGGTGAGTCTGGCTCTGGGGCTTGGAGTCCCAGATCCCAGGCTTAGTGGCACCAGGACCCTTGGGAGGGGCCCTAGGGTTAGGGTTAGCCCCAAGGAGACCGTCAGGCCCAATCCGCACACTGTGCGGCAAGCTGAGGTGCGGGCCCAGGTGAGGGCGCTGGGGAGCAGGAGCGTGGGAACCAGCGTTTTGGCGTGGGGAGCCTTTGAAGGTCACCGGTGGCTCAGAAGGCCCTGCCCTTCTCTCGCTCTCTATGACCGGCTGCGCCCCTAGCGGCCCGGGTGGGTACAGTGCGGCAGGTTGAGTCTGGCTCTGGGGCTCTGAGTCACCAATCCCCAGCATTGCAGAGCCAGGCTTCTTGGGATGTCCCCACAGGGCCGACCTAGGTTTTGGTTAGCTGCCAGGAGCCCGGCAGGCCCTATCCACCAGCTCTGAAGCAAGCGGAGGGGCGGGCCGAGGTGAGGGCGCTGGCGAGCAGGATCCTGGGAGCCAACGGTTTTGCACGGGGAGCCTTCAATGGTCAGCGTGGGCTCGGAGGGCCCTGCCCGATCTCCTGCCCTGATTGACCGGCGGGGCCTCTAGCGGCTCGGGTGGCTGAAGGGCAGCAGGGTGAGTCCGGCACATGGGCTCGGGTTCCCCATCCCCAGCGTTGCGACGCCAGGCCCCTTGGGAAGGGCCCCTCGGGGGCCGACCTATGGTTAGGGTTAGCCTCCAGGAGCGCTGCAGGCCCGATACACCACCTGTGGGTCGAGCGGAGAGTTGGGCCGAGATGAGGGTCCTGGTGAACATGAGCCTGGGCCCAAGCGTTTTGGTTCGGTGTGCCTTCGAATGTCGGCAGGGGTTCGGAGGGCCCTGCCAGTTCTCCCACCCTGAATGAATGGCGGCGCCCCTAGCGGCCCATGTGGGGTGGGGCGGCAGCGTGAATCCGGCGCTGGGGCTTGGGGGTCCCCAATCCCTGGCGTTGCGGCGTCTGGCCCCTTAGGAAGGGACCTTCAGGGGCTGTCCTAGGGTTAGTGTTAGTGCCCAGGAGGCCGGCAGGCCCGTGTCGCTGGCTCTGCGAAGAGTGGAGGTGTGGGCCGAGTTGAGGGTGATGCAGAGCGGGAGCGTGATCCCCAGCGTTTTGGCGCCCTGGGCCTTAGAATGTTGCCATGTCTCGAAGGGCCCTGCCTGTTCTCCTGCCCTGAATAACCAGCGGCGCGCTTTGTGGCTCCGTTGGCGGTGGGGTGGCAGGGTGATTCCCGTGCTGCAGCTCAGGTATCCCCAATCCCCGGCGTTGCAGCGCCACGCTGCTTGGGAAGGGCCCCTCGGTGGTCGACCTAGGGTTAGAATTTGCCCCCAGGAGGCATGCAGGCCTGATCCGCGGGCTGTACTACGAGCGGAGGTGCGGGCCGAGGTGAGGATGCTGGCGAACAGGAGGGTGGGCCCAACCGTTTTGGCGCGGGGGGCCTTCGTAGGTCGCCGGGGGCTCGGAGGGCCCTACACGTTCTCCCGCCCTGAATGACCGGCGGCGCCCCTAGCGGCTCGGCTGCTGGCAGAGTGGTAAGGTTAGTCTGGTGCTGGGGTTCGGGGGTCCCCAATCCCTGCATTGCGGTGCCAGGCCCCTTGGGAAGGGCCCCTCGGTGGTCGACCTAGGGTTAGGGTTAACCCTCAGGAGGCCGGCAGTCCTGATCCACCCATTGGGTGGCGAGCGGAGGGGCGGGATGAAGTGAGGGTGCTGACGAGTGCGAGCCTGGACCCAAGCGTTTTGGTGCGGTGGGCCTTCGAAGGACAAGGGGGGCTCGGAGGCCCCTGCCCGTGCTCATGCCCTGAATGACCAGCGGCGCCTCTAGAGGCCCGGGTGTCAGCGGGGCAGCACTGTCAGTCCGGCGCTGGAGCTCATGGTTCAGCAGTCCCAGGCGTTGAGGCGCCAGGACCCATCGGACGGGTCCCTGGGGGGCCGACCTAGTGTTTGAGTTAGCCCCCAGGAGTCGGGCAGGCCTGATCCGCCCTCTGTCGGGCGAGCGAAGGGGCAGGCCTAGGTGAGGGCGCTGGCGAGCGGGAGCATGGGCCCAAGCGTTTTGGCGCGGGGCGCCTTCAAATGTCACCGTGGGCTAGGAGGGCCCTGCCCGTTCTCATACCCTGTATGACCGGCGGCGCCCCTAGAAGCCCAGATGGTGGCGGAGCGGCAGGTTGAGTCCGACGCTAGGGCTCTGGGGTCCCCAATTACCAGCGTTGTGGCCCCAGACCCCTTGAGAGGGCCCCCTTGGGTGCCGACCTAGGGTTAGGGTTACCCCAGGAGGCCAGTAGGCCCGATCTGCCAGCTGTGCAGTGAGCAGAGGGGCGGGTTGAGATGACGGCGTTGGCGAGCGGGAACGTGGGCCCAAAGTTTTGGAGCGAGGGGCCTTCGAAGGTCACCAGGGGCTCAGAGGGTCCTGCCCGTTCTCCTGCCCTGAATGACCGGGGGTGCCCCTTGTGGCCCGGGTGGCGGTGGGGGGCATGGTGAGTCCGGCGCTGGGGCTCAGGAGTCCCCAATCCCCCTCGTTGCAGCGCCAGGCCCCTTGGGAGGGGCCACTAGGGGGCAGACCTAGGGTTTGGGTTAGCCCCCAGAAGGCCCCCAGGCCTGATCTGCCAGCTGTGTGGCGAGCGGGGGGGAGGGCCGAGGTAAGGGCGCTGGCGAGCCGGAGCTTGGGCCCAAGCGTTTTGGTGCGGGGGTCCTTCGAAGGTCGCCGTGGGCTCGGAGGGCCCTGCCCATTCTCCTGCACTGAATGACCAGCGGCACCCCTAGTGGCCCGGGTGGCGGCGGGGCAGCACGGTGATTCCAGCGCTGGGGCTCGGGGGTCCCTAATACCCGGCGTTGCGGCGCCAGGCCCCTTGGGACGGGCCCCTCGGGGGCTGACCTAGGGTTAGGGTTAGCCCCCAGGAGACTGGAAGGCTCGTTTCACCCATGTGCAGAGAATGGAGGTGTGGGTCCAGGTGAGGTAGCTGGCGAGCGAGAGCGTGGGCCAGAGCATTTGGCTTTGGCTCGGGGTGCCTTCGAAGGTCGTAGGTGGCTCAGAGGGTGCTGCCCGTTCTGTCGCCCTGAAGGACTGGCGACGCCCCTAGCACCCCATGTGGCAGCGGGGCGGCAGGGTGCGTCCGGCGCTGGGACTTGGGGTCCCCAATCCCTGGCATGTGGCGCCAGGCCACTTGGGAGGGGCCCCTTGGGGGTGACCTAGGGATAGGGTTAGCCCCCAGGAAGCCAGCAGGCCCGATCCGCCAGCTCTGCAGCGAGCGGAGGGGTGAGCCGAGGTTAGGGCGCTGGCGAGCAGGAGCGAGGAAGCCAGAGTTTTTGTGCGGGGGGCCTTCGAAGGTCGCAGGGGGATCAGAGGGCCCTGCCCGTTCTCCCTTCCTGAATGACTGCCCATGCCCCTAGCACCCTGGGTGATTGCGGGGTGGCAGAGTGAGTCCAGCACTGGGGCTCGGGGGTCCCAAACCCTTGGCATTGCGGTGCCAGGCTCCTTGGGAGGGGCCTCTCGGGGGCCGACCTAGGGTAAGTGTTAGCCTCCAGGATTCCAGCAGGCCCCTTCCGCCAGCTCTGCGGCAGGCAGAGGGGCAGGCCGAGGTGAGCGCACTAGCGAGAGGGAGTGTAGGCCCAAGCGTTTTGGCGCGGGGGGCTTCAAAGGTCGCCGGGGGATTGGAGGGCCCTGCCTGTTCTCTCGCCCTGAAAGACTGGCGGCGCCCCTAGCAGCCCGGGTTGCTGGGGGTGGCAGGGTGACTCCGGCGCTGGGCTTGGGTGTCCACAATCCCCGGCGTTGTGGCGCCAGGCCCCTTGGGAGGGGCCCCTCGGGGGCTGACCTAGGGTTAGGGTTCATCCCCAGGAGGCCGGCAAGCCCAGCGCTAAGTG
This sequence comes from Ursus americanus, assembly GCF_024610735.1. Taxonomy (NCBI): domain Eukaryota; kingdom Metazoa; phylum Chordata; class Mammalia; order Carnivora; family Ursidae; genus Ursus; species Ursus americanus. The sequence goes on along the minus strand of NW_028273641.1, from coordinate 547,734 downwards.
GCTCTGGCAATGTAACAAAAATGCCATACACTTATCTGTAAGAAATAACAGTGTACAGGAACGCTCTTAGCCCTAACATCATCCTTTGTGAATATGGAAGCCAGCCCCAAAGTGGTCGTGGAAGTCTGACGAAAAGGCTAAGCACTTTTCTCTGAGTCACCACACTATACAGGGAAAGACCAATGTACATCATCTTTCACGAGTAGGAAGCATTAATGAAAAGGTTCTAGAATTTCGAGGACTCTGACCCATCCTTATTGGTAATAAACCACCGTGTACAGGAAAACACCTTCAACTCTCATCAGCCTCCTCAATCCTGATTCCGATTCAACTTTGGGTGTGTAGGACTAGGGAAATGTCCACATCTTATTGCTAAGAAAGAACGATGTCAGGGTAATGCCCTTCAAGTCACATCAGCCTTCCTGAAGACGGAAGCAGGAATCAAGGTGGTTATGTTACCATGAGGTAAGGAAGATGAGCATATAAGTGAGAAACAACAGTGGGCAGGACCTCTCTTCCAAGGAACAGTATCTTTGCTTAATATTGAATCCCTATGGTAAGTGGTTGTGGGCATTTGTGAGGTCAAAATCTTGAGTGTTTTGTAAAACCTCTTGGCCATTCACAGATGAGACTAAGGTAGTTGGGGACTCCTAGGCAGTGATTTGTCCACTGTCAAAAATATGAAAAGATAAAAGAGACAGATGAGGTCTCCTCAGGCATTGTCCTTTATCCTCATCCTCCGTGAGGATGGCCATCTCTGGACAGCTCAGTGGCAGCGTCTCATTCACAATGGGGACATCTGTTCCTCACAGACATCAGGCAGGGAAATGGATTTGGTTCTCTGTGCCAGCCCAGCCACAGCTGAGTGTCACAGCACCCTCTCGTGGGCTCATAAGAGTTTCACTGTCACCAGGCAGGTCATTGTATTTGATAAACCACTGTGAGAGTTTGCAATTGCCTTCATATACAACCTCCTAGAGGCAAATGCAGGTGTCTGGTACCATGTGAAGTCATGTGAAGGCATTGTGAGAAAGTGTCCTTTTGCTTAAGAAAAACATGGCTGGGGCTCCTGGCTGGCTCAGCCAGTTAAGCATGTGCCTTTGGTTCAGGTTATGATCCCAGGGTTCTGGGATCGAGCCCGGGCTCCCTGCTCAGCTGGAAAGGAGGTAGGGAAATAGCTTAGAACCCACAGAGTATGTGAATAAAGGGGAGTGAAATGGAACTTGGTCTGTGTTTTGCTTTAGGGATTGGAAGTTAGTTTTTTCTCAATTGTGATTGTTCTTGAAACAGAAAAGCTGTATTGGTTTTTTTTTTTACCTTTTTTTCTAATAACAATTTTTTATTATGATATGTTAGTCACTATACAGTATTTCCTTAGATTTTGATGTAGTGTTCCGTGATTCATTATTTGCATATAACACCCAGTGCTCCATGCAATATGTACCTTCCTTAATACCCATCACTGGCCCATCCCAATCCCCCACCCCTCTCCCCTCTGAAGCCCTCAGTTTGTTTCCCAGAGTCCATAGTCTCTCGTGGTTCATTCCCCCTTCTGTTTAGGGTCCATTGTCTAAAGGGACAGACAGTGGAAGTTCACCGAATATAAGATCGAAATTTCATTGTTCATTATAGATGCTGCCAAGTAGTTCCCAGACATTTCATTCTACTGTAGTAATTCATTATACCTGTGCAGGTGCATGTGGAAGATAACTGATGCATGTTTAGTGGTAATAAAACACGCCCCTCAGTAGTAAAATAGTAGAGGATGCACATGTGTAAAATTATTCGACTGCAGCTTCCATGCTTTGCCTTTGGTTCCTTATTATCTATGAAATTGGACAATTTTTGTTCTCTAGGCTTAAAACTCATTGTCAGTATTCAGAGTTTTTCAATGCTGATCTTCTCCTGTATAAGTTACCAAAAACCTAAAATATGTATGAACTTTAAAAAACGCTATATTGAAAATGACAGCAGGGAAGTTCCATTTTGTGAATATTGTGTCAATAGATCTCTATTTTGACATCAGTGTTCATTAGAAATGATGACATTTCATGTGAGTATAAATATCAATGTGAAAAAGAAAAGGTAGGAAGAACCTTGACAGGTGTGTGTGTGTGTGTGTGTGTGTGTGTGTGTGTGTAATTGATTTTCAGTGAATGGTTCAGCTTCTTGTAGGGCCTCCGAGAGAGCCCAGGTGAACCTTTCAATGAGTTGGTATCTGTTTTCAGAACATGGGAATCTCTTAGTCCAATAGTCAATCAGGCAAGCTTTGAGGTCCTGAAGAGTTTCAGTCCTCAGAGATGGTGTTGCAGACCCTTGTGAGCAAACCCTAGGTATGCTCAGAGCCCTCATTAGCTGGTACCAACGTGTGACGATTTCAGACAACATTTCCCAAAGAAGTACCTCTTGAGTCTCTGTCCTTGTCAGTTCCCTACACTTCCTTACACTAGTTATGTGTTCAGTGTGTTTCAGGATAATCCCCACATGTGATTTTTGCTATTTCCTACTAGTCCTATCTGATTCTCATCTTCTTCTTTTATGGTAGGGGTTGGGAAGCAACCTGTGTGGTGTAGGAAGGTGTGTGGTAGTTGTCTGCCTTCAGAGGACCGAATGCTGCCTAGAAATTGTACTGTAGTTTGAGGTCAATTGTCCATCCTCTGAGTGTCAGGAATTCCATCACTTTACTTTGATGCTAGTCTGTTCTTCAAGCTTTCCTCAGAAATAAGGACGTCATCCATCTAGGGAATACTGGTTTGTGTGTATGTTTTCATTTTAGGAAAGGCCTTGCTGCTCCTGAAAATAATACTGTAGAGCACCCTTTCCTGTTCTTATTGGCCATCAGTCAATCTTTTGTGAAGTATTTGTTTATAAATAGACTTTTAATGGTTGATGAGCAGGAATTCTTTATTGACAAGTCTTTGTCAGTGTGTGTATTGCAAATCTGTACTTCCCAGCCTGCGGTTCACTTTTTCATTTTCATATGGTCATAAGATAAGGAGAAATGTCACATTTTTATGAAGTCCCACTGAATTCTTTTAAATGGTTAGTGCACCCTATGTCCTACCCCAAGATTGACAGGTTCTATGGTTTCTTTCAGAAACTGTCCAATGGGAAGCTACAATCCATCTCAAATTTATAAATTGCATTTTTAATTCTAAGGGTATTTATAGACTGTTTTGGATTTTCTATGTACACAATCGTATTATCTGTGAATAGTCACAATTATCCCCTCAATTCTTATACTTTTTGTTTCTCTTGCCTTCTAACACTGGTAGACTCTCCGATGCCACGTTGAATAGAGCAGCATTGTTGAAGATTTTAATATACCTTTCTCAATATCTGACAGAAAAAGCAGACAAAACATTGGTAACAAATGTGACCTAATTGACATATAGGGAACATTCCATAATAAGTGCAGAATACATTATTTTCAAGTGGTCATAGACTCTTTACCCAAATAGATGATAGGTGGGGCCACGAATGAAGTCTACAAATGTTAAACCCTGAAATTAACTAGATTCTATTCTTAGACCACAGGCGAATTGAGCCACAGTCATAGCGAAATGAAAACCAGGAAGTCCTTCAATGTTTAAAAATTAAATGGAACTTTGCTACATATCCTAAAGGTGAGAGAGGGAATCTCAATGGAAATTCTGAACCTTTTCTACGTGAGGGCTCACACACAATGGCACTTTCTTTGTGAAGAGCATAATAATAACCTAGCCAGGAGTTGAGCCTTAAGTCAGAGTTCTGCCTACCCCAGCCACACCTGGCAGCCTTGGCCTGTGGTCCGCCTCAGCTGTGCTTTCTGGTGGCCCTGAGCTAAGGGGGTCAACATGGCCATATGGAAATGGGAAGCTCCCCACTCATAGTGATGGCGGTTCCCCCTCCCCAGCTAACCTTTCTGGTGGCTCTGAGCTAAGGGGGTCAACATGGCCGTATGGAAATTAGAAGCTCCCCACTCTTAGTGATGACGTTGCTATCGTATCATCCTCACCAGTCCAACAACATGATTTCTGAGTGAACTATGACACAAGCGTGACTTCTTGGCCTTCCTTCAGGTTTGAAAATCATCTGGTGAGTCATCTATTAGAAATATGGATTCAACATGTGTTCTTTCTTCTGGAAAAGAAATAGAACCAATAGCAATTAGGGCTTCCTGAGCACCTGTACTTGAGAGACATCATACTGGCTCTTTGTAGCATTCTGCCTCTTAAACTTCTCAACTAGGGTGTAGATATTTGTAGGCACATTTTCAGGTGGTTAGACAGGGACTCGGATGATATGAGTCACAGCGGATTTTAGTGTCAGAAACCTAAGTGGGATCCCCAAATTGACTCCAAATCCCTTGTTGTTCCATACAGGGTACTATTTCCCTCTTATCTCTGGTCTTCTCGATCTGGAAACCTATCAAGTATCAGGATTTTCGTGTCATGTGGACAACTGGAACGAATTCAGTGGGCCTTTCACCTCTGCCCATGGTGATTATTAAGATCATTATCTCAGTGGAGGACCTCTGGGTAAGATACTCAAAGATCCTTAGGAACAGAGACAGTATAATATTTTTCTGGTATTAAAGTTACTGAAACCAACTATCATTTTTAGTCCATTCAGGCTCTGGTATGTTCAGAGGGTGCTGTAAAACAGGTCTGAAATAGTATTTAAAAACACTCAGCTCAGCCTCTTCTACAAAGTGAGCCAATGCTTATAAACATGGCTAAAATATTCCCTTACCTACGATGACTTCCCAGCCATCGTAGTGTTTATATGGTATGACTGTGACTTACATTAGTCAACATTTGCAGAGAAAGAACTTAGTGCATCCAGTGGGCACTTCATGTTGAAATTAGTTTGTGACAACGAGCTACTGTGTTTTATTCTGCAGTACAAATGAATAGTGCCAGACAACTCTAAGGTGTCTAGCAGTTCTACAATTCTGATTTTAAGTGGTCTGTGTGCTTCAGAGATTTGGGCAGGAGAAGGGCAGAAGCCCAGAGACTGTGAACACTTCTGTTACCTGTGCTGACCATGGAGCAGGTAGCCTTCTGTGGGCATCATTTTGATTTCTTGGTACTCTTGTGAAAGGTGCTTTTGTCTCAAATTCCTCCATTTTAGAAGTAATTATAATGATGAAAGTAATTTTATCTTATATCATCTGTGGGCGCTGATCCTGGGCTCCCAGGGAAGTTATCCCTTTACATTTTACCCGGCTCAAAATGACTAGGCAAAACCTCAAAGCATGGGCCTTGTTTCTGCCCCAAGCATGTTGTACATCTGCTTTGAGAAGAAAACAATAACCAAAAATGCCAACATAAAGATAAGAAAAAATAAAGAACCTCTTTGGCTCCCATAAGATTAAAGTCATACTGACATGTACATACTGAAAACATAAGAAAGAGTCTGTCACTTTCTGGAATCTAAGAAGATCCTCATTGTGGTGTGTAACTCTGTATGTAAAACAAAACAGAAAAAAATACATAAGCCTGCCCCAAAAGTTCCTTCCCCGGAGCACTCCCTTCTTGGTGAAGATTGTGTCTCCCAGGCAGCTGTCCTGACTTGGGTTTGAATAAAGGTCTCTTCCTTTCTCTCTAAAATGTTTTTAAAAGTTCATTCATGCAATGTCGACAATAACAGTGTTTTCTATTTAAGTGAGAAATAAATGTTCCACTCTAGTTGCATTGGGAATAGATGAATTGAGGGTTTCTTTAGAAGAGTAAGTCTGCTTTCCAGAAAAGGCAAGGTCATTGGTCTATTGAGAATGAAGATAATTACTGCTAAACAACAAGTATGTGTTGCCCCTTCGCCCAGAAACCGAAGCAGATGTGCAGGCTTTAGGTTAGAGGTGCCTTCTTCTCCCCAGCTGACAGCACTTCTCTGCTCTGGCTCCAAGAAACCCGAGGTTTTGAACGTCACCATCTGAGTCAGCGAGGAAGCTTGTCACAGGACGCCAGTGTTCAGAGAAAGCACAGGTATGTTTGGCAAAATGTCCTATCTATGTCAGGGCTGGAGGTAAAACCTCTCATTATCCCAAAACCTCCTGGGCTTTTCTCTTTTCTCTAGTTGAGCCACAAAGTAAAATTGAAGTAGCTGTCAGCATTCTGGGTTTGGTGCAAGAATTACTTAGTTTCCCTGCAGGTAGAACTTTGCAGGGGATCACAATTTCTCTGTCCATTTATTGCTGACAAATGTATTTTGACCATCTGTTTCCTAGGAACCCTCTTTTATTAGAAAGGGAAGGTGAGATTCACTCTGTGCCTGTTTGTAACATCTAATTTGTTCCTTCATCTAACAGTGTTTATTCAATTGGGCCTAAGATATGGTTGAGTGGCCAGCATCTAGAGTTAGGTGGCTTTATTCATCTGATACAGACTTGGGTGATGTCATTTGACAAAGGTGATGTTTCATCATTGATTAGTTTATTCATCAGAAGAGTTAAAATTAGGGTGGAGGGAAAATTCAAAATTATCCAAAGCGGCCTGTTCCTGTTTAAAAGTTGAGCTTGACTTTCTAGTTTTACTAAATGTATTATCTCGATATTTTGAGGTGCCATATTCTCTCTGTAGTTTCTTTGGTGGTGGAGTCAGAAGGAGAGTCTGGGAATTCTTTTGGATAGTGGCATGTGGTGGCTTCAAGGGGCTTGGCGTCAGGAGCCTTGGGGTGAAGTCTGCAACTGCTTGCCTAAACCTGGGTGCATCTCCCAGAGGTTTTGTTTCCTCTTATGAAATTGCCCGCAGATAATGTTCTGCTTGAAGGGGAACCCTCCCATCCTGTTGGTGGGAATGCAAAGTGGTGCAACCAGTCTGGGAACCAGTGTGGGGGTTCCTCAAAAAGTTAAACATTGAACAACCCCATGATCCAGCAATTGCTCTCCTAGGTATTTACCCAAAGGATACAAAAATGCGGATTCGAAGGGGGAACATGCACCATGATGTTTATAGCAGCATTGTCCAGAGTAGACAAACTATGGAGAGAATCCCAAAGTCCATGCACTGATGAATGGATAAAGCAGATGTGGGATACATATATATAACGGAATATGACCCAGCTTCAAAAAGAATGAAATCTTACCATTTGCAAGGATGTGGATGGACCTAGAGTGTATTAAGCTAAGCAAAATCAGTGAGGAAAGACAAATATCCTATGCTCTCACGCTTGTGGAATTTCAGAAAGAAAACAGAGGAACAGAGTTGAGGGGTGGTGAGAGTGGCAAACAAGGAAATAGACTCAACCTTGGAGAACAAACTGAGTGTTGCTGCAGAACAGGGGCATGGGGGGAAGAGTCAAATCGGTGAGGGGTATTAAGGAGGGCACTTGTGATGAGCACCGGGTACTCCTTGCAGGTGAGGAATCACTAAATCCTACCCCTGAAGCGAATATTCCATGGCATGTGAACTAACTGGAATTTAATAAAAGAAGAAAGGAAAAAGTGTTCTGCTTCATGAAGAGTGAGGTAAAATTGTAGTGATTTGAGCTGTAGTCTTCTATAGATGATATTTGTAAAACACCCTGTTGTAGGATACACTAGTTGCTTATCACATAAGGAGTCCTCAGAAAGCTGCAATGAAAGATTCAGGTCTCAGAGCATGTTCATGTTCCACTGATATGTTACAGTTTGCACAGGTAGGAAAGAAGGTGGAGAGAAAGGCAACAGAAGGGGAAAGTAGGTGTGAACCTTTCATTAGTTAGCGTTATAGCTTTCTCATTAAAGCCTTGCGCCAGTGTGATTTTGGAAGCAGAGAGGTAATCCGGGAGCTTTGCAGGAGATGGGGGAGTTGCAGGTCTGGGTAAAGCTGACAGGGGTCCCAGAGGAGAGATGAATGCATTCTGCAGCAGGGTGTGTTCAGGGTGGGCTCCAGGGGTGGCTGTGGGTCTCCTGAGTGAGAGTTGTGACAGGTGAGGGCTGTGTGCAAGTTCCTGGCTGAGGACAAGTGAGGCACAGGCGGAGAGCTGGCAGAGAACCTTCTTCTGGGCCACCAGCCTCACCCAACACACACAGCCTCATCTTCTGTCCCTGTCACTCCAATTCAGACTTCTCCGAAGGTGAGTGAGAACACATCAAGAGCATTCTGAACAAAAGGGAAAGCATGTGCAATGGCTCTGGGGCAGGAGAATTCCAGGTATGTCCAGGAGCAGCAAGAAGGCCCTGTGGCCACAGGAGACAGCTTAGGACATGAGCTCAGAGAGGTGACAGAGGGTGACAGAAAGCCATTCCAGGGCTATAACCCCATGAGACCCTGTTTCACTGGGCCATCGTGGCTACAGTGTTGAGAACAGATGACAGAGGGTTGAAGATGGCAAGGCAGGTCAATGACGAAGCTTTTCCAGTTACTCAGCCACTGTGGACCAGACAAGTGTCATTGGATGGAGTGGTTAGACCTATTCTGGGTCTATTTTGAAGATGGAGCTCACAGGATTTGCTGATGGGTTAGCTATTAGAAGCAGGAGAATGGAGGAATTGGGGTAACTCCCAGCTGTTGTGGGTTGTCCTGATTGAGGGGAAGGAGAGGGTTTCTGGGGGTAGGAGGTAGTCCGTGTTCTGCATGCTGAGGAAGGTGCCTTTCCCAGTGGATCTGCTGAGGTTTGTGTCTGGAAGAACCTTTCACATCTCCTCCCTCAGCATTGCTTAAGTACAATTATCCCCCACTTTTTGAACGTTCACAGTAAGACACTGGGCATTCTTGAAAGAACTACGTTTATTACCCAGCTTCAGTAAGAGGAAGATACCTGAAGAGGATTTTCCTCTTATGAAAAAAGGTGAACAGTGAGAATCGCGTTCAGCATCTGTTTTGGGGAAAAGCACAACAGAGGTGGCATGCACCCTAACCAGCTCCTTCTGCTGGGAACCGCTCTCCGCATCCAGCCACCAGCACTTTGAATGGTGTCTGTGAGCCTCTGCTGTGCTTTATCTTCATTTATGCTGGGCCTCCGTTAGAAACTTGTGTCCTGAGGCCTACGAAAATCAAAGAGAAGGAATTTTGGAGTCTGAGCACACTAAATGTTCCGTGTAAATTAATGGCCATTCCTTCTTGACACCATTTCTGCTGTGCAAGGTTTCTCAGAAGTCCTGTACTTTTGAAGAGCAGGGAAACCTATACCCCATGCTGTGGGGTTAGTTTTAGTCTCCATGCTGGACAGAACATTTCATGACTGTCGGATTTTCTCACTCAAACATTGAGACTTGGACCACCTTCACCCGTTTCTAGCACCCCATCTCCGAATCTGGCACCTACCAATCTGCTCTCAGTATCTATGCGTTCAGTATTTGTTTATTCCACGTGGAATGTACATGAGAGCATCTGGTATTGGTCTTCCTGTGTCTGAGTTACTTGGCATAAGGCCCCCAAGGTCTGTGTTTCCATGTCTGGTTCTTGTGAATAATGCTGCAGTGAATGTGGGAGTGCATCTGTCTTTTTGAGGCAGTATTTTTGTGTTCTCTGAATCAATACTCATTAGAGCCATTACTGGGTCATGGGGTAGTTGTATTTATTTTTTCAGGAACCTCCATACCGTTTGTCACAGTGGCTGCACCAATTTCCATTCCCACCAACAGTGCACAGTGTCTCCTCGTCTGCACACCCATGACCCCACTTTTTGTCTGTCTCTTGGACAATTGCTGTTCCAACAGTTGTGAGGGGATAGCCGATTGTGGTTTTGACTGATGTTTCCCTGATGATGATTAGTGATGTCGAACAACTTTTTCTGTCTGTTGGCACCTGTGTGCCATCTTTGGAAAGTATGTATTCACATATACCCCCCATTTTTATACCTTTTTTTGTTTGTTTGTTTTGATTTGTATGAGTGTTGTGTGTATTTTGGATATTAGCCTCTTCTCACACATATGATTCACAGATATTTTTTTCTTATTCGGTCAGTGGCCTTTTAAGTTTTTGCTGGTTTCTTTTGCCGTGTGGAAGATTTCAGTTTGATGTTGTTCCACTGGTTTATTTTTGCTTTTGTTGTCTTTGCATTTGGTGTCCGATCTGAAGACTCTTTGCCAAAACCAATGTCGAGAGACTTAGTACCTGTGTCTTCTTGGAGGTTTATGGATTCAGATCTTATGTTCAAATCATTCATCCATTAAAAATTTTGTGTCTGGTGTAAGAAAGTGACCCAGCTATATTCTTCTGCATTTAGTGTCCAGTTTGCCTGTTACCGCTCACTGAAGAAACAGTCCTTCCCTCATGGCATATCTTCTGCTGCTGTGTCATAAGTTAGGATCATCTACGTGTGGGTAAGTTTCTGAGCTTTCTGTTCTGTTCCACTGACCTGGTGTCTGTGTTTCTGCCAGTACCATCCCGTTTTGATGACAACAGCTTTGTAATCTACCTTGAAATCCAGGAGTGTGTTGACTGCACCTTTCTTTCTCCAGGTTCCTTTGGGTATTTGGGGTCTTTAGTGACTCCATCCAAGTTTGAGGACTGTTTTCTATTTCCTCGAATAATGCCACTGGAATTCAGATAGGGATTTCATCACATCTGTCGATTGCTTTGGGTACGATGGACATGTTCACATAATTAACTCTTCCAGTTAAGGAGCATGGCGTATGCTTCCATTTGTTTGTGTTGCCTTCCAAATCTTTGACCCATACATTCCGCCCCCCTCGACAGATATGTTTTTCATTTCTTTTCTGCCATGTGTTGAGTGTACTATGTCTTTCTCATTTTTGGTTACTTTTATTCCTAGATTTTTTTGATGCAATTGTAAATGGCATTGCTTTTTTAATTTCTCTTTACGATATGTGTCATCAGTATACAGAAATGCAAGAAGTTGGGTCATCTGGGTGGCCCCATAGGTGAGGCATCTGCCTTCAGCTCAGGTCATGATCCCAGAGTTCTGGGATTGAGCCCCGTGCTGGGCCCCCGCTTAGCAAGGGTCTGCTTCTCCCTCTTTCTGACACTCCCCCTGCTCGTGGTTTTTCTCTTCCTGTCAAATAAATAAATAAAATCTGAAAAAAAATAAAGACAACAGGTCTCTGTATATTGACATTATATCCTGCAGCTTTCTTGAATTTTTTTATTCTAACAGTTTTTTTTTTTTTTTTTTTGTGGAATCTTTCGGGATTTCATGTCATTTGCAAATAGTGACAGTTTTCCTGTATGGATTTCATATCTTTCTCTTTTTTTTAAATGATGTTAGTCACCCTACAGTACTTCATTTGTTTTTGATGTAGTGTTCCATGATTCATTGTTTGCATATAACACCTAGTGCTCATTATGACACGTGCCCTCCTTAATACCCATCACCAGGATAACCCATTCCCCTACCCCTCCCTTTCTGCAACCTTCAGTTTGTTTCCCAGTGTCAATAGTCTCTCATGGTTCATCTCCCCCTCTCATTCCCCCTCTTCACTTTTCCCTTCCTTCTCCTAATGTCCTCCATGCTATTCCTTCCATTCCACATAGGAGTGAAACCATATGATAATTGTCTTTCTCTGCTTGACTTAATTTCACTTAGCATAATCCCCTCCTGGTCCATCCACGTTGGTGCAAATGGTGGGTATTCATCCTTTCTGATGACTGAGTAATATTCCATTGTACAGATGACCACATCATCTTTGTCCATTCATCTGCTGAAGGACATCATGGCTCCTTCCACAGTTTGGCTGTTATGGACATTGCTGCTATGAACATTGGGATACTGGTGCCCCTTCTTTTCATTACTCTGTGTCTATGGGGTAAATACCCAGTAGTACAATTGGTGGGTCATAGGATATCTCTGTGTTTAACGTCTTGAGGAGCCTCCATATTGTTTTCAAAAGTGGCTGTACCAGCTTGAATTCTCACGAGTAGTGTAAGAGGGTTCCCCTTTCTCCACATCCTCTCTGACTTTTTTTTATTTCCTGTCTTGTTAATTTTTTTCAAGATTTTATTTATTTATTCCACAGAGATAGAGACAGCCAGCGAGAGAGGGAACACAAGCAGGGGGAGTGGGAAAGGAAGAAGCAGGCTCATAATGGAGGAGCCTGATGTGGGGCTCGATCCCATTATGCCAGGATCACGCCCCTAGCCGAAGGCAGACACTTAACTGCTGTGCCACCCAGGTGCCCCCTGCCTTGTTAATTTTAACCGTTCTATCTGGTGTAAGGTGGTATCTCATTGTCGTTTTGATTTGTATTTGCCTGATGGCAAGTGATGTGGAGCATTTTTTCATGTGTCTGTTGGCCATTTGTGTTTCCCCTCTGGAGAAGTATCTCTTTGTGTCTTCTGCCCATTTTTTGGGTGTCGAGTTAGAGGAGTTCTTTATAGATCTTGAATACCAGCCCTTTATCTGTAATATCATTTGCAGATATCTTCTTCGATTCCATAGATTGCCTTTTTGTTTTGTTGATCGTTTGCTTTGCCGAGCAGAAGCTTTGTATCCTGATGAAGTGCCAATAGTTCATTTTTGCTTTTATTTCCTTTGCCTTTAGAGACGTGGCTTGCAAGAAGTTGTTGTGTCCAAGGTTGAAGAGTTCTTTTGATTTTGATATGAGACAGGAATCCATTATCTTCCTTTCCTGATTGTATTGGAGTCCTCTGTCTTTCTTGGTGAGTCTAGCTACGTTTGTCAGTTTTGTTTATCTTTCCAAAAAAGGCAGCTCTCATTTTCGTTGTTTTTTTTTTTTTTTTTGTCTTTTTAGTCTCCTTTGGATTTATTTATGCATTCCTTTTTGTTATTTCCTTATTTCTACTAATTTGGGGCTTTGTTTGTTGTTTTTTTTTCTACTTCTTTACCACATAAATCAGGTTGTTTATTGGAGAGCATTCTCATGGATTGATGAAGACTTGAATTTCTACGAATGTCCCCCATAAAGCTACTTTTGCTGCATCCCATAAGTTTTTGTAGGTTGTCTTTTGCATCAGTGTCAAGGTACTTCTAAAATTTTTTTGTTTTCTTCTTTGACTGTTGGTTGTTCAGTAGCATGTTGTTAAGTCTCCACATATTTTTTTAAGATTATTTGAGTATCTGACAGAGAGTGAGACTGCGAGAGAGGGAACGCAAGCAGGGGGGTGGGAGAGGGAGAAGCGGGCTTCCCACTGAGCAAGGAGCCTGATTGGGGCTAGATCCCAGGATCCTGGGATCACGACCTGAGCTGAAAGCAGATCCTTAACGACTGAGCCACCCAGGCCCCCCAATCTCCACCTATTTTTGACTGTCCCATTTTTTTCTTGAGACTGATTTCTAGTTTCATATCATTGTGGTTGGACAAGATTTGAAGCAGAAGGTGAAGAGCGCATTCAGATGAAAGGTTTGTTTCCTGGAGGGTTTTTTGAGGCATACCATGAGTTCAGTGGGGATGGAGGAAGGTTTTGTGAGACGGGGGTTGGGGTTAACCCTTGTTAGAATTACTGACTACTACCATGCAGGCTGTGTGCTACTGTTCACACCATAGTCCTGATGGACTTGTACTTCATTAGAAATATTTTCTACGAGGTGTAGGCATAGCCTTCTCTAAAAGAAAGGTACCATGTGGGTTTATGGCATGACCCCAGGTCAGCAACCAGGATGTATGGTATTGTGGGGGATCAGAACCAGGCTTTCTGTGGGAAGTGACAGAAATGGGGTATGGTGAGCTCCATGACCATAGGTGAGGTCCCGAGTGACCCACTGGGTGTTGGGTTCTGTGGATCTGTCTCATCAGGTGCTGTGGAATTCAGGGACACCCTCCTGTCTGTGGATTTGTGTGGAAACAGGTAGACATCAGTGTCTGGCCTGGCATGAGGGTCGCACTGGACCGCCACCAGAGGTGCAGCGTGCGGGGGAGCCACTGCTTGGTTTCCCCGAAAGCTGACCAGGGTCTGTGACCGTGATTCCTAGCAGCTGCAAGGGGAGAGGAGGCCGGGGTGGTGCACACTTCCTAGACTTGTGGTCAGGACTAGTCTGGAGCCCACTGAAGTCAGCCACACCTGACACAGAAGGCACCCAGTTAGTGTAGCTGTGGGCACTGCTCCCATGTTACTTTCAGGCTGGCTCCGTGCTGCCACCTCCTGCTTTTCATCATCATCTTCAAGGTCATGTGCCTCTGTTCTTGCCCCATGGCCTCTGGAGTATTGTCCGTCCTCCATCTGGCCCTCGTCCCTGGTGCCCTGTGCAGTCCGATGACAGGGTAGCCTTCTCGAGACAAACATCTGGCCCTGATGGAACACTTCCATGGATCCCGTGTGATGCGAGGTTGATACCCTGCCCTGGAAGGGGGCTGCAGGTCCCCAATCAGGAGAGCCATGTCTCCCTTTTCAGCATGGCCTCCCCTCCCCTCAGTCTTCTTCAGGGAAACTCTCCCCACTTCCTGAGATGACAGCTCTGAACTTAAAAATGAATGTTATTTTACATATCTCTATGCCTTAGTTCATCCATGGCATGTCTTTCAACCCCGTTAGTGGTTTTTTTTTTAGCAGTTCTGAAGGGCAGTCTGCTCAAGGAGGGGATGACCTGGGTGGGGCAGCTTTCCCTCTCATCTCCCTCAGCATGTCTCTGAGCCCTGGGGCCAGCTGTCCCACTGAGGATTGAGGGACCCGAGACAGCCCATCCTGAGCCCAAGCTGTGTCAGCTGTGTAGACTGATGCGTGTCGGAGCGGTGGGCAGCTGGCATGGGCCAGGAGCAGGCAGTGTCTCCTTCTCATTCCTTCCCTCCCTTCCTCCCAGAGGTAGCTCAGAGCAGCCTTCAACCGCTGCATCTCCAGATCCCTTGACCTGTGCCTCCTGTGTTCAGCTGGTGACCTTGGAGTTTCGCATGAATTCTCCCACCTGTACCCTTTCCCGTAGCAGTTCCTGGATCAGGGAAGGGGTCTGACCCTTGTCTGATTTTGGTCTTCTTCCTGTCCCGCAGCAAGCCCACCCACCTTTGCATCTTCCATGTATGTGCTTGGAAGCAAGCCCATCCACAGGAAACCTATTAGCCAAAGGGATCCAGGCAATGAACATTGAAGTAGAGATCCAGGATCCATAATAAACCTGCTCTGAAACCTGTCCCAAAGTCTGTGACTCTCTCACACTGAAACAGAAACAATAATAGCTTTCTGGACTGTGAAGTGACATGTGTCTCTACTTCCAATCTTGAATGCATAGGTGCTGAGCCTGGACTGAAAAGGACCATGGCTCCCGCGGGCTGGGATCCACGATAAGAACTCAGTGAAATCTGAATTTGAGGCATGAAGTGAATAATTATTGTAGAGTGAATCCTCCCAAGTAGGGCTTATGCACATTGCACAGGAAAAGATTTTTCAAAGAGGTTCCTGAAAGAAAAATCTTTTACAAAAATTTATTTTAATTCCAGTAGAGCTAACATACAGTGTTACATTTGTTTCAGGTGTACAATAGAATGATTCAGTAATTATATATTACTAGTGCTCATCAAGAAAAGCGTCCTCTTAATCCCCTTCATCTATTTCACTCATCCCTCTATCCACCTCCTCTCTGGTAACCATCCGTTTGTTCTCTATTGTTAAGAGTTTGTATTTTGGTGTATCTCCTTTTTCTCTTTTAGTTATTTATTTTTGTTTGTTTCTTAAGTTCCCCATTAGAGTGACATCGTATGGGATTTTTCTTTCTCTGCCTGATTTTAGTTAGGATAATACTCTCTAGCTCCATCCATGTGTCTGCAAATGGCAAGGTTTCATTCTTTTTCAAGCCGAGTAATACTCCATTGTGTGTGTGTATGTGTGTCTGTGTGTGTGTGTGTGTGTCCGTGTGTGTGTGTGTGTGTGTGTGAATACACACATCTATCATCTCATTTGTCAATTTTTCTACAGACACTTGGGTTGCTTCCATATTGTGATATTGTAAATAATGGTGCAAGAAACATAGGGGTGCACGTATCCTTTTACGTTACTGTTTTCCTATTTTTGTGTAAATAGGAGTAGTGTGATTGTTGGATCATAGGGTAGTTCTATATTTAATTTTTTGAGGAACCTTCGTACTGTTTTCCATGGTGGCCACCACAGTTTGCATTCCCACCCACAGTTCGCGAGGATTCCCCTTTATCCACATCCTCCCAACACCTGCTCTTTGTTGTGCTTTTGATGTTAGCCATTCTGACAGGTTTGAGGTATTACCTCATTGTCCTTTGGATTTACATTTTCCTGATGATGGGTGATGGTGAACATCTTTTCACGGGACTGTTGGCCATTTGTATTTCTTCTTTGGAGAAATGTCTGTCCATGTCTTCTGCCTATTTTTTAACTGGATTATTTGTTTTTTTGGGGGTCGAGTAGGATCAGTTCTATATGTTTTGGACACTATCCCTTCATTGCATATGATCTTTGCAAATATCTTCTCCCTTTGAGTAGGTTGTCTTATGATTTTTACGTTTTCATTGTTCTTCTGCCGTGTGGAAACTTTTTATTTTACTGTATTCCCAATAGTTTATTTTTGCTTTCATTTCCTTTGTCAGGACACAGTCCAGAAAAACGTTGGTATGGTCCATGTCAAGAAGTTACTGTCTTCCCTCCTGTAGGATTTTTATGGATTCAGGTCTCATATTGAGGTCTTGAAACTGTTTTGTGTTTGTCTGTATTGTGTAAGAAAGCAGTTTAATTTCATTCTTTTGTGCGTAGCTGTCTAGTTTTCCCAACACCATTTGTTGTAGAGACTGTCCTTTTCCCTTTTGATATCGTTGCTTGCTTTGTGGAAGATTCATGGACCACATAATTGTGGGTTTCTGTCTGAACTTGTATCCTGTTCCTTTGGTCGCTGTGTCTATTTCTGTGCCATACTGTCTTGTTAGGATGACTGCAGCTTTGTAGTATAACCTGAAATCTGAAATTGTGAGTCCTCCAGCTTTGTTTTTCTTTTCCACATTGCACTGGCTGTTCGGAATCTTTAGTGGTTCCATACAAATGTGTAGGATTGTTTATTCAAGGTCTTTTGTTCTTTAATTTAAATTCAATTAGCCAACTTACAGTACATCATTAGTTTCAGATGTAGTCTTCAATCAATTTTCAGTTGTGTGTAACACCCAGTGCTCATTGTATCGTGTGACCTCCTTAATGCTACTCACCCTGTTACCCCCCCCCAACTTCTCCTCCAACAATCATCAGTTTCTTGTGATAGTTAAGAGTCCATCATGGGTTTTCCCCCACTCTGATGACTTCCCATTCTATTTTCCCTTCCTCCCCCTATGGTCTTCTTCCTTGTTTCTGATATTCCACATAGGAGTGAAAGCATATGATCATTGTCTTTCTTTCATTGACTTATTCCACTCAGCATAATACCCTCCAGCTCCACCCAGGTCAGTGTGATGGTAAGTATTCATCCTTTCTGATGGCTGAGTAATATTCCATTATATATATGATCCACATCTTCTTTATCCATTCATCTATCCATGGTCATCTGCACTCCTTCCACAGCTTGTCTATTATGGATATTGCTGCTATGAACACTGTGGTGCATGTGTCCCATCTTCAGTACCTGTCGCTTTGGGGTAAATACCCAGTAGTGCAATTGCTGGGACATAGGGTAGCTTTATTTATAACTTCTTGAGGAAACTCCGTACCATTTTCAGGAGTGGCTGTACCGGACTGCATTCGTATAGGAGTGTAAGAGGTTTCCCGTTTCTCCACATCCTCTCCAACATGTATAGTTTCATGTCTTCTTATTTTTAGATATTTGGCCTCGTGTGATATGGCATGTATAGGGGTTTAGATTTGCATTTCCCTGAAGCCAAGTGATATGAAGCATTTATGCATGTATCTTTTGGTCACCAGTACGTCGTCATCAGTGAAGTGACTTCCCATTTTAATCCATCTCAAGAGCTAAAGCTGGGTAAAGCACTGAAGCTGGATAATGCCATCAGTTGGAATTTTGGAGAATTTCAAAAGATCTCCGTGGAGAGCAAGTTCAGTGTGAAGCTACTAATTGGATCTGGGGACATCTCTGAAAGTGGGGTTGCCTGGGATGGGCTGAGGGGGACCCTCTGATTTTCCTATGAATCCTTGCTGCAGCCCCAAATGGACAGTTTCCTGCTGTGGGGCAGGCTGAGTCTTCTAGTCGTGCAGAGGTGAGCCCAATGCCTGGTGCCTTGGAGGCAGGCAAACGGGGAGGGACCCTCAGCAGAAGACCCAGGGTTAGGTTAGGCCTCAAGGACAGCAGGTCTGAACTGCCCAGTGCTCAGAGAGCTCCCAGGCCGAGTGAGATGAGGGCACAAGGGCAGGTGAGTGTGAGCCTTGGGGTTTCATCCGGAAGGGCCCACAAAGGTCGGGGTTCACCAGAAGGGGCTCTCAGGGGGTGCCCCAATTCTCTTGCCCTGACTGCTCTGTTGTGCACCAAAATGGTACAGTTTACTGTGGGCTGCAGGCTGAGTCCTACGGTGGGGCTTGGGTGTCCCCAATCCCCCGGACTGTGGTGCCAGGACCCTGGGGAGGGGCCCCTCTGTGGCCAACCTAGGGTAAGGGTTAGGGTCCCGGAGCCCGGCAGGGACAATCTGCAGGCTGTGAGGTGAGCTTTGTGGAGGGCTGAGAGGAGGCCATGGGGGAGGGTGAGCATGGGCCTCAAGGTTGGGGCACGGGGGGCTGCCAAATGTGGGGACGGGCTCTGAGGGCCTCCCCAAGTTCTCATGCCCTGTAGGCTCCATAGAGCCCCAAGGGGCAATGTTTCCTGTCAGGTGGCAAGCTGAGTCCTCTGGTGGGGTACAGGTATCCCAATTCCCCGGGGCTGCGGTGTAAGGCTCCTGGGGAGGCCCCCACACCTGTGGCCTACCTATGGCTAGGGTTAGGCCCCAGGAGCCCCGCAGGCCCGATCTGCTGGCTGTATGGCTAGCTACACGGGCTGAGGTGAGGGTGTGGGGAGGGTGAGCGTGGGACTCAGGGTTGGGGTGTGGGAGGCCGCCAAAGTTCGCTGGTGGCTCAGGAGTGCCCTCCTGGTTCTCCCGCCCTGAATGCTCTATGGCCTCCCAAGGCGCATGGTTTCCTGTGGGGTGGCAGACTGAGTCCTGCTGTGGGGCTCAGGTGTCCCGAATCCCCGTGGCTGCGGCTCCAGGCTCCTGGGGAGGGGCCCCTCCACAGATGAACTAGGGTTAGGGTTGGCGCCCAGGAACCCCGCAGGCCAGATCTGCCCACTATGTGGCGATCTCTGCCATGGGCTGAGGTGAGGGTGCGGGCTGGGGTGAGCATGGACTTCAAGGTTGGGTTTAGGGATCACCAAAGTTCGCCGGGGGCTCTGGGGGCCCTCCTGGTTCTCCCGCCCTGAATGCTCTATAGCCTCCCAAGGGGCACGGTTTCCTGTGGGCTGGCAGGCTTTGTCCTGCAGTGGGGCTCAGGTGTCCCCAGTCCCTGGGGCTACGGCACCGGGCCCCAGGGGAGGGGCCCTACCCAGCTGACCTAGGGTCAGGTGTAGGCCCCAGGAACCCGGCAGGCCTGATCTGCCGGCTCTGCGATGAGCTCGGTGGCAAGCTGAAGGGAAGGCATGGGGTGGGATGAGCGTGGGCCTCAGGGTTGGGGTGTATGGGGCCGCCGAGGATCGCTGGGGGCTCAGGGGGGCACTACCAGTTCTCCTGCATGGGATGCTCTGTGGCGCCCCAAGGGGCATGGTTTCCTGAGGGCTGGCAGGTTGAGTCCCGTGGTGGTGCTCAGGTGTACCCAATCCCCGGGGTTAGGGTATGGATTAGGGTATGGGTTCAGGTTAGGGTATGGGTTACGGTTAGGGTATGGGTGAGGGTAGAGGTTAGAGTTAGGGGAAGGAGAGGGTACGGGTTAGGGTTGGGTTTAGGGGTTACAGGTTAGAGGTTATGGGTTAGGGTACAGATTAGGGTTTAGGGTACGGGTTAGGGTTTAGGGTTTGGGGTTAGGGTTGGGGTTAGGGTTGGAGTACGGGTTAGGTTTAGGGTATGGGTTAGGGTTAGGGTACGAGTTAGGGTACGCATTAGGGTATAGTTTAGGGTACGTGTTAGGGTACGGTTTAGGGTAAGTGTTGTCGTACGGATTTGGGTACGGTTTAGGGTATGGGTTAGGGTTAGGGTACGGGTTAGGGTTAGGTTACAGTTTAGGGTTATGGTACAGGTTAGGTTACGGTTTAGGGTTAGGGTTAGGGTACGGGTTAGGGAACGGGTTAGGGATAGGTATAGGGTACGGTTTAGAGTTAGGGTATGGGTTAGGGTACAGGTTAGGGTACAGGTTAGGGTTAGGTATGGGTTAGGGTATGGGTTAGGGTCTGGGTTTGGGATAGTGTACGGGTTAGGGTATGGGTTAGTGTACGGGTTAGGGTATGGGTTAAGGTTAAGGTAGGGTACTGGTTAGGGTAGGGTACGGGTTACGGTTTAGGGTTTAGGGTTACAGTTAGGGTACGGGTTAGGGTTAGGTTATGGGTTGGGTTAGGGTACAGGTTATGGTACGATTTAGGGTATGGGTTAGGGTCAGGGTTTAGGGTTTAGGGTTAAGGTTAGGGTACAGGTTAGGGTACGGGTTAGGATTAGGTTTAGGGTTAGTTTACGGGTTAGGGGTAGGGTTAGCTGAAGGGGTAGCGTTAAGGGTAGGGTTAGGGTTTGGGGTTAGTGGTTAAGGTTAGGGTTTATTGTTTAGGGCTTCGGGATTAGGGTTAGGGTTTAGGGTTTAGTGTTAATGTTAGGGTTTAGGGTTTAAGGATTAGGGCTTATGGTTAGATTTTGGGTAGGGTTAGGGGTTAAGGTTTAGGGTTTAAGGTTAGGGGTTAGGGTTTAGAGTTAGGGTTAGACCTCAGTAGGCCAGCAGGACCAATGTGCCGGCTGTGCGGCGAGCAGAGGAGTGGGCCGAGGTGAGGGCGCTGGCTAGCGGGAGTATGGTATCCAGCGTTTTGGCGCAGGGGCCTTTGAACGTCGCTAGAGGCTCAGAAGGCCCTGCCCGTTCTAACACCCTGAATAACCGGTGTGCCCCTAGCGGCTCCGTTGGCGGTGGGGCAGCAGAGTGAGTCCCACGCTGCGGCTCGGGTAATCCCAACCCCCGGTGTTGCAGTGCCAGGCCCCTTGGGAAGGGCTCCTCGTGAGCCAACCTAGGGTTAGATTTAGACCCCATTACGCCGGCAGGCATGATCCTCTGGCTAGGCGGCTAGAGGTGGGTGGGCCGAGGTAAAGGTGCTGGGGAGCGGGATGGTGGGCCCCTGCATTTTGGCGCGGGAGGCTTCAAATGTCGCCAGTTTCTCCAGGGCCCTGTCTGTTCTCCCACCCTGAATGACCGGCGGCGCCCCTAGCGGCCCAGGTGGCAGCGATGTGGGAGGTTGAGTCTGGCTCTGGGGCTTGGGGTACCAGATCCCCGGCGTAGTGGCACCAGGACCCTTGGGAGGGGCCCCTGGGGCGACGACCTAGGGTTAAGATTAGCCCCAAAAAGACCGTCAGGCCCAATCCGCACACTGTGCGGCGAGTGGAGATGCGGGCCGAGGTGAGGGCGCTGGGGAGCAGGAAAGTGGGCCCAAGCGTTTTAGCGCAGGAGGTCTTCGAAGGTCGCAAGGGGCTCAGAGGGCCCTGCTCCTTCTCCCTACTTGAATGATCGGCGGCGCCCTTACTGGCCCAGTTTGCGGCAGGGTGGCAGGTAGAGTCTGGCACTGGGGCTCGGGTGTCCCCAATCCCCGGCGTTGCGGTGCAAGGCCCCTTGGGAGGGGCCCCTCCTGGGCCGACCAAATGTTAGAGTTAGCCCCCAGGATGCGGGCAGGCCTGATCTGCCGGGTGTGCGGCAAGCGGAAGGGCGGGCCGAGATGTGGGTGCTAGCGAGCAGGAGTGTGGGCCCAAGCGTATTCGCAAGTTGGACCTTCGAAGGTCTCCAGGGGCTCGAAGGGCCCTGCCTGTTCTCCCGCACTGAATGACCGGCAGTGCCCATAGCGGCTCGGGTGGCGTCGGGGCGGCAGGGTGAGTCTGGCGCTGGAGCTCAGGGGTCCCCAATCCCTGGCATTGCTGCACCAGGCCCCTTGGGAGGTTCCCCTCGGGGGCCAACCTAGGGTTAGGGTTAGCCCCCAGGAGGCCCGCAGGCCTGATCCGCTGGCTGTGCGGCCAGCAGAGGGGCTGGCTGAGGTGAGGGCGCTGGTGAGCGGAAGCATGGGCCCAAGCATTCTGGCGCCAGGGGCCTTAGAAGTTCACTGGGACTGGGAGGGCCCTGTCCATTCTCCCACCCTGAATGAACCGGCGGTGCCCTAGCTGCCTAGGTGCCGGCGGGGCAGCAGGGTGAGCCCGGCACTGGGGCTGGGGGTCATCAATCCCCAGTGTTGCGTCGACAGTCCCCTTGGGAGGGGCCCCTGGGGGGCCAACCTAGGGTTAGGGTTAGCTCCGAGGAGGCCGGCAGGCCCGATCTGCCAGCTGTGTGGCGAGCGGAGGGGCAGGCCGATGTGAGGGCGCTGAAGAGCAGGAGCGTGGGCCCAAGCGTTTTGGCGCGGGAAGCCTTCGAAGGTCGCCGGGGGATCGGAGGACCCTGCCCGTTTTCCCGCCCTGAATGACCTGCGGCGCCCCTGGGGCCCGGGTGGCGGCAGGGCGACAGGGTGAGTCCGTCGCTGGGGTTGGGGGTTCCCAATCCCCGGTGTTGCGGCACCAGGCCCCTTTGCAGGGGCCCCTCGGAGGCTGACCTAGGGTTATGGTTAGCCCCCAGGAGGCCGCAGGCCCAATCCACCGGCTGTGCGGTGAGCAGAGGGGAGGGCCGAGGTGAGGGCGCTGGCGAGCGGTAGCTTAGGCCCATGAGTTTTGGCGCGGGGGGCCTTCGAAGGTCGCCGGGGCTCAAGAAGCCCTGCCTGTTCTCCCGCACTGAATGTCCCGCGGTGCCCCTAGCGGCTCAGTTGCCGGCGGGGGAGCATGGTGAGTCGGATGCTGGGGCTAGCGGTCCGCAAACCCAGGTGTTGCGGTGCCAGGCCCGTTGGGAGGGGCCTCTCGGGGGCCGACGAAGGGATAGGGTTAGCCCCCAGGAGGCTGGCGGGCCCTATCCGCCGGCTGTGCGGCGAGCGGAGGGGCGGGCCGAGGTGAGGGCACTGGCTACCGGGAGAGTGGGCGCAAGCTTTCTGGCGCGGGGGGCCTTCGAAAGAGGCCGGGGGCTCCAAGGGCCCTTCCCGTTCTCCCGCCCTGAATGACCGGTGGTGCCACTAGCGGCCTGTGTGGCGGCGGGGAAGCACGGTGAGTCCAGCACTGTGGCTCGTGGGTCTCCAATGCCCGGCATTGCGGCTCCAGGCACCTTGGGATGAGCCCCTCCGAGGGTGAGCTAGGGTTAGGGTTAGCCCCCAGGAGGCCGGCAGGCCCGATCTGCCAGCTGTGTGGCGAGCAGAGGGGCAGGCCGAGGTGAGGGCGCTGAAGAGCAGGAGCGTGGGCCCAAGCGTTTTGGTGCGGGGGCCTTTGAAGGTCACCAGGGGCTCAGAGGACCCTGCCCGTTCGCCCGCCCTGGATGACCGGCGGTGCCCCTAGAGGCCCGGGTGGCAGCGGGGCGGGAGGGTGAGTCTGGCGCTGGGGCTTGTGGGTCCGGAATCCCGGGCATTGCGGCACCAGGCCCCTTGGGAGGGGCCCCTCGAGGGATCGAGCTAGGGTTAGGTTTAGCCCCCAGGGGACCGTCAGGCCCAATCTGCCGGTTGTGCAGGGAGCGGAGGGTGGGCTGAAGTGATGGTGCTGGCGAGCGGGAGCGTGGGCCCAAGGGTTTTGGCGCGGAGGGCCTTCAAACGGCGCTGGGGGCTCCGAGGGCCCTGTCCGTTGTTCTGCCCTGAATGACCGACAGCTCTCCTACCGGCCCGGGTGGCGGCGGGGCGGCACAGTGCGTCCGGCGCTGGGACTCGGGGGTCACCAATCCCAGGCATTGCAGCGATAGGCCCCTTGGGAGGGGCCCCTTGGGGGCCGACCTAGGGTTCGGGTTAGCCCCCAGGAGGCTGGCAGGCCCTATCCGCCGGCTCTGCCACATGCGGAGGGGCTAGCCGAGGTGAGGGCGCTGGCGAGCGGGAGCATGGCCCCAAGCGTTTTGTCGTGGGGGACCTTCGAAGGTCGCCGGGGGCCCGGGGGGCCCTGCCCGTTCTAACGCCCTGAATGAGGACGGCGCCCCTAACGGGCCGGGTGGTGAGGAGCGGCAGAGTGCGTCCGGCGGTGGGGTTCGGGTGTCCCCAATCCCCAGCGTGGCGGCGCCAGGCCCCTTGGGAGGGGCTCCTCTGGGGCCGACCTAGGTTTAGGGTTAGCCCAAAGGAGGCCGGCAGGCCCGAACCGCCGGCTGTGCGGCGAGCAGAGGGGCGGGCCGAGGTGAGGGCGCTGGCGAGGGGGAGCGTGGGCCCAGGGTTTTGGCACAGGGGGCCTTGGATTGTCACTGGGGGCTTGGAGGGCCCTGCCCATTCTCACACACTAAATGACCGGTGGCGCCCCTGTCGGCCAGGGTGGCGGCGTGTCGGCAGGATGAGTCTGGAGCTGGGGCTCAGTGGTCCCCGATCCCCGGCGCGGTGGCTCCAGGCACTTGGGAGGGGTCCCTCGGGGGCCGACATATGGTGAGTGTTAGCCCAAAGGAGGCCGGCGGGCCCAATCCGCCGGCTGTGCAGCGAGCGGAGGGGTGGGCCGACGTTAATGCGCTGGCAAGCGGGAGCGTGGGCCCAAGCGTTTTGGCATGGGGGGCCTTCGAAGCTCACCGGGGGCTCGGAGGGCCCAGCAAGTTCTCCCGCCCTGAATGCCCGGCGGCTCCCTAGCGGCCAGGGTGGCGGCGGGGAGGCAGGGTGAGTCCGGAGCTCGGGCTCGGGGGTCCCCAATACCCGGCATGGCATTGCCAGGCCGCTTGGGAGGGGTCCCTCGGGGGCCGAGCTAGGGTTATCGTTAGCCCAAAGGAGGCCAGCAGGCCCGATTGGCCGGCTGTGCGGCGAGGGGAGGGGTGAGCCGAGGTGAGGGCGCTGGCGAGCGGGAGCTTAGGCCCAAGCGTTTTGGTGCGGGGGGCCTTCGAAGGTCATCGGGGGCTCGGAGGGCCCTGCCAGTACTCCCTCCCTGAATGACCGGTGGCGCCCCTAGCGTCCCGGGTGGCGGCGGGGCGGCAGGGTGAGTCTGGAGTAGGGCTCAGGGGTCCAAATGCCCCGGCGAGGCAGTGCCTGGCCCCTTGGGAGGGGTCCCTCGGGGGCCGACCTAGGGTTGAGGTTAGCCCAAAGGAGGCCGGGGCCCGATCCGCCGGCTGTGCAGAGAACGGAGGGGCGGGGCGAGGTGAGGGCGCTGGCGAGCGGGAGCGTGAGCCCAAGCGTTTTGGCGCGGGGGGCCTTCGAATGTCGCCAGAGGCTCTGAGGGCCCTGCCCCTTGTCCCGCCCTGAATGACCGGCAGCGCCCCTAGTGGCCCATGTGGCAGCGGGGCAGCCGGTTGTGTCCAGCGCTGGAGCTCGGGGTTCTCCAATCCCCGGTGTTGCGGCTCTAGGCCCCTTGCTGGGGCCCCTAGGGGACCGACCTATGGTTAGATTTAGCCCCCAGGAGGCCAGAAGCCCGATCCGCCAACTCTGCGGCAAGCGGAGAGGCCGGCGGAGGTGAGGCCGCTGGCGAGCGGGAGCGTGGGCTCAGGCGTTTTGGCACGGGGGTCCTTCGAAAGTCGCTGGGGGCTTGGAGGGCCCTGTACGTTCTTCTGCCCTGAATGACCGGCGGCTCCCCTAGCGGCCCGGGTGGAGGAGGGGTGTTAGGGTGACTTGGGCGCTGGGGCTTGGGGGTCCCCAATCCTCGGCGTTGGGGCGCCAGGCCCCTTTGGAAGGGCTCTAGGGGGCCGACCAAGGGTTATTGTTAGCCCCCAGGGGGCCAGCAGGCCAGATCCGCGGGCTGTGAGGCGAGCGGAGGGGTGGACCCAGGTGAGGGCGCTTGAGAGCAAGAATGTGGACCCAAGCGTTTTGGCACGGGGGGCCTTCGAAGGTCATCGGGGGTTCGGAGGGCCCAACCCGTCCTCCTGCCCTGAATGACCAGCGGCGCTACTAGCGGCCCGGGGGGGCGGAGCGGCAGGGTGAGCCCAGCACTGGGGCTTGGGAGTCCCCAATCCCCGGCGTTGCGGGGGCAGACCCTTGGTAGTGGCCCCTCGGGGGCCGACCTAAGGTTACAGTTAGCCCCCAGGAGGCCGGCAGGCCCGATGTGCCAGCTGTGCGGCGGGCGGAGGAGAGGGCCGAGGTGAGGGTGCGGGCGAGCGGGAGCTAGGCCGAAGCGTTTTGGCGCGGGAAGCCTTCGAAGGTCGCCGGGGGATCGGAGGACCCTGCCCGTTTTCCCGCCCTGAATGACCTGCGGCGCCCCTGGGGCCTGGGTGGCGGCAGGGCGACAGGGTGAGTCCGTCGCTGGGGTTGGGGGGTTCCCAATCCCCGGTGTTGCGGCACCAGGCCCCTTTGCAGGGGCCCCTCGGAGGCTGACCTAGGGTTATGGTTAGCCCCCAGGAGGCCGCAGGCCCAATCCACCGGCTGTGCGGTGAGCAGAGGGGAGGACCGAGGTGAGGGCGCTGGCGAGCGGTAGCGTAGGCCCATGAGTTTTGGCGCGGGGGGCCTTCGAAGGTCGCCGGGGCTCAAGAAGCCCTGCCCGTTCTCCCGCACTGAATGTCCGGCGGTGCCCCTAGCGGCTCAGTTGCCGGCGGGGGAGCATGGTGAGTCGGATGCTGGGGCTAGCGGTCCGCAAACCCAGGTGTTGCGGTGCCAGGCCCGTTGGGAGGGGCCTCTTGGTGGCCGACGAAGGGATAAGGTTAGCCCCCAGGAGGCTGGCGGGCCCTATCCGCCGGCTGTGCGGCGAGCGGAGGGGCGGGCCGAGGTGAGGGCACTGGCTACCGGGAGAGTGGGCGCAAGCTTTCTGGCGCGGGGGGCCTTCGAAAGAGGCCGGGGGCTCCAAGGGCCCTTCCCGTTCTCCCGCCCTGAATGACCGGTGGTGCCACTAGCGGCCTGTGTGGCGGCGGGGCAGCACGGTGAGTCCAGCACTGTGGCTCGTGGGTCTCCAATGCCCGGCATTGCCGCTCCAGGCACCTTGGGATGAGCCCCTCCGAGGGTGAGCTAGGGTTAGGGTTAGCCCCCAGGAGGCCGGCAGGCCCAATCTGCCAGCTGTGTGGCGAGTGGAGGGGCAGGCCGAGGTGAGGGCGCTGAAGAGCAGGAGCAGGGCCCAAGCGTTTTGGTGCGGGGGGCTTTGAAGGTCACCAGGGGCTCGGAGGACCCTGCCCATTCTCCCGCCCTGAATGACCTGCGGCGCCCCTGGGGCCTGGGTGGCGGCAGGGCGACAGGGTGAGTCCGTCGCTGGGGTTGGGGGGTTCCCAATCCCCGGTGTTGCGGCACCAGGCCCCTTTGCAGGGGCCCCTCGGAGGCTGACCTAGGGTTATGGTTAGCCCCCAGGAGGCCGCAGGCCCAATCCACCGGCTGTGCGGTGAGCAGAGGGGAGGGCCGAGGTGAGGGCGCTGGCGAGCGGTAGCGTAGGCCCATGAGTTTTGGCGCGGGGGGCCTTTGAAGGTCACCAGGGGCTCGGAGGACCCTGCCCGTTCTCCCGCCCTGGATGACCGGCGGTGCCCCTAGAGGCCCGGGTGGCAGCGGGGCGGGAGGGTGAGTCTGGCGCTGGGGCTTGTGGGTCCGGAATCCCGGGCATTGCGGCACCAGGCCCCTTGGGAGGGGCCCCTCGAGGGATCGAGCTAGGGTTAGGTTTAGCCCCCAGGGGACCGTCAGGCCCAATCTGCCGGTTGTGCAGGGAGCGGAGGGTGGGCTGAAGTGATGGTGCTGGCGAGCGGGAGCGTGGGCCCAAGGGTTTTGGCGCGGAGGGCCTTCAAACGGCGCTGGGGGCTCCGAGGGCCCTGTCCGTTGTTCTGCCCTGAATGACCGACAGCTCTCCTACCGGCCCGGGGTGGCGGCGGGGCGGCACAGTGCGTCCGGCGCTGGGACTCGGGGGTCACCAATCCCAGGCATTGCAGCGATAGGCCCCTTGGGAGGGGCCCCTTGGGGGCCGACCTAGGGTTCGGGTTAGCCCCCAGGAGGCTGGCAGGCCCTATCCGCCGGCTCTGCCACATGCGGAGGGGTAGCCGAGGTGAGGGCGCTGGCGAGCGGGAGCATGGCCCCAAGCGTTTTGTCGCGGGGGACCTTCGAAGGTCGCCGGGGGCCCGGGGGGCCCTGCCCGTTCTAACGCCCTGAATGAGGACGGCGCCCCTAGCGGGCCGGGTGGTGAGGAGCGGCAGAGTGCGTCCGGCGGTGGGGTTCGGGTGTCCCCAATCCCCAGCGTGGCGGCGCCAGGCCCCTTGGGAGGGGCTCCTCTGGGGCCGACCTAGGTTTAGGGTTAGCCCAAAGGAGGCCGGCAGGCCCGAACCGCCAGCTGTGCGGCGAGCAGAGGGGCGGGCTGAGGTGAGGGCGCTGGCGAGGGGGAGCGTGGGCCCAGGGTTTTGGCACAGGGGGCCTTGGATTGTCACTGGGGGCTTGGAGGGCCCTGCCCATTCTCACACACTAAAGGACCGGTGGCGCCCCTGTCGGCCAGGGTGGCGGCGTGTCGGCAGGATGAGTCTGGAGCTGGGGCTCAGTGGTCCCCGATCCCCGGCGCGGTGGCTCCAGGCACTTGGGAGGGGTCCCTCGGGGGCCGACATATGGTGAGTGTTAGCCCAAAGGAGGCCGGCGGGCCCAATCCGCCAGCTGTGCAGTGAGCGGAGGGGTGGGCCGACGTTAATGCGCTGGCAAGCGGGAGCGTGGGCCCAAGCGTTTTGGCATGGGGGGCCTTCGAAGCTCACCGGGGGCTCGGAGGGCCCAGCAAGTACTCCCGCCCTGAATGTCCGGCGGCTCCCTAGCGGCCAGGGTGGCGGCGGGGAGGCAGGGTGAGTCCGGAGCTCGGGCTCGGGGGTCCCCAATACCCGGCATGGCATTGCCAGGCCGCTTGGGAGGGGTCCCTCGGGGGCCGAGCTAGGGTTATCGTTAGCCCAAAGGAGGCCAGCAGGCCCGATTGGCCGGCTGTGCGGCGAGGGGAGGGGTGAGCCGAGGTGAGGGCGCTGGCGAGCGGGAGCTTAGGCCCAAGCGTTTTGGTGCGGGGGGCCTTCGAAGGTCATCGGGGGCTCGGAGGGCCCTGCCAGTACTCCCTCCCTGAATGACCGGTGGCGCCCCTAGAGTCCCGGGTGGCGGCGGGGCGGCAGGGTGAGTCTGGAGTAGGGCTCAGGGGTCCAAATGCCCCGGCGAGGCGGCGCCTGGCCCCTTGGGAGGGGTCCCTCGGGGGCCGACCTAGGGTTGAGGTTAGCCCAAAGGAGGCCGGGGCCCGATCCGCCGGCTGTGCAGAGAACGGAGGGGCGGGGCGAGGTGAGGGCGCTGGCGAGCGGGAGCGTGAGCCCAAGCGTTTTGGCGCGGGGGGCCTTCGAATGTCGCCAGAGGCTCTGAGGGCCCTGCCCCTTGTCCCGCCCTGAATGACCGGCAGCGCCCCTAGTGGCCCATGTGGCAGCGGGGCAGCCGGTTGTGTCCAGCGCTGGAGCTCGGGGTTCTCCAATCCCCGGTGTTGCGGCTCTAGGCCCCTTGCTGGGGCCCCTAGGGGACCGACCTATGGTTAGATTTAGCCCCCAGGAGGCCGGAAGCCCGATCCGCCAACTCTGCGGCAAGCGGAGAGGCCGGCGGAGGTGAGGCCGCTGGCGAGCGGGAGCGTGGGCTCAGGCGTTTTGGCGCGGGGGTCCTTCGAAAGTCGCTGGGGGCTTGGAGGGCCCTGTACGTTCTTCTGCCCTGAATGACCGGCGGCTCCCCTAGCGGCCCGGGTGGAGGAGGGGTGTTAGGGTGACTTGGGCGCTGGGGCTTGGGGGTCCCCAATCCTCGGCGTTGGGGCGCCAGGCCCCTTTGGAAGGGCTCTAGGGGGCTGACCAAGGGTTATTGTTAGCCCCCAGGGGGCCAGCAGGCCAGATCCGCCAGCTGTGAGGCGAGCGGAGGGGTGGACCCAGGTGAGGGCGCTTGAGAGCAAGAATGTGGACCCAAGCGTTTTGGCACGGGGGGCCTTCGAAGGTCATCGGGGGTTCGGAGGGCCCAACCCGTCCTCCTGCCCTGAATGACCAGCGGCGCTACTAGCGGCCCGGGGGGGCGGAGCGGCAGGGTGAGCCCAGCACTGGGGCTTGGGGGTCCCCAATCCCCGGCGTTGCGGGGGCAGACCCTTGGTAGTGGCCCCTCGGGGGCCGACCTAAGGTTAGAGTTAGCCCCCAGGAGGCCGGCAGGCCCGATGTGCCAGCTGTGCGGCGAGCGGAGGGGAGGGCCGAGGTGAGGGCGCGGGCGAGCGGGAGCTAGGCCGAAGCGTTTTGGCGCGGGAAGCCTTCGAAGGTCGCCGGGGGATCGGAGGACCCTGCCCGTTTTCCCGCCCTGAATGACCTGCGGCGCCCCTGGGGCCCGGGTGGCGGCAGGGCGACAGGGTGAGTCCGTCGCTGGGGTTGGGGGGTTCCCAATCCCCGGTGTTGCGGCACCAGGCCCCTTTGCAGGGGCCCCTCGGAGGCTGACCTAGGGTTATGGTTAGCCCCCAGGAGGCCGCAGGCCCAATCCACCGGCTGTGCGGTGAGCAGAGGGGAGGGCCGAGGTGAGGGCGCTGGCGAGCGGTAGCGTAGGCCCATGAGTTTTGGCGCGGGGGGCCTTCGAAGGTCGCCGGGGCTCAAGAAGCCCTGCCCGTTCTCCCGCAGTGAATGTCCGGCGGTGCCCCTAGCGGCTCAGTTGCCGGCGGGGGAGCATGGTGAGTCGGATGCTGGGGCTAGCGGTCCGCTAACCCAGGTGTTGCGGTGCCAGGCCCGTTGGGAGGGGCCTCTCGGGGGCCGACGAAGGGATAGGGTTAGCCCCCAGGAGGCTGGCGGGCCCTATCCGCCGGCTGTGCGGCGAGCGGAGGGGCGGGCCGAGGTGAGGGCACTGGCTACCGGGAGAGTGGGCGCAAGCTTTCTGGCGCGGGGGGCCTTCGAAAGAGGCCGGGGGCTCCAAGGGCCCTTCCCGTTCTCCCGCCCTGAATGACCGGTGGTGCCACTAGCGGCCTGTGTGGCGGCGGGGCAGCACGGTGAGTCCAGCACTGTGGCTCGTGGGTCTCCAATGCCCGGCATTGCCGCTCCAGGCACCTTGGGATGAGCCCCTCCGAGGGTGAGCTAGGGTTAGGGTTAGCCCCCAGGAGGCCGGCAGGCCCAATCTGCCAGCTGTGTGGCGAGCAGAGGGGCAGGCCGAGGTGAGGGCGCTGAAGAGCAGGAGCGTGGGCCCAAGCGTTTTGGTGCGGGGGCCTTTGAAGGTCACCAGGGGCTCGGAGGACCCTGCCCGTTCTCCCTCCCTGAATGACCTGCGGCGCCCCTGGGGCCTGGGTGGCGGCAGGGCAACAGGGTGAGTCCGTCGCTGGGGTTGGGGGGTTCCCAATCCCCGGTGTTGCGGCACCAGGCCCCTTTGCAGCGGCCCCTCGGAGGCTGACCTAGGGTTATGGTTAGCCCCCAGGAGGCCGCAGGCCCAATCCACCGGCTGTGCGGTGAGCAGAGGGGAGGGCCGAGGTGAGGGCGCTGGCGAGCGGTAGCGTAGGCCCATGAGTTTTGGCGCGGGGGGCCTTTGAAGGTCACCAGGGGCTCGGAGTACCCTGCCCGTTCTCCCGCCCTGGATGACCGGCGGTGCCCCTAGAGGCCCGGGTGGCAGCGGGGCGGGAGGGTGAGTCTGGCGCTGGGGCTTGTGGGTCCGGAATCCCGGGCATTGCGGCACCAGGCCACTTGGGAGGGGCCCCTCGAGGGATCGAGCTAGGGTTAGGTTTAGCCCCCAGGGGACCGTCAGGTCCAATCCGCCGGTTGTGCAGGGAGCGGAGGGTGGGCTGAAGTGATGGTGCTGGCGAGCGGGAGCGTGGGCCCAAGGGTTTTGGCGCGGAGGGCCTTCAAACGGCGCTGGGGGCTCCGAGGGCCCTGTCCGTTGTTCTGCCCTGAATGACCGACAGCTCTCCTACCGGCCCGGGTGGCGGCGGGGCGGCACAGTGCGTCCGGCGCTGGGACTCGGGGGTCACCAATCCCAGGCATTGCAGCGATAGGCCCCTTGGGAGGGGCCCCTTGGGGGCCGACCTAGGGTTCGGGTTAGCCCCCAGGAGGCTGGCAGGCCCTATCCGCCGGCTCTGCCACATGCGGAGGGGCTAGCCGAGGTGAGGGCGCTGGCGAGCGGGAGCATGGCCCCAAGCGTTTTGTCGCGGGGGACCTTCGAAGGTCGCCGGGGGCCCGGGGGGCCCTGCCCGTTCTAACGCCCTGAATGAGGACGGCGCCCCTAGCGGGCCGGGTGGTGAGGAGCGGCAGAGTGCGTCCGGCGGTGGGGTTCGGGTGTCCCCAATCCCCAGCGTGGCGGCGCCAGGCCCCTTGGGAGGGGCTCCTCTGGGGCCGACCTAGGTTTAGGGTTAGCCCAAAGGAGGCCGGCAGGCCCGAACCGCCAGCTGTGCGGCGAGCAGAGGGGCGGGCCGAGGTGAGGGCGCTGGCGAGGGGGAGCGTGGGCCCAGGGTTTTGGCACAGGGGGCATTGGATTGTCACTGGGGGCTTGGAGGGCCCTGCCCATTCTCACACACTAAATGACCGGTGGCGCCCCTGTCGGCCAGGGTGGCGGCGTGTCGGCAGGATGAGTCTGGAGCTGGGGCTCAGTGGTCCCCGATCCCCGGCGCGGTGGCTCCAGGCACTTGGGAGGGGTCCCTCGGGGGCCGACATATGGTGAGTGTTAGCCCAAAGGAGGCCGGCGGGCCCAATCCGCCGGCTGTGCAGCGAGCGGAGGGGTGGGCCGACGTTAATGCGCTGGCAAATGGGAGCGTGGGCCCAAGCGTTTTGGCATGGGGGGCCTTCGAAGCTCACCGGGGGCTCGGAGGGCCCAGCAAGTACTCCCGCCCTGAATGCCCGGCGGCTCCCTAGCGGCCAGGGTGGCGGCGGGGAGGCAGGGTGAGTCCGGAGCTCGGGCTCGGGGGTCCCCAATACCCGGCATGGCATTGCCAGGCCGCTTGGGAGGGGTCCCTCGGGGGCCGAGCTAGGGTTATCGTTAGCCCAAAGGAGGCCAGCAGGCCCGATTGGCCGGCTGTGCGGCGAGGGGAGGGGTGAGCCGAGGTGAGGGCGCTGGCGAGCGGGAGCTTAGGCCCAAGCGTTTTGGTGCGGGGGGCCTTCGAAGGTCATCGGGGGCTGGGAGGGCCCTGCCAGTACTCCCTCCCTGAATGACCGGTGGCGCCCCTAGCGTCCCGGGTGGCGGCGGGGCGGCAGGGTGAGTCTGGAGTAGGGCTCAGGGGTCCAAATGCCCCGGCGAGGCGGTGCCTGGCCCCTTGGGAGGGGTCCCTCGGGGGCCGACCTAGGGTTGAGGTTAGCCCAAAGGAGGCCGGGGCCCGATCCGCCGGCTGTGCAGAGAACGGAGGGGCGGGGCGAGGTGAGGGCGCTGGCGAGCGGGAGCGTGAGCCCAAGCGTTTTGGCGCGGGGGGCCTTCGAATGTCGCCAGAGGCTCTGAGGGCCCTCTCCCTTGTCCCTCCCTGAATGACCGGCAGCGCCCCTAGTGGCCCATGTGGCAGCGGGGCAGCCGGTTGTGTCCAGCGCTGGAGCTCGGGGTTCTCCAATCCCCGGTGTTGCGGCTCTAGGCCCCTTGCTGGGGCCCCTAGGGGACCGACCTATGGTTAGATTTAGCCCCCAGGAGGCCGGAAGCCCGATCCGCCAACTCTGCGGCAAGCGGAGAGGCCGGCGGAGGTGAGGCCGCTGGCGAGCGGGAGCGTGGGCTCAGGCGTTTTGGCACGGGGGTCCTTCGAAAGTCGCTGGGGGCTTGGAGGGCCCTGTACGTTCTTCTGCCCTGAATGACCGGCGGCTCCCCTAGCGGCCCGGGTGGAGGAGGGGTGTTAGGGTGACTTGGGCGCTGGGGCTTGGGGGTCCCCAATCCTCGGCGTTGGGGCGCCAGGCCCCTTTGGAAGGGCTCTAGGGGGCCGACCAAGGGTTATTGTTAGCCCCCAGGGGGCCAGCAGGCCAGATCCGCCGGCTGTGAGGCGAGCGGAGGGGTGGACCCAGGTGAGGGCGCTTGAGAGCAAGAATGTGGACCCAAGCGTTTTGGCACGGGGGGCCTTCGAAGGTCATCGGGGGTTCGGAGGGCCCAACCCGTCCTCCTGCCCTGAATGACCAGCGGCGCTACTAGCGGCCCGGGGGGGCGGAGCGGCAGGGTGAGCCCAGCACTGGGGCTTGGGGGTCCCCAATCCCCGGCGTTGCGGGGGCAGACCCTTGGTAGTGGCCCCTCGGGGGCCGACCTAAGGTTACAGTTAGCCCCCAGGAGGCCGGCAGGCCCGATGTGCCAGCTGTGTGGCGAGCGGAGGGGAGGGCCGAGGTGAGGGCGCGGGCGAGCGGGAGCTAGGCCAAAGCGTTTTGGCGCGGGAAGCCTTCGAAGGTCGCCGGGGGATCGGAGGACCCTGCCCGTTTTCCCGCCCTGAATGACCTGCGGCGCCCCTGGGGCCCGGGTGGCGGCAGGGCGACAGGGTGAGTCCGTCGCTGGGGTTGGGGGGTTCCCAATCCCCGGTGTTGCGGCACCAGGCCCCTTTGCAGGGGCCCCTCGGAGGCTGACCTAGGGTTATGGTTAGCCCCCAGGAGGCCGCAGGCCCAATCCTCCGGCTGTGCGGTGAGCAGAGGGGAGGGCCGAGGTGAGGGCGCTGGCGAGCGGTAGCGTAGGCCCATGAGTTTTGGCGCGGGGGGCCTTTGAAGGTCACCAGGGGCTCGGAGGACCCTGCCCGTTCTCCCGCCCTGGATGACTGGCGGTGCCCCTAGAGGCCCGGGTGGCAGCGGGGCGGGAGGGTGAGTCTGGCACTGGGGCTTGTGGGTCCGGAATCCCGGGCATTGCGGCACCAGGCCCCTTGGGAGGGGCCCCTCGAGGGATCGAGCTAGGGTTAGGTTTAGCCCCCAGGGGACCGTCAGGCCCAATCCGCAGGTTGTGCAGGGAGCGGAGGGTGGGCTGAAGTGATGGTGCTGGCGAGCGGGAGCGTGGGCCCAAGGGTTTTGGCGCGGAGGGCCTTCAAACGGCGCTGGGGGCTCCGAGGGCCCTGTCCGTTGTTCTGCCCTGAATGACCGACAGCTCTCCTACCGGCCCGGGTGGCGGCGGGGCGGCACAGTGCGTCTGGCGCTGGGACTCGGGGGTCACCAATCCCAGGCATTGCAGCGATAGGCCCCTTGGGAGGGGCCCCTTGGGGGCCGACCTAGGGTTCGGGTTAGCCCCCAGGAGGCTGGCAGGCCCTATCCGCCGGCTCTGCCACATGCGGAGGGGCTAGCCGAGGTGAGGGCGCTGGCGAGCGGGAGCATGGCCCCAAGCGTTTTGTCGCGGGGGACCTTCGAAGGTCGCCGGGGGCCCGGGGGGCCCTGCCCGTTCTAACGCCCTGAATGAGGACGGCGCCCCTAGCGGGCCGGGTGGTGAGGAGCGGCAGAGTGCGTCCGGCGGTGGGGTTCGGGTGTCCCCAATCCCCAGCGTGGCGGCGCCAGGCCCCTTGGGAGGGGCTCCTCTGGGGCCGACCTAGGTTTAGGGTTAGCCCAAAGGAGGCCGGCAGGCCCGAACCGCCGGCTGTGCGGCGAGCAGAGGGGCGGGCCGAGGTGAGGGCGCTGGCGAGGGGGAGCGTGGGCCCAGGGTTTTGGCACAGGGGGCCTTGGATTGTCACTGGGGGCTTGGAGGGCCCTGCCCATTCTCACACACTAAATGACCGGTGGCGCCCCTGTCGGCCAGGGTGGCGGCGTGTCGGCAGGATGAGTCTGGAGCTGGGGCTCAGTGGTCCCCGATCCCCGGCGCGGTGGCTCCAGGCACTTGGGAGGGGTCCCTCGGGGGCCGACATATGGTGAGTGTTAGCCCAAAGGAGGCCGGCGGGCCCAATCCGCCGGCTGTGCAGCGAGCGGAGGGGTGGGCCGACGTTAATGTGCTGGCAAGCGGGAGCGTGGGCCCAAGCGTTTTGGCATGGGGGGCCTTCGAAGCTCACCGGGGGCTCGGAGGGCCCAGCAAGTTCTCCCGCCCTGAATGCCCGGCGGCTCCCTAGCGGCCAGGGTGGCGGCGGGGAGGCAGGGTGAGTCCGGAGCTCGGGCTCGGGGGTCCCCAATACCCGGCATGGCATTGCCAGGCCGCTTGGGAGGGGTCCCTCGGGGGCTGAGCTAGGGTTATCGTTAGCCCAAAGGAGGCCAGCAGGCCCGATTGGCCGGCTGTGCGGCGAGGGGAGGGGTGAGCCGAGGTGAGGGCGCTGGCGAGCGGGAGCTTAGGCCCAAGCGTTTTGGTGCGGGGGGCCTTCGAAGGTCATCGGGGGCTGGGAGGGCCCTGCCAGTACTCCCTCCCTGAATGACCGGTGGCGCCCCTAGCGTCCCGGGTGGCGGCGGGGCGGCAGGGTGAGTCTGGAGTAGGGCTCAGGGGTCCAAATGCCCCGGCGAGGCGGCGCCTGGCCCCTTGGGAGGGGTCCCTCGGGGGCCGACCTAGGGTTGAGGTTAGCCCAAAGGAGGCCGGGGCCCGATCCGCCGGCTGTGCAGAGAACGGAGGGGCGGGGCGAGGTGAGGGCGCTGGCGAGCGGGAGCGTGAGCCCAAGCGTTTTGGCGCGGGGGGCCTTCGAATGTCGCCAGAGGCTCTGAGGGCCCTGCCCCTTGTCCCGCCCTGAATGACCGGCAGCGCCCCTAGTGGCCCATGTGGCAGCGGGGCAGCCGGTTGTGTCCAGCGCTGGAGCTCGGGGTTCTCCAATCCCCGGTGTTGCGGCTCTAGGCCCCTTGCTGGGGCCCCTAGGGGACCGACCTATGGTTAGATTTAGCCCCCAGGAGGCCGGAAGCCCGATCCGCCAACTCTGCGGCAAGCGGAGAGGCCGGCGGAGGTGAGGCCGCTGGCGAGCGGGAGCGTGGGCTCAGGCGTTTTGGCGCGGGGGTCCTTCGAAAGTCGCTGGGGGCTTGGAGGGCCCTGTACGTTCTTCTGCCCTGAATGACCGGCGGCTCCCCTAGCGGCCCGGGTGGAGGAGGGGTGTTAGGGTGACTTGGGCGCTGGGGCTTGGGGGTCCCCAATCCTCGGCGTTGGGGCGCCAGGCCCCTTTGGAAGGGCTCTAGGGGGCCGACCAAGGGTTATTGTTAGCCCCCAGGGGGCCAGCAGGCCCGATCCGTCGGCTGTGAGGCGTGCGGAGGGGTGGACCCAGGTGAGGGCGCTTGAGAGCAAGAATGTGGACCCAAGCGTTTTGGCACGGGGGGCCTTCGAAGGTCATCGGGGGTTCGGAGGGCCCAACCCGTTCTCCTGCCCTGAATGACCAGCGGCGCTACTAGCGGCCCAGGGGGGCGGGGCGGCAGGGTGAGCCCGGCACTGGGGCTTGGGGGTCCCCAATCTCCAGCGTTGCGGGGGCAGGCCCTTGGTAGTGGCCCCTCGGGGGCCGACCTAAGGTTAGAGTTAGCCCCCAGGAGGCCGGCAGGCCCGATGTGCCAGCTGTGCGGCGAGCGGAGGGGAGGGCCGAGGTGAGATCGCTGGCGAGCGGGAGCTTGGCTGAAGCGTTTTGGCGCGGGAAGCCTTCGATGGTCGCCGGGGGATCGGAGGACCCTGCCCGTTTTCCCGCCCTGAATGACCTGCGGCGCCCCTGGGGCCCGGGTGGCAGCAGGGCAACAGGGTGAGTCCATCGCTGGGGTTGGGGGTTCCCAGTCCCCGGTGTTGCGGCACCAGGCCCCTTTGCAGGGGCCCCTCGGAGGCTGACCTAGGGTTATGGTTAGCCCCCAGGAGGCCGCAGGCCCAATCCACCGGCTGTGCGGTGAGCAGAGGGGAGGGCCGAGGTGAGGGCGCGAGCGGTAGCGTAGGCCCATGAGTTTTGGCGTGGGGGGCCTTCGAAGGTCGCCGGCGCTCAAGAAGCCCTTCCCGTTCTCCCGCACTGAATGTCCGGCGGTGCCTCTAGCGGCTCAGTTGCCGGCGGGGGAGCATGGTGAGTCTGGTGCTGGGGCTCAGGAGTCCCCAATCCCCGTCGTTGCGGCGCCAGGCCCCTTGGGAGGGGCCACTAGGGGGCCGACCTAGGGTTTGGGTTAGCCTCCAGAAGGCCCACAGGCCCGATTCACCATCTGTGCGGCGAGCAGAGGGGAGGGCCGAGGTAAGGGCGCTGGCGAGCAGTAGCGTGGGCCCAAGCGTTTTGGTGCAGGGGGCCTTCGAAGGTCGCCGGTGGCTTGGAGGGCCCTGGCCATTCTCCCTCCCTGAATGAACTGCGGCGCCCCTAGCGGCCCAGGTGGCGGTAGGGCGGGAGGGTCAGCTGGGCGCTGGGGCTCAGGAGTCCCCAGTCCCCAGTGTTGAGGCAATAGGAACCTGGGATGGGCCCCTCGGGGGCCCACCAAAAGTTAGGTTAACACCCAGGAGGCTGGCAGTCCTGATCCACTGGCTGTGCAGCGAGCAGAGGGGCGGAACGAGGTGAGGGCGCAGGCGAGTGGGAGCATGGGCCAAAGCATTTTGGCACAGGGGGCCTTTGAAGGTCGCCAGGGGCTTGGAGGGATCTGCCCGTACTCCCTCCCTGAATGACCGACGGTGTTCCTAGTGGCCTGGGTGGTGGCAGAGCAACACGGTGAGTCCGGCGCTGGGGTTCGGGGGTCCCCAATCCCAGGCATTGCGGTGCCAGGCCCCTTTGGAAGGGCCCCTCAGGGGCCAACCTAGGGTTATGGGTAGCCCCAGGAGTCGGGCAGGCCTCATCCACCAGCTCTGCAGCAAGCGGAGGGACGGGCCGAGGTGAGGGCACTGAGGAGCAGGAGCATGGGCTCAAGCGTTTTGGATGGGGGGGCCTTGGAAGGTCGCCGTGGGCTCGGAGGGCCCTGCCTGTTCTCCCACACTGAATGACCAGCGACACCCCTAGCGGCCCGGGTGGTGGAGGGGCAGCAGGGTGAGTCCGGCGCTGGGGCTCGGGGGTCCCCAACCCGGCGTTGCGGTCCCAGGCCCCTTGGGAGGGGCCCCTCAGCGGCCGACCTAGGGTTAGGGTTAGCCCCCTGGAGGCCGGGAGGCCCGATCTGCCAGCTGTGTGGGGAGCGGAGGGGCCGGCCGAGGTGAGGGCGCTGACTAGTGGGAGCGTGGGCGCAAGCATTGTGGCGCAGGGGGCCTTCGAAGGTCGCCAGTGGCTCAGAGGGCCCTGTCCTTTGTTCCGGCCTGAATGACCTACAGCGCTCCTAGCGGCACGGGTGGTGGCGGAGCGGAAGTGTGAGTCCGGCGCTGAGGCTTGCGGGTCCAGAATCCCTGGCTTGTGGCGCCAGGCCCCTTGGGAGAGGCCCCTCGGGGGCGGACCTAGGGTTAGGGTTAGCTCCTAGGAATCCGGCAGGCCCATATGCCGGCTGTGCAGCGAGCGGAGGGGCGGGACTTGGCGAGGGCGCTGGTGAGCAGGAACATGGGCCCAAGCATTTTGGCGCAGGGGGCCTCTAATGGTCGCCGTGGCTCGGAGGGCCCTCCCCGTTCTCCCGCCCTGACTGACCGGAAGCGGCCCTAGAGGCCCGGGTGGCGGTGGGGTGGCAATGTGAGTCTGGCGCTGCGGCTCAGGGGTCACCAATTTCCGGCGTTGCAGCGCCAAGCCCCTTGGCAGGAATGACTCGGGGGCTGACCTAGGGTTAGGGTTAGACCTCAGAAGGCCGGCAGGCCTGAAACGCCAGCTGTGCGTAAAGCAGATGGGCGGGCCGAGGTGAGGGCGCTGGTGAGCGGGAGCGTGGGCCCACGCGTTTTGGCACGGGAGGGCTACGAAGGCCGCAGGGGCCTGGGAGGTCCCTGCCTGTTCTCCCTCCCTGAATGACCGGCGTCACCTGCAGCGGCCCTGGTGGCGGCGGGGCTACAGGTTGAGTCCGGTGCTGGGGGTCGGGGGTTCCCAATCCCCAGCATTGTGCCACCAGGCCCCTTGGAAGGGGCCCCTCGGGGGCTGACCTAGGGTTAGGGTCAGCCCCCAGGAGGCCGGCAGGCCCGGGAGCCTGGGCCCAAACGTTTTGGCGCAGGGGGCCTTTGATGTCGCCGGGGGCTAGGAGGGCCCTGCCTGTTCTCCCGCCCTGAATGACCGGCTGCACCCCTAGCGGCCCGAATGGCAGCGGGGCGGCAGGGTGACTCCGGCGCTGCAGCTTGGTCCCCAATCCCCGGCGTTGCAGCGCCAGGCCCCTTGGCAGGGGCCCCTCGGGTCTGACCTAGGGTTAGGGTTAGCCCCCAGGAGGCCGGCAGGCCCAATCCTCCAGCTGTGCAGGAGCAGAGGGGTGGGATGAGATGAGGGCACTGGCGAGCGGGAAGGTGGGGCCAAGCATTTTGGCGCGAGGGGCCTTCAAAGGTTGCCAGGGGCTTGGAGGGCCCTGCCTGTTCTCCTGACCTGAATGACTGACGGCGCCCTTCGTGGCCCGTTTAGCAGCGGGGCGGCAGGGAGAGTCTGGTGCTGGGGCTCGGGGGTCCCCAATCCCCGGCGTTGCAGCGCCAGGCCCTTTGGGATGGGCCCCTAGGGGGCCTACCTAGGGTAGGGTTAGCCGCCAGGAGGCTAGGATGCCTGATCTGCCGGCTGTGCGGCGAGCGGAGGGGCAGGCTGAGGTAAGGGCGATGGCAAGCGGGACCATGGGCCCTAGTGCTTTGGTGCAGGGGGCCTTCGAAGGTCGTTGGGGGCTCAGAGGGCCCTGCCCATTCTCCCGCACTGAATGACCGGCAGTGCCCCTAGTGGCCCGGGTGGCGGCGGGGGGCATGGTGAGTCCGGCGCTGGGGCTCGGGAGTCCCCTTTCCCCGTCGTTGTGGCACCAGGCCCCTTGGGAGGGGCCACTAGGGCCGACCTAGGTTTAGGGTTAGCCCCCAGAAGGCCCACAGGCCCGATCCGCCAGCTGTGAGGCGAGCGGAGGAGAGGGCCGAGGTAAGGGCGCTGGCCAGCGGGAGCGTGGGGCCAAGCGTTTTGGTGAAGGGGGCCTTCGAAGGTCACCGGTCGCTCGGAGGGCCCTGCCCGTTCTCCCTCCCTGAATGAATGGCGGCGCCCCTAGCGGCCCAGGTGGCGGTAGGGCAGGAGGGTGAGTCCGGCACTGGGGCTCGGGAGTCCCCAATCCCAGGCATTGCGGTGCCAGGCCCCTTCAGAGGGGCATCTCAGGGGACAACCTAGGGTTCTGGAGGAGTGCAGGCCTCATCTGCTGGCTCTGTGGCGAGCGGAGGGGCGGGCCGAAGTGAGGGCACTGAGGAGCAGGAGCGTGGTCTCAAGTGTTTTGGATGCGGGGGCCTTCGAAGTTCGCCAGGGGCTCGGAGGGCCCTGCCCATTCTCCCGCCCTGAATGACCAGCGGCACCCCTAGCGGCCCGGGTGGTGATGGGGTGGCAGGGAGACTCCGGCGCTGGGGATCGGGGCTCCTTAATACCCGGCGTTGTGGCCTCAGGTCCCTTGGGATGGGACCCTCGGAGGCCGACCTAGGGTTAGGGTTAGCCCCCAGGAGGCTGGCAGGCTCGTTCCGCCCATGTGCGGTGAATGGAGGTGTGGGTTGAGGTGAGGTAGCTGGCGAGTGGGGGCGTGGGCCAGAGCATTTAGGCTTTGGCTTGGGGTGCCTTCGAAGGTTGCAGGAGGCTTAGAGGGTCCTGCCCGTTCTGTCGCCCTGAAGGACTGGTGATGCCCCTAGTGCCCCATGTGGCGGCAGGGCGGCAGGGTGCATCCGGTGGTGGGACTCGGGGGTCCCCAATCCCTGGCATGCGGCGCCAAGCCACTTGGGAGGGGCCCCTCGGGTGCAACCTAGGCATAGGGTTAGCCCCCAGGAAGCCAGCAGGCCCGATCCGCCAGCTCTGCAGCGAGAGGAGGGGTGGGCCGAGGTTAGGGCGCTGGGGAGCAGGAGCAAGGGAGCCAGAGTTTTTGTGCGGGGGGCCTTTGAAGGTCGAAGGGGGATCGGAGGGCCTTGCCCGTTCTCCCTTCTTGAATGACTGGCAACGCCCGTAGCGCCCTGGGTGCTTGCGGGGTGGCATAGTGAGTCCAGCACTGGGGCTCGGGGGTCCCAAATCCCCAGCATTGTGGTGCCAGGCTCCTTGGGAGGGGCCCCTCGGGGGCCGACCTCGGGTTAGGGTTCTTCCACAGGAGGCCGGCAAGCCCGGCGCTAAGTGGCTCTGACAATGTAACAAAAATGCCATACACTTATCTGAAAGAAATAACAGTGTACAGGAACCCTCTTAGCCCTAACATCATCCTTTGTGAATATGGAAGCCAGCCCCAAAGTGGTCGTGGAAGTCTGACGAAAGGGCTAAGCACTTTTCTCTGAGTCACCACACTGTACAGGGAAAGAGCAATGTACATCATCATTCACGAGTAGGAAGCATGAATGGAAGGTTCTGGAATTTCGAGGACTCTGACCCATCCTTATTGGTAATAAACCACCGTGTACAGGAAAACACCTTCAACTCTCATCAGCCTCCTCAATCCTGATTCCGATTCAACTTTTGGTGTGTAGGACTAGGGAAATGTACACATCTTATTGCTAAGAAAGAACGATGTCAGGGTAATGCCCTTCAAGTCACCTCAGCCTTCCTGAAGACGGAAGCAGGAATCAAGCTGGTTATGTTACCATGAGGTAAGGAAGATGAGCATATAAGTGAGAAACAACAGTGGGCAGGACCTCTCTTCCAACGAACATTATCTTTGCTTAATGTTGAATCCCTATGGTAAGTGGTTGTGGGCATTTGTGAGGTCAAAATCTGAAGTGTTTTGTAAAACCTCTTGGTCATTCACAGATGAGACTAAGGTAGTTGGGGACTCCTAGGCAGTGATTTGTCCACTGTCAAAAATATGAAAAGATAAAAGAGACAGATGAGGTCTCCTCAGGCATTGTCCTTTATCCTCATCCTCCGTGAGGATGGCCATCTCTGGACAGCTCAGTGTCAGAGTCTCATTCAC
The DNA here is from genome assembly GCF_024610735.1 of Ursus americanus. NCBI lineage: Eukaryota > Metazoa > Chordata > Mammalia > Carnivora > Ursidae > Ursus > Ursus americanus. The sequence continues at coordinate 505,174 of NW_028273641.1, read as the reverse complement.
ATTGGGGGCATCTGTTCCTCACAGACATCAGGCAGGGAAATGGATTTGGTTCTCTGTGCCAGCCCAGCCACAGCTGAGTGTCACAGCACCCTCTCGTGGGCTCATAAGAGTTTCACTGTCACCAGGCAGGTCATTGTATTTGATAAACCACTGTGAGAGTTTGCAATTGCCTTCACCTGCAACCTCCAGAGGCAAATGCAGATCTCTGGTACCATGTGAAGTCATGTGAAGGCTTTGTGAGAAAGTGTCCTTTTGCTTAAGAAAAACATGGCTGGGGCTCCTGGCTGGCTCAGCCAGTTAAGCATGTGCCTTTGGCTCAGGTTATGATCCCAGGGTTCTGGAATCGAGCCGAGGGTCCCTGCTCAGCAGGAAAGGAGTAGGGAAATAGCTTAGAACCCACAGAGAATGTGAATAAAGGGGAGTGAAATGGAACTTGGTCTGTGTTTTGCTTTAGGGATTGGAAGTTAGTTTTTTCTCAATTGTGATTGTTCTTGAAACAGAACAGCTGTATTGTTTTTTTTTTTACCTTTAATTTTTTTCTAGTAACAATTTTTTATTATTATATGTTAGTCACTATACAGTATTTCCTTAGTTTTTGATGTAGTGTTCCGTGATTCATTATTTGCATATAACACCCAGTGCTCCATGCAATATGTACCTTCCTTAATACCCATCACTGGCCCATCCCAATCCCCCACCCCTCTCCCCTCTGAAGCCCTCAGTTTGTTTCCCAGAGTCCATAGTCTCTCGTGGCTCATTCCCCCTTCTGTTTAGGGTCCATTGTCTAAAGGGACAGACAGTGGAAGTTCACCAAATATAAGATCGAAATTTCATTGTTCATTATAGATGCCGCCAAGTAGTTCCCAGACATTTCATTCTACTCTAGTAATTGATTATACCTGTGCAGGTGCACGTGAAAGATAACTGATGAATGTATACTGGTAATAAAACACGCCCCACAGTAGTAGAATAATAGAGAATGCACATGTGTAAAATTATTCGACTACGGCTTCCATGCTTTCCCTTTGGTTCCTTGTTATCTATGAAATTGGACAATTTTTGTTCTCTAGGCTTAAAACTCATTGTCAGTATTCAGAGTTTTTCAATGCTGATCTTCTCCTGTATAAGTTACTAAAAACCTAAAATATGTATGAACTTTAAAAAATGCTATATTGAAAATTATAGCAGGGAAGTTCCATTTTGTGAATATTGTGTCAATGGATCTCTATTTTGCCATCAGTGTTCATTAGAAATGATGACATTTCATGTGAGTATAAATATCAATGTGAAAAAGAAAAGGTAGGAAGAACCTTGAATGTTTAAGTAATTGCTGAAATGACAGGTGTGTGTGTGTGTGTGTGTGTGTGTGTGTGTGTGTGTGTGTAATTGATTTTCAGTGAATGGTTCAGCTACTTGCAGGGCCTCCGAGAGAGCACAGGTGAACCTTTCAATGAGTTGGTATCTGTTTTCAGAACATGGGAATCTCTTAGTCCAATAGTCAATCAGGCAAGCTTTGAGGTCTTGAAGAGTTTCAGTCCTCAGCGATGGTGTTGCAGACCCTTGTGAGCAAACCCTAGGTATGCTCAGAGCCCTCATTAGCTGGTACCAACGTGTGACGATTTCAGACAACATTTCCCAAAGAAGTACCTCTTGAGTCTCTGTTCTTGTCAGTTCCCTACACTTCCTTACACTAGTTATGTGATCAGTGTGTTTCAGGATAATCCCCACATGTGAGTTTTGCTATTTCCTACTAGTCCTATCTGTTTCTCATCTTGTTCTTTTATGGTAGGGGTTGGGAAGCAACCTGTGTGGTGTAGGAAGGGGTGTGGTAGTTGTCTGCCTTCAGAGGACCAAATGATGCCTAGAAATTGTACTGTAGTTTGAGGTCAATTGTCCATCCTCTGAGTGTCAGGAATTCCATCACTTTACTTTGATGCTAGTCTGTTCTTCAAGCTGTCGTCAGAAATAAGGACGTCATCCATCTAGGGAATACTGGTTTGTGTGTATGTTTTCATTTTAGGAAAGGCCTTGCTGTGCCTGAAAATAATACTGTAGAGCACCCTTTCCTGTTCTTATTGGCCATCAGTCAATCTTTTGTGAAGTATTCGTTTATAAATAGACTTTCTATGGTTGATGAGCAGGAATTCTTTATTGACAAGTCTTTGTCAGTGTGTGTATTGCAAATCTTTACTTCCCAGCCTGCGGTTCACTTTTTCATTTTCTTATGGTCATAAGATAAGGAGAAATGTCACATTTTTATGAAGTCCCACTGAATTCTTTTAAATGGTTTGTGCACCCTATGTCTTACCCCAAGACTGACAGGTTCTACGTTTTCGTTCAGAAACTGTCCAATGGGAAGCTACAATCCATTTTCTCTGTCCATTTATTGCTTACAAATTTCACATTTTTATGAAGTCCCACTGAATTCTTTTAAATGGTTAGTGCACCCTATGTCCTACCCCAAGATTGACAGGTTCTACGTTTTCTTTCAGAAACTGTCCAATGGGAAGCTACAATCCAATTTCTCTGTCCATTTATTGCTTACAAATGTATTTTGACCATCTGTTTCCTAGGAAACCTCTTTTGTTATTATTATTATTATTATTATTATTATTATTATTATTTTAAATTGCATTTTTAATTCTAAAAGGGTATTTATAGACTGTTTTGAATTTTCTATGTACACAATCGTGTTATCTGTGAATAGTCACTATTATCCCCTCAATTCTTATCCTTTTTGTTTCTCTTGCCTTAAAACACTGGTAGATTCTCCGATGCCACGTTGAATAGAGCAGCATTGTTTAAAGATTTTCATATACCTTTCTCAATATCTGACAGAAAAAGCAGACAAAACATTGGTAACAAATGTGACCAAATTGACATATAGGGAACATTCCATAATAAGTGCAGAATACGTTATTTTCAAGTGATCATAGACTCTTTACCCAAATAGATGATAGGTGGGGCCACGAATCAAGGCTACAAATGTTAAACCCTGAAATTAACTGGATTCTATTCTTAGACCAGAGGGGAATTGAGTCACAGTCATAGCGAAAAGAAAACCAGGAAGTCCTTCAATGTTTAAAAATTAAATGGAACTTTGCTACATATCCTAAAGGTCAGAGAAGGAATCTCATTGGAAATTCTGAACCTTTTATACATGAGGGCTCACACACAATGGCACTTTCTTTGTGAAGAGCATAATAATAACCTAGACAGGAGTTGAGCCTTAAGTCAGAGTTCTGCCTGCCCCAGCCACACCTGGCAGCCTTGGCCTGTGGTCCCCCTCAGCTGTCCTTTCTGGTGGCCCTGAGCTAAGGGGGTCAACATGGCCATATGGAAATGGGAAGCTCCCCACTCATAGTGATGGCAGTGCCCCCTCCCCAGCTGCCCTTTCTGGTGGCTCTGAGCTAAGGGGGTCAACATGGCCGTATGGAAATTAGAAGCTCCCCACTCTTAGTGATGACGTTGCTATCTTATCATCCTCACCAGTCCAACAACATGATTTCTGAGTGAACTATGACACAAGAGCGACTTCTTGGCCTTCCTTCAGGTTTGAAAATCATCTGGTGAGTCATCTATTAGAAATAGGATTCAACATGTGTTCTTTCTTCTGGAAAAGAAATAGACCCAATAGCAATTATGGCTTCCTGAGCACCTGTTCTTGAGAGACATCATACTGGCTCTTTGTAGCATTCTGCCTCTTAAACTTCTCAACTAGGGTGTAGATATTTGTAGGCACATTTTCAGGTGGTTAGACAGGGACTCGGATGATATGAGTCACAGAGGATTTTAGTGTCAGAAACCTAAGTGGGATCCCCAAATTGACTCCAAATCCCTTGTTGTTCCATAGAGGGTACTATTTCCCTCTTATCTCTGGTCTTCTCGATCTGGAAACCAATCAAGTATCAGGATTTTCTTGTCATGTGGACAACTGGAACAAATTCAGCGGGCCTTTTCACCTCTGCCCATGGTGATCATTAAGATCATTATCTCAGTGGAGGACCTGTGGGTAAGATATTCAAAGATCCTTAGGGATACAGACAGTATAATATTTTTCTGGTATTAAAGTTCCTGAAACCAACTATCTTTTTTAGTCGATTCAGGCTCTGGTATGTTCAGAGGGTGCTGTAAAACAGGTCTGAAATAGTATTTAAAAACACTCAGCTCAGCCTCTTCTACAAAGTGAGCCAATGCTTATAAACATGGCTAAAATATTGCCTTACCTACGATGACCTCCCAGCCATCATAGTGTTTATATGGTATGACTGTGACTTACATTAGTCAACATTTGCAGAGAAAGAACTTAGTGCATCCAGGGGGCACTTCATGTTGAAATTAGTTTGTGACAACGAGCTACTGTGTTTTATTCTGCAGTCCAAGGGAATGGTGCCAGACATCTCTAAGGTGTCTAGCAGTTTTACAATTCTGATTTTAAGTGGTCTGTGTGCTTCAGCGATTTGGGCAGGAGAAGGGCAGGAGTCCAGAGACTGTGAACACTTCTGTTACCTGTGCTGACCATGGAGCAGGTAGCCTTCTGTGGGCATCATTTTGATTTCTTGGTACTCTTGTGAAAGGTGCTTTTGTCTCAAATTCCTCCTTTTTAGGAGTAATTATAATGATGAAAGTAATTTTTATCTTATATCATCTGTGGGCCCTGATCCTGGGCTCCCAGGGAAGCTATCCTTTAACATTTTAACTGGCTCAAAATGATTGGGCAAAAACTCAAAGCATGGGCCCTATTTCTGCCCCAAACACATGTTGTACATCTGCTTTGAGAAGAAAACAACCAAAAATGCCAACATGAAGATAAGAAAAAATAAAGAACCTCTTTGGCTCCCATAAGATTAAAGTCATACTGACATGTACATACTGAAAATGCATGAAACCATTGCATTTCCTAAAGCCAAAGCCTTGGAGGGTCTGAGAGCCACTGACCTTGCCCAGAACCAGGCACACCCCAGCAGGGAGGGCTGGTGCAGAAAGGGAAGGGGCAGGACTCTGAGGGTGGTCTGCAGCTAGAGGGGTCCCTAGAAGGGGCCAGGTGTGTGTGGGTGCCCTGGCCCACGACCCCACCCATTCCTGTGCCGGGTGTTGGGTAGAGGAGGCGCCTCTTGGGGCCCCTGCACTTTCAGGGTTCCAAGGGCTTGAGGGCGGGTTGCCCAGCATCCAAGGGGCTCAGGCACCAACCTCCCCAACCATTCACTGCTTGGGGGTGGAGATGTCTCTGTGGGCAGTCCCAGATTTGCAGTGGGTTGCAGAATTGGGGCAGAAGAAGGGGCACTGAGAGAGAGAGAGTTGCCCTGTGGAGATCCCTGCTGGTGAGTGAGCAGCTTGCACTGGGGTGGGGGTCTGGGGGTAGGGTGTGCCCCAGGTGGGAGGCAAGGTTTTGGAAGGGCACGTGGAGAGGGTTCATTGTGGGTACTCAGGTGAGTTTTCTTTTTCCCTTTAAAGTCTCTTCTGCCCCATGTCCTCAACTGACCTTATTCCCCATACCCGGGAGCTCCAGGGCACCCACTCACCTGAGCTTTTGTGGGATGGGTTGCAGAATTTCAGCGTTTCACCTGTTCCCCTGGAAGAGTGCGGGTAACGACCTCACACAATCCCCACTTTCAGTTCTCTGACACAGTGCAGGTGATGCATCTTGAGCAGTACCCTGAATTCAGCAGGGTGTGTCCTGGTCCCCCAGGCACAGATGTGGCAGTAGCAAGCCCCAGGGCCATCCCCCAACTTCAGCATTATGCCCCGTGTGCACCTGGGTAGTGGTAATTGGCTATTAGAATCATGCAGGAATATCCTCCAGGTGGGGGCCTGGAGGCGTGCGTAAACCAGACCCCACTCTAGTTGCATTGGGAATAGACGAATTGAGGGTTTCTTTAGAAGAGTAAGTCTGCTTTCCAGAAAAGGCAAGGTCATTGGTCTATTGAGAATGAAGATAATTACTGATAAACAACAAGTATGTGTTGCCCCTTCGCCCAGAAACCGAAGCAGGTGTGCAGGCTTTAGGTCAGAGGTGCCTTCTTCTCCCCACCTGACAGCAATTCTCTGCTCTGGCTCCAAGAAACCCGAGGTTTTGAACGTCAGCATCAGAGTCAGCGAGGCAGCTTGTCACAGGACGCCAGTGTTCAGAGAAAGCACAGGTATGTTTGGCAAAATGTCCTATCTATGTCAGGGCTGGAGGTAAAACCTCTCATTATCCCAAAACCTCCTGGGCTTTTCTCTTTTCTCTAGTTGAGCCACAAAGTAAAATTGAAGTAGCTGTCAGCATTCTGGGTTTGGTGCAGGAATTACTTAGTTTCCCTGGAGGTAGAACGTTGCAGGGGATCACAATTTCTCTGTCCATTTATTGCTTACAAATGTATTTTGACCATCTGTTTCCTAGGAACCCTCTTTTATTAGAAAGGGAAGGTGAGATTCACTCTGTGCCTGTTTGTAACATCTAATTTGTTCCTTCATCTAACAGTGTTTATTCAATTGGGCCTAAGATATGGTTGAGTGGCCAACATCTAGAGTTAGGTGACTTTTTTCATCTGATACAGACTTGGATGATGTCATTTGACAAAGTTGATGTTTCATCATCGATTAATTTATTCATCAGAAGAGTTAAAATTAGGGTGGAGGGAAAATTGAAAATTTTCCAAAGCGGCCTGTTCCTGTTTAAAAGTTGAGCTTGACTTTCTAGTTTTACTAAATGTATTATCTCGATATTTTGAGGTGCCATATTCTCTCTGTAGTTTCTTTGGTGGTGGAGTCAGAAGGAGAGTCTGGGAATTCTTTTGGATAGTGGCATGCTGGTGGCTTCAAGGGGCTTGGCGTCAGGAGCCTTGGGGTGAACTCTGCAACTGCTTGTCTGACCCTAGGTGCATCTCCTAGAGGTTTTGTTTCCTCTTATGAAATTGCTGGCAGATAATGTTCTGCTTAAAGGGGAAGCCTCCCATCCTGTTGGTGGGAATGCAAAGTGGTGCAGCCAGTCTGGGAAACAGTGTGGGGGTTCCTCAAAAAGTTAAAAATTGAACAACCCCATGATCCAGCAATTGCTCTTCTAGGTATTTACCCAAAGGATACAAAATTGTGGATTCGAAATGGGTACATGCACCATGATGTTTATAGCAGAAATGTCCACAGTAGCCAAACTATAGAGAGAATCCCAACGTCCATGCACTGATGAATGGGTAAAACAGATGTGGGATACATATATATACACTGGAATATGACCCAGATTCAAAAAGAATGAAAACTTACCATTTGCAAGGATGTGGATGGACCTAGAGTGTATTAAGCTAAGCAAAATCATTGAGGAAAGACAAATATCCTATGCTCTCATGCCTGTGGAACTTCAGAAAGAAAACAGATGAACAGAGTTGAGGAGTGATGAGAGAGGCAAACAAGGAAATAGACTCAACCTTGGAGAACAAACTGAGTGTTGCTGCAGGACAGGGACATGGGGGGAAGAGTTAAATGGGTGAGGGGTATTAAGGAGGGCACTTGTGATGAGCACCGAGTTCTGTATGCAGGTGAGGAATCACTAAATCCTACCCCTGAAGCGAATATTCCATGGCATGTGAACTAACTGGAATTTAAGTAAGAGGAGAAAGGTAAAAGTGTTCTGCTTCATGAAGAGTGAGGTAAAATTGTAGTGATTTGGGCTGTACTATTCTATAGATGAGAGTTGTAAATCACCCTGTTGTAGGATACACTAGTTGCTTATCACATAAGGAGTCCTCAGAAAGCTGCAATGAAAGATTCAGGTCTCAGAGCATGTTCATGTTCCACTGATATGTTACAGTTTGCACAGGTAGGAAAGAAGGTGGAGAGAAAGGCAACAGAAGGGGAAAGTAGGTGTGAACCTTTCATTAGTTAGCGTTATAGCTTTCTCATGAAAGCCTTGCGCCAGTGTGATTTTGGAAGCAGAGAGGTAATCCGGGAGCTTTGCAGGAGATGGGGGAGTTCCAGGACTGGGTAAAGCTGACAGGGGTTCCAGAGGAGAGCTGAATGCATTCTGCAGCAGGGTGTGGGCAGGGTGGGCTCCAGGGGTGGCTGTGGGTCTCCTGGGTGAGAGTTGTGACAGGTGAGGGCTGTGTGCAAGTTCCTGGCTGAGGACAAGTGAGGCACAGGCGGAGAGCTGGCAGAGAACCTTCTTCTGGGCCACCAGCCTCACCTAACACACACAGCCTCATCTTCTGTCCCTGTCACTCCAATTCAGACTTCTCCGAAGGTGAGTGAGAACACATCAGGAGCATTCTGAACAGAAGGGAAAGCATGTGCATAGCTCTGGGGCAGGAAAATTCCAGCTATGTCCTGGAGTAGCAAGATGGCCCTGTGGCCACAGGAGACAGCTTAGGACATGACCTCAGAGAGGTGACAGAAAGCCATTCCAGGGCTATAACCCCATGAGACCCTGTTTCACTGGGCCATCGTGGCTACAGTGTTGAGAACAGATGACAGAGGGTTGAAGATGGCAAGGCAGGTCAATGACGAAGCTTTTCCAGGAACTCAGGCACTGTGGTCCAGACAGGTGGCCTTGGATGGAGTGGTTAGACCTATTCTGGGTCCATTTTGAAGATGGAGCTCACAGGATTTGCTGATGGGTTAGCTATTAGGAGCAGGAGAACAGAGGAATTGGGGTAACTCCCAGCTGTTGTGGGTTGTCCTGATCGAGGGGAAGGAGTGGGTTTTTCGGGTGGTAGGAGGTAGTCCGTGTTCTGCATGCTGAGGAAGGTGCCTTTCCCAGTGGATCTGCTGAGGTTTGTGTCTGAGAGAACCTTTCACTTCTCCTCCCTCAGCAATGCTCAAGTACAAGTATCCCCCACTTTTTAAACGTTCACAGTAAGTCACTTGGTTTTCTTGAAATAACTACGTAATTACCCATCTTCAGTAAGAGGAAGAGACCTGAAGAGGATTTTCCTCTTATGAAAAAAGGTGAACTGTGAGAATCGCGTTCATCATCTGTTTTGGGGAGAAGCTCCTTCCGTTGGGAACCGCTCTCCGCATCCAGCCACCAGCACTTTGAATGGTGTCTGTGAGCCTCTATTGTGCTTTATCTTCATTTATGCTGGGCCTCCGTTAGGTACTTGTGTCCTGAGGCCTAAGAAAAGCCAAAAGAAGGAATTTTGGGGTCTGAGCACACTGTCTAATTGTTCCGTGTAAATTAATGGCCATTCCTTCTTGACACCATTTCTGCTGTGCAAGGTTTCTCAGAAGCCCTGCACTTTCAAAGAGCAGGGAAACCTATACCCCATGCTGCGGGGTTAGTTTTAGTCTCCATGCTGGACAGAACATTTCATGACTGTCAGATTTTCTCACTCAAACATTGAGACTTTGACCACCTTCACCCATTTCTACCACCCCATCCCCGAATCTGGCACCTACCAATCTGCTATCAGTATCTATGCATTCAGTATTTGTTTATTCCACGTGGAATGTACATGAGAGCATCTGGGATTGGTCTTTCTGTGTCTGAGTTACTTGGAATAAGGTCCCCAAGGTCTGTGTTTCCAGGTCTGATTCTTGTGAATAATGCTGCAGTGAACGTGGGAGTGCATCTGTCTTTTTGAGGCAGTATTTTTGTGTTCTCCGAATAAATACTGAGTAGAGCCATTACTGTGCCATGTGGTAGTTGCATTTATTTTTTCAGGAACCTCCATACCATTTGTCACAGTGGCTGCACCAATTTCCATTCCCACCAACAGTGCACAGTGTCTCCTCTGCAAACCCTTGACCCCAACTGGTGTCTGTCTCTGGACAATTGGTGATCCAACTGTTGTGAGGGGATAGCCGATTGTGGGTTTGACTGATGTTTCCCTGACGATTTTTAGTGATGTCTAACAACTTTCTCTGTCTGTTGGCACCTGTGTGCCATCTTTGGAAAGTATCTATTCACATATTCCCCACGTTTTTTTATACAGTTTTTTTTTTTGTTTCTTTTGATTTGTATGAGTGTTGTGTGTATTTTTTATATTAGCCTCTTCTCACACATATGATTCGCAGATATTTTTTTCTTATTGGGTCAGTGGCCTTTTAAGTTTTTGCTGGTTTCTTTTGCCGTGTGGAAGATTTCAGTTTGATATTGTTCCACTTGTTTATTTTTGCTTTTGTTGCCTTTGCATTTGGTGTCCGATCTGAAGACTCTTTGCCAAAACCAATGTCGAGAGACTTAGTACCTGTGTCTTCTTGGAGGTTTATGGATTCAGGTCTTATGTTCAAATCATTCATCCATTAAAAATTTTGTGTGTGGTGTAAGAAAGTGGCCCAGTTATATTCTTCTGCATTTACTGTCCAGTTTGCATGTTACCGCTCACTGAAGAGACGGTCCTTCCCTCATGGCATATCCTCTGCTGCTCTGTCGTAAGTTAGGATCATCTACGTGTGGGTAAGTTTCTGAGCTTTCTGTTCTGTTCCACTGAACTGGTGTCTGTGTTTATGCCAGTACCATCCTGTTTTGATGACAACAGCTCTATAATCTAGCTTGAAATCCAGGAGTGTGTTGACTGCACCTTTCTTTCTCCAGGTTGCTTTGGGTATTTGGGGTCTTTTGTGATTCCATACAAGTTTGAGGACTGTTTTCTATTTGCTCGAATAATGCCAGTGGAATTCAGATAGGGATTTCATCATATCTGTCGATTGCTTTGGGTACGATGGACATGTTCACATAATTAAATCTTCCAGTTAAGGAGCATGGCGTATGCTTCCATTTGTTTGTGTTGCCTTCCAAATCTTTGACCCATACATTCTGCCCCCCTCGACACACATGTTTTTCATTTCTTTTCTGCCATGTGTTGAGTGTACTATGTCTTTCGCATTTTTGGTTACTTTTATTCCTAGATTTTTTTTTGATGCAATTGTAAATGGCATTGCTTTTTTAATTTCTCTTTGCGAAAGTGTGTCATCAGTATACAGAAATGCAAGAAGTTGGGTCATCTGGGTGGCCCCATAGGTGAAGCGTGTGCCTTCAGCTCAGGTCATGATCCCAGAGTCCTGGATCGAGCCCCATTTTGGGCTCCCCGCTTAGCGAGGGTCTGCTTCTCCCTCTTTCCTACACTCCCCCTGCATGTGCTTTTTCTCTTCCTCTCAAATAAATAAATAAAATCTGAAAAAAAATAAAGACAACAGGTCTCTGTATATTGACTTTATATCCTGCAGCTTTCTTGCATTTGTTTAAACTAACTGTTTTTTTTTTTGTGTGTGTGTGTAATCTTTCGGGATTTCATGTCATTTGCAAATAGTGACAGTTTTCCTGTATGGATTTCATATCTTTCTCTTTTTTTAAAATGATGTTAGTCACCCTACAGTACTTCATTTGTTTTTGATGAAGTGTTCCATGATTCATTGTTTGTATATAACACCTAGTGCTCCTTATGACACGTGCCCTCCTTAATACCCATCACCAGGATAACCCATTCCCCTACCCCTCCCTTACTGCAACCTTCAGTTTGTTTCCCAGTGTCAACAGTCTCTCATGGTTCCTCTCCCCCTCTCATTCCCCCCCTTCACTTTTCCCTTCCTTCTTCTAATGTCCTCCATGCTATTCCTTCCATTCCACATAGGAGTCAAACCTTATGATAATTCTCTTTCTGTGCTTGCCTTAATTTCACTTAGCATAATCCCCTCCTGGTCAATTCACCTTGGTGCAAATGGTGGGTATTCATCCTTTCTGATGACTGAGTAATATTCCATTGTATAGATGAACCACATCTTCTTTGTCCATTCATCTGCTGAAGGACATCTTGGCTCCTTATACAGTTTGGCTATTATGGACATTGCTGCTATGAACATTGAGATACAGGTGCCCCTTCTTTTCATTACTCTGTGTCTATGGGGTAAATACCCAGTAGTGCAATTGTTGGGTCATAGGATAGCTCTGTGTTTAATGTCTTGCGGAACATCCATATTGTTCAAAAGTGGTTATACCAGTTGAATTCTCACGAGTAGTGTAAGAGGGCTCCCCTTTCTCCACATCATCTCTGACTTTTTGTAATTTCCTGTCTTGTTAATTTTTTTCTCAAGATTTTATTTATTTATTTGATAGAGATAGAGACAGCCAGCGAGAGAGGGAACACAAGCAGGGGGAGTGGGAGAGGAAGAAGCAGGCTCATAGCGGAGGAGCCTGATGTGGGGCTCGATCCCATAATGCCAGGATCACGCCCTTAGCCGAAGGCAGATCCTTAACCTCTGTGCCACCCAGGTGCCCCCTGCCTTGTTAATTTTAACCATTCTAACTGGTGTAAGGTGGTATCTCATTGTCGTTTTGATTTGTATTTGCCTGATGGCAAGTGATGTGGAGCATTTTTTCATGTGTCTGTTGGCCATTTGTATGTCTTCTCTAGAAGTATCTCTTTGTGTCTTCTGCCCATTTTTTGGGTGTCGAGTTTGAGGAGTTCTTTATAGATCTTGGATACCAGCCCTTTATCTGTAATATCATTTGCAGATATCTTCTTCTTTTCCATAGGTTGCCTTTTTGTTTTTTGATCGTTTGCTTTGCCGAGCAGAAGCTTTTTATCCTGATGAAGTGCCAATAGTTCATTTTTGCTTTTATTTCCTTTGCCTTTAGAGACGTGGCTTGCAAGAAGTTGTTGTGTCCAAGGTTGAAGAGTTCTTTTGATTTTGATATGAGACAGGAATCCAGTATCTTATTTTCCTGATTGTATTTGAGTCTTCTGTCTTTGTTGGTGAGTCTAGCTAAGTTTGTCAGTTTTGTTTATCTTTCCAAAAAGGCAGCTTTCATTTTCATTGTTTATTTTTTTGTCTTTTTAGTCTCCATTGGATTTCTTTATGCATTCCTTTTTCTTATTTCCTTATTTCTACTAATTTGGGGCTTTGTTTGTTGTTTTTTTTTTCTACTTCTTTACCATATAAATCAGGTTGTTTATTGGAGAGCATTCTCATGGATTGATGAAGACTTGAATTTCTATGAATGTCCCCCATAAAGCTACTTTTGCTGCATCCCATAAGTTTTTGTAGTTTGTCTTTTGCATCAGTGTCAAGGTACTTCTAAAAATTTTTTTGATTTCTTCTTTGACTGTTGGTTGTTCAGTAGCATGTTGTTAAGTCTCCACATATTTTTTTAAGATTATTTGAGTATCTGACAGAGAGTGAGACAGCGAGAGGGAACGCAAGCAGGGGGTAGGGAGAGGGAGAAGCGGGCTTCAAACCGAGCAAGGAGCCTGCTTCGGGGCTAGATCTCAGGATCCTGGAATCACGACCTGAGCTGAAAGCAGATCCTTAACGACCGAGCCACCCAGGCCCCCCAATCTCCACCTATTTTTGACTGTCCCATTTTTTTCTTGAGACTGATGTCTAGTTTCATATCATTGCGGTTGGACAAGATTTGAAGCAGAAGGTGAAGAGAGCATTCAGATGAAAGGTTTCTTTCCTGGAGGGTTTTCTGAGGGCAGACCATGAGTTCACTGGGGATGGAGGATGGTTTTGTGAGACGGGGGTTGGGGTTAACCCTTGTTAGAATTACTGACTACTACCATGCAGGCTGTGTGCTACTGTTCACACCATAGTCCTGATGGACTTGTACTTCATTAGAAATATTTTCTAGGAGGTGTAGGCATAGCCTTCTCTAAAAGAAAGGTGCCATGTGGGTTTATGGAATGACCCCAGGTCAGCAACCAGGATGTATGGTATTGTGGGGGATCAGAAACAGGCTTTCTGTGGGAAGTGACAGAAATGGGGTATGGTGAGCTCCATGACCATAGGTAAGGTCCTGAGTGACCCACTGGGTGTTGGGTTCTGTGGATCTGTCTCATCAGGTGCTGTGGAATTCAGTGACACCCTCCTGTCTGTGGATTTGTATGGAGACAGGTAGGCATCAGTGTCTGGCCAGGCACGAGGGTCGCACTGGACCACCACCAGAGGCGCAGCGTGCGGGGGAGCCACTGCTTGGTTTCCACGAAAGCTGACCAGGGTCTGTGACTGTGATTCCTAGCAGCTGCAAGGGGAGAGGAGGCCGGAGGTGGTGCACACTTCCTAGAGTTGTGGCCAGGACTAGTCTAGAACCGACTGAAGTGAGCCACACCTGGCACAGAAGGCACCCAGTCAGTGTAGCTGTGGGCACTGCTACGATGGTACTTCAGGCTGGCTCAATGCTGCCACCTCCTGCTTTTCATCATCATCTTCAAGGTCATGTGCCTCTGCTCTTGCCCCATGGCCTCCGGGGTATTGTCCGTCCTCCATCTGGCCCTCGTCCCTGGTGCCCTGTGCAGTCCGATGCCAGGTAGCCTTCTCGAGACAAACATCTGGCCCTGATGGAATACTTCCATGGATCTCGTGTGATGCGAGGTTGATGCCCTGCCCTGGAAGAGGGCTGCAGTTTCCCAATCAGGAGAGCCATGTCTCCCTTTTCAGCATGGCCTCCCCTCCCCTCAGTCTTCTTCAGGGAAACTCTCCCAATTCCTGAGACAACAGCTCTGAACTTAAAAATGAATGTTATTTTACATATCTCTATGCCTTAGTTCATCTATGGCATGTCTTTCAACCCCGTTAGTGGTTTTTTTTTTTAGCAGTTCTGAAGGGCTGTCTGCTCAAGGAGGGGATAACCTGGGTGGGGCAGCTTTCTCTCTCATCTCCCTCAGCATGTCTCTGAGCCCTGGGGACAGCTGTCCCACTGAGGATTGAGGGACCCGAGACAGCCCATCCTGAGCCCAGGCTGTGTCAGCTCATAGACTGATGCGTGTCGGAGCGGTGGGCAGATGGCATGGGCCAGGGGTAGGCAGTGTCTCCTTCTCATTCCTTCCCTCCCTTCCTCCCAGAGGTAGCTCAGAGCAGCCTTCAACCCCTGCATCTCCAGATCCTTTGACCTGTGCCTCATGTGTTCAGCTGGTGACCTTGGAGTTTCGCATGGATTCTACCTCCCGTACCCTCTCCCGTAGCAGTTCCTGGATCAGGGGAGGGTTCCGACCCTTGTCTGTTTTTGATCTTCTTCCTGTCCCGCACCAAGCCCACCCACCTTTGCATCTTCCATGTATGTGCTTGGAAGCACGCCCATCCACAGGGAACCTATTAGCCAAATGGATCCAGGCAATGAACATTGAAGTAGAGATCCAGGATCCATAATAAACCTGCTCTGAAACCTGTCCCAAAGTCTGTGACTCTCTCACACTGAAACAGAAACAATAATAGCTTTCTGGACTGTGAAGTGACATGTGTCTCTACTTCCAATCTTGAATGCATAGGTGGTGAGCCTGGACAGAAAAGGACCATGGCTCCCGTGGGCTGGGATCCACGGTAAGAGCTCAGTTAAATATGAATTTGAGGCATGGAGTGAATAATTATTGTAGAGTGAATCCTCCCAAGTAGGGCTTATGCACATTGCACAGGAAAAGTTTTTTCAAAGAGGTTCCTGAAAGAGAAATATTTTTAAAAAATTTATTTTAATTCCAGTAGAGCTAACATACAGTGTTACATTCGCTTCAGGTGTACAATAGAGTGATTCAGTAATTCTATATATTACTCAGTGGTCATCAAGAAAAGCGTCCTCTTAATCCCCTTCATCTATTTCACTCATCCCTCTATCCACCTCCTCTCTGGTAACCATCCGTTTGTTCTCTATTGTTAAGAGTTTGTATTTTGGTGCGTCTCCTTTTTCTCTTTTAGTTATTCATTTTTGTTTGTTTCTTCAATTCCCCATAAGAGTGACATCGTATGGGATTTGTCTTTCTCTGACTGACTGATTTTATTTAGGATAATACTCTCTAGCTCCATCCATGTGTCTGCAAATGGCAAGGTTTCATTCTTTTTCAAGCCGAGTAATACTCCATTGTGTGTGTGTGTGTGTGTGTGTGTGTGTGTGTGTGTGTGTGTGTGAGAGTACACACATCTATCATCTCATTTGTCAATTTCTCTACAGACACTTGGGTTGCTTCCATATTGTGATATTGTAAATAATGGTGCAAGAAACATAGGGGTGCACGTATCCTTTTACGTTACTGTTTTCCTATTCTTTGGGTAAATACGAGTAGTGTGATTGTTGGATCGTAGGGTAGTTCTATATTTAATTTTTTGAGGAACCTTCATACTGTTTTCCACGGTGGCCACCACAGTTTGCATTCCCACCCACAGTTCGCTAGGATTCCCCTTTATCCACATCCTCCCAACACCTGCTCTTTGTTGTGCTTTTGATGTTAGCCATTCTGACAGGTTTGAGGTATTACCTCATTTTCCTTTGGATTTACATTTTCCTGATGATGGGTGATGGTGAACATCTTTTCACGGGACTGTTGGCCATTTGTATTTCTTCTTTGGAGAAATGTCTGTCCATGTCTTCTGCCTATTTTTTAACTGGAGTATTTATTTTTTGGGGGGTCGAGTAGTATCAGTTGTATATGTTTTGGACACTATCCCTTCATTGCATATGATCTTTGCAAATATCTTCTCCCTTTGAGTAGGTTGTCTTATTATTTTTACATTTTCATTGTTCTTCTGCCATGTGGAAACTTTTTATTTTGCTGTATTCCCAATAGTTTATTTTTGCTTTCATTTCCTTTGCCTCAGGACACAGTCTAGAAAAACGTTGGTATGGTCCATGTCAAGAAGTTACTGTCTTCCCTCCTGTAGGATTTTTATGGATTCAGGTCTCATATTGAGGTCTTGAAACTGTTTTGTGTTTGTCTTTATTGTGTAAGAAAGCAGTCTAATTTCATTCTTTTGTGCGTAGCTGTGTAGTTTTCCCAACACCATTTGTTGTAGAGACTGTCCTTTTCCCTTTTGATATCGTTGCTTGCTTTGTGGAAGATTCATGGACCATATAATTGTGGGTTTCTGTCTGAACTTGTATCCTGTTCCTTTGGTCGCTGTGTCTATTTTTGTGCTGTACTGTCTTGTTAGGATGACTGCAGCTTTGTAGTATAACCTGAAATCTGAAATTGTGAGTCCTCCAGCTTTGTTTTTCTTTTCCACATTGCACTGGCTGTTTGGAATCTTTAGTGGTTCCATATAAATGTTTAGGATTGTTTATTCGAGGTCTTTTGTTCTTTAATGTAAATTCAATTAGCCAACTTACAGTACACCATTAGTTTCAGATGTAGTCTTCAATAAATTTTCAGTCGTGTGTAACACCCAGTGCTCATTGTATCGTGTGACCTCCTTAATGCTACTCACCCAGTTACCCCCCCCAACTTCTCCTCCAACAATCATCAGTTTCTTATGATAGTTAAGAGTCCATCATGGGTGTTCTCCCTCTCTGATGACTTCCCATTCTATTTTCCCTTCCTTCCCCTATGGTCTTCTTCCTTGTTTCTGATATTCCACATAGGAGTGAAAGCATATGATCATTGTCTTTCTTTCATTGGCTTATTCCACTCAGCATAATACCCTCCAGCTCCACTCAGGTCGGTGTGATGGTAAGTATTCATCCTTTCTGATGGCTGAGTAATATTCCATTATATATATGATCCACATCTTCTTTATCCATTCATCTATCCATGGTCATCTGCACTCCTTCCACAGCTTGTCTATTATGGATATTGCTGCTATGAACTCTGTGGTGCATGTGTCCCGTCTTCACTACCTGTCTCTTTGGGGTAAATACCCACTAGTGCAATTGCTGGGATATAGGGTAGCTTTATTTATAACTTCTTGAGGAAACTCCGTACCATTTTCAAGAGTGGCTTCACTGAACTGCATTCATACAGGGGTGTAAGAGGGTTCCCGTTTCTCCACATCCTCTCCAACATGTATAGTTTCTTTTTTTTTTTTTTTTTTTTTTTAAAGATTTTATTTATTTATTCGACAGAGATAGAGACAGCCAGCGAGAGAGGGAACACAAGCAGGGGGAGTGGGAGAGGAAGAAGCAGGCTCACAGCGGAAGAGCCTGATGTGGGGCTCGATCCCAGAACGCCGGGACCACGCCCTGAGCCGAAGGCAGACGCTTAACCGCTGTGCCACCCAGGCGCCCCAACATGTATAGTTTCATGTCTCCTTTTTTTTAGATATTTGGCCTCGTGTGATATGGCATGTATAGGGGTTTAGATTTGCATTTCCCTTAAGCGAGGTGATATGAAGCATTTATGCATGTATCTTTTGGTCACCAGTACTTCGTCATCAGTGAAGTGACTTCACATTTTAATCCATCTCAAGAGCTAAAGCTGGGTAAGGCACTGAACCTGGATAATGCCATCAGTTGGAAGTGTGGAGAATTTCAAAAGATCTCCGTGGAGAGCAAGTTCCAAGTTCAGTGTGAAGCTACTAATTGGATCCAGGGACATCTCTGAAAGTGGGGGTTGCCTGGGATGGGCTGAAGGGGGACCCTCTGATTTTACTATGAATCCTTGCTGCAGCCCCAAATGACAGTTTCCTGCTGTGGGGCAGGCTGAGTCCTCTAGTCGTGCAGAGGTGAGCCCAATGCCTGGTGCCTTGGAGGCAGGCAAACGGGGAGGGACCCTCAGCAGAAGACCCAGGGTTAGGTTAGGCCTCAAGGACAGCAGGTCTGAACTGCCCAGTGCTCAGAGAACTCTCATGCCGAGTGAGATGAGGGCACAAGGGCGGGTGAGTGTGAGCCTTGGGTTTCATCCGGAAGGGCCCACAAAGGTCGGGGTTCACCAGAAAGGGCTCTCAGGGTGTGCCCCAATTCTCTTGCCCTGACTGCTCTTTGTGCACCAAAATGGTACAGTTTACTGTGGGCTGCAGGCTGAGTCCTACGGTGGGGCTTGGGTGTCCCCAATCCCCCGGAGTGTGGTGCCAGGACCCTGGGGAGGGGCCCCTCTCTGCCCAACCTAGGGTAAGGGTTAGGGTCCAGGAGCCCGGCAGGGACAATCTGCAGGCTGTGCGGTGAGCTTTGTGGAGGGCTGAGAGGAGGCCATGGGGGTGGGTGAGCATGGGCCTCAGGGTTGGGGCACGGGGGGCTGCCAAAGGTGGGGACGGGCTCCGAGGGCCTCCCCAAGTTCTTGTGCCCTGTAGGCTCCATAGAGCCCCAAGGGGCAATGTTTCCTATCGGGTGGCAAGCTGAGCCCCCGGTGGGGTATAGGTATCCCAATTCCCTGGGGCTGTGGTGTAAGGCTCCTGGGGAGACCCCCACACCCGCGGCCGACCTAGGGCTAGGTTTAGGCCCCAGGAGCCCCGCAGGCCCGATCTGCTGGCTGTATGTCGAGCTACACGGGCTGAGGTGACGGTGTGGGGAGGGTGAGCATGGGCCTCAGGGTTGGGGCACGGGGGGCTGCCAAAGGTGGGGACGGGCTCCGAGGGCCTCCCCAAGTTCTTGTGCCCTGTAGGCTCCATAGAGCCCCAAGGGGCAATGTTTCCTATCGGGTGGCAAGCTGAGCCCCCGGTGGGGTATAGGTATCCCAATTCCCTGGGGCTGTGGTGTAAGGCTCCTGGGGAGACCCCCACACCCGCGGCCGACCTAGGGCTAGGTTTAGGCCCCAGGAGCCCCGCAGGCCCGATCTGCTGGCTGTATGTCGAGCTACACGGGCTGAGGTGACGGTGTGGGGAGGGTGAGCATGGGCCTCAGGGTTGGGGTGTGGGAGGCCGCCGAAGGTCGCTGGTGGCTCAGGAGTGCCCTCCTGGTTCTCCCGCCCTGAATGCTCTATGGCCTCCCAAGGCACACGGTTTCCTGTGTGGTGGCAGACTGAGTCCTGCTGTGGGGCTCAGGTGTCCTGAATCCCCGTGGCTGTGGCTCCAGACTCCTGGGGAGGGGCCCCTCCACAGATGAACTAGGGTTAGGGTTGGGGCCCAGGAACCTCACAGGCCAGATCTGCCCACTATGTGGCAAGCTCCTCCGCGGGCTGAGGTGAGGGTGCAGGGTTGGGTGAGCATGGGCTTCAAGGTTGGGTTTAGGGATCACTGAAGTTCCCCGGGGGCTCTGGGGGCCCTCCTGGTTCTCCCGCCCTGAATGCTCTACAGCCTCCCAAGGGGCACGGTTTCCTGCGGGCTGGCAGGCTTTGTCCTGCAGTGGGGCTCAGGTGTCCCCAGTCCCTGGGGCTGCGGCACCGGGACCCAGGGGAGGGGCCGTACCCAGCCGACCTAGGGTCAGGTCTAAGCCCCAGGAACCCGGCAGGCCTGATCTGCCGGCTCTGCGATGAGCTCGGTTGCAAGCTGAACGGAAGGTGTGGGGCAGGATGAGCGTGGGCCTCAGGGTTGGGGTATAGGGGGCCGCCGAGGATCGCTGGGGGCTCAGGGGGGCCCTACCAATTCTCCTGCATGGGATGCTCTGTGGCGCCGCAAGGGGCATGGTTTCCTGAGGGGTGGCAGGCTGAGTCCCGTGGTGGGGCTCAGGTGTACCCAACCCCGGGGGTTAGGGTACGGATTAGGGTATGGGTTAAGGTTAGGGTATGGGTTACGGTTAGGGTATGGGTGAGGGTAGGGGTTAGAGTTAGGGGAAGGAGAGGGTACGGGTTAGGGTTGGGTTTAGGGGTTACAGGTTAGAGGTTATGCGTTAGGGTACAGATAAGGGTTTAGGGTACGGGTTAGGGTTTAGGGTTTGGGGTTAGGGTGGGGTTAGGGTTGGAGTATGGGTTACGTTTAGGGTATGGGTTAGGGTTAGGGTACGGGTTAGGATACGCATTAGGGTACGGTTTAGGGTACGTGTTAGGGTACGGCTTAGGGTAAGTGTTGGCGTACGGATTTGGGTACGGTTTAGGGTACGGGTTAGGGTTAGGGTATGGGTTAGGGTTAGGGTACAGTTTAGGGTTATGGTACAGGTTGGGTTACGGTTTAGGGTTGGGGTTAGGGTACGGGTTAGGGAACGGGTTAGGGATAGGTATAGGGTATGGTTTAGGGTTAGGGTATGGGTTAGGGTACGGGTTAGGGTACAGGTTAGGGTTAGGTATGGGTTAGGGTCCGGGTTTGGGATAGGGTACGGGTTATGGTATGGGTTAGTGTACGGGTTAGGGTATGGGTTAACGTTAAGGGAAGGATACTGGTTAGGGTTAGGGTACGGGTTACGGTTTAGGGTTTAGGGTTATAGTTAGGGTACGGGTTAGGGTTAGGTTACGGGTTGGGTTAGGGTACGGGTTATGGTATGAGTTAAGGTATGGGTTAGGGTCAGGGTTTAGGGTTTAGGGTTAAGGTTAGGGTTCAGGTTAGGGTACGGGTTAGGTTTAGGTTTAGGGTTAGTTTACAGGTTAGGGGTAGGGTTAGCTGAAGGGGTAGCTTTAAGGGGAGGGTTAGGGTTTGGGGTTTGGGGTTAGTGGTTAAGGTTAGGGTTTATTGTTTAGGGCTTCGGGATTAGGGTTAAGGTTTATGGTTTAGTGTTAATGTTAGGGTTTAGGGTTTAAGGATTAGGGTTTAGGGTTAGATTTAGGGTAGGGTTAGGGTTAGGGCAAGGGTTAGGGGTTATGGTTAGGGTTAGGGTTAGGGGTTAAGGTTTAGGGTTTAAGGTTAGGGGTTAGGGTTAGACCTCAGTAGGCCAGCAGGCCCGATGCACCGTCTGTGCGGCAAGCAGAGGAGTGGGCCTAGGTGAGGGTCCCGGCGAGCGGGAGTATGGTATCCAGCGTTTTGGAGTAGGGGCCTTTGAACGTCGCTAGAGGCTCGGAGGGCCCTGCCCGTTCTCCCGCCCTGAATTACCGGCGATGCCCCTAGCGGCTCCATTCACGGTTGGGCAGCAGGGTGAGTCCCACGCTGCGGCTCGGTGATCCCCAATCCCCGGCGTTGCAGTGCCAGGCCCCTTGGGAAGGGCTCCTTGTGGGCCGACCTAGGGTTAGATTTAGCCCCCATGAGGCCAGCAGGCGTGATCCTCTGGCTAGGCGGCTAGAGGTGGGCGGGCCAAGGTGGAGGTGCTGGGGAGCGTGATGGTGGGCCCCAGCATTTTGGGGTGGGAGGCTTCAAATGTCGCCGGTTTCTCCACGGCCCTGTCCGTTCTCCCACCCTGAATGACCGGTGGTGCCCCTAGCGGCCCGGGTGGCTGCACTGTGGAGGGTGAGTCCAGCTCTGGGGCTTGGGGTACCACATCCCCGGCGTAGTGGCACCAGGACCCTTGGGAGGGGCCCCTGGGGCGACAACCTAGGGTTAAGGTTAGCCCCAAAAAGACCGTCAGGCCCAATCCGCACACTGTGCGGCGAGTGGAGGTGCGGGCCGAGGTGAGGGCGCTGGGGAGAGGAAAAGTGGGCCCAAGCATTTTAGCGCAGGAGTTCTTCGAAGGTCGCCGGGGGCTCAGAGGGCCCTGCCCCTTCTCCCTCCTTGAATGATCGGCGGCGCCCCTACTGGCCCAGTTGGCGGCAGGGCGGCAGGGAGAGTCTGGCACTGGGGCTCGGGTGTCCCCAATCCCCGGTGTTGTGGTGCAAGGCCCCTTGGGAGGGGCCCCTCGTGGGCCGACCAAGTGTTAGAGTTAGCCCCCAGGATGCCAGCAGGCCTGATCTGCCAGGTGTGCGGCAAGCGGAGGGGCGGGCTGAGATGTGGGTGCTAGTGAGCAGGAGTGTGGGCCCAAGCGTATTTGCAAGTTGGCCTTCGAAGGTCGCCAGGGGCTCGAAGGGCCCTGCCTGTTCTCCCGCACTGAATGACCGGCAGCGCCCCTAGCAGCTCGGGTGGCGTCGGGGCAGCAGGGTGAGTCCGGCGCTGGAGCTCAGGGGTCCCCAGTCCCTGGCATTGCTGCGCCAGGCCCCTTGGGAGGTTCCCCTCGGGGGCCAACCTAGGGTTAGGGTTAGCCCCCAGGAGGCTGGCAGGCCCAATCCGCTGGCTGTGCAGCCAGCAGAGGGGCTGGCTGAGGTGAGGGCGCTGGTCAGCGGGAGCATGGGCCCAAGCATTCTGGCTCCTGGGGCCTTAGAAGTTCACTGGGACTGGGAGGGCCCTGTCCATTCTCCCGCCCTGAATGACCGGTGGTGCCCTAGCGGCCTGGGTGCCGGCGGGGATGCAGGGTGAGTCCGGCGCTGGGGCTGGGGGTCATCAATCCCCGGTGTTGTGGCGACAGGCCCCTTGGGAGGGGCCCTTTGGGGGCCAACCTAGGGTTAGGGTTAGCCCCCAGGAGGCCGGTAGGCCTGATCCGACAGCTGTGTGTTGAGCAGAGGGCGGGCCAAGGTGAGCAAGCTGGCGAGCAGGAACATGGGCCCAAGCGATTTGGTACGGGGGGCCTTCGAAGGTCGCCGGGGGCTCAGAGGGCCCTGCCCATTCTACCGACCTGAATGAGTGGCGGCGTCCCTAGCGGCCGGGTTGGCAGCAAGGCGGCAGGGTTTGTCTGGCGCTGGTGCTGGGGGTCCCCAAGCACCGGTGTGGCAGTGCCAGGTCCCTTGGGAGGAGCCCCCAGGAGGCCGACATGCACAATCCGCTGGCTGTGCAGTTTGCAGAGGTGCAGGCCGAGGTGATGGCGCTGGCGAGCGGGAGCATCGGCCCAGGAGTTTTGGCGCGGGGTCCTTCAAAGGTCGACGGAGGCTTGGAAGGCCCTGCATGTTCTCCCTCCGTGAATGACCGGCGGCGCCCCTAGCGGCCCGGGTGGTGCCGGGGCGGCAGGGTGAGTCCGGCGCTGGGGCTGGGGGTCATCAATCCCCGGTGTTGTGGCGACAGGCCCCTTGGGAGGGGCCCCTCGGGGGCCGACCTGGAATAGGTTTAGCCCCCAGGAGGCAGGCAGGCCTGATCCCCCGGCTGAGCGGGGTGTGGAGCGGTGGGCCAAGGTGAGGGTGCTGGGGAGCGGGTGCGTGCGCCCAAGCGTTTTGGCGCAGGGTAACTTCAAATGTTGCCGGGGTCTCTGAGGGCCCTGCTCATTCTCCCGCGCTGAATGACCGGTGGTGCCAATAGCAGCCCAGATGGACGCAGGGCGGCAGGGTTAGTCCAGACCTGGGGCTCGGGGGTCCCCAATCCGTGGCGTGGTGACGCCAGGCCCCTTGGGAGGGGCCCCTCAGGGGTTGACCTAGGGTTAGGGTTAGCCCTCAGGAGGCCGGCAGGCCCAATCCGCCAGCTGTGCAGCAAGCAGTGGGGTGGGCCGAGGTGAGGGCACTGGGGAGCAAGAGCATGGGCCTAAGCCTTTTGGTGCGGGGGGCCTTCGAATGTCGCCGATGTTTCGGAGGGCCCTACCCGTTCTCCCAACCTGAATAACCGGCGGCACCCCTAGTGTCCCGGTTGGCAGTGGGGTGGCAGTGTGAGTGTGGCGAAGGGGCTCCGGGGACCCCAGTCCCCAGCGAGGCGGCACCAGGCACCTTGGGAGGGGGCCCACCGGGGCTGACCTAGGTGTAGAGTTAGCCCCAAGGGGGCCGGCAGGCCAGATCTGCCAGCTGTGCGGTGAGCGGAGGGGTGGGCCGAGGTGAGGGCACTGGCGAGTGGGAGCGTGGGCCCAAGAGTTTTGGCAAGGGGGCTTTCGAAGTTTGCTGGGGGCTCGGAGGGCACTGCACGTTCTCCCGCACTGAATGACCGGCGGCACCCCTAGAGGCCAGGGTGGAGGCGGGGCTGCAGGGTGAGTCTGGCGCTAGGGCTAGGGCATCCCCAATCCCTGGCGTGGCGACATCAGGCCCCTTGGGAGGGGCCCCTTGGGGGCCGACGTAGGGTTTGGAGTTAGTTCCCAGGAGGCCGACAGGCCCGATCCACCAGCTGTGTGGAGAGTGGAGTGGCGGGCCAAGGTGAGACGCAGCGGCAGGGTGAGTCCACAGCTGGGGCTTGGGGGTCTCAATCACTGGCGTGATGGCGCCAGGCACTTGGGAGGGGTCCCTTGGGGGCTGACCTAGGGTTAGTGTTAGCTCAAAGGAGGCCAGCAGGCCCGATACGCCGGCTGTGTGGAGAGCGGAGTGGTGGGCCAAGGTGAGGGCTCTGGGGAGCGGGATCGTTGGCTGAAGCGTTTTTGCACGGGGGGCCTTCCAATGTCATCAGGGGCTCGGAGATCCCAGCCCGTTCTCCCGCCCTGAATGACCGGCGCCGCCCCTAGCAGCCCGGGTGGTGGTATGGTGGCAGGGTGAGTCTGGCGCTGCTGCTGAGCGTGCCCAAGCACAGGAGTGGCGGCTCCAGGACCCTTGTGAGGGGCCCCTCGGGGGCTGACACAGGGTTTGTGTTAGCCCCCAGGATTTCGGCAGGCCTGATCTGCCAGCTTTGCGGCGTGCAGAGGGGCAGGCCGAGGTGAGAGTGCTGGCAAGCGGGAGCGTGGGCCCAGGCGTTTTGGCGTGGGGGCCTTCAAAGATCGAGGGTGGCTCAGAAGGCCCTGTACGTTCTCCAGCCCAGAATGACCAGCAGCGCCCCTAGTGGCCCGGGTGGTGGCAGGGCAGCAGGCTGCATCTGGCGTTGTGGCTCAGGAGTCCCCAATCCTTGGTGTGGCAGCGCCAGGCCCCTCGGACGGGCCCCTCTGGGGCCGACCTAGGGTTAGTGTTAGCTCCTAGGAGGCCGACAGGCCCGATCCGCCAGTGGTGCGGCGAGCGGAGGGGTGGGCCGAAGTGAAGGCGCTGGCGAGCGGGAGCGTGGGCCCAAGCGTTTGGCGCGGGGGGCCTTTAAAGATCGCCAGGAGCTCATAGAGCACTGCCCTTTCTCCCGCCCTGAATGATCTGCGGCGCCCCAGGCGGCCCGCAAGGCGGCGGGGCAGCTGGGTGAGTCTGGCGCTGGGACTCAGGGGTCCTCAATCCCCGGTGTTGCGGCGCCAGGCCGCTATGGAGGGGCCCCTCGGGGGCCGACCTAGGGTTAGGGTTAGCCCCCAGGAGGCCTGCAGGCCCAATCCGCCGGCTGTGTGGTGAGCAGAAGGGCGGGCCGAGGTGAGGGCGCTGGGCAGCAGGAGTGTGGGCCCAAGCGTTTTGGTGCAGGGGGATTTCAAATGTCGCCAGGAGCTCGGAGGGCCCTGCCCGTTCTCCCATCCTGAATGACTGGTGGCGCCCCTAGAGGCCTGGGTGGCGGCGGGGCAGCAGGGTAAGTCCTGCGCTGGGGCTCGAGGGTTTCCAATCGCCGGCGTGGCGGCGCCAGTCCCCTTCGTAGGGGCCCCTCGGGCCCGATGTAGGGTTAGGGTTAGCCCCCAGGAGGCCGGCAGGACCGATCTGCCAGCTGAGTGGCAAGCGGAGGGGAGGGCCAAGGTGAGGGTAATGGCGAGCGGGAGCGTGGGCCCTAGCATTTTGGCACAGGGGGCCTTCAAAGGTCGCCAGGGGCTCGGAGGGCCCTTCCCGTTCTCCAATCCTGAATGACCTGAGGCGCCCCTAGCGGCCTGGGTGGTGGCGTGGCGGCAGAGTGAGTCCGGCACTGGGGCTCGGGCATCCCCAATCCCTGGCATGGTGACGCCAGGCCCCTTGGGAGGGACTCGTCTGGGGCCGACCTAGGTTTAGGGTTAGCCCAAAGGATGCTGGCAGGCCCGATCTGCTGGCTGTGCAGCAAGCGTAGGGGCGGGCCGACGTGAATGCGCTGGCGAGCGGGAGCGTAGGCCCAAGCGTTTTGGACCGGGGGTCCTTCGAAGGTCACCGGGCCTTGGATGGCCCTTCCCGTTCTTCCGCTCTGAATGAGGACGGCGCCCCTAGTGGGCCGGGTCACGGAGGGGCGGCAGGGTGAGTCCGGTGATGGTGCTTGGGGGACCCCAATCCCCGGCGTAGCTGCGCCAGGCACCTTGGGTGGAGCCCCTCGTGGGCCGACCTAGGGTTAGGTTTAGACCCTAGGAGGCCGGCAGGCCCGATTCGTCGGCTGTGCGGTGAGCGGTGGGGCGGGCCAAGGTGAGGGTGCTGGAGAGTGGGAGCGTGGGCCCAAGCGTTTTGGCACGGGGGGCCTTCGAAAGTCGTCGGGGGCTCGGAGGGCCCTGCCCATTCTCCCGCCCTGAATGATCGGCGGCACCACTAGCAGCCCGGTGGGGGCGGGGTGGAAGGGTGAGCCTGGCACTGGGGCTCGAGGTTCCCCAATCCCCAGCGTTGCAGCGATAGGACCCTTGGGATGGGCCCCTCGGGGGCTGACCTTTGGATAGGGTTAGCCCCCAGTTGGCTGGCAGGCCCTATCTGCCGGCTGTGCAACGATCGAGGGGCGGGCTGAGGTGAGCACGCTGGCAAGCGGGAGCATGGGCACAAGCATTTTGGCGCAGGGGTCCTTCGAATGTCACCGGGGGCTCAGAAGGCCCTGCCCGTTCTCCCGCCCTGAATGACCGGTGGCACCCCTAGTGGCCGGTGTGATGGCAGGCCGGCAGGGTGAGTCTGGAGCTGGGGCTCGGGGGTCCCCAATCCCCGGCGTGGCAGCGCCAGGCACTTGGGAGTGGTTCCTCGGGGGCTGACATATGGTTAGTGTTAGCCCAAAGGAGGCCGGCCGGCCTGATCCGCCGGCTGTGCAGCGAGCAGAGGGGTGGGCTGACGTTAATGCGCTGGCAAGCGGGAGCGTGGGCCCAAGCGTTTTGGCATGGGGGGCCTTCGAAGCTCACCAGGGGCTCGGAGAGCCCAGCAAGTTCTCCCGCCCTGAATGCCCGGCGGCGCACTAGCGGCCAGGGTGGTGGCGGGGAGGCAGGGTGAGTCCAGAGCTCGGGCTCGGGGGTCCCCAATACCCGGCGTGGCATTGCCAGGCCCCTTGGGAGGGGTCCCTCGGGGGCCGAGCTAGGGTTTTCGTTAGCCCCAAGGAGGCCGGCAGGCCCGATCCGCCGCCTCTACAGCATGCAGAGGGGCTGGCCGAGGTGAGGGCACTGGCGAGCGGGACCGTGGACCCTAGGGTTTTGGCGCCAGGAGACTTCGAATATCGGCGGGGGCTCAGAGGGCCTTGCCCGTTCTCCCTCCCTGAATGAACGGCGGCGCTCCTAGCAGCCTGGGTGGCGCCGGGGTGGCAGGGTGTGTCCGGCGGTGGGGCTTGGGGATCCCAAATCCCTGGCGTGGTGGCGCCAGGCCCCTTGGGAGGGGCCCCTCTGGGGCCGACCTAGCGTTAGGGTTAGCCCCCAGGAGGCTGGCAGACCCGATCCGCCGGCTCTGCCGCATGCGGAAGGGCTAGCCGAGGTGAGGGCGCTGGTGAGCGGGAGCATGGGCCCAAGCGTTTTGTCGCGGGGGACCTTCGAAGGTTGCCGGGGGCTCCGCAGGCCCTGCCCGTTCTAACGCCCTGAATGAGGACGGCGCCCCTAGCGGGCCGGGTGGTGAGGAGCGGCAGCGTGCGTCCGGCGGTGGGGTTCAGGTGTCCCCAATCCCCAGCATGGCGGCGCCAGGCCCCTTGGGAGGGGCTCCTCTGGGGACGACCTAGGTTTAGGGTTAGCCCATAGGAGGCCAGCAGGCCCGAACCGCCGGCTGTGCGGTGAGCAGAGGGGCGGGCCAAGGTGAGGGCGCTGGCAAGCGGGAGCGTGGGCCCAGGCGTTTTGGCATGGAGGGCCTTCCTTTTTCGCTGGGGGCTTGTAGGGCCCTGCCCATTCTCACACCCTAAATGACCGGTGGCGCCCCTAGCGGCCAGAGTGGCGGCGTGTCAGCAGGATGAGTCTGGAGCTGGGGCTCAGTGGTCCCCGATCCCCGGCGTGGTGGCTCCAGGCACTTGGGAGGGGTCTCTCGGGGGCCGACCTAGGGTTAGGGTTAGCCCAAAGGAGGCCGGGGCCCGATCCGCCCACTGTGTGGCGAGGGGAGGGGTGAGCCGAGGTGAGGGCGCTGGTGAGCAGGAGCTTAGGCCCAAGCGTTTTGGTGCGGGGGGCCTTCGAAGGTCATCGTGGGCTCAGAGGGCCCTGCTGGTACTCCCTCCCTGAATGACCGGTGGCGCCCCTAGCATCCCGGGTGGCGGTGGGGCGGCAGGGTGAGTCTGGAGTAGGGCTCAGGGATCCAAATGCCCCGGCGTGGTGGCGCCTGGCCCCTTGGGAGGGGTCCCTCGGGGGCTGACCTAGGGTTAGGGTTAGCCCAAAGGAGGCCGGGGCCTGATCCGCCGGCTGTGCAGAGAACGGACGGGTGGGGCGAGGTGAGGGCGCTGGCGAGCGGGAGCATGAGCCCAAGCGTTTTGGCGTGTCGGGCCTTCGAATGTCACCGGGGGCTCAGAGGGCCCTGTCCGTTCCCCAGCCCCGAATGAGGACGGTGCCCCTAGCGAGCCGGGTCGCAGCGGGGCAGCAGGGTGAGTTCAGCCCTGGTGCTTGGGGGTCCCCAATCACCCACGTGGCGGTGCCAGGCCCCTTGGGATGGGCCCCTCGGGATCCGACCTCGGGTTAGGGTTAGCCCCAGGAGGCCGGCAGTCCCGATCTGCCAGCTGTGCAGTGAGCGGAGGGGCGGGCTGAGGAGAGGGTGCTGGCGAGCAGGAGCGTAGGCCCAAGTGTTTTGGCGCGGGGGGCCTTTGAAGGTCACTGGGGGCTTGGAGGGCCCTGCCCGTTCTCCCGCCCTAAATAACTGGTAGCATCCCTAGCAGCCCGGGTGGCGGCAGGGCGGCAGGGTAAGTAATGCGCTGGGGCTCGAGGGTCCCCAATCCCCGGCGTGGCATCGCCAGGCCCCTTGGGAGGGGCCCCTCGTGAGCAGACCTAGAGTTAGGGTCAGTTCCCAGGAGGCTGGCAGGCCCGATCCGCTGTCTGTGCGGCAAGAGGGGGGGTGGGATGAGGTGAGCACGCTGGCATGCGGGACCGTGGGCCCAAGCGTTTTGGCGCAGGGGGCCTTCGCAGGTCACCGGGGGCTCACAGGGCCCTGGCCGCTTTCCCGCCCTGAATGACCAGCAGCGCCCCTAGCGCCCCGGGTCGTGGTGGGGCGGCAGGGTGAGTCCAGCGCTGGTGCTCGAGGGTCCCCATGCCCCAGCGTGGCGGAGCCAGGCCCCTTGGGAGGGGCCCCTCGGGGGCTGACGTAGGGTTTGGTTTAGCCCCCAGGAGGCTGGCAGGCCTGATCCGCTGGCTGTGTGGCATGCGGAGGGGCTAGTCTAGGTGAGGGCGCTGGCGAGCGGTTCTGTGGGTCCAAGCGTTTTGGCGCGGGGGTCTTCAAATGTCGCCCGGGGCTCTGAGGGCCCTGCCCGTTCTCCCGCCCTGAATGAGGACAGCGCCCCTAGCGGGCCGGGTCACAGCGCGGAGGCAGGGTGAGACTGCCGCTGGTGCTCGGGGGTCCCCAAGCCCCGGCGTGGTGGAGCCAGGCCCCTTGGGAGGGGCCCCTCGGGCGCCGACGTAGGGTTTGTGTTAGCTCCAGGAGGCCGGCAGGACCTATCCGTCGGCTGTACTGTGAGCGGAGGGTGGGTCGATGTGAATGCACTGGCGAGTGGGAGCATGGGCCCAAGCATTTTGGCGAGCGGGCATTCGAAGCTTGCCGGGGGCTCGGAGAGCCCTGCCCGTTCTAACGCCCTGAATGACCGGCGGCGCCCCTAGCAGCCCGGGTGGTGGCGGGGCGGCAGGGTGAGTCAGTCGATGGGGCTCAGGGGACCCCAATCCCAGGTGTGGTGGCGCCAGGCACCTTGGGAGGGGCCCCTTGGGGGCCAACCTAGGTTTAGGGTTAGCCCCCAGGAGGCCTGCAGGCCCGATCCGCCAGCTGTGTGGCAAGTGGAGGGACGGGCCGAGGTGAGGGCGCTTGCGAACGGGAGCTTGGGCCCAAGCGTTTTGGCGCGGTGGGCCTTCAAAAGTCGCCGGGGGCTCGGAGGGCCCTA
Organism: Ursus americanus; assembly: GCF_024610735.1. Lineage (NCBI taxonomy): Eukaryota > Metazoa > Chordata > Mammalia > Carnivora > Ursidae > Ursus > Ursus americanus. The sequence continues at coordinate 474,826 of NW_028273641.1, read as the reverse complement.
CACGTTCCCCAGCCCCGAATGAGGACGGTGCCCCTAGTGAGCCGGGTCGCAGCAGGGCGGCAGGGTGACTTCGGCCCTGGTGCTCGGGGGTCCCCAATCACCTGCGTGGCGGCACCAGGCCCCTTGGGATGGGCCCCTCGGGAGCCGACCTATGGTTAGGGTTAGCCCCAGGAGGCCGGCAGTCCCGATCTGCCGGCTGTGCAGCGAGCGGAGGGGCGGGCTGAGGAGAGGGTGCTGGCGAGCAGGAGCATAGGCCCAAGCGTTTTGGAGCGGGGGTCTTCGAAGGTCGCCGGGGCTCGGAGAGCCCTGCCCGTTCTCCCACCCTAAATAACCGGCGGCGCCCCTAGCAGCCTGGGTGGTGGCAGGGCAGCAGGGTAAGTAATGCACTGGGCTTGAGGGTCCCCAATCCCCGGCGTGACATTGCCAGGCCCCTTGGGAGGGACCCCTCGTGAGCAGACCTAGAGTTAGGGTTAGTTCCCAGGAGGCTGGCAGGCACAATCCGCTGTCTGTGCGGCGAGAGGGGGGGCGGACCGAGGTGAGGGCGCTTACTAGCAAGAAGCGTGGGCCCAAGCGTTTTGGTGTGGGGGCCTTCAAAGGTCACCAGGGGCTCGGAGGACCCTGCCCGTTCTCCCGCCCTGGATGACCGGCGGTGCCCCTAGAGGCCCAGGTGGCAGCGGGGCGGGAGGGTGAATCCGGCGCTGGGGCTTGTGGGTCCCAAATCCCTGGCGTTGCGGCACCAGGCCCCTTGGGAGGGGCCCCTCAAGGGCCGACCTAGGGTTAGGGTTAGCCCCCAGGAGACCGTCAGGCCCAATCCGCCAGCTGTGCAGCGAGCGGAGGGTGGGCCGAAGTGATGGTGCTGGCGAGCGGGAGCGTGGGCCCAAGGGTTTTGGTGCAGAGGGCCTTCAAATGGCGCCGGGGGCTCGGAGGGCCCTGTCCGTTGTTCTGCCCTGAATGACCGACGGATCTCCTACCGGCCCGGGTGGCGGCGGGGCGGCACGGTGAGTCCAGCGCTGGGACTCGGGGGTCACCAATCCCAGGCATTGCAGCGATAGGCCCCTTGGGAGGGGCCCCTTGGGGGCCGACCTGGTGTTTGGGTTAGCCCCCAGAAGGCCGGCAGGCCCAATCCGCCAGCTCGCGGCGAGCGGAGGGGCGGCTGAGGTAAGGCGCTAGGGAGCAGGAGCATGGGCCCAAGCTTTTTGGCACGGGGGGCCTACTAAGGTCGCAGGGGCCTCGGAGGACCCTGCCCGTTCTCCAGCCCTGAATGATGGGCGACGCCCCTAGTGGCCCAGGTGGTGGCGGGGCAGCAGGGTGAGTCCGGAGCTGGGGCTGTGGGGGCCCAATCCCTGGTGTTGCGGTGCCAGGTCCCTTGGGAGGGGCCCCTCGGGGGCCGACCCAGGGTTAGCGTTAGCCCCCAGGAGGCCAGCCGACCCGATCCGCCAGCTTGTGGTGAGCGGACGGGGGGTCGAGGTACGGGCGCTGCGAGCGGAAGCGTGGACCCAAGTTCCTTGGTGCGGGGGGCCTTCGAAGGTCGCCGGGGGCTCGGAGGGCCCTGCCCGTTCTCCCGCCCTTAATGTCCGGTGTTGCCCCTACCGACCCAGTTGGCAGAAGGGCGGCAGGGTGAATCCGGCGCTGGGGCTGGGAGGTACCCTATCCCCGGCGTTGTGGGTCCAGGCCACTTAGGAGGGGACCTTAGGGGGCCGACCTATGTTTAGGGTTAGCCCCCAGGTGGCTGACAGGCACTATCCGCCTCCTGTGCGGCAAGCAGAGGGCCTGGCCGAAGTGAGGGTGCTGGCGAACGGGAGCATGGGCCCAAGCGTTTTGGCTCTGGGGGCCTTCAAAAGTCACCGATAGCTCGGAGGGCCCTACATGTCCTCCCGCACTGAATGACCAGCGGCACCCCTACCGGCCCGGTTGGCGGTGGGGCAGCAGGGTGAATCCGGCGCTGGGGCTCAGGGATCCCCAACCCCCGGCGTTGTGGTGCTAGGCCCCTGGGGAGGGGCCCCTAAGGGGCCGACCTAGGGTTACGGTTAGCCCCAAGGAGGCCGGCAGGCCGATCTGCTGGCTGTGCAGAGAGCGGAGGGGCAAACCGAGGTGAGGGCTCTGGTGAGCGGGTGCGTGAGCCCAAGCGTTTTGGCGAGGGGGTCTTCGAAGTTCGCCGGGGGCTCGAGGGCCCTGCCCATTCTCCCGCCCTCAATGACCTGCGGCGCCCCTAGCTGCCCGGATGTCGGAGGGGTGGCAGGGTGAGTCCGGCGCTGGGGCTTGGGGGTCCCCCATCCCCAGTTTGCGGCGCCAGGCCCCTTGGGTGGGGGCCCTCGGGGACAGACCTAGGGATAGGGTTAGCCCCCAGTAGGCCGGCAGGCCCGATCCACCCGCTGTGCGGCGAGCGGAGGGGCGGGCTGAGGTGAGGGCGCTGGCGAGCAAGAGCTTGGGCCCAAGCGTTTTTTCGCGGAGGGCTTCGAAGGTCGCTGGGGCCTCGGAGGGCGCTGCCCGTTTTCCTGCCCTTAATGAACGACAGCGCCCCTAGTCGCCAGGGTGGTGGCAGGGGGGCAGGTTAAGTCCAGCGCTGGGGATCGGGGGTCCCCCATCCCCGGCGTTGCGGCGCCAGGGCCCTTGGGAGGGGTCCGTCGATGGCCGACCTAGGCTTAGGGAGATTCCCCAGGAGGACGGCAGGCCCGATCCACCAGCTCTGCGGCAAGCGGAGGGGCAAGCTGAGGTGAGGGCACTGGGGAGCGGGAGCGTGGGCCCAAGCGTTTTGGCGCGGGGGGCCTTCGATGGTCGCCGTGAGCTCTGATGGCCCTGCCCGTTCCCCCGCCCTTAATGACCGGCGGCACCCTAGCGGCCAGGGTGGCGGTGGGGAGGCAGCGTGAGTCCGGAGCTGGGGCTCAGGATTCCCCAAGCCCCGGCGTGGCGGTGCCAGGCCCCTTGGTGGGGCCCCTCGGGGGCCGAAGTAGGGTTTGGGGTTATCTCCCAGGAGTCCGGCAGGCCCGATCTGCCCACTGTGCGATGGGCGGAGGTGCGGGTCGAGTTGAGGGCGATGGCGAGCGGGAGCGTGGGCCCCAGTGTTTTGGTGCCCTGAGCCTTCGAATGTTGCCATGGCTCGGAGGGCCCTGCCCGTTCTCCCGCCCTGAATGACCGGCGGCGCCCCTAGGGGCCAGTAGGGGAGGGGCGGTAGAGTGCGTCTGGCACTGTGGCTCAGGGGTCCCCAATCCCCGACGTTGTGGCACCAGGCCTTTGGAAGGGGCCCCTCGGGGTCCGACCTAGGGTTAGGGTTAGCCCCCAGGAAGCAGGCTGGCCTGATCCGCTAGATGTTCGGTGAGCGGAAGGGCGACCTGAGAAGAGGGCGCTGGCGAACGGGAGCGTGGGCCCAAATGTTTTGGTGCGGGAGGCCTTCTAAGGTCAGCGGGGGCTCAGAGGGCCCTGCCCTTTCTTCCGCCCTGAAATTCTGGCAACGCCCCTAGCGGCCTGGGTGGTGGTGGGGCAGCAGGGTGAGTCCGGCGCTGGGCCTGGGGTTCCCCAATCCCCGGCATTGCGATGCCAGGCCCATTAGGAGGGGCCCCATGGGGACAGACCTAGGGTTAGGGTTACACCCAGAAGCCCGGCAGGCGGGATCTGCCAGCTGTGTGGCGAGAGGAGGGGTGGGTCGAAGTGAGTGCGCTGACAAACAGGAGCGTGAGCCCAAGCGTTTTGGCGCGGGGGGCCTTCAAAGGTCACTGGGGGCTCGGAGGGGCCTGCCAGTTCTGCCGCCCTGAATGACCGAGGGTGCCCCTAGCAGCCCGGGTGATGGCGCGGGGGCAGGGTGAGTTCGCAGCCGGGGCTCGGGTTCCCCGATCCCTGGCGTTGCGGCGCCAGTCCCCTTGGGAGGGGCCCCTCTGGGGCCCAGCTTGGGTTAAGGTTAGCCCCCAGGAGGGTGGCAGGCGCGATCCGCCAGCTCTGCGGCGATTGGAGTGGTGTGCTGAGGTGAGGTCGCTGGCGACCAGGAGCGTCGGCCCAAGCGTTTTGGCGCGGATGGCCTTCGTAGTCGCCAGAGGCTCGGAGGGCGCTGCCCGTTCTCCCGCCCTGAATGACCGGCGGTACCCGTAGCGGCCCGGTTGGCGACGGGACGGCAAGGTGAGTCCAGCACTGGGGGGGGTCCCCAATCCCCGGCGTGGCTGCACCGGACACTTGGAAGTGGTCCCTTGGGGGCCGACCTAGGGTAGGGTTAGCCCAAAGGAGGCCGGCAGGCCCGATCCTCCAGCTGTGCAGCGAGCAGAGGGGCAGGTTGAGATGAGCGATTTGTCGAGTGGGAACATGGGCCCAAAGTTTCGGCGTGAGGGGCCTTCGAATTTTGCCAGGGACTCAGAGGGTCCTGCCCGTTCTTCCGTCCTGAATGACCGATGGCGCTCCTCACGGCACTGGTGGCAGCGGGGCGGCAGGTTGAGTCCGGTGCTGGGTCTCGGGGGTCCCCAATGCCCGGCTTTGAGGCGCCAGGCCCCTTGGGAAGGGCCATTTGGGGGCAGACCTAGGGTTAGGGTTAGCCCCCAGGAGGCCCACAGGCCCGATCCACCGGCTGTGCAGTGAGCGGAGGGGTGGTCCGAGGTGAGGGCGCAGGTGAGCAGGAGCTTGGGCCCAATCGTTTTGGCGCGGGGGGTCTTCGAAGGTCGCCAGGGGCTCGGAGGGCCCTGCCCATTTTCCCGCCCTGAATGACTGACGGCACTCCTAGCAGCCCAGTTGGCGGTGGGGTGGCAAGGTGAATCCCGCGCTGGGGCTCGGGGTCAGCAATCCCAGGCGATGTGGCGCCAGGCCCCACCCATCGGAGGGGCCCCTCGGTGGCCGACCTACGGTTAGGTTTAGCCACCAGAAGGCAGGCTGGCCCGATCCGCCAGCTATCCGGTGAGCGGAGGGGCAGGCCAAGGTGAGGGCGCTGGCGAGCGGGAGCCTGGGCTCAAGCGTTTTGGCGCAGGGGCCCTTTGAAGGTCGCCGGGGGCTCCAAGGGCCCTGCCCGTTTTCCAGCCTTGAATATCCGGCCGCACCCCTAGCGGCCCAGGTGGCGGCAGGACGGCAGGGTGAGTCCGGCGCTGGGGCATGGGGGTCCCCAATCCCCGGCGTTGTGGTGCCAGGCCCCTTTGGAGGGGCCCTTTGGGGACCGAACTAGTGTTAGGGTTAGCCCCCGGGAGGCCGGCAGACCCTATCCGCCAGGTGTGCGTCGAGTGGAGTGGCGGGCCGAGGTGAAGGAGCTGGCAAGCGGGAGTGAGGGCCCAAGCGTTTTGGCGTGGGGGGACTTCGATGGTCGGCAGGGGCTCGGAGGGCCCTGCCCGTTTTCCCGCCCTGAATGATCGGCGGCGCCCCTACCAGCCCGGGTGGCAGCGGGGCAGTAGGGTGAGTCCAGCGCTGGGGATCGTGGATTCCCAATCCCCAGCGTTGCGGCGCCAGGCCCCTTGGGAAGGGCCCCTAGTGGGCTGAACTAGGGATACCAATAGTCCCCAGGAGGCCAGCAGGCCCAATCCGCTGGCTATGCGACTAGCGGAGGGGGGGGGGCGAGGTGAGGGTGCTGGCGAGCGGGAGCATGGGCCCAAGCGTTTTGGCGAGGGGGGCCTTCGAAAGTCGCAGGGGGCTCAGAGGGCCCTGCCCATTCTCCCGCCCTGAATGACTGACAGCGCTCCTAGCGGCCAGGGTGGCGGTGGGTCAGCAGGGTGAGTCCAGTGCTGAGGCTTGGGCGTCCTGAATCCCTGGCTTGCGGCACCAGGCCCCTTGGGAGGGGCCCCTCGGGCGCCGACTTAGCGTTAGGATTAGCTCCCAGGAGTCGGCAGGCCCGTATGCCGGCTGTGCAGCGAGCGGAGGGGTGGGCCGAGGCAAGGGTGCTGGCGAGCAGGAACATGGGCCCAGGCGTTTGGCGCAGGGGGGCTTCGATGGTCGCTGTGGGCTCGGAGGGCCCTGCCCGTTCTCCCGTCCTGACTGACTGGCAGCGGCCCTAGAAGCCCGGGTGGCGGTGGGGTGGCAATGTGAGTCCGGCGCTGCGGCTCAGGGGTCACCAATCTCCGGCATTGTGGCACCAAGCGCCTTGGGAGGTACGCCTCGGGGGCTGACCTAGGGTTAGAGTTAGACCTCAGGAGGCCGGCAGGCCCAAAACGCCAGCTGTGTGGCGAGCAGATGGGCGAGCCGAGGTGAGGGCGCTGGCGAACAGGAGCGTGGGCCCAAGCATTTTGGCGCGGGGGGCCTACGAAGGCCCCAGGGGCCTCGGAGGTCCCTGCCTGTTCTCCCTCCCTGAATGACCGGCGGCACCTGTAGCGGCCCGGGTGGTGGCGGGGCTGCAGGGTGAGTCTGGCGCTGGGGCTCGGGGGTCCCCAATCCCCGGTGTTGCAGCAATAGGAACCTGGGATGGCCCACTCGGGGGCCCACCAACGGTTAGGGTAACACCCAGGAGGCCGGCAGTCCCGATCCACTGGCTCTGCAGCGAGCGGAGGGGCGGACCGAGGTGAGGGCGCAGGCGAGCGGGAGCAAGGGCCCAAGCGTTTTGGCGCGGGGGGCCTTCGAAGGTCACCAGGGGCTCGGAGGGATCTGCCCATTCTCCCTCCCTGAATGACCGACGGTACTCCTAGCGACCCAGGTGGCGGCGGGGCGAGACCTTCAGTCCGGCGCTGGGGCTCGGGGGTCCCCAATCCCAGGCATTGCGGTGCCAGGCCCCTTTGGAGTGGCCCCTCAGGGGCCAACCTAGGGTTATGGGTAGTCCCCAGATGGAGGGCAGGCCTCGTCCACCGGCTCTGCGGCGAGCAGAGGGGCGGGCCGAGGTGAGGGCGCTGAGGAGCAGGAGCGTGAGCTCAAGCATTTTGAATGGGGCGGCCTTCGAAGGTCGCCGCGGGCTCGGAGGGCCCTGCCCGTTCTCCCGCCCTGAATGACCAGCGGCACCCTTAGCGGCCCGGGTGTCAGCGTGGCGGCAGAGTGAATCCGGCGCTGGGGCTAGGGGGTCCCTAATACCTGGCGTTGCCCCGCCAGGCCCTTTGGGACGGGCCCCTCGGTGGCCAACCTAGGGTTAGGGTTAGCCCCCAGGAGGCTGGCAGGCTCGATCAGCCCATGTGCAGTGAATGGAGGTGTGGGTCGAGGTGAGATAGCTGGCGAGCGGGAGCGTGGGCCAGAGCATTTTGGCTTTGCCTTGGGGTGCCTTCAAAAGTCACAGGTGGCTCGGAGGGTCCTGCCCGTTCTGTCGCCCTGAAGGACTGGCAACGCCCCTAGCTCCCCATGTGGCGGTGGGGCGGCAGGGTACATCCGGCGCTGGGACTTGGGGGTCCCCAATCAATGGCATGCGGCGCCAGGCCACTTGGGAGGGGCCCCTCGGTGGTGACCTAGGGTTAGGGTTAGACCCCAGGAAGCCAGCAGGCCCGATCCGCCAGCTCTGCACCGAGCGTAGGGGTGGGCCGAGGTTAGGGCGCTGGCGAGCAGAAGCGAGGGAGCCAGAGTTTTTGCGCAGGGGGCCTTCGAAGGTCACAGGGGGATCGGAGGGCCCTGCCCGTTCTCCCTTCCTGAATGACTGGCAACGCCCCTAGCGCCATGGGTGCTTGCGGGGTGGCAGAGTGAGTCCAGCACTGGGGCTCGGGTTCCCAAATCCCCGGCATTGTGGTGCCAGGCTCCTTGGGAGGGGGCCCTCGGGGGCCGACCTAGGGTTAGAGTTAGCCCCCATAAGGCCGGCAGGCCAGATCCTCTGGCTGGGCGGTGAGAGGTGGGCGGCCCGAGGTAAAGGCGCTGGCGATCGGGAGCGTGGGCCCCTGCATTTTGGCGCAGGAGGCTTCAAATATCGCCGGTTTCTCCAGGGCCCTGTCAGTTCTCCCGCCCTGAATGACGGGCGGCGCCACTAGCGGCCCGGGTGGCAACGTTGCGGCAGGGTGAGTCTGGCTCTGGGTCTTGGGGTCCCTGATCCCCAGTGTAGCGGCACCAGGACCCTTGGGAGTGGCCCCTGGGTGGCTGACCTAGGGTTAGGGTTAGCCCCCAGGAGACCGTCAGGCCCAACCGCACACTGTGTGGCGAGCTGAGGTGCGGCCCGAGGTGAAGGCGCTGGGGAGCGGGAGCGTGGGCCCCAGCGTTTTGGCGTCCTGGGCCTTTGAATGTTGCCATGGCTCGGAGGGCCCTGCCCTTTCTCCTGCCCTGAATCCCCAGCAACGCCCCTAGCGGCTCCGTTGGCGGTGGGGCGGCAGGGTGAATCCCAGGCTGCAGCTCGGGGATCCCCAATCCCCGGCGTTGTGGTGCCAGGCCCCTTGGGAGGGGCTCCTCGTGGGCCGACCCAGGGTTAGAGTTAGCCCCCATAAGGCCGGCAGGCCAGATCCTCTGGCTGGGCGGTGAGAGGTGGGCGGGCCGAGGTAAAGGCGCTGGGGTGCGGGATTGTGGGCCCCTGCATTTTGGGGTGGGAGGCTTCAAATGTCGCCGGTTTCTCCAGGGCCCTGTCAGTTCTCCCGCCCTGAAGGACCGGAGGCGCCCCTCGCGGCCCGGGTGGCAGCGTTGTGGGAGGGTGAGTCTGGCTTTGGGGCTTGGGCTTCCAGAACCCTGGCGTAGTGGCACCAAAACCCTTCAGAGGGGCCCCTGGGGGGCCGACCTAGGGTTAGGGTTAGCCCCCAGGAGACCGTCAGGCCCAACCGCACACTGTGCGGCGAGCTGAGGTGCGGCCCGAGGTGAAGGCGCTGGGGAGCGGGAGCGTGGGCACCAGCGTTTTGGCACGGGGAGCCTTTGAAGGTCACCGGGGACTCAGAAGGCCCTGCCCTTCTCTCGCCCTCTATGACCCGCGGCGCCCCTAGCGGCCCAGGTGGGGACAGTGCGGCAGGGTGAGTCTGGCTCTGGGGCTCTGAGTCACCAATTCCCAGCATTGCAGAGCCAGGCCGCTTGCGATGTCCCCTCAGGGCCCACCCAGGGTTTTGGTTAGCTGCCAGGAGCCCGGCAGGCCCTATCCACCGGCTCTGAAGCAAGCGGTGGGGTGGGCCTAGGTGAGGGCGCTGGCGAGCAGGATCCTGGGAGCCAACGTTTTTGCGCGGGGAGCCTTCAAAGGTCAGCGTGGGCTCGGAGGGCCCTGCCCGATCTCTTGCCCTGATTGACCGGCGGGGCCTCTAGTGGCTCGGGTGGCTGAAGGGCAGCAGGGTGAGTGCGGCACGTGAGCTCGGGGTCCCCATCCCCAGCGTTGCGACGCCAGGCCCCTTGGGAAGGGCCCCTCGGTGGCCGACCTATGGTTAGGGTTAGCCTCCAGGAGGCCAGCAGGCCCGATACACCGCCTGTGCGTCGAGCGGAGAGTTGGGCCGAGGTGAGGGTGCTGGTGAACATGAGCCCGGGCCCAAGCCTTTTGGTTCAGGGCGCCTTCGAAGGTCGGCGGGGGTTCGAAGGGCCCTGCCCGTCCTCCCACCCTGAATGAATGGCGGCACCCCTAGCGGCCTGTATGGGTTGGGGTGGCAGCGTGCATCCGGCGCTGGGGCTTGGGGGCTCCCAATCCCTGGCGTTGCGGCGCCAGGCCCCTTAGGAAGGGACCTTCAGGGGCTGTCCTAGGGTTAGGCTTAGCTCCCAGGAGGCTGGCAGGCCCGAGTCGCTGGCTCTGCGAAGAGCGGAGGTGCGGGCCGAGTTGAGGGTGATGCAGAGCGGGAGCGTGGTCCCCAGCGTTTTGGCGCCCTGGGCCTTCGACTGTTGCCATGGCTCAAAGGGCCCTGCCCGTTCTCCTGCCCTGAATAACCAGCGGCGCCCTTAGCAGCTCCCTTGGCGGTGGAGCGGCAGGGTGAGTCCATGCTGCGGCTCGGGGATCCCCAATCCCCAGCGTTGCGGGGCCAGGCCTCTTGGGAGGGGCTCCTCGTGGGCGGACCTAGGTTTAGAGTTAGCACCCAGGAGGCCAGCAGGCCCAATCCTCTGGCTGGGCGGCGAGAGGTGGGCGGCCCGAGGTAAAGGCGCTGGCGATCGGGAGCGTGGGCCCCTGCATTTTGGCGCAGGAGGCTTCAAATATCGCCGGTTTCTCCAGGGCCCTGTCAGTTCTCCCGCCCTGAATGACGGGCGGCGCCACTAGCGGCCCGGGTGGCAACGTTGCGGCAGGGTGAGTCTGGCTCTGGGTCTTGGGGTCCCTGATCCCCAGTGTAGCGGCACCAGGACCCTTGGGAGTGGCCCCTGGGTGGCTGACCTAGGGTTAGGGTTAGCCCCCAGGAGACCGTCAGGCCCAACCGCACACTGTGCGGCGAGCTGAGGTGCGGCCCGAGGTGAAGGCGCTGGGGAGCGGGAGCGTGGGCACCAGCGTTTTGGCACGGGGAGCCTTTGAAGGTCACCTGGGACTCAGAAGGCCCTGCCCTTCTCTCGCCCTCTATGACCCGCGGCGCCCCTAGCGGCCCAGGTGGGGACAGTGCGGCAGGGTGAGTCTGGCTCTGGGGCTCTGAGTCACCAATTCCCAGCATTGCAGAGCCAGGCCGCTTGCGATGTCCCCTCAGGGCCCACCCAGGGTTTTGGTTAGCTGCCAGGAGCCCGGCAGGCCCTATCCACCGGCTCTGAAGCAAGCGGTGGGGTGGGCCTAGGTGAGGGCGCTGGCGAGCAGGATCCTGGGAGCCAACGTTTTTGCACGGGGAGCCTTCAAAGGTCAGCGTGGGCTCGGAGGGCCCTGCCCGATCTCTTGCCCTGATTGACCGGCGGGGCCTCTAGTGGCTCGGGTGGCTGAAGGGCAGCAGGGTGAGTGCGGCACGTGAGCTCGGGGTCCCCATCCCCAGCGTTGCGACGCCAGGCCCCTTGGGAAGGGCCCCTCGGTGGCCGACCTATGGTTAGGGTTAGCCTCCAGGAGGCCAGCAGGCCCGATACACCGCCTGTGCGTCGAGCGGAGAGTTGGGCCGAGGTGAGGGTGCTGGTGAACATGAGCCCGGGCCCAAGCCTTTTGGTTCGGGGCGCCTTCGAAGGTCGGCGGGGGTTCGAAGGGCCCTGCCCGTCCTCCCACCCTGAATGAATGGCGGCACCCCTAGCGGCCTGTATGGGTTGGGGTGGCAGCGTGCATCCGGCGCTGGGGCTTGGGGGCTCCCAATCCCTGGCGTTGCGGCGCCAGGCCCCTTAGGAAGGGACCTTCAGGGGCTGTCCTAGGGTTAGGCTTAGCTCCCAGGAGGCTGGCAGGCCCGAGTCGCTGGCTCTGCGAAGAGCGGAGGTGCGGGCCGAGTTGAGGGTGATGCAGAGCGGGAGCGTGGTCCCCAGCGTTTTGGCGCCCTGGGCCTTCGACTGTTGCCATGGCTCAAAGGGCCCTGCCCGTTCTCCTGCCCTGAATAACCAGCGGCGCCCTTAGCAGCTCCCTTGGCGGTGGAGCGGCAGGGTGAGTCCATGCTGCGGCTCGGGGATCCCCAATCCCCAGCGTTGCGGGGCCAGGCCTCTTGGGAGGGGCTCCTCGTGGGCGGACCTAGGTTTAGAGTTAGCACCCAGGAGGCCAGCAGGCCCAATCCTCTGGCTGGGCGGCGAGAGGTGGGCGGCCCGAGGTAAAGGCGCTGGCGATCGGGAGCGTGGGCCCCTGCATTTTGGCGCAGGAGGCTTCAAATATCGCCGGTTTCTCCAGGGCCCTGTCAGTTCTCCCGCCCTGAATGACGGGCGGCGCCACTAGCGGCCCGGGTGGCAACGTTGCGGCAGGGTGAGTCTGGCTCTGGGTCTTGGGGTCCCTGATCCCCAGTGTAGCGGCACCAGGACCCTTGGGAGTGGCCCCTGGGTGGCTGACCTAGGGTTAGGGTTAGCCCCCAGGAGACCGTCAGGCCCAACCGCACACTGTGCGGCGAGCTGAGGTGCGGCCCGAGGTGAAGGCGCTGGGGAGCGGGAGCGTGGGCCCCAGCGTTTTGGCGTCCTGGGCCTTTGAATGTTGCCATGGCTCGGAGGGCCCTGCCCTTTCTCCTGCCCTGAATCCCCAGCAACGCCCCTAGCGGCTCCGTTGGCGGTGGGGCGGCAGGGTGAATCCCAGGCTGCAGCTCGGGGATCCCCAATCCCCGGCGTTGTGGTGCCAGGCCCCTTGGGAGGGGCTCCTCGTGGGCCGACCCAGGGTTAGAGTTAGCCCCCATAAGGCCGGCAGGCCAGATCCTCTGGCTGGGCGGTGAGAGGTGGGCGGGCCGAGGTAAAGGCGCTGGGGTGCGGGATTGTGGGCCCCTGCATTTTGGGGTGGGAGGCTTCAAATGTCGCCGGTTTCTCCAGGGCCCTGTCAGTTCTCCCGCCCTGAAGGACCAGAGGCGCCCCTCGCGGCCCGGGTGGCAGCGTTGTGGGAGGGTGAGTCTGGCTTTGGGGCTTGGGCTTCCAGAACCCTGGCGTAGTGGCACCAAAACCCTTCAGAGGGGCCCCTGGGGGGCCGACCTAGGGTTAGGGTTAGCCCCCAGGAGACCGTCAGGCCCAACCGCACACTGTGCGGCGAGCTGAGGTGCGGCCCGAGGTGAAGGCGCTGGGGAGTGGGAGCGTGGGCACCAGCGTTTTGGCACGGGGAGCCTTTGAAGGTCACCTGGGACTCAGAAGGCCCTGCCCTTCTCTCGCCCTCTATGACCCGCGGCGCCCCTAGCGGCCCAGGTGGGGACAGTGCGGCAGGGTGAGTCTGGCTCTGGGGCTCTGAGTCACCAATTCCCAGCATTGCAGAGCCAGGCCGCTTGCGATGTCCCCTCAGGGCCCACCCAGGGTTTTGGTTAGCTGCCAGGAGCCCGGCAGGCCCTATCCACCGGCTCTGAAGCAAGCGGTGGGGTGGGCCTAGGTGAGGGCGCTGGCGAGCAGGATCCTGGGAGCCAACGTTTTTGCACGGGGAGCCTTCAAAGGTCAGCGTGGGCTCGGAGGGCCCTGCCCGATCTCTTGCCCTGATTGACCGGCGGGGCCTCTAGTGGCTCGGGTGGCTGAAGGGCAGCAGGGTGAGTGCGGCACGTGAGCTCGGGGTCCCCATCCCCAGCGTTGCGACGCCAGGCCCCTTGGGAAGGGCCCCTCGGTGGCCGACCTATGGTTAGGGTTAGCCTCCAGGAGGCCAGCAGGCCCGATACACCGCCTGTGCGTCGAGCGGAGAGTTGGGCCGAGGTGAGGGTGCTGGTGAACATGAGCCCGGGCCCAAGCCTTTTGGTTCGGGGCGCCTTCGAAGGTCGGCGGGGGTTCGAAGGGCCCTGCCCGTCCTCCCACCCTGAATGAATGGCGGCACCCCTAGCGGCCTGTATGGGTTGGGGTGGCAGCGTGCATCCGGCGCTGGGGCTTGGGGGCTCCCAATCCCTGGCGTTGCGGTGCCAGGCCCCTTAGGAAGGGACCTTCAGGGGCTGTCCTAGGGTTAGGCTTAGCTCCCAGGAGGCTGGCAGGCCCGAGTCGCTGGCTCTGCGAAGAGCGGAGGTGCGGGCCGAGTTGAGGGTGATGCAGAGCGGGAGCGTGGTCCCCAGCGTTTTGGCGCCCTGGGCCTTCGACTGTTGCCATGGCTCAAAGGGCCCTGCCCGTTCTCCTGCCCTGAATAACCAGCGGCGCCCTTAGCAGCTCCCTTGGCGGTGGAGCGGCAGGGTGAGTCCATGCTGCGGCTCGGGGATCCCCAATCCCCAGCGTTGCGGGGCCAGGCCTCTTGGGAGGGGCTCCTCGTGGGCGGACCTAGGTTTAGAGTTAGCACCCAGGAGGCCAGCAGGCCCAATCCTCTGGCTGGGCGGCGAGAGGTGGGCGGCCCGAGGTAAAGGCGCTGGCGATCGGGAGCGTGGGCCCCTGCATTTTGGCGCAGGAGGCTTCAAATATCGCCGGTTTCTCCAGGGCCCTGTCAGTTCTCCCGCCCTGAATGACGGGCGGCGCCACTAGCGGCCCGGGTGGCAACGTTGCGGCAGGGTGAGTCTGGCTCTGGGTCTTGGGGTCCCTGATCCCCAGTGTAGCGGCACCAGGACCCTTGGGAGTGGCCCCTGGGTGGCTGACCTAGGGTTAGGGTTAGCCCCCAGGAGACCGTCAGGCCCAACCGCACACTGTGTGGCGAGCTGAGGTGCGGCCCGAGGTGAAGGCGCTGGGGAGCGGGAGCGTGGGCCCCAGCGTTTTGGCGTCCTGGGCCTTTGAATGTTGCCATGGCTCGGAGGGCCCTGCCCTTTCTCCTGCCCTGAATCCCCAGCAACGCCCCTAGCGGCTCCGTTGGCGGTGGGGCGGCAGGGTGAATCCCAGGCTGCAGCTCGGGGATCCCCAATCCCCGGCGTTGTGGTGCCAGGCCCCTTGGGAGGGGCTCCTCGTGGGCCGACCCAGGGTTAGAGTTAGCCCCCATAAGGCCGGCAGGCCAGATCCTCTGGCTGGGCGGTGAGAGGTGGGCGGGCCGAGGTAAAGGCGCTGGGGTGCGGGATTGTGGGCCCCTGCATTTTGGGGTGGGAGGCTTCAAATGTCGCCGGTTTCTCCAGGGCCCTGTCAGTTCTCCCGCCCTGAAGGACCGGAGGCGCCCCTCGCGGCCCGGGTGGCAGCGTTGTGGGAGGGTGAGTCTGGCTTTGGGGCTTGGGCTTCCAGAACCCTGGCGTAGTGGCACCAAAACCCTTCAGAGGGGCCCCTGGGGGGCCGACCTAGGGTTAGGGTTAGCCCCCAGGAGACCGTCAGGCCCAACCGCACACTGTGCGGCGAGCTGAGGTGCGGCCCGAGGTGAAGGCGCTGGGGAGCGGGAGCGTGGGCACCAGCGTTTTGGCACGGGGAGCCTTTGAAGGTCACCGGGGACTCAGAAGGCCCTGCCCTTCTCTCGCCCTCTATGACCCGTGGCGCCCCTAGCGGCCCAGGTGGGGACAGTGCGGCAGGGTGAGTCTGGCTCTGGGGCTCTGAGTCACCAATTCCCAGCATTGCAGAGCCAGGCCGCTTGCGATGTCCCCTCAGGGCCCACCCAGGGTTTTGGTTAGCTGCCAGGAGCCCGGCAGGCCCTATCCACCGGCTCTGAAGCAAGCGGTGGGGTGGGCCTAGGTGAGGGCGCTGGCGAGCAGGATCCTGGGAGCCAACGTTTTTGCGCGGGGAGCCTTCAAAGGTCAGCGTGGGCTCGGAGGGCCCTGCCCGATCTCTTGCCCTGATTGACCGGCGGGGCCTCTAGTGGCTCGGGTGGCTGAAGGGCAGCAGGGTGAGTGCGGCACGTGAGCTCGGGGTCCCCATCCCCAGCGTTGCGACGCCAGGCCCCTTGGGAAGGGCCCCTCGGTGGCCGACCTATGGTTAGGGTTAGCCTCCAGGAGGCCAGCAGGCCCGATACACCGCCTGTGCGTCGAGCGGAGAGTTGGGCCGAGGTGAGGGTGCTGGTGAACATGAGCCCGGGCCCAAGCCTTTTGGTTCGGGGCGCCTTCGAAGGTCGGCGGGGGTTCGAAGGGCCCTGCCCGTCCTAACACCCTGAATGAATGGCGGCACCCCTAGCGGCCTGTATGGGTTGGGGTGGCAGCGTGCATCCGGCGCTGGGGCTTGGGGGCTCCCAATCCCTGGCGTTGCGGCGCCAGGCCCCTTAGGAAGGGACCTTCAGGGGCTGTCCTAGGGTTAGGCTTAGCTCCCAGGAGGCTGGCAGGCCCGAGTCGCTGGCTCTGCGAAGAGCGGAGGTGCGGGCCGAGTTGAGGGTGATGCAGAGCGGGAGCGTGGTCCCCAGCGTTTTGGCGCCCTGGGCCTTCGACTGTTGCCATGGCTCAAAGGGCCCTGCCCGTTCTCCTGCCCTGAATAACCAGCGGCGCCCTTAGCAGCTCCCTTGGCGGTGGAGCGGCAGGGTGAGTCCATGCTGCGGCTCGGGGATCCCCAATCCCCAGCGTTGCGGGGCCAGGCCTCTTGGGAGGGGCTCCTCGTGGGCGGACCTAGGTTTAGAGTTAGCACCCAGGAGGCCAGCAGGCCCAATCCTCTGGCTGGGCGGCGAGAGGTGGGCGGCCCGAGGTAAAGGCGCTGGCGATCGGAAGCGTGGGCCCCTGCATTTTGGCGCAGGAGGCTTCAAATATCGCCGGTTTCTCCAGGGCCCTGTCAGTTCTCCCGCCCTGAATGACGGGCGGCGCCACTAGCGGCCCGGGTGGCAACGTTGCGGCAGGGTGAGTCTGGCTCTGGGTCTTGGGGTCCCTGATCCCCAGTGTAGCGGCACCAGGACCCTTGGGAGTGGCCCCTGGGTGGCTGACCTAGGGTTAGGGTTAGCCCCCAGGAGACCGTCAGGCCCAACCGCACACTGTGCGGCGAGCTGAGGTGCGGCCCGAGGTGAAGGCGCTGGGGAGCGGGAGCGTGGGCCCCAGCGTTTTGGCGTCCTGGGCCTTTGAATGTTGCCATGGCTCGGAGGGCCCTGCCCTTTCTCCTGCCCTGAATCCCCAGCAACGCCCCTAGCGGCTCCGTTGGCGGTATGGCGGCAGGGTGAATCCCAGGCTGCAGCTCGGGGATCCCCAATCCCCGGCGTTGTGGTGCCAGGCCCCTTGGGAGGGGCTCCTCGTGGGCGGACCTAGGTTTAGAGTTAGCACCCAGGAGGCCAGCAGGCCCAATCCTCTGGCTGGGCAGGGAGAGGTGGGCGGCCCGAGGTAAAGGCGCTGGCGATCGGGAGCGTGGGCCCCTGCATTTTGGTGCAGGAGGCTTCAAATATCGCCAGTTTCTCCAGGGCCCTGTCCCTTCTCCCGCCCTGAATGACGGGCGGCGCCACTGGAGCCCGGGTGGCGACGTTGCGGCAGGGTGATTCTGGCTCTGGGTCTTGGGGTCCCTGATCCCCAGTGTAGCGGCACCAGGACCCTTGTGAGGGGCCCCTGGGTGGCTGACCTAGGGTTAGGGTTAGCCCTCAGGAGGCCGGCAGGTGGGATCCGGCCACTGTCCGGGGAGCGGAGGGCGGGTCCGAGGTGAGGGCTTTGGGGAGCGGGAGCGTGGGCACCAGCGTTTGGCCACGGGGAGCCTTTGAAGGCCACCGGGGGCTCGGAAGGCCCTGCCCCTTCTCTCGCCCTGAATGACCCGCAGTGCTCCTAGCGGCCCGTGTGGCGGCGTTGCGGTAGGGTGAGTGTGGCTCTGGGGCTTGAGGTTCCCGATCCCCGGCGAAGCGGCACCAGGATCCTTGGAAGGGCCCCTGGGTGGCCAACCTAGGGTTAGGATTAGCACCGGGAGGCCGGCAGGCGGGATCCGCCTGCTGTGCGTGGAGCGGAGGGGCAGGCCAAGGTGAGGGCGCTGGCGAGCAAGAGCCTGGGCCCAAGCGTTTTGGCACCGGGGGCCTTCGAATGTGTCCGGGGACTCGGCGGGCCGTGCCCATTCTCCTCCCTGAATGACCGGCGGCGCCCCTAGCAACCCAGGTGGCGGCGGGGCAGCATGTAAGTCCGGGCATAGGGCTCGGGGGTCCCCAGTCCACCGCGTTGCGGCGCCAGGCCCCTTGGGAGGGGCCCCTCGGAGGCTGACCTAGGGTTAGGTTTAGCCCCTAGGATGCCGGCAGGCCCTATTCGCCAGCTGTGTGGAGACTGGAGTGGCGGACCGAGGTGAGGGCACTGGTGAGCGGGAGCGTGGGCCCGGGTGTTTTGGCGCGGGGGGCCTTTGAAAGTCGCTGTGTCTTGGAGGGCCCTGCCCGTGCTCCCGCCCTGAATGAGCGGCACCACCCCAAGCCCCCGGGTGGCGGCTGGGTGGCAGGGTGAGTCCAGTGCTGAGGCTCAGGGGTCCCCAATCCCCAGTGTTTCGGCGCCAGATCCCTTGGGAGGGGCCCCTCGGGGGTCTATCTAGGGTTACGGTTAGCCCCCAGGAGACCGGTGGACCCGATCTGCGGCTGTGTGGCACGCGGAGGGTTAGGGCGAGGTGAGGTCGCGGCGAGACTGAGCGTGAGCCCAAGCGTTTTAGTGTGGGGGGCCTTCGAAGGTCGATGGGGGCTCGGAGGGACCTGCCCGTTCTCCCGCTCTGAGTGACCGGCGGGGCCCCTAGAGGCTCCGGTGCCTGAAGGGCAGCAGGGTGAGTCCGGCACTTGGGTTGGGGTCCGTATTCCCGGCGTTGTGGCGCCAGGCCACTTGGGAAGGGCCCCTCTGTGGCCGACCTACAGTTAGGGTTAGCCCCCAGGAAGCCAGCAGGCCCTTACACCGCCTGTGCATCCAGCGGAGAGTTGGGCCGAGGTGAGTGTGCTGGTGAACATGAGCCCGGGCCCAAGCCTTTTGGTTCGAGGCGCCTTCGAAGGTCGGCGGGGGTTCGAAGGGCCCTGCCCTTTCTCCCACCCTGAATGAATTGCGGCGCCCCTAGCGGCTAGTGTGGGGCGGGGCGGCAGGGTGTATCCAGCGCTGGGGCTTGGGGGTTCCCAATCCCCTGAGTTGTCGCGCCAGGCCCCTTAGGAAGCGACCCTCGGGGCCATCCTAGGGTTAGGGTTAGTGCCCAGGAGGCCTGCAGGCCCGATCCGCCTGCTGTGCGAGGAGTGGAGATGCAGCCCGAGTTGAGGGCGATGGCGAGCGGGAGCGTGGGCCCCAGCGTTTTGGCGTCCTGGGCCTTTGAATGTTGCCATGGCTCGGAGGGCCCTGCCCTTTCTCCTGCCCTGAATACCCAGCAACGCCCCTAGGGGCTCCTTTGGCGGTGGGGCGGCAGGGTGAATCCCAGGCTGCGGCTCGGGGATCCCCAATCCCAGGCGTTGTGGTGCCAGGCCCCTTGGGAGGGGCTCCTCATGTGCCGACCCAACGTTAGAGTTAGCCCCCATAAGGCCGGCAGGCCAGATCCTCTGGCTGGGCGGTGAGAGGTGGGCGGGCCGAGGTAAAGGCGCTGGGGTGCGGGATTGTGGGCCCCTGCATTTTGGGGTGGGAGGCTTCAAATGTCACCGGTTTCTCCGGGGCCCTGTCAGTTCTCCCGCCCTGAAGGACAGGCGGCGCCCCTCGCGGCCCGGGTGGCAGCGTTGTGGGAGGGTGAGTCTGGCTTTGGGGCTTGGGGTTCCAGATCCCTGGCGTAGTGGTACCAAAACCCTTCGGAGGGGCCCCTGGGGGGCCGACCTAGGGTTAGGGTTAGCCCCCAGGAGACCATCAGGCCCAACTGCACACTGTGCGGCGAGCTGAGGTGCGGCCCGAGGTGAAGGCGCTGGGGAGCGGGAGTGTGGGCACCAGCGTTTTGGCAAGGGGAGCCTTTGAAGGTCACCGGGGACTCAGAAGGCCCTGCCCTTCTCTCGCCCTCTATGACCCGCAGCGCCCCTAGCGGCCCAGGTGGGGACAGTGCGGCAGGGTGAGTCTGGCTCTGGGGCTCTGAGTCACCAATCCCCAGCATTGCAGAGCCAGGCCCCTTGGGATGTCCCCTCAGGCCCGACCTAGGGTTTTGGTTAGCTGCCAGGAGCCCGGCAGGCCCTATCCACCGGCTCTGAAGCAAGCGGTGGGGTGGGCCTAGGTGAGGGCGCGGGCGAGCAGGATCCTGGGAGCCAACGAACGTTTTTGCGCGGGGAGCCTTCAAAGGTCAGCGTGGGCTTGGAGGTCCCTGCCCGATCTCTTGCCCTGATTGACCGGCGGGGCCTGTAGTGGCTCGGGTGGCTGAAGGGCAGCAGGGTGAGTGCGGCACGTGAGCTCGGGATCCCCATCCACAGCGTTGCGACGCCAGGCCCCTTGTGAAGGGCCCCTCGGTGGCCGACCTATTGTTAGGGTTAGCCTCCAGGAGGCCAGCAGGCCCGATACACCGCCTGTGCGTCGAGTGGAGAGTTGGGCCGCGGTGTGGGTGCTGGTGAACATGAGCCTGGGCCCAAGCCTTTTGGTTCGGGGCGCCTTCGAAGGTCGGCGGGGGTTCGAAGGACCCTGCCCGTTCTCCCACCCTGAATGAATGGCGGCGCCCCTAGTGGCACGTGTGGGGCGGGGCGGCAGGGTGCATCCAGCGCTGGGGCTTGGGGGTTCCCAATCCCCGGCGTTGTGGCGCCAGGCCCCTTAGAAAGCGACGCTCGGGGCCGTCCTAGGGTTAGGGTTAGCGCCCAGGAGGCCTGCAGGCCCGATCCGCCGGCTGTGCGAGGAGTGGAGATGCAGGCCGAGTTGAGGGCGATGGCGAGCGGGAGCGTGGGCCCCAGCGTTTTGGCGCCCTGGGCGTTTGACTGATGCCATGGCTCAGAGGGCCCTGCCCGTTCTCCTTCCCTGAATAAGCAGCGGCGCCCTTAGCAGCTCCCTTGGCGGTGGAGCGGCAGGGTGAGTCCATGCTGCGGCTCGGGGATCCCCAATCCCCAGCGTTGCGGGGCCAGGCCTCTTGGGAGGGGCTCCTCGTGGGCGGACCTAGGTTTAGAGTTAGCACCCAGGAGGCCAGCAGGCCCAATCCTCTGGCTGGGCGGCGAGAGGTGGGCGGCCCGAGGTAAAGGCGCTGGCGATCGGGAGCTTGGGCCCCTGCATTTTGGCGCAGGAGGCTTCAAATATCGCCAGTTTCTCCAGGTCCCTGTCCCTTCTCCCGCCCTGAATGAGCGGCGGTGCCCCAAGCTGCCCGGGTGGTGATGGTGCTGCAGGGTGAGTCTGGCTCTGTGGCTCTGAGTCACCAATCCCCAGCGTTGCAGAGCCAGGCCCCTTGGGTTGTGCCCCACGGGTCCTACCCAGGATTTCAGTTAGCCCCCAGGAGCCTGGCAGGCACTATCCACTGGCTCTGCAGCAAGCGGAGGGGCTGGCCTGGCTGAGGGCGCTGGGGAGCAGGAGGAATGGAGCCAATTTTTTTGCGCGGGGGGTCTTTGAAGGTCAGCGGGGATTCCGGGGGCCCTGCCCATTCTCCCACCCTGATTGACCAGTGGTCTCTAGCGGCTCGGGTGGCTGAAGGGCAGCAGGGTGAGACCGGCACTAGGGCTCGGGGTCCCCATCCGCAGCGTTGTGACACCAGGCCCCTGGGAAGTGCCCCTCGGGGGCCGAACTATGGTTAGGGTTAGCCCCCAGGAGGCTGGCAAGCCCGATACACCACCTGGGCATCGAGAAGAGAGTTGGGCTGAGGTGAGGGTGCTGGTGAATATGAGCCTGGGCCCAAGTGTTTTGATTTGGGGCGCCTTTGAAAATTGGCGGGGATTCGGAGGGCCCTGTCCATCCTTCCAAGGTGAATGAACAGCGGCGCCCCTAGCGGCCCAGGTGGGGAGGGGCGGCAGGGTGCATCGGGCGCTGGGGCTTGGGGGTCCCCAATCCCTGGCGTTGCGGCACCAGGCCCCTTGGGAGGGGCCCTTCGGGGGCCAACCTAGAGTTAGGTTTAGCCCCTAGGAGGCAAACAGGCCCTATTCGCCAGCTGTGTGGAGAGCAGAGTGGCAGACCTAGGTGAGGGCGCTGGTGATTGGGAGGGTGGGCCTGGGCGTTTTGGCCTGGGGGGCCTTTGAAGGTCCCCATGTCTCGGAGGGCCCTGCCCGTTCTCCTGCCCTGAATGAACGGCAGCACCCCAAGCCCCCGATTGTCGGCTGGGCGGCAGGTGAGTCAGGTGCTGAGGCTTGGGGTCCCCAATCCCCGGCATTGTGGCGTCAGGCCCCTTGGGAGGGGCCCCTCGGGTCCGACCTAGGGTTAGGGTTAGCCCCCAGGTGGCTGGCAGGCCCGATCCGCCTGCTGTGCGGGGAGCGGAGGGGCGGGCCGAGGTGAGGGCGCTGGGGAGTGGAAGCATGGGCACCAGTGTTTTGGCTCCAGGAGCCTTTGAAGGTCACCGGGAACTCGGAAGGACCTGCCACTTCTCTCACTCTGAATGACCGGCGGCGCCCCTAGCTGCCCAGGTGGCGACAGTGTGGAAGGGTGAGTCCGGCTCTGGGGCTCTGAGTCACCAATCCCAAGCATTGCAGAGCCAGAACCCTTGGGATGTGCCCCACAGGGCTGACCTAGGTTTTCAGTTAGCCCCCAGGAGCCCGGCAGGCACTATCCACTGGCTCTGCAGCAAACGGAGGGGCGGGCCGAGGTGAGGGCGCTGGGGAGCGGGAGTGTGGGCACCAGCATTTTGGCGAGGTGAGCCTTTGAAGGTCACCGGGGACTCCGAAGGCCCTTCCCTTCTCTCACCCTGAATGACCGGCGGTGCCCCTAGAGGCCCGGGTGGCGACAGTGCGGCAGAGTGAGTCTGGCTCTGGGGTCTGAGTCACCAATCCCCAGCGTTGCAGAGCCAGGCCCCTTGGGATGTGCCCCACGGGGCCAACCTAGGGTTTTCATTAGAACCAAGAGCCCGGCAGGCCCTATCCAATGGGTCTGAATCAAGGGGAGAGTTGGGCCAAGGTGAGGATGCTGGTGATCATGAGCCTGGGCCCAAGCGTTTTGGTTCAGAACACCTTCAAAGGTCGGCGGGGGTTCAAAGGGCTCTGCCCGTTCTCCCACCCTGCACGAACGGCGGCGCCCCTAGCAGCCCGGGTCGTGAGGGGTGGCAGGGTGAGTCAGGCCCTGCGGCTCAGGTATCTCCAATCCCCAGCGATGCGGCGCCAGGCCCCTTGGGAGGGGCCCCTTGGATGACAACTTAGGTTTAGGTTTACCCCCTAGGATCTCGGCAGGTCCTATTCGCCAGCTGTGTGGAGAGTGGAGTGGCGGACCCAGGTGAGGGCACTGGTGTTTGGGAGCGTGGGCTCGGGCGTTTTGAGCGGGGGGGATTCGAAGTTCACCGTGTCTCGGAGGGCCCTGCCCGTTCTCCCGCCCTGATTGAATGGCAGCACCCCAAGCCCCTGGGTGGCGGCTGGGTGGCAGGGTGAGTCGGGTGCTGAGGCTCAGGGTCCCCAATCCCCGGCGTTGCAACGCCAGGCCCCTTGGGATGGGCCCCTCGGGGGTCGATCTAGGGTTACAGTTAGCCCCCCGGAGACCGGTGGACCCGATCAGCGTCTGTGCGGCACACGGCAGGGTGGGCCGAGGTGAGGGCGCTGGCGAGCCTGAGCATGAGCCCAAGCGTTTTAGCGTGGGGGGCCTTCGAAGGTCGGTGGTGGCTTGGAGGGACCTGCCCATTCACCCGCTCTGAATGACCAGCAGGGCCCCTAGTGGCTCAGGTGGCTGAAGGGCAGCAGGGTGAGTCCAGCACTTGGGCTCAGTTGCCCCATCCCCGGCGTTGGGGCGCCAGGCCACTTGAGAAGGGCCCCTCGGGGGCCGACCTACAGTTACGGTTAGCACCCAGGAGGCTGGCAGGCCCTATACACCGCCTGTGCGTGGAGCGGAGAGTTGGGCCGAGGTGAAGACGCTGGTGAACATGAGCCTGGGCACAAGCATTTTGGTTCTGGGCGCCATCGAAGGTGGGCGGGGGTTCGGAGGCCCCTGCCAGTTCTCCCACCCAGAATGAATGGCGGCGCCCCTAGCGGGCCCTGTGGGGCAGGGTGGCAGGGTGCACTCGGCCCTGGGGCTTGGGGGTCGCCAATCCCCGGCATTGCGCTGCAAGACTCCTTAGGAAGGGACCCTCAGGGGCCGTCCTAGGGTTAGGGTTAGTGCCCAGGAGGCTGGCAGGCCCGATCCGCCGGCTGTGCGAGGAGTGGAGGTGTGGGCTGAGTTGAGGGGGATGCAGAGCGGGAGCGTGGGCCCCAGCGTTTTGGCACCCTGGGCCTTCGAATGTTGCCATGTCTCGAAGGGCCCTGCCCATTCTCCTGCCCTGAATAACCAGCGGCGCCCCTAGCGGCTCCATTGGCAGTGGGGCTGCAGGGTGAGTCCTGAGCTGCGGCTCAGGGATCCCCAATCCCCAGCATTGTAGGGCCAGGCCTCTTGGGAGGGGCTTCTCATGGGCCGACCTAGGGTCAGAGTTAGCACCCAGGAGGCCAGCAGGCCCAATCCTCTGGCTGGGCGGCAAGAGGTGGGCGGGCCGAGGTAAAGGCGCTGGTGAGTGGGAGCATGGGCCCCTGCATTTTGGCGCGGGAGGCTTCAAATGTCGCCGGTTTCTCCAGGGCCCTGTCCATTCTCCCGCCCTGAATGAGCGGCCACGCCCCTAGCGGCCCAGGTGGCGGCGTTGCGGCAGCGTGAGTCTGGTTCTGGGGCTTGGGGTCCCAGATCCCTGGCGTATAGGCACCAGAATCCTTGGGAGGGACCCTGGAGGGCCGACCTATGGTTAGGGTTAGCCCACACAAGGCCGGCAGGCCGGATCCGCCCTCTGTGCAGGGAGCAGAGGGGCGGGCCAAGGTGAGGGCGCTGGGGAGCGGGAGCGTGGGCACCAGGGTTTTGGCGCGGAGAGCCTTCGAAGGTCGCCAGTGGCTCGGAGGACCCTGTCCATTCTTGCGCCCTGAATGACCAGCGGCGCCCCTAGTGGCCCGAGTGGCAGCAGGGAGGCAGGGTGAGTCTGGCGATGGGGCCTATGGTCCTAGTCCCAGGCTTGGTGGCGCCAGGCCCCTTGGGAGGGGCCCCTCTGGTTCCTGCCTAGCTTTAGGGTTACCCCCAGGAGTCCGGCGGCCTGATCCGCTGGCTGTGCATTGAGCGGAGGGGCGGGCCGACGTGAATGCGCTGGCGAGCGGGAGTGTGGGCCCAAGCGTTTTGGCGCGGGGAGCCTTCGAAGGTCACCGGGGGCTCAGAGGGCCCTGCCTATTCTCTTGCCCTGTGAGGACGTTGCCCCTACCGGGCCGGGTCATGGCGGGGTGGCAGGGTGAGTCTGGAGCTAGGGCTCGTGGGTCCCCAATCCCCAGCGTGGTGTCGCCAGGCACTTGGGAGTGGTACCTTGGGGGCCTACCTAGGGTTAGGGTTAGCCCAAAGGAGGCCGGCAGGCCCATTCTGCCAGCTGTGCGGCGAGAGGAGTGGTGGGCAGAGGTGAGGGTGCTGGCGAGCGGGAGCGTGGGCCCAAGCGTTTTGGCGTGGGGGGCCTTCGAAAGTCGCCGGGGGCTCAGAGATCCATGCCCCTTCTCCCGCCCTAAATGAGTGGCGGTGCCCCTAGCAGCCCGGGTGGCGGTGGGGCGGCTGGGTGAGTCTGGTGCTCATGCTCGTGGGTCCCCAATCCCCGGCGTGGCGGAGCCAGGACCCTTGGAAAGGGCCCCTCGGGGGCCGACCTAGGTTTAGGGTTAGCCCCCAGGAGCCCAGCAGGCCCTGTCCGCCAGCTGTGTGTTCGAGCGGAGGGGCGGGCTGAGGTGAGGGCAATGGTGAGCGGGAGCGTGGGCCCAAGCCTTTTGGCACAGGGGGCCTTCGAAGGTCACGGGGGGCTCAGAGGGCCCTACCCCTTCTCCTGCCCCGAAGGACCAGCAGCGCCCCTAGCAACCCGGGTGGCGGCGGGGTGGCAGTGAAAGTCCAGCACTGGGGCTGGATTGTCCCCAATCCCTGGCGTGATGGCGCCAGTCCCCTTGGGAGGGGCTCCTCAGGGGCTGAACTAGGGTTAGGGTTAGCCCCCAGGAGGCTGGCAGGCCCGATCTGACGGCTGTGTGGCGAGCGGAGGGTGGGTCCCAGGTGAGGGCAATGGTGAGCGGGAGCGTGGGCCCTAGCATTTTGGCGTGGGTTGCCTTCGAAGGTCGCAGGGGGCACGGAGGGCCCTGCAAGTTCTCCCACTCTGAATGAGGATGGCGACCCTAGCGGGCCGGGTCTCGGCAGGGCAGCAGGGTGAGTCCGGCGTTGGTGTTCGGGGGTCCCCAATCCCCAGCGTGTTGGTGCCAGACCCCTTCGGAGGGGCCCCTTGACAGCCAACCTAGGGTTAGGGTTAGACCCCAGGAGGCCGCCAGGCCCGATCTGCTGGTTGTGCGGCTTGCGGAGGGGCTGGCCGAGGTGAGGGCACTGGTGAGCAGAAGCGTGGGCCGAAGCATTTTGGCACGGGGGGCCTTCAAATGTCACCGGTGGCTCGGATGGCCCTGCCCATTCTCCCGCCCTGAATGACCGGCGGTGCCCATAGTGACCCGGGTGGCAGCGGGGGCATGGTGAGTCCGGCGCTGGGGCTCAGGAGTCCCCTTTCCCCGTCGTTGCGGCACCAGGCCCCTTGGGAGGGGCCACTAGGGGGCCGACATAGGTTTAGGGTTAGCCCCCAGAAGGCCCACAGGCCGGATCCGCCAGCTGTGCGGCGAGCGGAGGGGAGGGCCGAGGTAAGGGCGCTGGCCAGCGGGAGCGTGGGGCCAAGCGTTTTGGTGTGGGGGGCCTTCGAAGGTCGCAGGTCGCTAGGAGGGCCCTGCCTGTTCTCCCTCCCTGAATGAACGGCGGCGCCCCTAGCGGCCCAGGTGGCGGTAGGGCGGGAGGGTGAGTCCGGCGCTTGGGCTCGGGATTCCCCAATCCCTGGTGTTGCGGCAATAGGAACCTGGATGGGCCCCTCGGGGGCCCACCAATGGTTAGGGTAACACCCAGGAGGGCTGCAGTCCAGATCCACTGGCTCTACAGCGAGTGGAGGGGCGGACCGAGGTGAGGGCGCAGGCGAGCGGGAGCATGGGCCCAAGCATTTTGGCACTGGGGGCCTTCGAATGTCACCAGGGGCTCGGAGGAATCTGCCCGTTCTCCCTCCCTGAATGACCGACGGTGCTCCTAGCGGCCCGGGTGGCGGGGGGGGCGACATGGTGAGTCCGGCGCTGGGGCTCGGGGGTCCCCAATCCCAGGCATTGCGGTGCCAGGCCCCTTCGGAGGGGCACCTAAGGGGACAACCTAGGGTTCTGTGTAGCCACCAGGAGGAGTGCAGGCCTCATCCGCCGGCTCTGTGGCGAGCGGAGGGGTGGGCCGAGGTGAGGGCACTGAGGAGCAGGAGCGTGGGCTCGAGCGTTTTGGATGGGGGGGCCTTCGAAGTTCGCCACGGGTAAAGAGGGCCCTGCCCGTTCTACCGCCCTGAATGACCAGCGGCACCCCTAGCGGCCCGGGTGGTGATGGGGCGGCAGGGAGACTCCGGCGCTGGGGATCGGGGCTCCCTAATACCCGGCGTTGCAGCCTCAGGCCCCTTGGGACGGGCCCCTGGGTGGCAGACCTAGGGTTAGGGTTAGCCCCCAGGAGGCTGCCAGGCTCGTTCCGCCCATGTGCGGTGAATGGAGGTGTGGGTTGAGGTGAGGTAGCTGGCGAGTGGGGGCATGGGCCAGAGCATTTACGCTTTGGCTTGGGGTGCCTTCGAAGGTTGCAGGAGGCTTGGAGGGTCCTGCCCGTTCTGTCGCCCTGAAGGACTGGTGACGCCCCTAGTGCCCCATGTGGCGGCAGGGTGGCACGGTGCATCCGGCGGTGGGACTTGGGGGTCCCCAATCCCTGGCATGCAGCGCCAGGCCACTTGGGAGGGGCCCTTCGGGGGCAACTTGGCATAGGGTTAGCCCCCAGGAAGCCCGCAGGCCCGATCCGCCAGCTCTGCCGCGAGAGGACGGGTGGGCCGAGGTTAGGGCGCTGGGGAGCAGGAGCGAAGGAGCCAGAGTTTTTGCACAGGGGCCTTTGAAGGTCACAGGGGGATCGGAGGGCCTTGCCCGTTCTCCCTTCTTGAATGACTGGCAACACCCGTAGCGCCCTGGGTGCTTGCGGGGTGGCAGAGTGAGTCCAGCACTGGGGCTCGGGGGTCCCAAATCCCCGGCATTGTGGTGCCAGGCTCCTTGGGAGGGGCCCCTCGGGGGCCGACCTCGGGTTAGGGTTCTTCCACAGGAGGCCGGCAAGCCCGGCGCTAAGAGGCTCTGGCAATGTAACAAAGATGCCATACACTTATCTGAAAGAAATAACAGTGTACAGGAACCCTCTTAGCCCTAACATCATCCTTTGTGAATATGGAAGCCAACCCCAAAGTGCTCGTGGAAGTCTGACGAAAGGGCTAAGCACTTTTCTCTGAGTTACCACACTGTACAGGGAAAGACCAATGTACATCATCTTTCACGAGTAGGAAGCATTAATGAAAACGTTCTGGAATTTCGAGGACTCTGACCCATCCTTATTGGTAATAAACCATCGTGTACAGGAAAACACCTTCAACTCTCATCAGCCTCCTCAATCCTGATTCCGATTCAACTTTGGGTGTGTAGGACTAGGGAAATGTCCACATCTTATTGCTAAGAAAAACGATGTCAGGGTAATGCCCTTCAAGTCACCTCAGCCTTCCTGAAGACGGAAGCAGGAATCAAGGTGGTTATGTTACCATGAGGTAAGGAAGATGAGCATATAAGTGAGAAACAACAGTGGGCAGGACCTCTCTTCCAACGAACAGTATCTTTGCTTAATGTTGAATCCCTATGGTAAGTGGTTGTGGGCATTTGTGAGGTCAAAATCTTAAGTGTTTTGTAAAACCTCTTGGTCATTCACAGATGAGACTAAGGTAGTTGGGGACTCCTAGGCAGTGATTTGTCCACTGTCAAAAATATGAAAAGATAAAGGAGACAGATGAGGTCTCCTCAGGCATTGTCCTTTATCCTCATCCTCCGTGAGGATGGCCATCTCTGGACAGCTCAGTGGCAGGGTCTCATTCACAGTGGGGGCATCTGTTCCTCACAGACATGAGGCAGGGAAATGGATTTGGTTCTCTGTGCCAGCCCAGCCACAGCTGAGTGTCACAGCACCCTCTCGTGGGCTCATAAGAGTTTCACTGTCACCAGGCAGGTCATTGTATTTGATAAACCACTGTGAGAGTTTGCAATGGCCTTCATCTGCAACCTCCTAGAAGCAAATGCAGGTCTCTGGTACCATGTGAAGTCATGTGAAGGCATTGTGAGAAAGTGTCCTTTTGCTTAAGGAAAACATGACTGGGGCTCCTGGCTGACTCAGCCAGTTAAGCATGTGCCTTTGGCTCAGGTTATGATCCCAGGGTTCTGGGATCGAGCCCGGGCTCCCTGCTCAGCAGGAAAGGAGGTAGGGAAATAGCTTAAAACCCACAGAGAATGTGAATAAACGGGAGTGAGATGGAACTTGGTCTGTGTTTTGCTTTAGGGATTGGAAGTTAGTTTTTTCTCAATTGTGATTGTTCTTGAAACTGAAAAGCTGTATTGGTTTTTTTTTTTTTACCTTTAATTTTTTTCTAATAATAATTTTTTATTTTGATATGTTAGTCACTATACAGTATTTCCTTAGTTTTTGATGTAGTGTTCCCTGATTCATTATTTGCATATAACACCCAGTGCTCCATGCAATATGTACCTTCCTTAATACCCATCACTGGCCCATCCCAATCCCCCACCCCTCTCCCTTCTGAAGCCCTCAGTTTGTTTCCCAGAGTCCATAGTCTCTCGTGGTTCATTCCCCCTTCTGTTTAGGGTCCATTGTCTAAAGGGACAGACAGTGGAAGTTCACCAAATATAAGATCGAAATTTCATTGTTCATTATAGATGCCGCCAAGTAGTTCCCAGACATTTCATTCTACTGTAGTAATTCATTATACCTGTGCAGGTGCACGTGGAAGACAATTGATGCATGTAGAGTGGTAATAAAACACGCCCCTCAGTAGTAGAATAATAGAGGATGCACATGTGTAAAATTATTCGACTACAGCTTCCATGCTTTCCCTTTGGTTCCTTATTATCTATGAAATTGGACAATTTTTGTTCTCTAGGCCTAAAACTCATTGTCAGTATTCAGAGTTTTTCAATGCTGATCTTCTCCTGTAAAAGTTACCAAAAACCTAAAATATGTATGAACTTTAAAAAATGCTATATTGAAAATTACAGCAGGGAAGTTCAATTTTGTGAATATTGTGTCAATGGATCTCTATTTTGACATCAGTGTTCATTAGAAATGATGACATTTCATGTGAGTATAAATATCAATGTGTAAAAGAAAAGGTAGGAAGAACCTTGAATGTTTAAGTAATTGGTGAAATGACAGGTGTGTGTGTGTGTGTGTGTGTGTGTGTGTGTGTGTGTGTAATTGATTTTCAGTGAATGGTTCAGCTTCTTGTAGGACCTCCGAGAGAGCCCAGGTGAACCTTTCAATGGGTTGGTATCTGTTTTCAGAACATGGGAATCTCTTAGTCCAATAGTCAATCAGGCAAGCTTTGAGGTCTTGAAGAGTTTCAGTCCTCAGCGATGGTGTTGCAGACCCTTGTGAGCAAACCCTAGGGTATGCTCAGAGCCCTCATTAGCTGGTACCACGGTGTGACGATGTCAGACAGCATTTCCCAAAGAAGTACCTCTTGAGTCTCTGTCCTTGTCAGTTCCCTACACTTCCTTACACTAGTTATGTGATCAGTGTGTTTCAGGATAATCCCCACATGTGAGTTTTGCTATTTCCTACTAGTCCTATCTGTTTCTCATCTTCTTCTTTTATGGTAGGGGTTGGGAAGCAACCTGTGTGGTGTAGGAAGGGGTGTGGTAGTTGTCTGCCTTCAGAGGACCGAATGATGCCTAGAAATTGTACTGTAGTTTGAGGTCAATTGTCCACCCTCTGAGTGTCAGGAATTCCATCACTTTACTTTGATGCTAGTCTGTTCTTCAAGCTTCCTCAGAAATAAGGACGTCATCCATCTAGGGAATACTGGTTTGTGTGTATGTTTTCATTTTAGGAAAGGCCTTGCTGTTCCTGAAAATAATACTGCAGAGCACCCTTTCCTGTTCTTATTGGCCATCAGTCAATCTTTTTTGAAATATTCGTTTATAAATAGACTTTCTATGGTTGATGAGCAGGAATTCTTTATTGACAAGTCTTTGTCAGTGTGTGTATTGCAAATCTTTACTTCCCAGAATGCGGTTCACTTTTTCATTTTCTTATGGTCATAAGATAAGGAGAAATGTCACATTTTTATGAAGTCCCACTGAATTCTTTTAAATGGTTAGTGCACCCTATGTCCTACCCAAAGATTGACAGGTTCTACGTTTTCTTTCAGAAACTGTCCAATGGGAAGCTACAATCCATCTCAAATTTATAAATTGCATTTTTAATTCTAATAGGGTATTTATAGACTGTTTTGGATTTTCTATGTACACAATCGTATTATCTGTGAATAATCACAATTATCCCCTCAATTCTTATACTTTTTGTTTTTCTTGCCTTCTAACACTGGTAAATTCTCCGATGCACCGTTGAATAGAGCAGCATTGTTTGAAGATTTTAATATACCTTTCTCAATATCTGACAGAAAAAGCAGACAAAACATTGGTAAAAAATGTGACCTAATTGACATATAGGGAACATTCCATAATAAGTGCAGAATACATTATTTTCAAGTGGTCATAGACTCTTTACCCAAATAGATGATAGGTGGGGCCACGAATCAAGTCTACAAATGTTAAACCCTGAAATTAACTAGATTCTATTCTTAGACCACAGGGGAATTGAGCCACAGTCATAGAGAAAAGAAAACCAAGAAGTCCTTCAATGTTTAAAATTAAATGGAACTTTTCTACATATCCTAAATGTCAGAGAGGGAATCTCAATGGAAATTCTGAACCTTTTCTACATGAGGGCTCACACACAATGGCACTTTCTTTGTGAAGAGCATAATAATAACCTAGACAGGAGTTGAGCCTTAAGTCAGAGTTCTGCCTGCCCCAGCCACACCTGGCAGCCTTGGCCTGTGGTCCCCCTCAGCTGTCCTTTCTGGTGGCCCTGAGCTAAGGGGGTCAACATGGCCATATGGAAATGGGAAGCTCCCCACTCATAGTGATGACGGTGCCCCCTTCCCAGCTGCCCTTTTTTGGTGGCTCTGAGCTAAGGGGGTCAACATGGCCGTATGGAAATTAGAAGCTCCCCACTCTTAGTGATGACGTTGCTATCGTATCATACTCACCAGCCCAACATGATTTCTGAGTGAACTATGACACAAGAGTGACTTCTTGTCCTTCCTTCAGGTTTGAAAATCATCTGGTGAGTCATCTATTAGGAATGTGGATTCAACATGTGTTCTTTCTTCTGGAAAAGAAATAGACCCAATAGCAATTTTGGCTTCCTGAGCACCTGATCTTGAGAGACATCATACTGGCTCTTTGTAGCATTCTGCCTCTTAAACTTCAAACTAGGTATAGATATTTTTAGGCACATTTTCAGGTGGTTAGACAGGGACTCGGATGATATGAGTCACAGAGGATTTTAGTGTCAGAAACCTAAGTGGGATCCCCAAATTGACTCCAAATCCCTTGTTGTTCCATACAGGGTACTATTTCCCTCTTATCTCTGGTCTTCTCGATCTGGAAACCTATCAAGTATCAGGATTTTCTTGTCATGTGGACAACTGGAACAAATTCAGTGGGCCTTTTCACCTCTGCCCATGGTGATCATTAAGATCATTATCTCAGTGGAGGACCTCTGGGTAAGATACTCAAAGATCCTTAGGGATAGAGACAGTATAATATTTTTCTGGTATTAAAGTTACTGAAAACAACTATCTTTTTTAGTCGATTCAGGCTCTGGTATGTTCAGAGGGTGCTGTAAAACTGGTCTGAAATAGTGTTTTAAAACACTCAGCTCAGCCTCTTTACAACAGGAGCCAATGCTTATAAACATGGCTAAAATATTGTCTTATCTATGATGACTTCACAGCCATCGTAGTGTTTATATGGTATGACTGTGACTTACATTAGTCAACATTTGCAGAGAAAGAACTTAGGGCATCCAGGGGGCACTTCATGTTGAAATTAGTTTGTGACAACGAGCTACTGTGTTTTATTCTGCAGTCCAAGGGAATGGTGCCAGACATCTCTAAGGTGTCTAGCAGTTCTACAATTCTGATTTTAAGTGGTCTGTGTGCTTCAGCGATTTGGGCAGGAGAAGGGCAGGAGTCCAGAGACTGTGAACATTTCTGTTACCTGTGCTGACCATGGAGCAGGCAGGCTTTTGTGGGTATCATTTTGATTTCTTGGTACTCTTGTGAAAGGTGTTTTTGTCTCAAATTCCTCCATTTAGGAGTAATTACAATGATAAAAGGAATTTTTATCTTATATCATCTTTGGGCCCTGATCCTGGGCTCCCAGGGAAGCTATCCTTCAACATTTTACCAGCTCAAAATGGCTGGGCAAAAACCTCAAAGCATGGGCCCTATTTCTACCCCAAGCACATGTTGTACATCTGCTTCGAGGAGAAAACAATAACCAAAAAATGCCAACATAAATATAAGAAAAAATAAAGAACCTCTTTGGCTCCCATAAGATTAAGGTCATACTGACATGTACATACTGAAAACATAAGAAAGAATCTGTCACTTTCTGGATCTAAGAAGATCCTCATTGTGGTGTGTAACTCTGTATGTAAAACAAAACAGAAAAAAATATATAAGCCTGCCCCAAATGTTCCTTCCCCGGAGCACTCCCTTCTTGGTGAAGATTGTGTCTCCCAGACAGTTGTCCTGACTTGGGTTTGAATAAAGGTCTCTTCCTTTCTCTCTAAAATGTTTTTAAAAGTTCATTCACGCAGTGTCGACAATAACAGTGTTTTCTATTTAAGTGAGAAATAAATGTTTCACTCTAGTTGCATTGGGAATAGACGAATTGAGGGTTTCTTTAGAAGAGTAAGTCTGCCTTCCAGAAAAGGCAAGCTCATTGGTCTATTGAGAATGAAGATAATTACTGCTAAACAACAAGTATGTGTTGCCCCTTCGCCCAGAAACCAAAGCAGGTGTGCAGGCTTTAGGTCAGAGGTGCCTTCTTCTCCCAGCTGACAGCACTTCTTGCTCTGGCTCCAAGACACCCGAGGTTTTGAAGGTCAGCATCAGAGTCAGCGAGGCAGCTTGTCACAGGACGCCAGTGTTTAGAGAAAGCACAGGTATGTTTAGCAAAATGTCCTAACTATGTCAGGGCTGGAGGTAAAACCTCTCATTATCCCAAAACCTCCTGGGCTTTTCTCTTTTCTCTAGTGGAGCCACAAAGTAAAATTGAAGTAGCTGTCAGCATTCTGGGTTTGGTGCAAGAATTACTTAGTTTCCGTGCTGGTAGAACTTTGCAGGGGATCACAATTTCTCTGTCCATTTATTGCTGACAAATGTATTTTGACCATCTGTTTCCTAAGAACCCTCTTTTATTAGAAAGGGGAGGTGAGATTCACTCTGTGCCTGTTTGTAACATCTAATTTCTTCCTTCATCTAACAGTGTTTATTCAGTTGGGCCTAAGATATGGTTGAGTGGCCAGCATCTAGGGTTAGGTGGCTTTTTTTCATCTGATACAGACTTGGATGATGTCATTTGACAAAGGTGATGTTTCATCATTGATTAGTTTATTCATCAGAAGAGTTAAAATTAGGGTGGTGGGAAAATTGAAAATTATCCAAGGCGGCCTATTCCTGTTTAAAAGTTGAGCTTGACTTTCTAGTTTTACTAAATGTATTATCTCAATATTTTGAGGTGCCATATTCTCTCTGTAGTTTCTTTGGCGGTGGAGTCAGAAGGAGAGTCTGGGAATTCTTTTGAATAGTGGCATGCTGGTGGCTTCAAGGGGCTTGGCGTCAGGAGCCTTGGGGTGAAGTCTGCAACTGCTTGCCTGACCCTGGGTGCATCTCCCAGAGGTTTTGTTTCCTCTTATGAAATTGCCGGCAGATAATGTTCTGCTTAAAGGGGAACCCTCCCATCCTGTTGGTGGGAATGCAAAGTTGTGCAGCCAGTCTGGGAAACAGTGTGGGGGTTCCTCAAAAAGTTAAACATTGAACAACCACATGATCCAGCAATTGCTCTCCTAGGTATTTACCCAAAGGATACAGAAATGCAGATTCAAAGGGGGAACATGCACTATGATGTTTATAGCACCAATGTCCACAGTAGCCAAACTATGGAGAGAAACCCAAAGTCCATGCACTGATGATTGGATAAAGCAGATGTGGGATACATATATATATATATGTATATATATAATGGATTATGACCCAGCTTCAAAAAGAATGAAATCTTACCATTTGCAAGGATGTGGATGGATCTAGAGTATATTAAGCTAAGCAAAATCAGTGAGGAAAGACAAATATCCTATCTCTCACACTTGTGGAATTTCAGACAGAAAATAGATGAACAGAGTTGAGGGGTGATGAGAGAGGCAAACAAGGAAATAGACTCAACCTTGGAGAAGAAACTGAGTGTTGCTGCAGGACAGGGACATGGGAGGAAGAGTTAAATGGGTGAGGGGTATTAAGGAGGGCACTTGTGATGAGCACTGGGTACTGTATGCAGATGAGGAATCACTAAATCCTACCCCTGAAGCGAATATTCCATGGCATGTGAACTAACTGGAATATAAGTAAGAGAAGAAAGCAAAAAAGTGTTCTGCTTCATGAAGAGTGAGGTAAAATTGTAGTGATTTGGGCTGTACTATTCTATAGAGGATAGATGGAAAACACCCTGTTGTAGGATACACTAGTTTCTTATCACATAAGGAGTCCTCAGAAAGCTGCAATGAAAGATTCAGATCTCAGAGCATGTTCATGTTCCACTGATATGTTACAGTTTGCACAGGTAGGAAAGAAGGTGGAGAGAAAGGCAACAGAAGGGGAAAGTAGGTGTGAACCTTTCATTAGTTAGCATTATAGCTTTCTCATGAAAGCCTTGCGCCAGTGTTATTTTGGAAGAAGAGGAGGAATCCGGGAGCTTTGCAGGAGACAGGGGAGTTCCAGGTCTGGGTAAAGCTGACAGGGGTCTCAGAGGAGAGCTGAATGCATTCTGCAGCAGGGTGTGGGCAGGGTGGGCTCCAGGGGTGGATATTAGTCTCCTGGATGAGAGTTGTGGCAGGTGAGTGCTGTGTGCAAGTTCCTGGTTGAGGACAAGTGAGGCACAGGCGGAGAGCTGGCAGAGAACCTTCTTCTGGGCCACCAGCCTCACCCAACACACAGCCTCATCTTCTGTCCCTGTCACTCCAATTCACACTTCTCGAAAGGTGAGTGAGAACACATGAAGAGCATTCTGAAGAGAAGGGAAAGCATGTGCAAAGTCTCTGGGGCAGGAGAATTCCTGTTATGTCCAGGAGCAACAAGAAGACCCTGTGGCCACAGGAGACAGCTTAGGACATGAGCTCAGAGAGGTGAAAGAGTGTGACAGAAAGCTATTCCAGGGCTATAACCCCTTGAGATGCTGTTTCACTGGGCCATCCTGGCTACAGTGTTGAGAACAGATGACAGAGGGTTGAAGATGGCAAGGCAGGTCAATGACGAAGCTTTTCCAGGAACTCAGGCACTTGGGACCAGACAGGTGGCCTTGGATGGAGTGGTTAGAACTATTCTGGGTCCATTTTGAAGATGGAGCTCACAGGATTTGCTGATGGGTTAGCTATTAGGAGCAGGAGAACAGAGGAATTGGGGTAACTCTCAGGTGTTGTGGGTTGTCCTGATCGAGAGGAAGGAGAGGGTTTCTCAGGGGGTAGGAGGTAGTCCGTGTTCTGCATGCTGAGGAAGGTGCCTTTCCCGGTGGATCTGCTGAGGTTTGTGTCTGGGAGAACCTTTCACATCTCCTCCCTCAGCAATGCTCAAGTACAAGTATACCCCACTTTTTAAACGTTCACAGTAAGACACTGGGCTTTCTTGAAAGAACTATGTTATTACCCAGCTTCAGTAAGAGGAAGAGACCTGAAGAGGATTTCCCTCTTATGAAAAAAGGTGAACAGTGAGAATCGTGTTCAGCATCTGTTTTGGGGAGAAGCACAACAGAGGCGGCGTGCACCCCAACCAGCTCCTTCCTCTGGGAACCGCTCTCCGCATCCAGCCACCAGCACTTTGAATTGTGTCTGTAAGCTTCTGCTGTGCTTCATCATCATTTATGCTGGGCCTCTGTTAGAAACTTGTGTGCTGAGGCCTATGAAAAGCCAAAGAGAAGGAATTTTGGAGTCTGAGCACACTGTCTAATTGTTCGTTTAAATTAATGGTCATTCCTTCTTGACACCATTTCTGCTGTGCAAGGTTTCTCAGAAGCCCTGTACTTTCAAAGAGCAGGGAAACCTATACCCCATGCTGCGGGATTAGTTTTAGTCTCCATGCCTGACAGAACATTTCATGACTGTAGGATTTTCTCACTCAAACATTGAGACTTTGACCACCTTCACCCGTTTCTACCACCCCATCCCCAAATCTGGCACCTACCAACCTGCTCTCAGTATCTATGCGTTCAGTATTTGTTTATTCCACGTGGAATGTACATGAGAGCATCTGGTATTGGTCTTTGTGTGTCTGAGTTACTTGGCATAAGGCCCCCAAGGTCTGTGTTTCCATGTCTGGTTCTTGTGAATAATGCTGCAGTGAACGTGGGAGTGCATCTGTCTTTTTGAGGCAGCAGTTTTGTGTTCTTCAAATCAATACTCAATAGAGCCATTACTGAGTCATGGGGTAGTTGTATTTATTTTTTCAGGAACCTCCATACCGTTTGTCACAGTGGCTGCACCAATTTCCATTCCCACCAACAGTGCACAGTGTCTCCTCGTCTGCACACCCTTGACCCCACCTGGTGTCTGTCTCTGGGACAATTGCTGTTCCAACAGTTGTGAGAGGATAGCCGATTGTGGGTTTGACTGATGTTTCTCTGACGATGATTAGTGATGTCGAACAACTTTTTCTGTCTGTTGGCACCTGTGTGCCATCTTTGGAAAGTATCTATTCACATATTCCTCCCATTTTTTATATAGTTTTTTTTTTTGTTTTGATTTGCATGAGTGTTGTGTGTATTTTGGATATTAGCCTCTTCTCACACATATGATTCGCAGATATTTTTTTCTTATTGGGTCAGTGGCCTTTTAAGTTTTTGCTGGTTTCTGTTGCTGTGTGGAAGATTTCAGTTTAATGTTGTTCCACTTGTTTATTTTTGCTTTTGGTGCCTTTGCATTTGGTGTCCGATCTGAAGACTCTTTGCCAAAACCAATGTCGAGAGACTTAGTACCTGTGTCTTCTTGGAGGTTTATGGATTCAGGTCTTATGTTCAAATCATTCATCCATTAAAAATTTTGTGTGTGGCGTAAGAAAGTGACCCAGTTATATTCTTCTGCATTTAGTGTCCATTTGCCTGTTACCGCTCACTGAAGAGACAGTCCTTCCCTCATGGCATATCTTCTGCTGCTGTGTCGTAAGTTAGGATCATCTACATGTGGGTAAGTTTCTGAGCTTTCTGTACTGTTCCACTGACCTGGTGTCTGTGTTTATGCCAGTACCATCCTGTTTTGATGACAACAGCTTTATAATCCTGCTTGAAATCCAGGAGTGTGTTGACTGCACCTCTTTCTCCAGGTTGCTTTGTGGATTTGGTGTCTTTTGTGATTCCATATAAGTTTGAGGACTGTTTTCTATTTCCTTGAATAATGACACAGGAATTCAGATAGGCATTTCATCACATCTGTCGATTGCTTTGGGTACGATGGACATGTTCACATAATTAACTCTTCCAGTTAAGGAGCATGGCGTATGCTACCATTTGTTTGTGTTGCCTTCCAAATCTTTGACCCATACATTCTGCCCCCCTCGACACACATATTTTTCATTTCTTTTCTGCCATGTGTTGAGTGTACTATGTCTTTCTCATTCTTGGTTACTTTTATTCCTAGATTTTTTTTATGGAATTGTAAATGGCGTTGCTTTTTTAATTTCTCTTTGCGAAAGTGTGTCATCAGTATACAGAAATGCAAGAAGTTGGGTCATCTGGGTGGCTCCATAATGGAAGCGTCTACCTTCAGCTCAGGTCATGATCCCAGAGTTCTGGGATCGAGCCCCGTGTTGGGCTCCCTGCTTAGCAAGGGTCTGCTTTTCCCTCTTTCTGACACTCCCCCTGTTCGTGCTTTTTCTCTTCCTGTCAAATAAATAAATAAAATTTGAAAAAAATAATGACAACAGGTCTCTGCATATTGACTTTATATCCTGCAGCTTTCTTGAATTTTTTTATTCTAACAGGTTTTTTTTTGTGGAATCTTTCGAGATTTCATGTCATTTGCAAATTGTGCCAGTTTTTCTGTATGGATTTCATATCTTTCTCTTTTTTTAAAATTGTTATTCACCCTACAGTACTTCATTTGTTTTTGATGTAGTGTTCCATGATTCATTGTTTGCATATAACACCTAGTGCTCATTATGACAAGTGCCCTCCTTTTTTTTTAAGAATTTATTTATTTATTCAACAGAGATAGAGACAGCCAGCGAGAGAGGGAACCCAAGTAGGGGGAGTGGGAGAGGAAGAAGCAGGCTCACAGCAGAGAGCCTGTTGTGGGACTCGATCCCATAACGCCAGGATCATGCCCTGAGCTGAAGGCAGACGCTTAACCGGTGTTCCACCCAGGTGCCCCCTGCCTTGTTAATTTTAACCATTCTAACTGGTGTAAGGTGGTATCTCATTGTCGTTTTGATTTGTATTTGCCTGATGGCAAGTGATGTGGAGCATTTTTTCATGTGTCTGTTGGCCATTTGTATGTCTTCTCTGGAGAAGAATCTCTTTGTGTCTTCTGCCCATTTTTTGGGTGTCGAGTTTGAGGAGTTCTTTATAGATCTTGGATACCAGCCCATTATCTGTAATATCATTTGCAGATATCTTCTTCAATTCCATAGGTTGCCTTTTTGTTTTGTTGATCGTTTGCTTTGCCGAGCAGAAGTTTTTATCCTGATGAAGTGCCAATAATTCATTTTTGCTTTTATTTCCTTTGCCTTTAGAGATGTGGCTTGCAAGAAGTTATTGTGTCCAAAGTTGAAGAGTTCTTTTGATTTTGATATGATACAGGAATCCATTATCTTTTTTTCCTGATTGTATTCGAGTCCTCTGTCTTTCTTGGTGAGTCTAGCTAAGTTTGTCAGTTTGTTTTTCTTTCCAAAAAAGGCAGCTCTCATTTTCATTGTTTTTTTTTTTTTTTGTCTTTTTCATCTCTGTTGGATTTATTTATGCCTTCCTTTTTGTTATTTCCTTATTTCTACTAATTTGGGGCTTTGTTGGTTGTTTTTTTTTTTTTAATTCTTTACCACATAAATCAGGTTGTTTATTGGAGAGCATTCTCATGGATTGATGAAGACTTGAATTTCTATGAATATCCCCCATAAAGCTACTTTTGCTGCATCCCATAAGTTTTTATAGGTTGTCTTTTTCATCAGTGTCAAGGTACTTCTAAAATTTTTTTGATTTCTTCTTTGACTGTTGGTTCAGTAGCATGTTGTTAAATCTCCACATATTTTTTTAAGATTATTTAAGTATCTGACAGAGAGTGAGACAGCGAGAGAGGGAACGCAAGCAGCGGGGTGGGAGAGGGAGAAGCGGGCTTCCCACTGAGCAAGGAGCCTGATTCGGGGCTAGATCCCAGGATCCTGGGATCACGACCTGAGCTGAAAGCACATCCTTAACGACTGAGCCACCCAGGCCCCAAAAATCTCCACCTATTTTTGACTGTCCCATTTTTTTCTTGAGACTGATTTCTAGTTTCATATCATTGTGGTTGGACAAGATTTGAAGCAGAAGGTGAAGAGAGCATTCAGATGAAAGGTTTGTTTCCTGGAGGGTTTTCTGTGGGCAGACCATGAGTTCAGTGGGCAGGAGGAAGGTTTTATGAGATGGGGGGTGGGGATAACCCTTGTTAGAATTACTGACTACTACCATGCAGGCTGTGTGCTACCGTTCACACCATAGTCCTGATGGACTTGTACTTCATTAGAAATATTTTCTAGGAGGTGTAGGCATAGCCTTCACTTAAAGAAAGATGCCATGTGTGTTCATGGCATGACCCCAGGTCAGCAACCAGGATGTATGGTATTGTGGGGGATCAGAACCAGGCTTTCTGTGGGAAGTGACAGAAATAAGGTATGGTGAGCTCCATGACCATAGGTGAGGTCCCGAGTGTCCCACTTGGTGTTGGGTTCTATGGATCTGTCTCATCAGGTGCTGTGGAATTCAGGGACACCCTCCTGTCTGTGGATTTGTGTGGAGACAGGTAGACATCAGTGTCTGGCCAGGCACGAGGGTTGCACTGGACCACCACCAGTGGTGCAGCGTGAGGGGGAGCCACTGCTTGGTTTCCAGGAAAGCTGACCAGGGTCTGTGACCATGATTCCTAACAGCTGCAAGGGGAGAGGCTGCCGGGGGTGGTGCACACTTCCTAGAGTTGTGGTCAGGACTAGTCTGGAGCACAAAAAGTCAGCCACACCGGGCACAGAAGGCACCCAGTCAGTGTAGCTGTGGGCACTGCTCCCATGGTACTTTCGGGCCAGCTCAATGCAGCCACCTCCTGCTTTTCATCATCATCTTCAAGGTCATGTGCCTCTGCTCTTGCCCCATGGCCTCCGGCGTATTGTCCGTCCTCCATCTGGCCCTTGTCCCTCGTGCCCTGTGCAGTCCGATGCCAGGGTAGCCTTCTTGAGACAAATATCTGGCCCTGATGGAACACTTCCATGGATCTCCTGTGATGCGAGGATGATGCCCTGCCCTGGAAGGGGGCTGCTGGTCCCCAATCAGTAGAGCCATGTCTCCCTCTTCAGCATGGCCTGCCCTCCCCTCAGTCTTCTTCAGGGAAGCTCTCCCCACTTCCTGAGATGACAGCTCTGAACTTAAAAATGAATGTTATTTTACATATCTCTATGCCTTAATTCATCCATGGCATGTCTTTCAACCCCGTTAGTGGGTTTTTTCTTTTTTAGCAGTTCTGAAGGGCTGTCTGGTCAAGGAGGGGATGACCTGGGTGGGGCAGCTTTCCCTCTCATCTCCCTCAGCATGTCTCTGAGCCCTGGGGCCAGCTGTCCCAGTGAGGATTGTGGAACCCGAGCCAGCCCATCCTGAGCCCAGGCTGTGGCAGCTCATAGACTGATGCATGTTGGTGGGCAGGTGGCATGGGCCAGGGGTAGGCAGTGTCTCCTTCTCATTCCTTCCCTCCCTTCCTCCCAGAGGTAGCTCAGAGCAGCCTTCAACCCCTGCATCTCCAGATCCCTTGACTTATGCCTCCTGTGTTCAGCTGGTGACCTTGGAGTTTTGCATGGATTCTACCTCCCGTACCCTCTCCCGTAGCAGTTCCTGGATCAGGGGAGAGGTCGGACCCTTGTCTGTTTTTGGTCTTCTTCCTGTCCCGCACCAAGCCCACTCACATTTGCATCTTCCATGTATGTGCTTGGAAGCAAGCCCATCCATAGGGAACCTATTACCCAAATGGATCCAGGCAATGAACATTGAAGTAGAGATCCAGGATCCATAATAAACCTGCTCGGAAACCTGTCCCAAAGTCTGTGACTCTCTCACACTGAAACAGAAACAATAATAGCTTTCTGGACTGTGAAGTGATATGTGTCTCTACTTCCAATCTTGAATGCATAGGTGCTGAGCCTGGACTGAAAAGGACCATGGCTCCCGTGGGCTGGAATCCATGGTAAGAACTCAGTGAAATCTGAATTTGAGGCATGGAGTGAATAATTATTGTAGAGTGAATCCTCCCAAGTAGGGCTTATGCACATTGCACAGGAAAAGCTTTTTCAAAGAGGTTCCTGAAAGAAAAATCTTGTTTAAAATTTATTTTAATTCCAGTAGAGCTAACATACAGTGTTACATTCGTTTCAGGTGTACAATAGAGTGATTCAGTAATTCTATATACTACTCAGTGGTCATCAAGAAAAGCGTCCTCTTAATCCCCTTCATCTATTTCACTCATCCCTCTATCCACCTCCTCTCTGGTAACCATCCGTTTCTTCTCTATTGTTAAGAGTTTGTATTTTGGTGTGTCTCCTTTTTCTCTTTTAGTTATTTATTTTTGTTTGTTTCTTAAATTCCCCATTAGAGTGACATCGTATGGTATTTGTCTTTCTCTGACTGACTGATTTTAGTTAGGATAATACTCTCTAGCTCCATCCATGTGTCTGCAAATGGCAAGGTTTCATTCTTTTTCAAGCCGAGTAATACTCCATTGTGTGTGTGTGTGTGTGTGTGTGTGTGTGTGAATACTCACATCTATCCTCTCATTTGTCAATTTTTCTACAGACACTTGGGTTGCTTCCATATTGTGATATTGTAAATAATGGTGCAAGAAACATAGGGGTGCACGTATCCTTTTAAGTTACTCTTTTCCTATTCTTTGGGTAAATACGAGTAGTGTGATTGTTGGATCATAGGGTAGTTCTATATTTAATTTTTTGAGGAACCTTCATACTGTTTTCCACGGTGGCCACCGCAGTTTGCATTCCCACCCACAGTTTGCGAGGATTCCCCTTTATCCACATCCTCCCAACACCTGCTCTTTGTTGTGCTTTTGATGTTAGCCATTCTGACAGGTTTGAGATATTACCTCATTGTCCTTTGGATTTACATTTTCCTGATGATGGGTGATGGTGAACATCTTTTCACGGGACTGTTGGCCATTTGTATTTCTTCTTTGGAGAAATGTCTGTCCATGTCCTCTGCCTATTTTTTAACTGGATTATTTGTTTTTTGGGGGGTCGAGTAGTATCAGTTGTATATGTTTTGGACACTATCCCTTTATTGCATATGATCTTTGCAAATATCTTCTCCCTTTGAGTAGGTTGTCTTATTATTTTTACATTTTCATTGTTCTTCTGCCGTGTGGAAACTTTTTATTTTGCTGTATTCCCAATAGTTTATTTTTGCTTTCATTTCCTTTGCCTCAGGTCACAGTCTAGAAAAACGTTGGTATGGTCCATGTCAAGAAGTTACTGTCTTCCCTCCTGTAGGATTTTTATGGATTCAGGTCTCATATTGAGGTCTTGAAACTGTTTTGTGTTTGTCTTTATTGTGTAAGAAAGCAGTCTAATTTCATTCTTTTGTGCGTAGCTGTCTAGTTTTCCCAACACCATTTGTTGTAGAGAATGTCCTTTTCCCTTTTGATATCGTTGCTTGCTTTGTGGAAGATTCATGGACCACATAATTGTGGGTTTCTGTCTGAACTTGTATCCTGTTCCTTTGGTCGCTGTGTCTATTTTTGTGCCGTACTGTCTTGTTAGGATGACTGCAGCTTTGTAGTATAACGTGAAATCTGAAATTGTGAGTCCTCCAGCTTTGTTTTTCTTTTCCACATTGCACTGGCTGTTTGGAATCTTTAGTGGTTCCATACAAATGTTTAGGATTGTTTATTCGAAGTCTTTTGTTCTTTAATTTAAATTCAGTTAGCCAACTTACAGTACATCATTAGTTTCAAATGTAGTCTTCAATAAATTTTCAGTTGTGTGTAACACCCAGTGCTCATTGTATCGTGTGACCTCCTTAATGCTACTCACCCAGTTACATCCCCCCCAACTTCTCCTCCCACATTCATCAGTTTCTTGCAATAGTTATGAGTCTATCATGGGTTTTCTCCCTCTCTGATGACTTCCCATTCTATTTTCCCTTCCTTCCCCTATGGTCTTCTTCCTTGTTTCTGATATTCCACATAGGAGTGAAAGCATATGATCATTGTCTTTCTTTCATTGACTTATTCCACTCAGCATAATACCCTCCAGCTCCACCCAGGTCGGTGTGATGGTAAGTATTCATCCTTTCTGATGGCTGAGTAATATTCCATTATATATATGATCCACATCTTCTTTATCCATTCATCTATCCATGCTCATCTGCACTCCTTCCACAGTTTGTCTATTATGGATATTGCTGCTATGAACACTGGGGTGCATGTGTCCCTTCTTCACTACCTCTGTCTCTTTGGGGTAAATACCCAGTAGTGCAATTCCTGGGACATAGGGTAGCTATATTTA
This sequence comes from Ursus americanus, assembly GCF_024610735.1. Classification (NCBI taxonomy): domain Eukaryota; kingdom Metazoa; phylum Chordata; class Mammalia; order Carnivora; family Ursidae; genus Ursus; species Ursus americanus. The sequence continues at coordinate 430,753 of NW_028273641.1, read as the reverse complement.
TAACTTCTTGAGGAAACTCTGTACCATTTTCAATAGTGGTTGTACCGGACTGCATTCGTATAGGGGTGTAAGAGGGTTCCCATTTCTCCACATCCTCTCCAACATGTATAGTTTCATGTCTTCTTATTTTTAGATATTCGGCCTCGTGTTATATGGCATTTATAGGGGTTTAGATTTGCATTTCCCTAAAGCCAAGTGATATGAAGCATTTCTGCATGTATCTTTTGGTCACCAGTACGTCGTCATCAGTGAAGTGACTTCCCATTTTAATCCATCTCAAGACCTAAAGCTGGGTAAGGCTCTGAAGCTGGATGATGCCATTGGTTGGAAGTGTGGAGAATTTCAAAAGATCTCCATGGAGAGCAAGTTTAAAGGTCAGTGTGAAGCTACTAATTGGATCCGGGGAGATCTCTGAAAGTGGGGGTTGCCTGGGATGGGCTGAGGGGGGCCCTCCGATTTTCCAATGAATCCTTTCTACAGCCCCAAATGGACAGTTTCCTGCCGTGGGGCAGGCTGATTCCTCTAGTCGTGCAGAGGTGAGCCCAATGCCTGGTGCCTTGGAGGCATGCAAACGGGGAGGGACCCTCAGCTGAGGACCCAGGGTTAGGTTAGGCCTCAAGAGACAGCAGGTCCGAACTGCCCAGTGCTCAGAGAACTCCCCGGCCGAGTGACATGACGGCACAATGGCCGGTGAGTGTGAGCCTTGGGGTTTCATCTGGAAGGGCCCACAAAGTTCAGGGTACACCTGAAGGGGCTCTCAGCGGGTGCCCCAATTCTCTTGCCCTGAATGCTCTGTTGTTCCCCAAAATGGTGGAGTTAACTGTGGGCTGCAGGCTGAGTCCTACGGTGGGGCTTGGGTGTCCCCAATCCCCCGGAGTGTGGTGCCAGGACCCTAGGGAGGGACCCCTCTGTGGCCAACCTAGGGTAAGGGTTAGGGTCCAGGAGCCCAGCAGGGACAATCTGCAAGCTGTGCGGCGAGCTCTGTGGAGGGCTGAGAGGAGGCCATGGGCGAGGGTGAGAATGGGCCTCAGGGTTGGGGAACGGGGGGGGGCTGCCAAAGGTAGGGATGGGCTCCGGGGGCCTCCCCAAGTTCTCGTGCCCTGTAGGCTCCGTAGAGCCCCAAGGGGCACGTTTTCCTGTCGGTTGGCAAGCTGAGTCCTGCGGTGGGGCACAGATATCCCAATTCCCCAGGTCTGCGGTGTAAGGCTCCTGGGGAGACCCCCAAACCTGCGGCCAGGCTAGGGCTAGCGTTAGGCCCCAGGAGCCCCTCAGGCCCAATCTGCTGGCTGTATGTCGAGCTACACAGGCTTAGGTGAGGGTGTGGGGAGGGTGAGCATGGGCCTCAGGGTTGGGGTGCGGGTGGCCGCCGATGTTCACTGGTGGCTCAGGAGGGCCCTCCTGGTTCTCCCGCCCTGAATGTTCTATGGCCTCCCAAGGTGCACGGTTTCCTGGAGGGTGGCAGACTGAGTCCTGCTGTGGGGCTCAGGTGTACTGAGTCCCCGCAACTGTGGCTCCAGGCTCCTGGGGAGGGGCCCCTCCACAGATGAACTAGGGTTATGGTTGGGGCCCAGGAACCCCGCAGGCCAGATCTGCCCACTATGTGGTGAGCTCTGCCGCGGGCTGAGGTGAGGGTGCGGGGTGGGGTGAGCATGGGCTTCAAGGTTGAGTTTAGGGATCGCCGAAGTTCGCCGGGGGCTCTGGGGGCCCTCCTGGTTCTCCCACCCTGAATGCTCCACAGCCTCCCAAGGGGCACGGTTTCCTGCGGGCTGGCAGGCTTTGTCCTGCAATGGGACTCAGGTGTCCCCAGTCCCTGGGGCTGCGGCACCGGGACCCAGGGGAGGGGCCCTACCCAGCCGAACTAGGGTCAGGTCTAGGTCCCAGGAACCCGGCAGGCCTGATCTGCCGGCTCTGCGACGAGCTCAGTGGCAAGCTGAAGGGAAGGCGTGGGGCGGGATGAGCGTGGGCCTCAGGGTTGGGGTGTAGGGGGTCGCCGAGGATCACTGGGGGCTCAGGGGGGCCCTACCAGTTCTCATGCAGGGGATGCTCTGTGGCGCCCCAAGGGGCATGGTTTCCTGAGGGGTGGCAGGCTGAGTCCCGTGGTGGGGCTCAGGTGTACCCAATCCCCGGGGTTAGGGTACGGATTAGGGTATGGGTTAAGGTTAGGGTATGGGTTACGGTTAGGGTATGGGTGAGGGTAGGGGTTAGGGATAGGGTAAGGAGAGGGTACTGATTAGGGTTGGGTTTAGGGGTTACAGGTTGGAGGTTATGGGTTAGGGTACAGATTAGGGTTTAGGGTATGGGTTAGGGTTTAGGGTTTCGGTTTAGGGTTAGGGTTAGGGTTGGAGTACGGGTTAGGTTTAGGGTACGGGTTAGGGTTAGGGTACGGGTTAGGGTGCGCATTAGGGTACAGTTTAGGGTACAGGTTAGGGTACGGTTTAGGGTAAGTGTTGGCGTACCGATTTGTGTATGGTTTAGGGTACGGATTAGGGTTAGGGTACAGTTTAGGGTTATGGTACAGGTTAGGTTACGGTGTAGGTTTAGGGTTAGGGTACGGGTTAGGGAACGTGTTAGGGATAGGTATAGGGTACGGGTTAGGGTTAGGGTATGGGTTAGTGTCTGAGTTAGGGATAAGGGACGGGTTAGGGTATGGGTTATGGTACGGGTTAGGGTATGGGTTAAGGTTAAGGTAAAGGTACTGGTTAGGGTTAGGGTACGGGTTACGGTTTAGGGTTTAGGGTTACAGTTAGGGTATGGGTTAGGGTTAGGTTTCGGGTAGGGTTAGGGTACGGGTTATGGTACGAGTTAGGGTATGGGTTAAGGTCAGGATTTAGGGTTAAGGTTAGGGTTCAGGTTAGGGTACTTGTTAGGGTTACGGTTAGGTTTAGGGTATGGTTTAAGTTACAGGTTAGGGTACAGTTTACGGTTAAGGTTAGGGTACGGGTTAAGGGTACGGGTTAGAGTACGTGTTAGGGTTATGGTTAGGGTTAGGGTACAGGTTAGGGTTAGGGTTAGGGTACGGGTTAGAGTTAGGGTTAGAGTATGGGTTAGGGTCCGGGTTAGTGTTAGGTTTAGGGTTAGGTTAGGGTTAGGGTAAGGATTAGGGGTTAGGGTTAGGTTTAGGTTAGGGGTTAAGGTTTAGGGTTTAAGGTTAGGCGTTAGGGTTTAGGGTTAGGGTTAGACCCCAGTAGGCCAGCAGGACTGATGCGCCGGCTGTGCGGCGAGCGGAGGAGTGGGCCGAGGTGAGGGTGCTGGCGAGTGGGAGTATGGTATCCAGTGTTTTGGCGCCGGGGGCCTTTTAACGTCGCTAGAGGCTCGGAGGGCCCTGCCCTTTCTCCCGCCCTGAATGACCAGTGGAGCCCCTAGCAGCCCGGGTGGTGGCGGGGTGGCAGTGTGAGTCTGGCACTGCGGTTTGGGGGTCCCCAATGCCGTGTGTTGTAGCGCAAGGCCCTTTGGGAGTGGCCCCTCTGGGCCATCCTAGGGTTAGTGTTAGCAACCAGGAGTCCAGCAGGCATGATCCACCATCTGTGTGGTAGCGGAGGACTGGATCAAGGTGAAGGCGCCGGCGTGCTGGAATGTGAGCCCAAGAATTTTGGCGCGGGGGGCCTCTGAAGGTCTCTGGGGGCTAGGAGGGCCTTGCCCGTTCTCCCACCCTGAATGAACGGCGGCGCCCCTAGTAGCCCGGGTGGCGGCGGGTCGGCAAAGTGAGTCCTGGCTGGGGCTCGGGGGTCCCCAATCCCAAGCGTTGCGGCACCAGGACCCTTGGGAGGGGCCCCATGGGGTCCGACCTAGGGTTAGGGTTAGCCCCCAGGAGGCCGGCAGGCCCGATCCGCCCGCTGTGCATGGAGTGGAGGGGCGGGCCAAGGTGAGGGTGCTGGGGAGCGGGAGCTTGGGAGCCCACGTTTTTGCGTGGGGGGCCTTCGAAGGTCAGCGGGGGCTCGGAGGTCCCTGCCCGTTCTCCTGTCCTGATTGACCGGTGGTCCCCTAGTGGCTTGGGTGCCTGAAGGGCAGCAGGGTGAGTCCGGCACTTGAACACGGGGTCCCCATCCCCAGCGTTGTGACGCCAGGCCCCTTGGGAAGGGCCCCTCGGGGGCCGACCTATGGTTAGGGTTAGCCCCCAGGAGCCACGCAGGCCGGATACACCACCTGTGTATCGAGCGGAGAGTTGGGCCGAGGTGAGGGTGCTGGTGAACATGAGCCTGGGCCCAAGCGTTTTTGTTCTGGGCGCCTTTGAAGGTCGGCGGGGGTTCAGAGGGCCCTGCCAGTTCTCCCACTCTGAATGAATGGCGGCGCCCCTAGCGGCCCGTGTGGGGTGGAGCGGCAGCGTGCATCCGGCGCTGGGGCTTGGGGGTCCCCAATCCCAGGCGTTGTGGCTCCAGGCCTCTTAGGATGAGACCCTCAGGGGCCGTCCTAGGGTTAGGGTTAGCGCCCAGGAGGCCGGCAGGCCCGAGTCGCTGGCTGTGCGAGGAGCGGAGGTGCGGGCCGATTTGAGGGTGCTGGTGAACATGAGCCTGGGCCCAAGTGTTTTGATTCGGGGAGACTTGGAACATAGGTGGGGGCTCGGAGATCCCTGCCCCTTCTCCCACCCTGAATGAACGGTGGCGCCCCTAGCGGCCCGTGTGGGGCGGAGCAGCAGCGTGCATCTGGCGCTGGGGCTTGGGGGTCCCCAATCCCCGGCGTTGTGGCGCCAGGCCCCTTGGGAGAGGCCCCTCTGGTGCAACCTAGGGTTAGGTTTAGCCCCCAGGAGGCCAGCAGGCCCTATTCGCCAGCTGTGTGGAGAGTGGAGTGGCGGACCGAGGAGAGGGCGCTGGTGAGTGGGAGGGTGGGCCTGGGTGTTTTTGCGCGGGGGGGGCCTTCGAAGGTCGCTGTGTCTCCAAGGGCCCTGCCTGTTCTCCCGACCTGAATGAACGGCAACACCCCAGGCCCCCAGGTGGCGGCTGGGCAGCAGGGTGAGTCAGGTGCTGAGGTTCGGGGTCCCCAATCCCCGGCGTTGCGTCGCCAAGCCCCTTGGGAGGGGACCCTTGGGGATCATGTAGGGTTATGGTTAACCCCAGGAGGCCGGTGGACCTGATCAGCTGCTGTGCGACACGCAGAGGTTTGGGACGAGGTGAGGGCACTGGCGAGACTGAGCATGAGCAAAGAGTTAGTGTCTGCGGGGGCTCCGAGGACCTGCCCGTTCTCCCGCTCAGAATGACCGGTGGGGCCCCTAGCGGCAGGGGTGGATGAAGGGCAGCAGGGTGAGTCCACACTTGGGCTTGGGGTCCCCATCCCCGGCGTTGCGGCACAAGGCCACTTGGGAAGGGCCCCTCGGGGGCCGACCTACAGTTAGGTTTAGCCCCCAGGAGGCCAGCAGTCCCGGTACACCACCTGGGCGTCGAGCGGAGAGTTGGGTTAAGGTGAGGGTGCTGGTGAACATGAGCCTGGGCCCAAGCGTTTTGGTTCGGGGCGCCTTCGAAGGTGGGCGGGGGTTCGGAGGGCCCTGGCAGTTCTCCCACCATGAGTGAATGGCGGCGCCCCTGGCGGCCCGTCTGAGGCGGGGCGGCAGGGTGCATCCGGTGCTGGGGCTTGTGGGTCCCCAATCCCTGGCGTTGCGATGCCAGGCCCCTTGGGAAGGGCCCATCGGGGGCCGACCTATGCTTAGGGTTAGCCCCCAGGAGGCCAGCAGGCCTGATCGGCTGGCTGTGCGGTGTGCGGAGACGTGGTCCGAGGTGAGGGCACTGGCGAGCGGGAGCGTGGGCCCGGGCGTTTTGGCGCGGTGGGCCTTTGAAGGTCGCCGTATCTCAGAGCGCCCTGCCCATTCTCCCACCCTGAATGAACGGCAGCACCCCAAGCCCCCGGGTGGTGGCTGGGCGCCAGGGTGAGTCCTGTGCTGAGCCTTGGGGTCCCCAATCCCCACTGTTGCGGAGTCAGGCCCCTTGGGAGGGGCTCCTCCTGGGCCGACCTAGGGTTAGAGTTAGCACCCAGGAGGCCGGCAGGCCCAATCCTCTGGCTGGGCGGCGAGAGGTGCGTGGGCCCAGGTAAAGGCTCTGGCGAGCAGAAGCATGGGTCCCTGTATTTTGGCGCAGGAGGCTTCAAATGTTGCTGGTTTCTCCAGGGCCCTGTCAGTTCTCCCGCCCTAAATGACTGGCGGCGCCCCTAGTGGCCCGGGTGGCAGCGTTGTGGGAGGGTGAGTCTGGCTCTGGGGCTTGGGGTCCCAGATCCCCGGTGTAGTGGCACCAGGACCCTTGGGAGGGGCCCCTGGGGGGCCGACCTCGGGTCAGGGTTACCCCAAGGAGACCGTGAGGCCTAATCCGCACGCTGTGAGGTGAGCAGAGGTGTGGGCTGAGGTGAGGGCACTGGGGAGCGGGAGCGTGGGCAGCAGCGTTTTGGCGCGGGGAGCCTTTGAAGGTCACTGGTGGCTTGGAAGGCCCTGCCCTTCTCTCACCCTCTATGACCGGCGGCGCCCCTAGCGGCCTGGGTGGGGACAGTGCGGCAGGGTGAGTCTGGCTCTGGGGCTCTGAGTCACCAATCCCCAGCGTTGCAGAGCTAGGACGCTTGGGATGTCCCCACAGGGCTGACCTAGGGTTTTGGTTAGCTGCCAGGAGCCCGGCAGGCCCTATCCACCGGCTCTGAAGCAAGCGGAGGGGCGGGCCGAGGTGAGGGCGCTGGTGAGCAGTATTCTGGGAGCCAACGTTTTTGCGCAGGGAGCCTTCAAAGGTCAGCGTGGGCTCGGAGGGCCCTGCCCGATCTCCTGCCCTGATTGACTGGCGGGGCCTCTAGCGGCTCGGGTGGCTGAAGGGCAGCAGGGTGAGTCCGGCACATGGGCTCGGGGTCCCCATACCGAGCGTTGCGACGCCAGGCCCCTTGGGAAGGGCCCCTCGGGGGCCGACCTATGGTTAGGGTTAGCCTCCTGGAGCCCCGCAGGCCCGATACACCACCTGTGCGTCGAGGGGAGAGCTGGGCCGAGGTGAGAGTGCTGGTGAACATGAGCCTGGGCCCAAGCGTTTTGGTTCCGGGCGCCTTCGAAGGTGGGCGGGGGTTCGGAGGGCCCTGCCAGTTCTCCCACCATGAGTGAATGGCGGCGCCCCTAGCGGCCCGTCTGAGGCGGGGCGGCAGGGTGCATCCGGTGCTGGGGCTTGTGGGTCCCCAATCCCCAGCGTTGCGATGCCAGGCCCCTTGGGAAGGGCCCCTCGGGGGCCGACCTATGCTTAGGGTTAGCCCCCAGGAGGCCAGCAGGCCTGATCGGCTGGCTGTGCGGTGTGCGGAGACGCGGTCCGAGGTGAGGGCGCTGGCGAGCGGAAGCGTGGACCCGGGCGTTTTGGCGCGGTGGGCCTTTGAAGGTCGCCCTGTCTCAGAGAGCCCTGCCCATTCTCCCACCCTGAATGAACGGCAGCATCCCAAGCCCCCGGGTGGTGGCTGGGCGCCAGGGTGAGTCCTGTGCTGAGCCTTGGGGTCCCCAATCCCCACTGTTGCGGCGCCAGGCCCCTTGAGAGGGGCTCCTCCTGGGCCGACCTAGGGTTAGAGTTAGCACCCAGGAGGCCGGCAGGCCCAATCCTATGCCTGGGCGGTGAGAGGTGCGCGGGCCCAGGTAAAGGCTCTGGCGAGCAGAAGCATGGGTCCCTGCATTTTGGCGCAGGAGTCTTCAAATGTTGCTGGTTTCCTTAGGGCCCTGTCAGTTCTCCCGCCCTGAATGACCGGCGGCGCCCCTCGCGGCCCGGGTGGCAGCGTTGTGGGAGGGTGAGTCTGGCTCTGGGGCTTCGGGTCCCAGATCCCAGGCGTACGGGCACCAGGACCCTTGGGAGGGGCCCCTGGGGGGCCGACCTAGGGTTAGGGTTAGCCCCAAGGAGACCGTGAGGCCCAATCCGCACGCTGTGAGGCGAGCAGAGGTGTGGGCCGAGGTGAGGGCACTGGGGAGTGGGAGCGTGGGCACCAGCGTTTTGGGGCGGGGAGCCTTTGGAGGTCACCGGTGGCTTGGAAGGCCCTGACTTTCTCTCACCCTCTATGACCGGCGGCGCCCCTAGCGGCCTGGGTGGGGACAGTGCGGCAGGGTGAGTCTGGCTCTGGGGCTCTGACTCACCAATCCCCAGGGTAGCAGAGCCAGGCCCCTTGGGATGTCCCCTCAGGGCCGACCTAGGGTTTTGGTTAGCTGCCAGGAGCCCGGCAGGCCCTATCCACCGGCTCTGAAGCAAGCGGAGGGGCGGGCCGAGGTGAGGGCGCTGGCGAGCAGGATCCTGGGAGCCAACGTTTTTGCGCGGGGAGCCTTCAAAGGTCAGCGTGGGCTCGGAGGGCCCTGCCCGATCTCCTGCCCTGATTGACCGGCGGGGCCTCTAGCGGCTCGGGTGGCTGAAGGGCAGCAGGGTGAGTCCGGCACATGGGCTCGAGGTCCCCATCCCCAGCGTTGCGACGCCAGGCCCCTTGGGAAGGGCCCCTCGGGGACCGATCTATGGTTAGGGTTAGCCTCCTGGAGCCCCGCAGGCCCGATACACCACCTGTGCGTCGAGGGGAGAGCTGGGCCGAGGTGAGGGTGCTGGTGAACATGAGCCTGGGCCCGAGGGTTTTGGTTCGGTGTGCCTTCGAATGTCGGCAGAGGTTCGGAGGGCCCTCCAGTTCTCCCACCCTGAATGAATGGCGGCGCCCGTAGCGGCCCGTGTGGGGCGGGGCGGCAGCGTGCATCCGGCGCTGGGGCCTGGGGGTCCCCAATCCCCGGCGTTTTGGCTCCAGACCCCTTAGGAAGGGAGCTTCAGGGGCTGTCCTAGGGTTAGGGTTAGCGCCCAGGAGGCCGGCAGGCCCGAGTCGCCGGCTGTGCGAGGAGCGGAGGTGCGGGCCAGGTTGAGGGCGATGCCCAGCAGGAGGGTGGTCCCCAGCATTTTGGCGCCCTGGGCCTTCGAATGTTGCCATGGCTCGGAGGGCCCTGCCCTTTCTCCTGCCCTGAATAACCAGCGACGCCCCTAGCGGCTCCGTGGGCAGTGGGGCGGCAGGGTGAGTCCCGCGCTGCGGCTCGGGGATCCCCAATCCCCAGCGTTGCGGGGCCAGGCCCCTTGGGAGGGGCTCCTCGTGGGCCGACCTAGGGTTAGAGTTAGCACCCAGGAGGCCGGCAGGCCCAATCCTCTGGCTGGGCGGCGAGAGGTGGGTGGGCATAGGTAAAGGCGCTGGCGAGCGGGAGCCTGGGCCCCTGCATTTTGGCGCGGGAGGCTTCAGATGTCTCCGGTTTCTCCAGGGCCCTGTCCCTTCTCCCGCCGTGAATGACTGGCGGCGCCCCTTGTGGCGTGGGTGGCGGGGTTGCGGCAGGGTGAGTCTGGCTCTGGGGCTTGGGGTCCCCGATCCCTGGTGTAGGGCACCAGGACCCTTGGGAGGGGCCCCTGGGGGGCCGACCTAGGGTTCGGATTAGCCCCCAGGAGGCCAGCAGGCCCTATCTGCCCGCTGTGTGGCGAGTAGAAGGGCAGGCCGAGGTGAGGGCGCTGGGGAGTGGGAGCGTGGGCACCAGCGTTTTGGTGCGGGGAGCCTTTGAAGGTCACCATGGGCTCAGAAGTCCCTGCCCCTTCTCTCTCCCTGAATGACCGGCGGCGCCCCTAGCGGCCCAGGTGGCGATAGTGCGGCAGGGTGAGTCCGGCTCTGGGGCTCTGAGTCACCAATCCCCAGCGTTGCAGAGCCAGGCCCCTAGGGATGTGCCCCACGGGGCCCACCTAGGGTTTTGGTTAGCCCCCAGGAGCCTGGCAGGCCCTATCCACCGGCTCTGAATCAAGCGGAGGGGCGGGCCGAGGTGAGGGCGCTGGGAGCAGGAGCATGGGAGCCAAGGTTTTTGTACGTGGGGCCTTTGAAGGTCAGCGCGGGCTCGGAGGTCCCTGCCCATTTTCTTGTCCTGATTGACCCGTGGTCCCCTAGCGGCTTGGGTGGCTGAACGGCAGCAGGGTGAGTCCGGCACTTGGGCACGGGGTCCCCATCCCCAGCGTTGCGACGCCAGGCCCCTGGGGAAGGGCCCCTCGGGGGCCGACCTATGGTTAGGGTTAGCCCCCAGGAGCCACGCAGGCCCGATACACCACCTGTGCATCGAGAGGACAGTTGGGCCGAAGTGAGGGTGCTGGTGAACATGAGCCTGGACCCAAGTGTTTTGGTTCTGGGCGCCTTCGAAGGTCAGCGGGGGTTCGGAGGGCCCTGCCAGTTCTCCCTCCCCGAATGAATGGCGGCGCCACTAGCGGCCCGTGTGGGGCGGGGCGGCAGCGTGCATCCGGCGCTGGGGCTTGGGGGTACCCAATGCCCGGCGTTGCGGTGCCAGGCCCCTTAGGAAGGGACCCTCAGGGGCCGCCCTAGGGTTCTAGTTAGCGCCCAGGAGGCCGGCAGGCCCGAGTCGCCGGCTGTGCAAGGAGCGGAGGTGCGGGCCGAGTTGAGGGTGCTGGTGAACATGAGCCTGGGCCCAAGCGTTTTGATTCGGGGTGCCTTCAAATGTAGGTGGGGGCTCGGAGGGCCCTACCCGTTCTCCAGCCCTGAATGACCGGCGGCACCCCTCGCGGCCTGGGTGGCGGCAGGGTGGCAGGGTGAGTCCGGCGCTGGGGCTCAGGGGTCCACAATCCCCGGTGTTGCGGTGCCAGGACCCTTGGGAGGGGCCCTCGGGGGTCGATCTAGGGTTACGGTTAGCCCCCAGGAAGCCGGTGGACCCGATCAGCGGCTGTGCAGCACGCGGAGGGTTGGGCCGAGGTGAGGGCGCTGGCGAGACTGAGCATGAGCCCAAGTGTTTTGGTGCGGGGCGCCTTCGAAAGTAGGTGAGGGCTCGGAAGGACCTGCCCGTTCTCCCGCTCTGAATGACCGGTGGGGCCCCTAGAGGCTCCGGGGCCTGAAGGGCAGCAGGTTGAGACCGGCACTTGGGTTGGGGTGTCCATTCCCGGCGTTGTGGCGCCAGGCCACTTGGGAAGGGCCCCTCCGTGGCCGACCTACAGTTAGGGTTAGCCCTCAGGAGGCCAGCAGGCCCGATACACCACCTGTGCGTCGAGGGGAGAGTTGGGTGAGCTGAGGGTGCTGGTGAACATGAGCCTGGGCCCAAGCGTTTTGGTTCAGGGCGCCTTCGCAGGTGGGTGGGCGTTCGAAGGGCCCTGCCCGTTCTCCCACCCTGAATGAATGGCGGCGCCCCTAGCGCCCCGTGTGGGGCGGGGCGGCAGGGTGCATCCAGCGCTGGGGCTTGGGGGTTCCCAATCCTTGGCGTTGCGGTGCCAGGCCCCTTAGGAAAGGACCCTCAGGGGCCGTCCTAGGGTTAGGATTAGCGCCCAGGAGGCCGGCAGGCCCCATCCGCCAGCTGTGCGAGGAGTGGAGATGCGGGCCCAGTTGAGGCCAATGGCAAGCGGGAGCATGGTCCCCAGCGTTTTGGTGTCCTGGGCCTTCGAATGTTGCCATGGGTCGGAGGGCCGTGCCCGTTCTCCTGCCCTGAATAACCAGCGACGCCCCTAGCGGCTCCGTTGGCGGTGGGGTGGCAGGGTGAATCCCACGCTGCGGCTCGGGGATCCCCAATCTCCAGCGTTGCGGTGCCAGGCACCTTGGGAGGGGCTCCTCATGGGCCGACCTAGGGTTAGAGTTAGCCCCCGTGAGGCCTGCAGGCCCGATCCTCTGGATGGGCGGCGAGAGGTGGGCGGGCCGAGGTAAAGGCGCTGGGGAGTGGGATTGTGGGCCCCTGCAATTTGGCGCGGGAGGCTTCAAATGTCGCCGGTTTCTCCAGGGCCCTGTCAGTTCTCCCGCCCTGAATGACTGGCGGCGCCCCTAGCGGCCTGGGTGGCAGCGTTGTGGGAGGGTGAGTCTGGCTCTGGGGCTTGGGGTCCCAGATCCCCGGCGTAGTGGCACCAGGACCCTTGGGAGGGGCCCCTGGGGGGCCGACCTCGGGTCAGGGTTAGCCCCAAGGAGACCGTGAGGCCCAATCCGCACGCTGTGAGGCGAGCAGAGGTGTGGGCCGAGGTGAGGGCACTGGGGAGCGGGAGCGTGGGCACCAGCGTTTTGGCGCGGGGAGCCTTTGGAGGTCACCGGTGGCTTGGAAGGCCCTGCCCTTCTCTCGCCCTCTATGACCGGCGGCGCCCCTAGCGGCCTGGGTGGGACAGTGCGGCAGGGTGAGTCTGGCTCTGGGGCTCTGAGTCACCAACCCCCAGCGTTGCAGAGCCAGGCGCCTTGGGATGTCCTCACAGGGCCAACGTAGGGTTTTGGTTAGCTGCCAGGAGCCCGGCAGGCCCTATCCACCGGCTCTGAAGCAAGCGGAGGGGCGGGCCGAGGTGAGGGCGCTGGTGAGCAGTATTCTGGGAGCCAACGTTTTTGCGCGGGGAGCCTTCAAAGGTCAGCGTGGGCTCGGAGGGCCCTGCCCGATCTCCTGCCCTGATTGACTGGCGGGGCCTCTAGCGGCTCGGGTGGCTGAAGGGCAGCAGGGTGAGTCCGGCACATGGGCTCGGGGTCCCCATACCGAGCGTTGCGACGCCAGGCCCCTTGGGAAGGGCCCCTCGGCGGCCGACCTATGGTTAGGGTTAGCCTCCTGGAGCCCCGCAGGCCCGATACACCACCTGTGCGTCGAGGGGAGAGCTGGGCCGAGGTGAGAGTGCTGGTGAACATGAGCCTGGGCCCAAGCGTTTTGGTTCCGGGCGCCTTCGAAGGTGGGCGGGGGTTCGGAGGGCCCTGCCAGTTCTCCCACCATGAGTGAATGGCGGCGCCCCTAGCGGCCCGTCTGAGGCGGGGCGGCAGGGTGCATCCGGTGCTGGGGCTTGTGGGTCCCCAATCCCCGGCGTTGCGATGCCAGGCCCCTTGGGAAGGGCCCCTCGGGGGCCGACCTATGCTTAGGGTTAGCCCCCAGGAGGCCAGCAGGCCTGATCGGCTGGCTGTGCGGTGTGCGGAGACGCGGTCCGAGGTGAGGGCGCTGGCGAGCGGAAGCGTGGACCCGGGCGTTTTGGCGCGGTGGGCCTTTGAAGGTCGCCCTGTCTCAGAGAGCCCTGCCCATTCTCCCACCCTGAATGAACGGCAGCATCCCAAGCCCCCGGGTGGTGGCTGGGCGCCAGGGTGAGTCCTGTGCTGAGCCTTGGGGTCCCCAATCCCCACTGTTGCGGCGCCAGGCCCCTTGAGAGGGGCTCCTCCTGGGCCGACCTAGGGTTAGAGTTAGCACCCAGGAGGCCGGCAGGCCCAATCCTATGCCTGGGCGGTGAGAGGTGCGCGGGCCCAGGTAAAGGCTCTGGCGAGCAGAAGCATGGGTCCCTGCATTTTGGCGCGGGAGTCTTCAAATGTTGCTGGTTTCCTTAGGGCCCTGTCAGTTCTCCCGCCCTGAATGACCGGCGGCGCCCCTCGCGGCCCGGGTGGCAGCGTTGTGGGAGGGTGAGTCTGGCTCTGGGGCTTCGGGTCCCAGATCCCAGGCGTACGGGCACCAGGACCCTTGGGAGGGGCCCCTGGGGGGCCGACCTAGGGTTAGGGTTAGCCCCAAGGAGACCGTGAGGCCCAATCCGCACGCTGTGAGGCGAGCAGAGGTGTGGGCCGAGGTGAGGGCACTGGGGAGTGGGAGCGTGGGCACCAGCGTTTTGGGGCGGGGAGCCTTTGGAGGTCACCGGTGGCTTGGAAGGCCCTGACTTTCTCTCACCCTCTATGACCGGCGGCGCCCCTAGCGGCCTGGGTGGGGACAGTGCGGCAGGGTGAGTCTGGCTCTGGGGCTCTGACTCACCAATCCCCAGCGTAGCAGAGCCAGGCCCCTTGGGATGTCCCCTCAGGGCCGACCTAGGGTTTTGGTTAGCTGCCAGGAGCCCGGCAGGCCCTATCCACCGGCTCTGAAGCAAGCGGAGGGGCGGGCCGAGGTGAGGGCGCTGGCGAGCAGGATCCTGGGAGCCAACGTTTTTGCGCGGGGAGCCTTCAAAGGTCAGCGTGGGCTCGGAGGGCCCTGCCCGATCTCCTGCCCTGATTGACCGGCGGGGCCTCTAGCGGCTCGGGTGGCTGAAGGGCAGCAGGGTGAGTCCGGCACATGGGCTCGAGGTCCCCATCCCCAGCGTTGCGACGCCAGGCCCCTTGGGAAGGGCCCCTCGGGGACCGATCTATGGTTAGGGTTAGCCTCCTGGAGCCCCGCAGGCCCGATACACCACCTGTGCGTCGAGGGGAGAGCTGGGCCGAGGTGAGGGTGCTGGTGAACATGAGCCTGGGCCCGAGGGTTTTGGTTCGGTGCGCCTTCGAATGTCGGCAGAGGTTCGGAGGGCCCTCCAGTTCTCCCACCCTGAATGAATGGCGGCGCCCCTAGCGGCCCGTGTGGGGCGGGGCGGCAGCGTGCATCCGGCGCTGGGGCCTGGGGGTCCCCAATCCCCGGCGTTTTGGCTCCAGACCCCTTAGGAAGGGAGCTTCAGGGGCTGTCCTAGGGTTAGGGTTAGCGCCCAGGAGGCCGGCAGGCCCGAGTCGCCGGCTGTGCGAGGAGCGGAGGTGCGGGCCAGGTTGAGGGCGATGCCCAGCAGGAGGGTGGTCCCCAGCATTTTGGCGCCCTGGGCCTTCGAATGTTGCCATGGCTCGGAGGGCCCTGCCCTTTCTCCTGCCCTGAATAACCAGCGACGCCCCTAGCGGCTCCGTGGGCAGTGGGGCGGCAGGGTGAGTCCCGCGCTGCGGCTCGGGGATCCCCAATCCCCAGCGTTGCGGGGCCAGGCCCCTTGGGAGGGGCTCCTCGTGGGCCGACCTAGGGTTAGAGTTAGCACCCAGGAGGCCGGCAGGCCCAATCCTCTGGCTGGGCGGCGAGAGGTGGGTGGGCATAGGTAAAGGCGCTGGCGAGCGGGAGCCTGGGCCCCTGCATTTTGGCGCGGGAGGCTTCAGATGTCTCCGGTTTCTCCAGGGCCCTGTCCCTTCTCCCGCCGTGAATGACTGGCGGCGCCCCTTGTGGCGTGGGTGGCGGGGTTGCGGCAGGGTGAGTCTGGCTCTGGGGCTTGGGGTCCCCGATCCCTGGTGTAGCGGCACCAGGACCCTTGGGAGGGGCCCCTGGGGGGCCGACCTAGGGTTCGGATTAGCCCCCAGGAGGCCAGCAGGCCCTATCTGCCCGCTGTGTGGCGAGTAGAAGGGCAGGCCGAGGTGAGGGCGCTGGGGAGTGGGAGCGTGGGCACCAGCGTTTTGGTGCGGGGAGCCTTTGAAGGTCACCATGGGCTCAGAAGTCCCTGCCCCTTCTCTCTCCCTGAATGACCGGCGGCGCCCCTAGCGGCCCAGGTGGCGATAGTGCGGCAGGGTGAGTCCGGCTCTGGGGCTCTGAGTCACCAATCCCCAGCGTTGCAGAGCCAGGCCCCTAGGGATGTGCCCCACGGGGCCCACCTAGGGTTTTGGTTAGCCCCCAGGAGCCTGGCAGGCCCTATCCACCGGCTCTGAATCAAGCGGAGGGGCGGGCCGAGGTGAGGGCGCTGGGAGCAGGAGCATGGGAGCCAAGGTTTTTGTACGTGGGGCCTTTGAAGGTCAGCGCGGGCTCGGAGGTCCCTGCCCATTTTCTTGTCCTGATTGACCCGTGGTCCCCTAGCGGCTTGGGTGGCTGAACGGCAGCAGGGTGAGTCCGGCACTTGGGCACGGGGTCCCCATCCCCAGCGTTGCGACGCCAGGCCCCTGGGGAAGGGCCCCTCGGGGGCCGACCTATGGTTAGGGTTAGCCCCCAGGAGCCACGCAGGCCCGATACACCACCTGTGCATCGAGAGGACAGTTGGGCCGAAGTGAGGGTGCTGGTGAACATGAGCCTGGACCCAAGTGTTTTGGTTCTGGGCGCCTTCGAAGGTCAGCGGGGGTTCGGAGGGCCCTGCCAGTTCTCCCTCCCCGAATGAATGGCGGCACCACTAGCGGCCCGTGTGGGGCGGGGCGGCAGCGTGCATCCGGCGCTGGGGCTTGGGGGTACCCAATGCCCGGCGTTGCGGTGCCAGGCCCCTTAGGAAGGGACCCTCAGGGGCCGCCCTAGGGTTCTAGTTAGCGCCCAGGAGGCCGGCAGGCCCGAGTCGCCGGCTGTGCAAGGAGCGGAGGTGCGGGCCGAGTTGAGGGTGCTGGTGAACATGAGCCTGGGCCCAAGCGTTTTGATTCGGGGTGCCTTCAAATGTAGGTGGGGGCTCGGAGGGCCCTACCCGTTCTCCAGCCCTGAATGACCGGCGGCACCCCTCGCGGCCTGGGTGGCGGCAGGGTGGCAGGGTGAGTCCGGCGCTGGGGCTCAGGGGTCCACAATCCCCGGTGTTGCGGTGCCAGGACCCTTGGGAGGGGCCCTCGGGGGTCGATCTAGGGTTACGGTTAGCCCCCAGGAAGCCGGTGGACCCGATCAGCGGCTGTGCAGCACGCGGAGGGTTGGGCCGAGGTGAGGGCGCTGGCGAGACTGAGCATGAGCCCAAGTGTTTTGGTGCGGGGCGCCTTCGAAAGTAGGTGAGGGCTCGGAAGGACCTGCCCGTTCTCCCGCTCTGAATGACCGGTGGGGCCCCTAGAGGCTCCGGGGCCTGAAGGGCAGCAGGTTGAGACCGGCACTTGGGTTGGGGTGTCCATTCCCGGCGTTGTGGCGCCAGGCCACTTGGGAAGGGCCCCTCCGTGGCCGACCTACAGTTAGGGTTAGCCCTCAGGAGGCCAGCAGGCCCGATACACCACCTGTGCGTCGAGGGGAGAGTTGGGTGAGCTGAGGGTGCTGGTGAACATGAGCCTGGGCCCAAGCGTTTTGGTTCAGGGCGCCTTCGCAGGTGGGTGGGCGTTCGAAGGGCCCTGCCCGTTCTCCCACCCTGAATGAATGGCGGCGCCCCTAGCGCCCCGTGTGGGGCGGGGCGGCAGGGTGCATCCAGCGCTGGGGCTTGGGGGTTCCCAATCCTTGGCGTTGCGGTGCCAGGCCCCTTAGGAAAGGACCCTCAGGGGCCGTCCTAGGGTTAGGATTAGCGCCCAGGAGGCCGGCAGGCCCCATCCGCCAGCTGTGCGAGGAGTGGAGATGCGGGCCCAGTTGAGGCCAATGGCAAGCGGGAGCATGGTCCCCAGCGTTTTGGTGTCCTGGGCCTTCGAATGTTGCCATGGGTCGGAGGGCCGTGCCCGTTCTCCTGCCCTGAATAACCAGCGACGCCCCTAGCGGCTCCGTTGGCGGTGGGGTGGCAGGGTGAATCCCACGCTGCGGCTCGGGGATCCCCAATCTCCAGCGTTGCGGTGCCAGGCACCTTGGGAGGGGCTCCTCATGGGCCGACCTAGGGTTAGAGTTAGCCCCCGTGAGGCCTGCAGGCCCGATCCTCTGGATGGGCGGCGAGAGGTGGGCGGGCCGAGGTAAAGGCGCTGGGGAGTGGGATTGTGGGCCCCTGCAATTTGGCGCGGGAGGCTTCAAATGTCGCCGGTTTCTCCAGGGCCCTGTCAGTTCTCCCGCCCTGAATGACTGGCGGCGCCCCTAGCGGCCTGGGTGGCAGCGTTGTGGGAGGGTGAGTCTGGCTCTGGGGCTTGGGGTCCCAGATCCCCGGCGTAGTGGCACCAGGACCCTTGGGAGGGGCCCCTGGGGGGCCGACCTCGGGTCAGGGTTAGCCCCAAGGAGACCGTGAGGCCCAATCCGCACGCTGTGAGGCGAGCAGAGGTGTGGGCCGAGGTGAGGGCACTGGGGAGCGGGAGCGTGGGCACCAGCGTTTTGGGGCGGGGAGCCTTTGGAGGTCACCGGTGGCTTGGAAGGCCCTGCCCTTCTCTCGCCCTCTATGACCGGCGGCGCCCCTAGCGGCCTGGGTGGGACAGTGCGGCAGGGTGAGTCTGGCTCTGGGGCTCTGAGTCACCAACCCCCAGCGTTGCAGAGCCAGGCGCCTTGGGATGTCCTCACAGGGCCAACGTAGGGTTTTGGTTAGCTGCCAGGAGCCCGGCAGGCCCTATCCACCGGCTCTGAAGCAAGCGGAGGGGCGGGCCGAGGTGAGGGCGCTGGTGAGCAGTATTCTGGGAGCCAACGTTTTTGCGCGGGGAGCCTTCAAAGGTCAGCGTGGGCTCGGAGGGCCCTGCCCGATCTCCTGCCCTGATTGACTGGCGGGGCCTCTAGCGGCTCGGGTGGCTGAAGGGCAGCAGGGTGAGTCCGGCACATGGGCTCGGGGTCCCCATACCGAGCGTTGCGACGCCAGGCCCCTTGGGAAGGGCCCCTCGGGGGCCGACCTATGGTTAGGGTTAGCCTCCTGGAGCCCCGCAGGCCCGATACACCACCTGTGCGTCGAGGGGAGAGCTGGGCCGAGGTGAGAGTGCTGGTGAACATGAGCCTGGGCCCAAGCGTTTTGGTTCCGGGCGCCTTCGAAGGTGGGCGGGGGTTCGGAGGGCCCTGCCAGTTCTCCCACCATGAGTGAATGGCGGCGCCCCTAGCGGCCCGTCTGAGGCGGGGCGGCAGGGTGCATCCGGTGCTGGGGCTTGTGGGTCCCCAATCCCCGGCGTTGCGATGCCAGGCCCCTTGGGAAGGGCCCCTCGGGGGCCGACCTATGCTTAGGGTTAGCCCCCAGGAGGCCAGCAGGCCTGATCGGCTGGCTGTGCGGTGTGCGGAGACGCGGTCCGAGGTGAGGGCGCTGGCGAGCGGAAGCGTGGACCCGGGCGTTTTGGCGCGGTGGGCCTTTGAAGGTCGCCCTGTCTCAGAGAGCCCTGCCCATTCTCCCACCCTGAATGAACGGCAGCATCCCAAGCCCCCGGGTGGTGGCTGGGCGCCAGGGTGAGTCCTGTGCTGAGCCTTGGGGTCCCCAATCCCCACTGTTGCGGCGCCAGGCCCCTTGAGAGGGGCTCCTCCTGGGCCGACCTAGGGTTAGAGTTAGCACCCAGGAGGCCGGCAGGCCCAATCCTATGCCTGGGCGGTGAGAGGTGCGCGGGCCCAGGTAAAGGCTCTGGCGAGCAGAAGCATGGGTCCCTGCATTTTGGCGCGGGAGTCTTCAAATGTTGCTGGTTTCCTTAGGGCCCTGTCAGTTCTCCCGCCCTGAATGACCGGCGGCGCCCCTCGCGGCCCGGGTGGCAGCGTTGTGGGAGGGTGAGTCTGGCTCTGGGGCTTCGGGTCCCAGATCCCAGGCGTACGGGCACCAGGACCCTTGGGAGGGGCCCCTGGGGGGCCGACCTAGGGTTAGGGTTAGCCCCAAGGAGACCGTGAGGCCCAATCCGCACGCTGTGAGGCGAGCAGAGGTGTGGGCCGAGGTGAGGGCACTGGGGAGTGGGAGCGTGGGCACCAGCGTTTTGGGGCGGGGAGCCTTTGGAGGTCACCGGTGGCTTGGAAGGCCCTGACTTTCTCTCACCCTCTATGACCGGCGGCGCCCCTAGCGGCCTGGGTGGGGACAGTGCGGCAGGGTGAGTCTGGCTCTGGGGCTCTGACTCACCAATCCCCAGCGTAGCAGAGCCAGGCCCCTTGGGATGTCCCCTCAGGGCCGACCTAGGGTTTTGGTTAGCTGCCAGGAGCCCGGCAGGCCCTATCCACCGGCTCTGAAGCAAGCGGAGGGGCGGGCCGAGGTGAGGGCGCTGGCGAGCAGGATCCTGGGAGCCAACGTTTTTGCGCGGGGAGCCTTCAAAGGTCAGCGTGGGCTCGGAGGGCCCTGCCCGATCTCCTGCCCTGATTGACCGGCGGGGCCTCTAGTGGCTCGGGTGGCTGAAGGGCAGCAGGGTGAGTGCGGCACGTGAGCTCGGGGTCCCCATCCCCAGCGTTGCGACGCCAGGCCCCTTGGGAAGGGCCCCTCGGTGGCCGACCTATGGTTAGGGTTAGCCTCCAGGAGGCCAGCAGGCCCGATACACCGCCTGTGCGTCGAGCGGAGAGTTGGGCCGAGGTGAGGGTGCTGGTGAACATGAGCCCGGGCCCAAGCCTTTTGGTTCGGGGCGCCTTCGAAGGTCGGCGGGGGTTCGAAGGGCCCTGCCCGTCCTCCCACCCTGAATGAATGGCGGCACCCCTAGCGGCCTGTATGGGTTGGGGTGGCAGCGTGCATCCGGCGCTGGGGCTTGGGGGCTCCCAATCCCTGGCGTTGCGGCGCCAGGCCCCTTAGGAAGGGACCTTCAGGGGCTGTCCTAGGGTTAGGCTTAGCTCCCAGGAGGCTGGCAGGCCCGAGTCGCTGGCTCTGCGAAGAGCGGAGGTTCGGGCCGAGTTGAGGGTGATGCAGAGCGGGAGCGTGGTCCCCAGCGTTTTGGCGCCCTGGGCCTTCGGCTGTTGCCATGGCTCAAAGGGCCCTGCCCGTTCTCCTGCCCTGAATAACCAGCGGCGCCCTTAGCAGCTCCCTTGGCGGTGGAGCGGCAGGGTGAGTCCATGCTGCGGCTTGGGGATCCCCAATCCCCAGCGTTGTGGGGCCAGGCCTCTTGGGAGGGGCTCCTCGTGGGCGGACCTAGGTTTAGAGTTAGCACCCAGGAGGCCAGCAGGCCCAATCCTCTGGCTGGGCGGCGAGAGGTGGGCGGCCCGAGGTAAAGGCGCTGGCGATCGGGAGCGTGGGCCCCTGCATTTTGGCGCAGGAGGCTTCAAATATCGCCGGTTTCTCCAGGGCCCTGTCAGTTCTCCCGCCCTGAATGACGGGCGGCGCCACTAGCGGCCCGGGTGGCAACGTTGCGGCAGGGTGAGTCTGGCTCTGGGTCTTGGGGTCCCTGATCCCCAGTGTAGCGGCACCAGGACCCTTGGGAGTGGCCCCTGGGTGGCTGACCTAGGGTTAGGGTTAGCCCCCAGGAGACCGTCAGGCCCAACCGCACACTGTGCGGCGAGCTGAGGTGGGGCCCGAGGTGAAGGCGCTGGGGAGCGGGAGCGTGGGCCCCAGCGTTTTGGCGTCCTGGGCCTTTGAATGTTGCCATGGCTCGGAGGGCCCTGCCCTTTCTCCTGCCCTGAATCCCCAGCAACGCCCCTAGCGGCTCCGTTGGCGGTGGGGCGGCAGGGTGAATCCCAGGCTGCAGCTCGGGGATCCCCAATCCCCGGCGTTGTGGTGCCAGGCCCCTTGGGAGGGGCTCCTCGTGGGCCGACCCAGGGTTAGAGTTAGCCCCCATAAGGCCGGCAGGCCAGATCCTCTGGCTGGGCGGTGAGAGGTGGGCGGGCCGAGGTAAAGGCGCTGGGGTGCGGGATTGTGGGCCCCTGCATTTTGGGGTGGGAGGCTTCAAATGTCGCCGGTTTCTCCAGGGCCCTGTCAGTTCTCCCGCCCTGAAGGACCGGAGGCGCCCCTCGCGGCCCGGGTGGCAGCGTTGTGGGAGGGTGAGTCTGGCTTTGGGGCTTGGGCTTCCAGAACCCTGGCGTAGTGGCACCAAAACCCTTCAGAGGGGCCCCTGGGGGGCCGACCTAGGGTTAGGGTTAGCCCTCAGGAGGCCGGCAGGTGGGATCCGGCCACTGTCCGGGGAGCGGAGGGCGGGTCCGAGGTGAGGGCTTTGGGGAGCGGGAGCGTGGGCACCAGCGTTTGGCCACGGGGAGCCTTTGAAGGCCACCGGGGGCTCGGAAGGCCCTGCCCCTTCTCTCGCCCTGAATGACCCGCAGTGCTCCTAGCGGCCCGTGTGGCGGCGTTGCGGTAGGGTGAGTGTGGCTCTGGGGCTTGAGGTTCCCGATCCCCGGCGAAGCGGCACCAGGATCCTTGGAAGGGCCCCTGGGTGGCCAACCTAGGGTTAGGATTAGCACCCGGGAGGCCGGCAGGCGGGATCCGCCTGCTGTGCGTGGAGCGGAGGGGCAGGCCAAGGTGAGGGCGCTGGCGAGCAAGAGCCTGGGCCCAAGCGTTTTGGCACCGGGGGCCTTCGAATGTGTCCGGGGACTCGGCGGGCCCTGCCCATTCTCCTCCCTGAATGACCGGCGGCGCCCCTAGCAGCCCAGGTGGCGGCGGGGCAGCATGTAAGTCCGGGCATAGGGCTCGGGGGTCCCCAGTCCACCGCGTTGCGGCGCCAGGCCCCTTGGGAGGGGCCCCTCGGAGGCTGACCTAGGGTTAGGTTTAGCCCCTAGGATGCCGGCAGGCCCTATTCGCCAGCTGTGTGGAGACTGGAGTGGCGGACCGAGGTGAGGGCACTGGTGAGCGGGAGCGTGGGCCCGGGTGTTTTGGCGCGGGGGGCCTTTGAAGGTCGCTGTGTCTTGGAGGGCCCTGCCCGTGCTCCCGCCCTGAATGAGCGGCACCACCCCAAGCCCCCGGGTGGCGGCTGGGTGGCAGGGTGAGTCCAGTGCTGAGGCTCAGGGGTCCCCAATCCCCAGTGTTTCGGCGCCAGATCCCTTGGGAGGGGCCCCTCGGGGGTCTATCTAGGGTTACGGTTAGCCCCCAGGAGACCGGTGGACCCGATCTGCGGCTGTGTGGCACGCGGAGGGTTAGGCCAAGGTGAGGTCGCGGCGAGACTGAGCGTGAGCCCAAGCGTTTTAGTGTGGGGGGCCTTCGAAGGTCGATGGGGGCTCGGAGGGACCTGCCCGTTCTCCCGCTCTGAGTGACCGGCGGGGCCCCTAGAGGCTCCGGTGCCTGAAGGGCAGCAGGGTGAGTCCGGCACTTGGGTTGGGGTCCGTATTCCCGGCGTTGTGGCGCCAGGCCACTTGGGAAGGGCCCCTCTGTGGCCGACCTACAGTTAGGGTTAGCCCCCAGGAGGCCAGCAGGCCCGATACACCGCCTGTGCATCCAGCGGAGAGTTGGGCCGAGGTGAGTGTGCTGGTGAACATGAGCCCGGGCCCAAGCCTTTTGGTTCGAGGCGCCTTCGAAGGTCGGCGGGGGTTCGAAGGGCCCTGCCCGTTCTCCCACCCTGAATGAATTGCGGCGCCCCTAGCGGCTAGTGTGGGGCGGGGCGGCAGGGTGTATCCAGCGCTGGGGCTTGGGGGTTCCCAATCCCCTGAGTTGTCGCGCCAGGCCCCTTAGGAAGCGACCCTCGGGGCCATCCTAGGGTTAGGGTTAGTGCCCAGGAGGCCTGCAGGCCCGATCCGCCTGCTGTGCGAGGAGTGGAGATGCAGCCCGAGTTGAGGGCGATGGCGAGCGGGAGCGTGGGCCCCAGCGTTTTGGCGTCCTGGGCCTTTGAATGTTGCCATGGCTCGGAGGGCCCTGCCCTTTCTCCTGCCCTGAATACCCAGCAACGCCCCTAGGGGCTCCTTTGGCGGTGGGGCGGCAGGGTGAATCCCAGGCTGCGGCTCGGGGATCCCCAATCCCAGGCGTTGTGGTGCCAGGCCCCTTGGGAGGGGCTCCTCATGTGCCGACCCAACGTTAGAGTTAGCCCCCATAAGGCCGGCAGGCCAGATCCTCTGGCTGGGCGGTGAGAGGTGGGCGGGCCGAGGTAAAGGCGCTGGGGTGCGGGATTGTGGGCCCCTGCATTTTGGGGTGGGAGGCTTCAAATGTCACCGGTTTCTCCGGGGCCCTGTCAGTTCTCCCGCCCTGAAGGACAGGCGGCGCCCCTCGCGGCCCGGGTGGCAGCGTTGTGGGAGGGTGAGTCTGGCTTTGGGGCTTGGGGTTCCAGATCCCTGGCGTAGTGGTACCAAAACCCTTCGGAGGGGCCCCTGGGGGGCCGACCTAGGGTTAGGGTTAGCCCCCAGGAGACCATCAGGCCCAACTGCACACTGTGCGGCGAGCTGAGGTGCGGCCCGAGGTGAAGGCGCTGGGGAGCGGGAGTGTGGGCACCAGCGTTTTGGCAAGGGGAGCCTTTGAAGGTCACCAGGGACTCAGAAGGCCCTGCCCTTCTCTAGCCCTCTATGACCCGCGGCGCCCCTAGCGGCCCAGGTGGGGACAGTGCGGCAGGGTGAGTCTGGCTCTGGGGCTCTGAGTCACCAATCCCCAGCATTGCAGAGCCAGGCCCCTTGGGATGTCCCCTCAGGCCCGACCTAGGGTTTTGGTTAGCTGCCAGGAGCCCGGCAGGCCCTATCCACCGGCTCTGAAGCAAGTGGTGGGGTGGGCCTAGGTGAGGGCGCGGGCGAGCAGGATCCTGGGAGCCAAGGAACGTTTTTGCGCGGGGAGCCTTCAAAGGTCAGCGTGGGCTTGGAGGTCCCTGCCCGATCTCTTGCCCTGATTGACCGGCGGGGCCTGTAGTGGCTCGGGTGGCTGAAGGGCAGCAGGGTGAGTGCGGCACGTGAGCTCGGGATCCCCATCCACAGCGTTGCGACGCCAGGCCCCTTGTGAAGGGCCCCTCGGTGGCCGACCTATTGTTAGGGTTAGCCTCCAGGAGGCCAGCAGGCCCGATACACCGCCTGTGCGTCGAGTGGAGAGTTGGGCCGCGGTGTGGGTGCTGGTGAACATGAGCCTGGGCCCAAGCCTTTTGGTTCGGGGCGCCTTCGAAGGTCGGCGGGGGTTCGAAGGACCCTGCCCTTTCTCCCACCCTGAATGAATGGCGGCGCCCCTAGTGGCACGTGTGGGGCGGGGCGGCAGGGTGCATCCAGCGCTGGGGCTTGGGGGTTCCCAATCCCCGGCGTTGTGGCGCCAGGCCCCTTAGAAAGCGACGCTCGGGGCCGTCCTAGGGTTAGGGTTAGCGCCCAGGAGGCCTGCAGGCCCGATCCGCCGGCTGTGCGAGGAGTGGAGATGCAGGCCGAGTTGAGGGCGATGGCGAGCGGGAGCGTGGGCCCCAGCGTTTTGGCGCCCTGGGCGTTTGACTGATGCCATGGCTCGGAGGGCCCTGCCCGTTCTCCTTCCCTGAATAAGCAGCGGCGCCCTTAGCAGCTCCCTTGGCGGTGGAGCGGCAGGGTGAGTCCATGCTGCGGCTCGGGGATCCCCAATCCCCAGCGTTGCGGGGCCAGGCCTCTTGGGAGGGGCTCCTCGTGGGCGGACCTAGGTTTAGAGTTAGCACCCAGGAGGCCAGCAGGCCCAATCCTCTGGCTGGGCGGCGAGAGGTGGGCGGCCCGAGGTAAAGGCGCTGGCGATCGGGAGCTTGGGCCCCTGCATTTTGGCGCAGGAGGCTTCAAATATCGCCAGTTTCTCCAGGTCCCTGTCCCTTCTCCCGCCCTGAATGAGCGGCGGTGCCCCAAGCTGCCCGGGTGGTGATGGTGCTGCAGGGTGAGTCTGGCTCTGTGGCTCTGAGTCACCAATCCCCAGCGTTGCAGAGCCAGGCCCCTTGGGTTGTGCCCCACGGGTCCTACCCAGGATTTCAGTTAGCCCCCAGGAGCCTGGCAGGCACTATCCACTGGCTCTGCAGCAAGCGGAGGGGCTGGCCTGGCTGAGGGCGCTGGGGAGCAGGAGGAATGGAGCCAATTTTTTTGCGCGGGGGGTCTTTGAAGGTCAGCGGGGATTCCGGGGGCCCTGCCCATTCTCCCACCCTGATTGACCAGTGGTCTCTAGCGGCTCGGGTGGCTGAAGGGCAGCAGGGTGAGACCGGCACTAGGGCTCGGGGTCCCCATCCGCAGCGTTGTGACTCCAGGCCCCTGGGAAGTGCCCCTCGGGGGCCGAACTATGGTTAGGGTTAGCCCCCAGGAGGCTGGCAAGCCCGATACACCACCTGGGCATCGAGAAGAGAGTTGGGCTGAGGTGAGGGTGCTGGTGAATATGAGCCTGGGCCCAAGTGTTTTGATTTGGGGCGCCTTTGAAAATTGGCGGGGATTCGGAGGGCCCTGTCCATCCTTCCAAGGTGAATGAACAGCGGCGCCCCTAGCGGCCCAGGTGGGGAGGGGCGGCAGGGTGCATCGGGCGCTGGGGCTTGGGGGTCCCCAATCCCTGGCGTTGCGGCACCAGGCCCCTTGGGAGGGGCCCTTCGGGGGCCAACCTAGAGTTAGGTTTAGCCCCTAGGAGGCAAACAGGCCCTATTCGCCAGCTGTGTGGAGAGCAGAGTGGCAGACCTAGGTGAGGGCGCTGGTGATTGGGAGGGTGGGCCTGGGCGTTTTGGCCTGGGGGGCCTTTGAAGGTCCCCATGTCTCGGAGGGCCCTGCCCGTTCTCCTGCCCTGAATGAACGGCAGTACCCCAAGCCCCCGATTGTCGGCTGGGCGGCAGGTGAGTCAGGTGCTGAGGCTTGGGGTCCCCAATCCCCGGCATTGTGGCGTCAGGCCCCTTGGGAGGGGCCCCTCGGGTCCGACCTAGGGTTAGGGTTAGCCCCCAGGTGGCTGGCAGGCCCGATCCGCCTGCTGTGCGGGGAGCGGAGGGGCGGGCCGAGGTGAGGGCGCTGGGGAGTGGAAGCATGGGCACCAGTATTTTGGCTCCAGGAGCCTTTGAAGGTCACCGGGAACTCGGAAGGACCTGCCACTTCTCTCACTCTGAATGACCGGCGGCGCCCCTAGCTGCCCAGGTGGCGACAGTGTGGAAGGGTGAGTCCGGCTCTGGGGCTCTGAGTCACCAATCCCAAGCATTGCAGAGCCAGAACCCTTGGGATGTGCCCCACAGGGCTGACCTAGGTTTTCAGTTAGCCCCCAGGAGCCCGGCAGGCACTATCCACTGGCTCTGCAGCAAACGGAGGGGCGGGCCGAGGTGAGGGCGCTGGGGAGCGGGAGCGTGGGCACCAGCATTTTGGCGAGGTGAGCCTTTGAAGGTCACCGGGGACTCCGAAGGCCCTTCCCTTCTCTCGCCCTGAATGACCGGCGGTGCCCCTAGAGGCCTGGGTGGCGACAGTGCGGCAGGGTGAGTCTGGCTCTGGGGTCTGAGTCACCAATCCCCAGCGTTGCAGAGCCAGGCCCCTTGGGATGTGCCCCACGGGGCCGACCTAGGGTTTTCATTAGAACCAAGAGCCCGGCAGGCCCTATCCAATGGGTCTGAATCAAGGGGAGAGTTGGGCCAAGGTGAGGATGCTGGTGATCATGAGCCTGGGCCCAAGCGTTTTGGTTCAGAACACCTTCAAAGGTCGGCGGGGGTTCAAAGGGCTCTGCCCGTTCTCCCACCCTGCACGAACGGCGGCGCCCCTAGCAGCCCGGGTCGTGAGGGGTGGCAGGGTGAGTCAGGCCCTGCGGCTCAGGTATCTCCAATCCCCAGCGA
Source organism: Ursus americanus (assembly GCF_024610735.1). Classification (NCBI taxonomy): domain Eukaryota; kingdom Metazoa; phylum Chordata; class Mammalia; order Carnivora; family Ursidae; genus Ursus; species Ursus americanus. The sequence goes on along the minus strand of NW_028273641.1, from coordinate 404,068 downwards.
TGCGGCACCAGGCCCCTTGGGAGGGGCCCCTTGGATGACAACTTAGGTTTAGGTTTACCCCCTAGGATCTCGGCAGGTCCTATTCGCCAGCTGTGTGGAGAGTGGAGTGGCGGACCCAGGTGAGGGCACTGGTGTTTGGGAGCGTGGGCTCGGGCGTTTTGAGCGGGGGGGATTCGAAGTTCACCGTGTCTCGGAGGGCCCTGCCCGTTCTCCCGCCCTGATTGAATGGCAGCACCCCAAGCCCCTGGGTGGCGGCTGGGTGGCAGGGTGAGTCGGGTGCTGAGGCTCAGGGTCCCCAATCCCCGGCGTTGCAACGCCAGGCCCCTTGGGATGGGCCCCTCGGGGGTCGATCTAGGGTTACAGTTAGCCCCCCGGAGACCGGTGGACCCGATCAGCGTCTGTGCGGCACACGGCAGGGTGGGCCGAGGTGAGGGCGCTGGCGAGCCTGAGCATGAGCCCAAGCGTTTTAGCGTGGGGGGCCTTCGAAGGTCGGTGGTGGCTTGGAGGGACCTGCCCATTCACCCGCTCTGAATGACCAGCGGGGCCCCTAGTGGCTCAGGTGGCTGAAGGGCAGCAGGGTGAGTCCAGCACTTGGGCTCAGTTGCCCCATCCCCGGCGTTGGGGCGCCAGGCCACTTGAGAAGGGCCCCTCGGGGGCCGACCTACAGTTACGGTTAGCACCCAGGAGGCTGGCAGGCCCTATACACCGCCTGTGCGTGGAGCGGAGAGTTGGGCCGAGGTGAGGACGCTGGTGAACATGAGCCTGGGCACAAGCATTTTGGTTCTGGGCGCCATCGAAGGTGGGCGGGGGTTCGGAGGCCCCTGCCAGTTCGCCCACCCAGAATGAATGGCGGCGCCCCTAGCGGGCCCTGTGGGGCAGGGTGGCAGGGTGCACTCGGCCCTGGGGCTTGGGGGTCGCCAATCCCCGGCATTGCGCTGCAAGACTCCTTAGGAAGGGACCCTCAGGGGCCGTCCTAGGGTTAGGGTTAGTGCCCAGGAGGCTGGCAGGCCCGATCCGCCGGCTGTGCGAGGAGTGGAGGTGTGGGCTGAGTTGAGGGGGATGCAGAGCGGGAGCATGGGCCCCAGCGTTTTGGCACCCTGGGCCTTCGAATGTTGCCATGTCTGGAAAGGCCCTGCCCATTCTCCTGCCCTGAATAACCAGTGGCGCCCCTAGCGGCTCCATTGGCAGTGGGGCTGCAGGGTGAGTCCTGAGCTGCGGCTCAGGGATCCCCAATCCCCAGCATTGTAGGGCCAGGCCTCTTGGGAGGGGCTTCTCATGGGCCGACCTAGGGTCAGAGTTAGCACCCAGGAGGCCAGCAGGCCCAATCCTCTGGCTGGGTGGCAAGAGGTGGGCGGGCCGAGGTAAAGGCGCTGGTGAGTGGGAGCATGGGCCCCTGCATTTTGGCGCGGGAGGCTTCAAATGTCGCCGGTTTCTCCAGGGCCCTGTCCATTCTCCCGCCCTGAATGAGCGGCCACGCCCCTAGCGGCCCGGGTGGCGGCGTTGCGGCAGCGTGAGTCTGGTTCTGGGGCTTGGGGTCCCAGATCCCTGGCGTATAGGCACCAGAATCCTTGGGAGGGACCCTGGAGGGCCGACCTATGGTTAGGGTTAGCCCACACAAGGCCGGCAGGCCGGATCCGCCCTCTGTGCAGGGAGCAGAGGGGCGGGCCAAGGTGAGGGCGCTGGGGAGCGGGAGCGTGGGCACCAGGGTTTTGGCGCGGAGAGCCTTCGAAGGTCGCCAGTGGCTCGGAGGACCCTGTCCATTCTTGCGCCCTGAATGACCAGCGGCGCCCCTAGTGGCCCGAGTGGCAGCAGGGAGGCAGGGTGAGTCTGGCGATGGGGCCTATGGTCCTAGTCCCAGGCTTGGTGGCGCCAGGCCCCTTGGGAGGGGCCCCTCTGGTTCCTGCCTAGCTTTAGGGTTACCCCCAGGAGTCCGGCGGCCTGATCCGCTGGCTGTGCATTGAGCGGAGGGGCGGGCCGACGTGAATGCGTTGGCGAGCGGGAGTGTGGGCCCAAGCGTTTTGGCGCGGGGAGCCTTCGAAGGTCACCGGGGGCTCAGAGGGCCCTGCCTATTCTCTCGCCCTGTGAGGACGTTGCCCCTACCGGGCCGGGTCATGGCGGGGTGGCAGGGTGAGTCTGGAGCTAGGGCTCGTGGGTCCCCAATCCCCAGCGTGGTGTCGCCAGGCACTTGGGAGTGGTACCTTGGGGGCCTACCTAGGGTTAGGGTTAGCCCAAAGGAGGCCGGCAGGCCCATTCTGCCAGCTGTGCGGCGAGAGGAGTGGTGGGCAGAGGTGAGGGTGCTGGCGAGCGGGAGCGTGGGCCCAAGCGTTTTGGCGTGGGGGGCCTTCGAAAGTCGCCGGGGGCTCAGAGATCCATGCCCCTTCTCCCGCCCTAAATGAGTGGCGGTGCCCCTAGCAGCCCGGGTGGCGGTGGGGCGGCTGGGTGAGTCTGGTGCTCATGCTCGTGGGTCCCCAATCCCCGGCGTGGCGGAGCCAGGACCCTTGGAAAGGGCCCCTCGGGGGCCGACCTAGGTTTAGGGTTAGCCCCCAGGAGCCCAGCAGGCCCTATCCGCCAGCTGTGTGTTCGAGCGGAGGGGTGGGCTGAGGTGAGGGCAATGGTGAGCGGGAGCGTGGGCCCAAGCCTTTTGGCACAGGGGGCCTTCGAAGGTCACGGGGGGCTCAGAGGGCCCTACCCCTTCTCCTGCCCCGAAGGACCGGCAGCGCCCCTAGCAACCCGGGTGGCGGCGGGGTGGCAGTGAAAGTCCAGCACTGGGGCTGGATTGTCCCCAATCCCCGGCGTGATGGCGCCAGTCCCCTTGGGAGGGGCTCCTCAGGGGCTGAACTAGGGTTAGGGTTAGCCCCCAGGAGGCTGGCAGGCCCGATCTGACGGCTGTGTGGCGAGCGGAGGGTGGGTCCCAGGTGAGGGCAATGGTGAGCGGGAGCGTGGGCCCTAGCATTTTGGCGTGGGTTGCCTTCGAAGGTCGCAGGGGGCACGGAGGGCCCTGCAAGTTCTCCCACTCTGAATGAGGATGGCGACCCTAGCGGGCCGGGTCTCGGCAGGGCAGCAGGGTGAGTCCGGCGTTGGTGTTCGGGGGTCCCCAATCCCCAGCGTGTTGGTGCCAGACCCCTTCGGAGGGGCCCCTTGACAGCCAACCTAGGGTTAGGGTTAGACCCCAGGAGGCCGCCAGGCCCGATCTGCTGGTTGTGCGGCTTGCGGAGGGGCTGGCCGAGGTGAGGGCACTGGTGAGCAGAAGCGTGGGCCGAAGCATTTTGGCACGGGGGGCCTTCAAATGTCACCGGTGGCTCGGATGGCCCTGCCCATTCTCCCGCCCTGAATGACCGGCGGTGCCCATAGTGACGCGGGTGGCAGCGGGGGGCATGGTGAGTCCGGGGCTGGGGCTCAGGAGTCCCCTTTCCCCGTCGTTGCGGCACCAGGCCCCTTGGGAGGGGCCACTAGGGGGCCGACATAGGTTTAGGGTTAGCCCCCAGAAGGCCCACAGGCCCGATCCGCCAGCTGTGCGGCAAGCGGAGGGGAGGGCCGAGGTAAGGGCGCTGGCCAGCGGGAGCGTGGGGCCAAGCATTTTGGTGCGGGGGGCCTTCGAAGGTCGCAGGTCGCTAGGAGGGCCCTGCCTGTTCTCCCTCCCTGAATGAACGGTGGCGCCCCTAGCGGCCCAGGTGGCGGTAGGGCGGGAGGGTGAGTCCGGCGCTTGGGCTCGGGATTCCCCAATCCCTGGTGTTGCGGCAATAGGAACCTGGATGGGCCCCTCGGGGGCCCACCAATGGTTAGGGTAACACCCAGGAGGGCTGCAGTCCAGATCCACTGGCTCTACAGCGAGTGGAGGGGCGGACCGAGGTGAGGGCGCAGGCGAGCGGGAGCATGGGCCCAAGCATTTTGGCACTGGGGGCCTTCGAATGTCACCAGGGGCTCGGAGGAATGTGCCCGTTCTCCCTCCCTGAATGACCGACGGTGCTCCTAGCGGCCCGGGTGGCGGGGGGGCGACATGGTGAGTCCGGCGCTGGGGCTCGGGGGTCCCCAATCCCAGGCATTGCGGTGCCAGGCCCCTTCGGAGGGGCACCTAAGGGGACAACCTAGGGTTCTGTGTAGCCACCAGGAGGAGTGCAGGCCTCATCCGCCGGCTCTGTGGCGAGCGGAGGGGTGGGCCGAGGTGAGGGCGCTGAGGAGCAGGAGCGTGGGCTCCAGCGTTTTGGATGGGGGGGCCTTCGAAGTTCGCCACGGGTTCAGAGGGCCCTGCCCGTTCTACCGCCCTGAATGACCAGCGGCACCCCTAGCGGCCCGGGTGGTGATGGGGCGGCAGGGAGACTCCGGCGCTGGGGATCGGGGCTCCCTAATACCCGGCATTGCAGCCTCAGGCCCCTTGGGACGGGCCCCTCGGTGGCAGACCTAGGGTTAGGGTTAGCCCCCAGGAGGCTGCCAGGCTCGTTCCGCCCATGTGCGGTGAATGGAGGTGTGGGTTGAGGTGAGGTAGCTGGCGAGTGGGGGCATGGGCCAGAGCATTTACGCTTTGGCTTGGGGTGCCTTCGAAGGTCGCAGGAGGCTTGGAGGGTCCTGCCCGTTCTGTCGCCCTGAAGGACTGGTGACGCCCCTAGTGCCCCATGTGGCGGCAGGGTGGCACGGTGCATCCGGCGGTGGGACTTGGGGGTCCCCAATCCCTGGCATGCAGCGCCAGGCCACTTGGGAGGGGCCCTTCGGGGGCAACTTGGCATAGGGTTAGCCCCCAGGAAGCCCGCAGGCCCGATCCGCCAGCTCTGCCGCGAGAGGACGGGTGGGCCGAGGTTAGGGCGCTGGGGAGCAGGAGCGAAGGAGCCAGAGTTTTTGCACAGGGGCCTTTGAAGGTCACAGGGGGATCGGAGGGCCTTGCCCGTTCTCCCTTCTTGAATGACTGGCAACACCCGTAGCGCCCTGGGTGCTTGCGGGGTGGCAGAGTGAGTCCAGCACTGGGGCTCGGGGGTCCCAAATCCCCGGCATTGTGGTGCCAGGCTCCTTGGGAGGGGTCCCTCGGGGGCCGACCTCGGGTTAGGGTTCTTCCACAGGAGGCCGGCAAGCCCGGCGCTAAGAGGCTCTGGCAATGTAACAAAAATGCCATACACTTATCTGAAAGAAATAACAGTGTACAGGAACCCTCTTAGCCCTAACATCATCCTTTGTGAATATGGAAGCCAACCCCAAAGTGCTCGTGGAAGTCTGACGAAAGGGCTAAGCACTTTTCTCTGAGTTACCACACTGTACAGGGAAAGACCAATGTACATCATCTTTCACGAGTAGGAAGCATTAATGAAAACGTTCTGGAATTTCGAGGACTCTGACCCATCCTTATTGGTAATAAACCATCGTGTACAGGAAAACACCTTCAACTCTCATCAGCCTCCTCAATCCTGATTCTGATTCAACTTTGGGTGTGTAGGACTAGGGAAATGTCCACATCTTATTGCTAAGAAAGAACGATGTCAGGGTAATGCCCTTCAAGTCACCTCAGCCTTCCTGAAGACGGAAGCAGGAATCAAGGTGGTTATGTTACCATGAGGTAAGGAAGATGAGCATATAAGTGAGAAACAACAGTGGGCAGGACCTCTCTTCCAACGAACAGTATCTTTGCTTAATGTTGAATCCCTATGGTAAGTGGTTGTGGGCATTTGTGAGGTCAAAATCTTAAGTGTTTTGTAAAACCTCTTGGTCATTCACAGATGAGACTAAGGTAGTTGGGGACTCCTAGGCAGTGATTTGTCCACTGTCAAAAATATGAAAAGATAAAGGAGACAGATGAGGTCTCCTCAGGCATTGTCCTTTATCCTCATCCTCCGTGAGGATGGCCATCTCTGGACAGCTCAGTGGCAGGGTCTCATTCACAGTGGGGGCATCTGTTCCTCACAGACATGAGGCAGGGAAATGGATTTGGTTCTCTGTGCCAGCCCAGCCACAGCTGAGTGTCACAGCACCCTCTCGTGGGCTCATAAGAGTTTCACTGTCACCAGGCAGGTCATTGTATTTGATAAACCACTGTGAGAGTTTGCAATGGCCTTCATCTGCAACCTCCTAGAAGCAAATGCAGGTCTCTGGTACCATGTGAAGTCATGTGAAGGCATTGTGAGAAAGTGTCCTTTTGCTTAAGGAAAACATGACTGGGGCTCCTGGCTGACTCAGCCAGTTAAGCATGTGCCTTTGGCTCAGGTTATGATCCCAGGGTTCTGGGATCGAGCCCGGGCTCCCTGCTCAGCAGGAAAGGAGGTAGGGAAATAGCTTAAAACCCACAGAGAATGTGAATAAACGGGAGTGAGATGGAACTTGGTCTGTGTTTTGCTTTAGGGATTGGAAGTTAGTTTTTTCTCAATTGTGATTGTTCTTGAAACTGAAAAGCTGTATTGGTTTTTTTTTTTTTACCTTTAATTTTTTTCTAATAATAATTTTTTATTTTGATATGTTAGTCACTATACAGTATTTCCTTAGTTTTTGATGTAGTGTTCCCTGATTCATTATTTGCATATAACACCCAGTGCTCCATGCAATATGTACCTTCCTTAATACCCATCACTGGCCCATCCCAATCCCCCACCCCTCTCCCCTCTGAAGCCCTCAGTTTGTTTCCCAGAGTCCATAGTCGCTCGTGGTTCATTCCCCCTTCTGTTTAGGGTCCACTGTCTAAAGGGACAGACAGTGGAAGTTCACCAAATATAAGATCGAAATTTCATTGTTCATTATAGATGCCGCCAAGTAGTTCCCAGACATTTCATTCTACTGTAGTAATTCATTATACCTGTGCAGGTGCACGTGGAAGACAATTGATGCATGTAGAGTGGTAATAAAACACGCCCTTCAGTAGTAGAATAATAGAGGATGCACATGTGTAAAATTATTCGACTACAGCTTCCATGCTTTCCCTTTGGTTCCTTATTATCTATGAAATTGGACAATTTTTGTTCTCTAGGCCTAAAACTCATTGTCAGTATTCAGAGTTTTTCAATGCTGATCTTCTCCTGTAAAAGTTACCAAAAACCTAAAATATGTATGAACTTTAAAAAATGCTATATTGAAAATTACAGCAGGGAAGTTCAATTTTGTGAATATTGTGTCAATGGATCTCTATTTTGACATCAGTGTTCATTAGAAATGATGACATTTCATGTGAGTATAAATATCAATGTGTAAAAGAAAAGGTAGGAAGAACCTTGAATGTTTAAGTAATTGGTGAAATGACAGGTGTGTGTGTGTGTGTGTGTGTGTGTGTGTGTGTGTGTGTAATTGATTTTCAGTGAATGGTTCAGCTTCTTGTAGGACCTCCGAGAGAGCCCAGGTGAACCTTTCAATGGGTTGGTATCTGTTTTCAGAACATGGGAATCTCTTAGTCCAATAGTCAATCAGGCAAGCTTTGAGGTCTTGAAGAGTTTCAGTCCTCAGCGATGGTGTTGCAGACCCTTGTGAGCAAACCCTAGGGTATGCTCAGAGCCCTCATTAGCTGGTACCACGGTGTGACGATGTCAGACAGCATTTCCCAAAGAAGTACCTCTTGAGTCTCTGTCCTTGTCAGTTCCCTACACTTCCTTACACTAGTTATGTGATCAGTGTGTTTCAGGATAATCCCCACATGTGAGTTTTGCTATTTCCTACTAGTCCTATCTGTTTCTCATCTTCTTCTTTTATGGTAGGGGTTGGGAAGCAACCTGTGTGGTGTAGGAAGGGGTGTGGTAGTTGTCTGCCTTCAGAGAACCGAATGATGCCTAGAAATTGTACTGTAGTTTGAGGTCAATTGTCCACCCTCTGAGTGTCAGGAATTCCATCACTTTACTTTGATGCTAGTCTGTTCTTCAAGCTTCCTCAGAAATAAGGACGTCATCCATCTAGGGAATACTGGTTTGTGTGTATGTTTTCATTTTAGGAAAGGCCTTGCTGTTCCTGAAAATAATACTGTAGAGCACCCTTTCCTGTTCTTATTGGCCATCAGTCAATCTTTTGTGAAATATTCGTTTATAAATAGACTTTCTATGGTTGATGAGCAGGAATTCTTTATTGACAAGTCTTTGTCAGTGTGTGTATTGCAAATCTTTACTTCCCAGAATGCGGTTCACTTTTTCATTTTCTTATGGTCATAAGATAAGGAGAAATGTCACATTTTTATGAAGTCCCACTGAATTCTTTTAAATGGTTAGTGCACCCTATGTCCTACCCAAAGATTGACAGGTTCTACGTTTTCTTTCAGAAACTGTCCAATGGGAAGCTACAATCCATCTCAAATTTATAAATTGCATTTTTAATTCTAATAGGGTATTTATAGACTGTTTTGGATTTTCTATGTACACAATCGTATTATCTGTGAATAATCACAATTATCCCCTCAATTCTTATACTTTTTGTTTTTCTTGCCTTCTAACACTGGTAAATTCTCCGATGCACCGTTGAATAGAGCAGCATTGTTTGAAGATTTTAATATACCTTTCTCAATATCTGACAGAAAAAGCAGACAAAACATTGGTAAAAAATGTGACCTAATTGACATATAGGGAACATTCCATAATAAGTGCAGAATACATTATTTTCAAGTGGTCATAGACTCTTTACCCAAATAGATGATAGGTGGGGCCACGAATCAAGTCCACAAATGTTAAACCCTGAAATTAACTAGATTCTATTCTTAGACCACAGGGGAATTGAGCCACAGTCATAGAGAAAAGAAAACCAAGAAGTCCTTCAATGTTTAAAATTAAATGGAACTTTTCTACATATCCTAAATGTCAGAGAGGGAATCTCAATGGAAATTCTGAACCTTTTCTACATGAGGGCTCACACACAATGATACTTTATTTGTGAAGAGCATTATAATAATCTAGATAGGAGTTGAGCCTTAAGTCAGAGTTCTGCCTGCCCCAGCCACACCCGGCCGCATTGGCCTGTGGTCCCCCTCAGCTGTCCTTTCTGGTGGCCCTGAGCTAAGGGGGTCAACATGGCCATATGGAAATGGGAAGCTCCCCACTCATAGTGATGACGGTGCCCCCTTCCCAGCTGCCCTTTTTTGGTGGCTCTGAGCTAAGGGGGTCAACATGGCCGTATGGAAATTAGAAGCTCCCCACTCTTAGTGATGACGTTGCTATCGTATCATACTCACCAGTCCAACATGATTTCTGAGTGAACTATGACACAAGAGTGACTTCTTGTCCTTCCTTCAGGTTTGAAAATCATCTGGTGAGTCATCTATTAGGAATGTGGATTCAACATGTGTTCTTTCTTCTGGAAAAGAAATAGACCCAATAGCAATTTTGGCTTCCTGAGCACCTGATCTTGAGAGACATCATACTGGCTCTTTGTAGCATTCTGCCTCTTAAACTTCAAACTAGGTATAGATATTTTTAGGCACATTTTCAGGTGGTTAGACAGGGACTCGGATGATATGAGTCACAGAGGATTTTAGTGTCAGAAACCTAAGTGGGATCCCCAAATTGACTCCAAATCCCTTGTTGTTCCATACAGGGTACTATTTCCCTCTTATCTCTGGTCTTCTCGATCTGGAAACCTATCAAGTATCAGGATTTTCTTGTCATGTGGACAACTGGAACAAATTCAGCAGGCCTTTTCACCTCTGCCCATGGTGATCATTAAGATCATTATCTCAGTGGAGGACCTCTGGGTAAGATACTCAAAGATCCTTAGGGATAGAGACAGTATAATATTTTTCTGGTATTAAAGTTACTGAAAACAACTATCTTTTTTAGTCGATTCAGGCTCTGGTATGTTCAGAGGGTGCTGTAAAACTGGTCTGAAATAGTGTTTAAAAACACTCAGCTCAGCCTCTTTACAACAGGAGCCAATGCTTATAAACATGGCTAAAATATTGTCTTATCTATGATGACTTCACAGCCATCGTAGTGTTTATATGGTATGACTGTGACTTACATTAGTCAACATTTGCAGAGAAAGAACTTAGGGCATCCAGGGGGCACTTCATGTTGAAATTAGTTTGTGACAACGAGCTACTGTGTTTTATTCTGCAGTCCAAGGGAATGGTGCCAGACATCTCTAAGGTGTCTAGCAGTTCTACAATTCTGATTTTAAGTGGTCTGTGTGCTTCAGCGATTTGGGCAGGAGAAGGGCAGGAGTCCAGAGACTGTGAACATTTCTGTTACCTGTGCTGACCATGGAGCAGGCAGGCTTTTGTGGGTATCATTTTGATTTCTTGGTACTCTTGTGAAAGGTGTTTTTGTCTCAAATTCCTCCATTTAGGAGTAATTACAATGATAAAAGGAATTTTTATCTTATATCATCTTTGGGCCCTGATCCTGGGCTCCCAGGGAAGCTATCCTTCAACATTTTACCAGCTCAAAATGGCTGGGCAAAAACCTCAAAGCATGGGCCCTATTTCTACCCCAAGCACATGTTGTACATCTGCTTCGAGGAGAAAACAATAACCAAAAAATGCCAACATAAATATAAGAAAAAATAAAGAACCTCTTTGGCTCCCATAAGATTAAGGTCATACTGACATGTACATACTGAAAACATAAGAAAGAATCTGTCACTTTCTGGATCTAAGAAGATCCTCATTGTGGTGTGTAACTCTGTATGTAAAACAAAACAGAAAAAAATATATAAGCCTGCCCCAAATGTTCCTTCCCCGGAGCACTCCCTTCTTGGTGAAGATTGTGTCTCCCAGACAGTTGTCCTGACTTGGGTTTGAATAAAGGTCTCTTCCTTTCTCTCTAAAATGTTTTTAAAAGTTCATTCACGCAGTGTCGACAATAACAGTGTTTTCTATTTAAGTGAGAAATAAATGTTTCACTCTAGTTGCATTGGGAATAGACGAATTGAGGGTTTCTTTAGAAGAGTAAGTCTGCCTTCCAGAAAAGGCAAGCTCATTGGTCTATTGAGAATGAAGATAATTACTGCTAAACAACAAGTATGTGTTGCCCCTTCGCCCAGAAACCAAAGCAGGTGTGCAGGCTTTAGGTCAGAGGTGCCTTCTTCTCCCCAGCTGACAGCACTTCTTGCTCTGGCTCCAAGACACCCGAGGTTTTGAAGGTCAGCATCAGAGTCAGCGAGGCAGCTTGTCACAGGACGCCAGTGTTTAGAGAAAGCACTGGTATGTTTAGCAAAATGTCCTAACTATGTCAGGGCTGGAGGTAAAACCTCTCATTATCCCAAAACCTCCTGGGCTTTTCTCTTTTCTCTAGTGGAGCCACAAAGTAAAATTGAAGTAGCTGTCAGCATTCTGGGTTTGGTGCAAGAATTACTTAGTTTCTGTGCTGGTAGAACTTTGCAGGGAATCACAATTTCTCTGTCCATTTATTGCTTACAAATGTATTTTGACCATCTGTTTCCTAAGAACCCTCTTTTATTAGAAAGGGGAGGTGAGATTCACTCTGTGCCTGTTTGTAACATCTAATTTCTTCCTTCATCTAACAGTGTTTATTCAGTTGGGCCTAAGATATGGTTGAGTGGCCAGCATCTAGGGTTAGGTGGCTTTTTTTCATCTGATACAGACTTGGATGATGTCATTTGACAAAGGTGATGTTTCATCATTGATTAGTTTATTCATCAGAAGAGTTAAAATTAGGGTGGTGGGAAAATTGAAAATTATCCAAGGCGGCCTATTCCTGTTTAAAAGTTGAGCTTGACTTTCTAGTTTTACTAAATGTATTATCTCAATATTTTGAGGTGCCATATTCTCTCTGTAGTTTCTTTGGCGGTGGAGTCAGAAGGAGAGTCTGGGAATTCTTTTGAATAGTGGCATGCTGGTGGCTTCAAGGGGCTTGGCGTCAGGAGCCTTGGGGTGAAGTCTGCAACTGCTTGCCTGACCCTGGGTGCATCTCCCAAAGGTTTTGTTTCCTCTTATGAAATTGCCAGCAGATAATGTTCTGCTTAAAGGGGAACCCTCCCATCCTGTTGGTGGGAATGCAAAGTTGTGCAGCCAGTCTGGGAAACAGTGTGGGGGTTCCTCAAAAAGTTAAACATTGAACAACCACATGATCCAGCAATTGCTCTCCTAGGTATTTACCCAAAGGATACAGAAATGCAGATTCAAAGGGGGAACATGCACTATGATGTTTATAGCACCAATGTCCACAGTAGCCAAACTATGGAGAGAAACCCAAAGTCCATGCACTGATGATTGGATAAAGCAGATGTGGGATACATATATATATATATATATATGTATATATATACATATACATATATATATATATATATATATATATATATATATATATATATATATATATATATATATATAATGGATTATGACCCAGCTTCAAAAAGAATGAAATCTTACCATTTGCAAGGATGTGGATGGATCTAGAGTATATTAAGCTAAGCAAAATCAGTGAGGAAAGACAAATATCCTATCTCTCACACTTGTGGAATTTCAGACAGAAAATAGATGAACAGAGTTGAGGGGTGATGAGAGAGGCAAACAAGGAAATAGACTCAACCTTGGAGAAGAAACTGAGTGTTGCTGCAGGACAGGGACATGGGAGGAAGAGTTAAATGGGTGAGGGGTATTAAGGAGGGCACTTGTGATGAGCACTGGGTACTGTATGCAGATGAGGAATCACTAAATCCTACCCCTGAAGCGAATATTCCATGGCATGTGAACTAACTGGAATATAAGTAAGAGAAGAAAGCAAAAAAGTGTTCTGCTTCATGAAGAGTGAGGTAAAATTGTAGTGATTTGGGCTGTACTATTCTATAGAGGATAGATGGAAAACACCCTGTTGTAGGATACACTAGTTTCTTATCACATAAGGAGTCCTCAGAAAGCTGCAATGAAAGATTCAGATCTCAGAGCATGTTCATGTTCCACTGGTATGTTACAGTTTGCACAGGTAGGAAAGAAGGTGGAGAGAAAGGCAACAGAAGGGGAAAGTAGGTGTGAACCTTTCATTAGTTAGCATTATAGCTTTCTCATGAAAGCCTTGCGCCAGTGTTATTTTGGAAGAAGAGGAGGAATCCGGGAGCTTTGCAGGAGACAGGGGAGTTCCAGGTCTGGGTAAAGCTGACAGGGGTCTCAGAGGAGAGCTGAATGCATTCTGCAGCAGGGTGTGGGCAGGGTGGGCTCCAGGGGTGGATGTTGGTCTCCTGGATGAGAGTTGTGGCAGGTGAGGGCTGTGTGCAAGTTCCTGGTTGAGGACAAGTGAGGCACAGGCGGAGAGCTGGCAGAGAACCTTCTTCTGGGCCACCAGCCTCACCCAACACACAGCCTCATCTTCTGTCCCTGTCACTCCAATTCACACTTCTTGAAAGGTGAGTGAGAACACATGAAGAGCATTCTGAAGAGAAGGGAAAGCATGTGCAAAGTCTCTGGGGCAGGAGAATTCCTGTTATGTCCAGGAGCAACAAGAAGACCCTGTGGCCACAGGAGACAGCTTAGGACATGAGCTCAGAGAGGTGAAAGAGTGTGACAGAAAGCTATTCCAGGGCTATAACCCCTTGAGATGCTGTTTCACTGGGCCATCCTGGCTACAGTGTTGAGAACAGATGACAGAGGGTTGAAGATGGCAAGGCAGGTCAATGACGAAGCTTTTCCAGGAACTCAGGCACTTGGGACCAGACAGGTGGCCTTGGATGGAGTGGTTAGAACTATTCTGGGTCCATTTTGAAGATGGAGCTCACAAGATTTGCTGATGGGATAACTATTAGGAGCAGGAGAACAGAGGAATTGGGGTAACTCTCAGGTGTTGTGGGTTGTCCTGATCGAGAGGAAGGAGAGGGTTTCTCAGGGGGTAGGAGGTAGTCCGTGTTCTGCATGCTGAGGAAGGTGCCTTTCCCGGTGGATCTGCTGAGGTTTGTGTCTGGGAGAACCTTTCACATCTCCTCCCTCAGCAATGCTCAAGTACAAGTATACCCCACTTTTTAAACGTTCACAGTAAGACACTGGGCTTTCTTGAAAGAACTATGTTATTACCCAGCTTCAGTAAGAGGAAGAGACCTGAAGAGGATTTCCCTCTTATGAAAAAAGGTGAACAGTGAGAATCGTGTTCAGCATCTGTTTTGGGGAGAAGCACAACAGAGGCGGCGTGCACCCCAACCAGCTCCTTCCTCTGGGAACCGCTCTCCGCATCCAGCCACCAGCACTTTGAATTGTGTCTGTAAGCTTCTGCTGTGCTTCATCATCATTTATGCTGGGCCTCTGTTAGAAACTTGTGTGCTGAGGCCTATGAAAAGCCAAAGAGAAGGAATTTTGGAGTCTGAGCACACTGTCTAATTGTTCGTTTAAATTAATGGTCATTCCTTCTTGACACCATTTCTGCTGTGCAAGGTTTCTCAGAAGCCCTGTACTTTCAAAGAGCAGGGAAACCTATACCCCATGCTGCGGGATTAGTTTTAGTCTCCATGCCTGACAGAACATTTCATGACTGTAGGATTTTCTCACTCAAACATTGAGACTTTGACCACCTTCACCCGTTTCTACCACCCCATCCCCAAATCTGGCACCTACCAACCTGCTCTCAGTATCTATGCGTTCAGTATTTGTTTATTCCACGTGGAATGTACATGAGAGCATCTGGTATTGGTCTTTCTGTGTCTGAGTTACTTGGCATAAGGCCCCCAAGGTCTGTGTTTCCATGTCTGGTTCTTGTGAATAATGCTGCAGTGAACGTGGGAGTGCATCTGTCTTTTTGAGGCAGCATTTTTGTGTTCTTCAAATCAATACTCAATAGAGCCATTACTGAGTCATGGGGTAGTTGTATTTATTTTTTCAGGAACCTCCATACCGTTTGTCACAGTGGCTGCACCAACTTCCATTCCCACCAACAGTGCACAGTGTCTCCTTGTCTGCACACCCTTGACCCCACCTGGTGTCTGTCTCTGGGACAATTGCTGTTCCAACAGTTGTGAGAGGATAGCCGATTGTGGGTTTGACTGATGTTTCTCTGACGATGATTAGTGATGTCGAACAACATTTTCTGTCTGTTGGCACCTGTGTGCCATCTTTGGAAAGTATCTATTCACATATTCCTCCCATTTTTTATATAGTTTTTTTTTTGTTTTGATTTGCATGAGTGTTGTGTGTATTTTGGATATTAGCCTCTTCTCACACATATGATTCGCAGATATTTTTTTCTTATTGGGTCAGTGGCCTTTTAAGTTTTTGCTGGTTTCTGTTGCTGTGTGGAAGATTTCAGTTTAATGTTGTTCCACTTGTTTATTTTTGCTTTTGTTGCCTTTGCATTTGGTGTCCGATCTGAAGACTCTTTGCCAAAACCAATGTCGAGAGACTTAGTACCTGTGTCTTCTTGGAGGTTTATGGATTCAGGTCTTATGTTCAAATCATTCATCCATTAAAAATTTTGTGTGTGGTGTAAGAAAGTGACCCAGTTATATTCTTCTGCATTTAGTGTCCATTTGCCTGTTACCGCTCACTGAAGAGACAGTCCTTCCCTCATGGCATATCTTCTGCTGCTGTGTCGTAAGTTAGGATCATCTACATGTGGGTAAGTTTCTGAGCTTTCTGTACTGTTCCACTGACCTGGTGTCTGTGTTTATGCCAGTACCATCCTGTTTTGATGACAACAGCTTTATAATCCTGCTTGAAATCCAGGAGTGTGTTGACTGCACCTCTTTCTCCAGGTTGCTTTGTGGATTTGGTGTCTTTTGTGATTCCATATAAGTTTGAGGACTGTTTTCTATTTCCTTGAATAATGACACAGGAATTCAGATAGGCATTTCATCACATCTGTCGATTGCTTTGGGTACGATGGACATGTTCACATAATTAACTCTTCCAGTTAAGGAGCATGGCGTATGCTACCATTTGTTTGTGTTGCCTTCCAAATCTTTGACCCATACATTCTGCCCCCCTCGACACACATATTTTTCATTTCTTTTCTGCCATGTGTTGAGTGTACTATGTCTTTCTCATTCTTGGTTACTTTTATTCCTAGATTTTTTTTATGGAATTGTAAATGGCGTTGCTTTTTTAATTTCTCTTTGCGAAAGTGTGTCATCAGTATACAGAAATGCAAGAAGTTGGGTCATCTGGGTGGCTCCATAATGGAAGCGTCTACCTTCAGCTCAGGTCATGATCCCAGAGTTCTGGGATCGAGCCCCGTGTTGGGCTCCCTGCTTAGCAAGGGTCTGCTTTTCCCTCTTTCTGACACTCCCCCTGTTCGTGCTTTTTCTCTTCCTGTCAAATAAATAAATAAAATTTGAAAAAAATAATGACAACAGGTCTCTGCATATTGACTTTATATCCTGCAGCTTTCTTGAATTTTTTTATTCTAACAGGTTTTTTTTGTGGAATCTTTCGAGATTTCATGTCATTTGCAAATTGTGCCAGTTTTTCTGTATGGATTTCATATCTTTCTCTTTTTTTAAAATTGTTATTCACCCTACAGTACTTCATTTGTTTTTGATGTAGTGTTCCATGATTCATTGTTTGCATATAACACCTAGTGCTCATTATGACAAGTGCCCTCCTTTTTTTTTAAGAATTTATTTATTTATTCAACAGAGATAGAGACAGCCAGCGAGAGAGGGAACCCAAGTAGGGGGAGTGGGAGAGGAAGAAGCAGGCTCACAGCAGAGAGCCTGTTGTGGGACTCGATCCCATAACGCCAGGATCATGCCCTGAGCTGAAGGCAGACGCTTAACCGGTGTTCCACCCAGGTGCCCCCTGCCTTGTTAATTTTAACCATTCTAACTGGTGTAAGGTGGTATCTCATTGTCGTTTTGATTTGTATTTGCCTGATGGCAAGTGATGTGGAGCATTTTTTCATGTGTCTGTTGGCCATTTGTATGTCTTCTCTGGAGAAGAATCTCTTTGTGTCTTCTGCCCATTTTTTGGGTGTCGAGTTTGAGGAGTTCTTTATAGATCTTGGATACCAGCCCTTTATCTGTAATATCATTTGCAGATATCTTCTTCAATTCCATAGGTTGCCTTTTTGTTTTGTTGATCGTTTGCTTTGCCGAGCAGAAGTTTTTATCCTGATGAAGTGCCAATAATTCATTTTTGCTTTTATTTCCTTTACCTTTAGAGATGTGGCTTGCAAGAAGTTATTGTGTCCAAAGTTGAAGAGTTCTTTTGATTTTGATATGATACAGGAATCCATTATCTTTCTTTCCTGATTGTATTCGAGTCCTCTGTCTTTCTTGGTGAGTCTAGCTAAGTTTGTCAGTTTGTTTTTCTTTCCAAAAAAGGCAGCTCTCATTTTCATTGTTTTTTTTTTTTTTGTCTTTTTCATCTCTGTTGGATTTATTTATGCCTTCCTTTTTGTTATTTCCTTATTTCTACTAATTTGGGGCTTTGTTGGTTGTTTTTTTTTTTTTTTTTAATTCTTTACCACATAAATCAGGTTGTTTATTGGAGAGCATTCTCATGGATTGATGAAGACTTGAATTTCTATGAATATCCCCCATAAAGCTACTTTTGCTGCATCCCATAAGATTTTATAGGATGTCTTTTTCATCAGTGTCAAGGTACTTCTAAAATTTTTTTGATTTCTTCTTTGACTGTTGGTTCAGTAGCATGTTGTTAAATCTCCACATATTTTTTTAAGATTATTTAAGTATCTGACAGAGAGTGAGACAGCGAGAGAGGGAACGCAAGCAGCGGGGTGGGAGAGGGAGAAGCGGGCTTCCCACTGAGCAAGGATCCTGATTCGGGGCTAGATCCCAGGATCCTGGGATCACGACCTGAGCTGAAAGCACATCCTTAACGACTGAGCCACCCAGGCCCCAAAAATCTCCACCTATTTTTGACTGTCCCATTTTTTTCTTGAGACTGATTTCTAGTTTCATATCATTGTGGTTGGACAAGATTTGAAGCAGAAGGTGAAGAGAGCATTCAGATGAAAGGTTTGTTTCCTGGAGGGTTTTCTGTGGGCAGACCATGAGTTCATTGGGCAGGAGGAAGGTTTTATGAGATGGGGGGTGGGGATAACCCTTGTTAGAATTACTGACTACTACCATGCAGGCTGTGTGCTACCGTTCACACCATAGTCCTGATGGACTTGTACTTCATTAGAAATATTTTCTAGGAGGTGTAGGCATAGCCTTCACTTAAAGAAAGATGCCATGTGTGTTCATGGCATGACCCCAGGTCAGCAACCAGGATGTATGGTATTGTGGGGGATCAGAACCAGGCTTTCTGTGGGAAGTGACAGAAATAAGGTATGGTGAGCTCCATGACCATAGGTGAGGTCCCGAGTGTCCCACTTGGTGTTGGGTTCTATGGATCTGTCTCATCAGGTGCTGTGGAATTCAGGGACACCCTCCTGTCTGTGGATTTGTGTGGAGACAGGTAGACATCAGTGTCTGGCCAGGCACGAGGGTTGCACTGGACCACCACCAGTGGTGCAGTGTGAGGGGGAGCCACTGCTTGGTTTCCAGGAAAGCTGACCAGGGTCTGTGACCATGATTCCTAACAGCTGCAAGGGGAGAGGCTGCCGGGGGTGGTGCACACTTCCTAGAGTTGTGGTCAGGACTAGTCTGGAGCACAAAAAGTCAGCCACACCGGGCACAGAAGGCACCCAGTCAGTGTAGCTGTGGGCACTGCTCCCATGGTACTTTCGGGCCAGCTCAATGCAGCCACCTCCTGCATTTCATCATCATCTTCAAGGTCATGTGCCTCTGCTCTTGCCCCATGGCCTCCGGCGTATTGTCCGTCCTCCATCTGGCCCTTGTCCCTCGTGCCCTGTGCAGTCCGATGCCAGGGTAGCCTTCTTGAGACAAATATCTGGCCCTGATGGAACACTTCCATGGATCTCCTGTGATGCGAGGATGATGCCCTGCCCTGGAAGGGGGCTGCTGGTCCCCAATCAGTAGAGCCATGTCTCCCTCTTCAGCATGGCCTGCCCTCCCCTCAGTCTTCTTCAGGGAAGCTCTCCCCACTTCCTGAGATGACAGCTCTGAACTTAAAAATGAATGTTATTTTACATATCTCTATGCCTTAATTCATCCATGGCATGTCTTTCAACCCCGTTAGTGGGTTTTTTCTTTTTTAGCAGCTCTGAAGGGCTGTCTGGTCAAGGAGGGGATGACCTGGGTGGGGCAGCTTTCCCTCTCATCTCCCTCAGCATGTCTCTGAGCCCTGGGGCCAGCTGTCCCAGTGAGGATTGTGGAACCCGAGCCAGCCCATCCTGAGCCCAGGCTGTGGCAGCTCATAGACTGATGCATGTTGGTGGGCAGGTGGCATGGGCCAGGGGTAGGCAGTGTCTCCTTCTCATTCCTTCCCTCCCTTCCTCCCAGAGGTAGCTCAGAGCAGCCTTCAACCCCTGCATCTCCAGATCCCTTGACTTATGCCTCCTGTGTTCAGCTGGTGACCTTGGAGTTTTGCATGGATTCTACCTCCCGTACCCTCTCCCGTAGCAGTTCCTGGATCAGGGGAGAGGTCGGACCCTTGTCTGTTTTTGGTCTTCTTCCTGTCCCGCACCAAGCCCACTCACATTTGCATCTTCCATGTATGTGCTTGGAAGCAAGCCCATCCATAGGGAACCTATTACCCAAATGGATCCAGGCAATGAACATTGAAGTAGAGATCCAGGATCCATAATAAACCTGCTCGGAAACCTGTCCCAAAGTCTGTGACTCTCTCACACTGAAACAGAAACAATAATAGCTTTCTGGACTGTGAAGTGACATGTGTCTCTACTTCCAATCTTGAATGCATAGGTGCTGAGCCTGGACTGAAAAGGACCATGGCTCCCGTGGGCTGGAATCCATGGTAAGAACTCAGTGAAATCTGAATTTGAGGCATGGAGTGAATAATTATTGTAGAGTGAATCCTCCCAAGTAGGGCTTATGCACATTGCACAGGAAAAGCTTTTTCAAAGAGGTTCCTGAAAGAAAAATCTTGTTTAAAATTTATTTTAATTCCAGTAGAGCTAACATACAGTGTTACATTCGTTTCAGGTGTACAATAGAGTGATTCAGTAATTCTATATACTACTCAGTGGTCATCAAGAAAAGCGTCCTCTTAATCCCCTTCATCTATTTCACTCATCCCTCTATCCACCTCCTCTCTGGTAACCATCCGTTTCTTCTCTATTGTTAAGAGTTTGTATTTTGGTGTGTCTCCTTTTTCTCTTTTAGTTATTTATTTTTGTTTGTTTCTTAAATTCCCCATTAGAGTGACATCGTATGGTATTTGTCTTTCTCTGACTGACTGATTTTAGTTAGGATAATACTCTCTAGCTCCATCCATGTGTCTGCAAATGGCAAGGTTTCATTCTTTTTCAAGCCGAGTAATACTCCATTGTGTGTGTGTGTGTGTGTGTGTGTGTGTGTGTGTGTGAATACTCACATCTATCCTCTCATTTGTCAATTTTTCTACAGACACTTGGGTTGCTTCCATATTGTGATATTGTAAATAATGGTGCAAGAAACATAGGGGTGCACGTATCCTTTTAAGTTACTCTTTTCCTATTCTTTGGGTAAATACGAGTAGTGTGATTGTTGGATCGTAGGGTAGTTCTATATTTAATTTTTTGAGGAACCTTCATACTGTTTTCCACGGTGGCCACCACAGTTTGCATTCCCACCCACAGTTCACGAGGATTCCCCTTTATCCACATCCTCCCAACACCTGCTCTTTGTTGTGCTTTTGATGTTAGCCATTCTGACAGGTTTGAGATATTACCTCATTGTCCTTTGGATTTACATTTTCCTGATGATGGGTGATGGTGAACATCTTTTCACGGGACTGTTGGCCATTTGTATTTCTTCTTTGGAGAAATGTCTGTCCATGTCCTCTGCCTATTTTTTAACTGGATTATTTGTTTTTTGGGGGGTCGAGTAGTATCAGTTGTATATGTTTTGGACACTATCCCTTTATTGCATATGATCTTTGCAAATATCTTCTCCATTTGAGTAGGTTGTCTTATTATTTTTACATTTTCATTGTTCTTCTGCCGTGTGGAAACTTTTTATTTTGCTGTATTCCCAATAGTTTATTTTTGCTTTCATTTCCTTTGCCTCAGGTCACAGTCTAGAAAAACGTTGGTATGGTCCATGTCAAGAAGTTACTGTCTTCCCTCCTGTAGGATTTTTATGGATTCAGGTCTCATATTGAGGTCTTGAAACTGTTTTGTGTTTGTCTTTATTGTGTAAGAAAGCAGTCTAATTTCATTCTTTTGTGCGTAGCTGTCTAGTTTTCCCAACACCATTTGTTGTAGAGAATGTCCTTTTCCCTTTTGATATCGTTGCTTGCTTTGTGGAAGATTCATGGACCACATAATTGTGGGTTTCTGTCTGAACTTGTATCCTGTTCCTTTGGTCGCTGTGTCTATTTTTGTGCCGTACTGTCTTGTTAGGATGACTGCAGCTTTGTAGTATAACGTGAAATCTGAAATTGTGAGTCCTCCAGCTTTGTTTTTCTTTTCCACATTGCACTGGCTGTTCGGAATCTTTAGTGGTTCCATACAAATGTTTAGGATTGTTTATTCAAAGTCTTTTGTTCTTTAATTTAAATTCAGTTAGCCAACTTACAGTACATCATTAGTTTCAAATGTAGTCTTCAATAAATTTTCAGTTGTGTGTAACACCCAGTGCTCATTGTATCGTGTGACCTCCTTAATGCTACTCACCCAGTTACATCCCCCCCAACTTCTCCTCCCACATTCATCAGTGTCTTGCGATAGTTATGAGTCTATCATGGGTTTTCTCCCTCTCTGATGACTTCCCATTCTATTTTCCCTTCCTTCCCCTATGGTCTTCTTCCTTGTTTCTGATATTCCACATAGGAGTGAAAGCATATGATCATTGTCTTTCTTTCATTGACTTATTCCACTCAGCATAATACCCTCCAGCTCCACCCAGGTCGGTGTGATGGTAAGTATTCATCCTTTCTGATGGCTGAGTAATATTCCATTATATATATGATCCACATCTTCTTTATCCATTCATCTATCCATGCTCATCTGCACTCCTTCCACAGTTTGTCTATTATGGATATTGCTGCTATGAACACTGGGGTGCATGTGTCCCTTCTTCACTACCTCTGCCTCTTTGGGGTAAATACCCAGTAGTGCAATTCCTGGGACATAGGGTAGCTATATTTATAACTTCTTGAGGAAACTCTGTACCATTTTCAATAGTGGTTGTACCGGACTGCATTCGTATAGGGGTGTAAGAGGGTTCCCATTTCTCCACATCCTCTCCAACATGTATAGTTTCATGTCTTCTTATTTTTAGATATTCGGCCTCGTGTTATATGGCATTTATAGGGGTTTAGATTTGCATTTCCCTAAAGCCAAGTGATATGAAGCATTTCTGCATGTATCTTTTGGTCACCAGTACGTTGTCATCAGTGAAGTGACTTCCCATTTTAATCCATCTCAAGACCTAAAGCTGGGTAAGGCTCTGAAGCTGGATGATGCCATTGGTTGGAAGTGTGGAGAATTTCAAAAGATCTCCATGGAGAGCAAGTTTAAAGGTCAGTGTGAAGCTACTAATTGGATCCGGGGAGATCTCTGAAAGTGGGGGTTGCCTGGGATGGGCTGAGGGGGGCCCTCCGATTTTCCAATGAATCCTTTCTACAGCCCCAAATGGGCAGTTTCCTGCCGTGGGGCAGGCTGATTCCTCTAGTCGTGCAGAGGTGAGCCCAATGCCTGGTGCCTTGGAGGCAGGCAAACGGGGAGGGACCCTCAGCTGAGGACCCAGGGTTAGGTTAGGCCTCAAGAGACAGCAGGTCCGAACTGCCCAGTGCTCAGAGAACTCCCCGGCCGAGTGACATGATGGCACAATGGCCGGTGAGTGTGAGCCTTGGGGTTTCATCTGGAAGGGCCCACAAAGTTCGGGGTACACCTGAAGGGGCTCTCAGCGGGTGCCCCAATTCTCTTGCCCTGAATGCTCTGTTGTTCCCCAAAATGGTGGAGTTAACTGTGGGCTGCAGGCTGAGTCCTACGGTGGGGCTTGGGTGTCCCCAATCCCCCGGAGTGTGGTGCCAGGACCCTAGGGAGGGACCCCTCTGTGGCCAACCTAGGGTAAGGGTTAGGGTCCAGGAGCCCAGCAGGGACAATCTGCAAGCTGTGCGGCGAGCTCTGTGGAGGGCTGAGAGGAGGCCATGGGCGAGGGTGAGAATGGGCCTCAGGGTTGGGGAACGGGGGGGGGGCTGCCAAAGGTAGGGATGGGCTCCGGGGGCCTCCCCAAGTTCTCGTGCCCTGTAGGCTCCGTAGAGCCCCAAGGGGCACGTTTTCCTGTCGGGTGGCAAGCTGAGTCCTGCGGTGGGGCACAGATATCCCAATTCCCCAGGTCTGCGGTGTAAGGCTCCTGGGGAGACCCCCAAACCTGCGGCCAGGCTAGGGCTAGCGTTAGGCCCCAGGAGCCCCTCAAGCCCAATCTGCTGGCTGTATGTCGAGCTACACAGGCTTAGGTGAGGGTGTGGGGAGGGTGAGCGTGGGCCTCAGGGTTGGGGTGCGGGTGGCCGCCGATGTTCGCTGGTGGCTCAGGAGGGCCCTCCTGGTTCTCCCGCCCTGAATGTTCTATGGCCTCCCAAGGTGCACGGTTTCCTGGAGGGTGGCAGACTGAGTCCTGCTGTGGGGCTCAGGTGTACTGAGTCCCCGCAACTGTGGCTCCAGGCTCCTGGGGAGGGGCCCCTCCACAGATGAACTAGGGTTATGGTTGGGGCCCAGGAACCCCGCAGGCCAGGTCTGCCCACTATGTGGTGAGCTCTGCCGCGGGCTGAGGTGAGGGTGCGGGGTGGGGTGAGCATGGGCTTCAAGGTTGAGTTTAGGGATCGCCGAAGTTCGCCGGGGGCTCTGGGGGCCCTCCTGGTTCTCTCACCCTGAATGCTCCACAGCCTCCCAAGGGGCACGGTTTCCTGCGGGCTGGCAGGCTTTGTCCTGCAATTAGACTCAGGTGTCCCCAGTCCCTGGGGCTGCGGCACCGGGCCCCAGGGGAGGGGCCCTACCCAGCCGAACTAGGGTCAGGTCTAGGTCCCAGGAACCCGGCAGGCCTGATCTGCCGGCTCTGCGACGAGCTCAGTGGCAAGCTGAAGGGAAGGTGTGGGGCGGGATGAGCGTGGGCCTCAGGGTTGGGGTGTAGGGGGTCGCCGAGGATCACTGGGGGCTCAGGGGGGCCCTACCAGTTCTCATGCAGGGAATGCTCTGTGGCGCCCCAAGGGGCATGGTTTCCTGAGGGGTGGCAGGCTGAGTCCCGTGGTGGGGCTCAGGTGTACCCAATCCCCGGGGTTAGGGTACGGATTAGGGTATGGGTTAAGGTTAGGGTATGGGTTACGGTTAGGGTATGGGTGAGGGTAGGGGTTAGGGATAGGGTAAGGAGAGGGTACTGATTAGGGTTGGGTTTAGGGGTTACAGGTTGGAGGTTATGGGTTAGGGTACAGATTAGGGTTTAGGGTATGGGTTAGGGTTTAGGGTTTCGGTTTAGGGTTAGGGTTAGGGTTAGGGTACGGGTTAGGGTGCGCATTAGGGTACAGTTTAGGGTACAGGTTAGGGTACGGTTTAGGGTAAGTGTTGGCGTACCGATTTGTGTATGGTTTAGGGTACGGATTAGGGTTAGGGTACAGTTTAGGGTTATGGTACAGGTTAGGTTACGGTGTAGGTTTAGGGTTAGGGTACGGGTTAGGGAACGTGTTAGGGATAGGTATAGGGTACGGGTTAGGGTTAGGGTATGGGTTAGTGTCTGAGTTAGGGATAAGGGACGGGTTAGGGTATGGGTTATGGTACGGGTTAGGGTATGGGTTAAGGTTAAGGTAAAGGTACTGGTTAGGGTTAGGGTACGGGTTACGGTTTAGGGTTTAGGGTTACAGTTAGGGTATGGGTTAGGGTTAGGTTTCGGGTAGGGTTAGGGTACGGGTTATGGTACGAGTTAGGGTATGGGTTAAGGTCAGGATTTAGGGTTAAGGTTAGGGTTCGGGTTAGGGTACTTGTTAGGGTTACGGTTAGGTTTAGGGTATGGTTTAAGTTACAGGTTAGGGTACAGTTTACGGTTAAGGTTAGGGTACGGGTTAAGGGTACGGGTTAGAGTACGTGTTAGGGTTATGGTTAGGGTTAGGGTACAGGTTAGGGTTAGGGTTAGGGTACGGGTTAGAGTTAGGGTTAGAGTATGGGTTAGGGTCCGGGTTAGTGTTAGGTTTAGGGTTAGGTTAGGGTTAGGGTAAGGATTAGGGGTTAGGGTTAGGTTTAGGTTAGGGGTTAAGGTTTAGGGTTTAAGGTTAGGCGTTAGGGTTTAGGGTTAGGGTTAGACCCCAGTAGGCCAGCAGGACTGATGCGCCGGCTGTGCGGCGAGCGGAGGAGTGGGCCGAGGTGAGGGTGCTGGCGAGTGGGAGTATGGTATCCAGTGTTTTGGCGCCGGGGGCCTTTTAACGTCGCTAGAGGCTCGGAGGGCCCTGCTCTTTCTCCCGCCCTGAATGACCAGTGGAGCCCCTAGCAGCCCGGGTGGTGGCGGGGTGGCAGTGTGAGTCTGGCACTGCGGTTTGGGGGTCCCCAATGCCGTGTGTTGTAGCGCAAGGCCCTTTGGGAGTGGCCCCTCTGGGCCGTCCTAGGGTTAGTGTTAGCAACCAGGAGTCCAGCAGGCATGATCCACCATCTGTGTGGTAGCGGAGGACTGGATCAAGGTGAAGGCGCCGGCGTGCTGGAATGTGAGCCCAAGAATTTTGGCGCGGGGGGCCTCTGAAGGTCTCTGGGGGCTAGGAGGGCCTTGCCCGTTCTCCCACCCTGAATGAACGGCGGCGCCCCTAGCAGCCCGGGTGGCGGCGGGTCGGCAAAGTGAGTCCTGGCTGGGGCTCGGGGGTCCCCAATCCCAAGCGTTGCGGCACCAGGACCCTTGGGAGGGGCCCCATGGGGTCCGACCTAGGGTTAGGGTTAGCCCCCAGGAGGCCGGCAGGCCCGATCCGCCCGCTGTGCATGGAGTGGAGGGGCGGGCCAAGGTGAGGGTGCTGGGGAGCGGGAGCTTGGGAGCCCACGTTTTTGCGTGGGGGGCCTTCGAAGGTCAGCGGGGGCTCGGAGGTCCCTGCCCGTTCTCCTGTCCTGATTGACCGGTGGTCCCCTAGTGGCTTGGGTGCCTGAAGGGCAGCAGGGTGAGTCCGGCACTTGAACACGGGGTCCCCATCCCCAGCGTTGTGACGCCAGGCCCCTTGGGAAGGGCCCCTCGGGGGCCGACCTATGGTTAGGGTTAGCCCCCAGGAGCCACGCAGGCCGGATACACCACCTGTGCATCGAGCGGAGAGTTGGGCCGAGGTGAGAGTGCTGGTGAACATGAGCCTGGGCCCAAGCGTTTTTGTTCTGGGCGCCTTTGAAGGTCGGCGGGGGTTCAGAGGGCCCTGCCAGTTCTCCCACTCTGAATGAATGGCGGCGCCCCTAGCGGCCCGTGTGGGGTGGAGCGGCAGCGTGCATCCGGCGCTGGGGCTTGGGGGTCCCCAATCCCAGGCGTTGTGGCTCCAGGCCTCTTAGGATGAGACCCTCAGGGGCCGTCCTAGGGTTAGAGTTAGCGCCCAGGAGGCCGGCAGGCCCGAGTCGCTGGCTGTGCGAGGAGCGGAGGTGCGGGCCGAGTTGAGGGTGCTGGTGAACATGAGCCTGGGCCCAAGTGTTTTGATTCGGGGAGACTTGGAACATAGGTGGGGGCTCGGAGATCCCTGCCCCTTCTCCCACCCTGAATGAACGGTGGCGCCCCTAGCGGCCCGTGTGGGGCGGAGCAGCAGCGTGCATCTGGCGCTGGGGCTTGGGGGTCCCCAATCCCCGGCGTTGTGGCGCCAGGCCCCTTGGGAGAGGCCCCTCTGGTGCAACCTAGGGTTAGGTTTAGCCCCCAGGAGGCCAGCAGGCCCTATTCGCCAGCTGTGTGGAGAGTGGAGTGGCGGACCGAGGAGAGGGCGCTGGTGAGTGGGAGGGTGGGCCTGGGTGTTTTTGCGCGGGGGGGGCCTTCGAAGGTCGCTGTGTCTCCAAGGGCCCTGCCTGTTATCCCGACCTGAATGAACGGCAACACCCCAGGCCCCCGGGTGGCGGCTGGGCAGCAGGGTGAGTCAGGTGCTGAGGTTCGGGGTCCCCAATCCCCGGCGTTGCGTCGCCAAGCCCCTTGGGAGGGGACCCTTGGGGATCATGTAGGGTTATGGTTAACCCCAGGAGGCCGGTGGACCTGATCAGCTGCTGTGCGGCACGCGGAGGTTTGGGACGAGGTGAGGGCACTGGCGAGACTGAGCATGAGCAAAGAGTTAGTGTTTGCGGGGGCTCCGAGGACCTGCCCGTTCTCCCGCTCAGAATGACCGGTGGGGCCCCTAGCGGCAGGGGTGGATGAAGGGCAGCAGGGTGAGTCCACACTTGGGCTTGGGGTCCCCATCCCCGGCGTTGCGGCACAAGGCCACTTGGGAAGGGCCCCTCGGGGGCCGACCTACAGTTAGGTTTAGCCCCCAGGAGGCCAGCAGTCCCGGTACACCACCTGGGCGTCGAGCGGAGAGTTGGGTTAAGGTGAGGGTGCTGGTGAACATGAGCCTGGGCCCAAGCGTTTTGGTTCGGGGCGCCTTCGAAGGTGGGCGGGGGTTCGGAGGGCCCTGGCAGTTCTCCCACCATGAGTGAATGGCGGCGCCCCTGGCGGCCCGTCTGAGGCGGGGCGGCAGGGTGCATCCGGTGCTGGGGCTTGTGGGTCCCCAATCCCTGGCGTTGCGATGCCAGGCCCCTTGGGAAGGGCCCCTCGGGGGCCGACCTATGCTTAGGGTTAGCCCCCAGGAGGCCAGCAGGCCTGATCAGCTGGCTGTGCGGTGTGCGGAGACGTGGTCCGAGGTGAGGGCACTGGCGAGCGGGAGCGTGGGCCCGGGCGTTTTGGCACGGTGGGCCTTTGAAGGTCGCCGTATCTCAGAGCGCCCTGCCCATTCTCCCACCCTGAATGAACGGCAGCACCCCAAGCCCCCGGGTGGTGGCTGGGCGCCAGGGTGAGTCCTGTGCTGAGCCTTGGGGTCCCCAATCCCCACTGTTGCGGAGTCAGGCCCCTTGGGAGGGGCTCCTCCTGGGCCGACCTAGGGTTAGAGTTAGCACCCAGGAGGCCGGCAGGCCCAATCCTCTGGCTGGACGGCGAGAGGTGCGTGGGCCCAGGTAAAGGCTCTGGCGAGCAGAAGCATGGGTCCCTGTATTTTGGCGCAGGAGGCTTCAAATGTTGCTGGTTTCTCCAGGGCCCTGTCAGTTCTCCTGCCCTAAATGACTGGCGGCGCCCCTAGTGGCCCGGGTGGCAGCGTTGTGGGAGGGTGAGTCTGGCTCTGGGGCTTGGGGTCCCAGATCCCCGGTGTAGTGGCACCAGGACCCTTGGGAGGGGCCCCTGGGGGGCCGACGTAGGGTTAGGGTTACCCCAAGGAGACCATGAGGCCTAATCCGCACGCTGTGAGGTGAGCAGAGGTGTGGGCTGAGGTGAGGGCACTGGGGAGCGGGAGCGTGGGCAGCAGCCTTTTGGGGCGGGGAGCCTTTGAAGGTCACTGGTGGCTTGGAAGGCCCTGCCCTTCTCTCACCCTCTATGACCGGCGGCGCCCCTAGCGGCCTGGGTGGGGACAGTGCGGCAGGGTGAGTCTGGCTCTGGGGCTCTGAGTCACCAATCCCCAGCGTTGCAGAGCTAGGACGCTTGGGATGTCCCCTCAGGGCTGACCTAGGGTTTTGGTTAGCTGCCAGGAGCCCGGCAGGCCCTATCCACCGGCTCTGAAGCAAGCGGAGGGGCGGGCCGAGGTGAGGGCGCTGGTGAGCAGTATTCTGGGAGCCAACGTTTTTGCGCGGGGAGACTTCAAAGGTCAGCGTGGGCTCGGAGGGCCCTGCCCGATCTCCTGCCCTGATTGACTGGCGGGGCCTCTAGCGGCTCGGGTGGCTGAAGGGCAGCAGGGTGAGTCCGGCACATGGGCTCGGGGTCCCCATACCGAGCGTTGCGACGCCAGGCCCCTTGGGAAGGGCCCCTCGGGGGCCGACCTATGGTTAGGGTTAGCCTCCTGGAGCCCCGCAGGCCCGATACACCACCTGTGCGTCGAGGGGAGAGCTGGGCCGAGGTGAGAGTGCTGGTGAACATGAGCCTGGGCCCTAGCGTTTTGGTTCCGGGCGCCTTCGAAGGTGGGCGGGGGTTCGGAGGGCCCTGCCAGTTCTCCCACCATGAGTGAATGGCGGCGCCCCTAGCGGCCCGTCTGAGGCGGGGCGGCAGGGTGCATCCGGTGCTGGGGCTTGTGGGTCCCCAATCCCCGGCGTTGCGATGCCAGGCCCCTTGGGAAGGGCCCCTCGGGGGCCGACCTATGCTTAGGGTTAGCCCCCAGGAGGCCAGCAGGCCTGATTGGCTGGCTGTGCGGTGTGCGGAGACGCGGTCCGAGGTGAGGGCGCTGGCGAGCGGAAGCGTGGACCCGGGCGTTTTGGCGCGGTGGGCCTTTGAAGGTCGCCCTGTCTCAGAGAGCCCTGCCCATTCTCCCACCCTGAATGAATGGCAGCATCCCAAGCCCCCGGGTGGTGGCTGGGCGCCAGGGTGAGTCCTGTGCTGAGCCTTGGAGTCCCCAATCCCCACTGTTGCGGCGCCAGGCCCCTTGAGAGGGGCTCCTTCTGGGCCGACCTAGGGTTAGAGTTAGCACCCAGGAGGCCGGCAGGCCCAATCCTATGCCTGGGCGGTGAGAGGTGCGCGGGCCCAGGTAAAGGCTCTGGCGAGCAGAAGCATGGGTCCCTGCATTTTGGCGCGGGAGTCTTCAAATGTTGCTGGTTTCCTTAGGGCCCTGTCAGTTCTCCCGCCCTGAATGACCGGCGGCGCCCGTAGCGGCCCGGGTGGCAGCGTTGTGGGAGGGTGAGTCTGGCTCTGGGGCTTCGGGTCCCAGATCCCAGGCGTACGGGCACCAGGACCCTTGGGAGGGGCCCCTGGGGGGCCGACCTAGGGTTAGGGTTAGCCCCAAGGAGACCGTGAGGCCCAATCTGCACGCTGTGAGGCGAGCAGAGGTGTGGGCCGAGGTGAGGGCACTGGGGAGCGGGAGCGTGGGCACCAGCGTTTTGGCGCGGGGAGCCTTTGGAGGTCACCGGTGGCTTGGAAGGCCCTGACTTTCTCTAACCCTCTATGACCAGCGGCGCCCCTAGCGGCCTGGGTGGGGACAGTGCGGCAGGGTGAGTCTGGCTCTGGGGCTCTGACTCACCAATCCCCAGCATAGCAGAGCCAGGCCCCTTGGGATGTCCCCTCAGGGCCGACCTAGGGTTTTGGTTAGCTGCCAGGAGCCCGGCAGGCCCTATCCACCGGCTCTGAAGCAAGCGGAGGGGCGGGCCGAGGTGAGGGCGCTGGCGAGCAGGATCCTGGGAGCCAACGTTTTTGCGCGGGGAGCCTTCAAAGGTCAGCGTGGGCTCGGAGGGCCCTCCAGTTCTCCCACCCTGAATGAATGGCGGCGCCCCTAGCGGCCCGTGTGGGGTGGGGCGGCAGCGTGCATCCGGCGCTGGGGCCTGGGGGTCCCCAATCCCCGGAGTTGCGGCTCCAGGCCCCTTAGGAAGGGAGCTTCAGGGGCTGTCCTAGGGTTAGGGTTAGCGCCCAGGAGGCCGGCAGGCCCGAGTCGCCTGCTGTGCGAGGAGCGGAGGTGCGGGCCAGGTTGAGGGCGATGCCCAGCAGGAGGGTGGTCCCCAGCATTTTGGCGCCCTGGGCCTTCGAATGTTGCCATGGCTCGGAGGGCCCTGCCCTTTCTCCTGCCCTGAATAACCAGCGACGGCCCTAGCGGCTCCGTTGGCAGTGGGGCGGCAGGGTGAGTCCCGCGCTGGGGCTTGGGGATCCCCAATCCCCAGCGTTGCGGGGCCAGGCCCCTTGGGAGGGGCTCCTCGTGGGCCGACCTAGGGTTAGAGTTAGCACCCAGGAGGCCGGCAGGCCCAATCCTCTGGCTGGGCGGCGAGAGGTGGGTGGGCATAGGTAAAGGCGCTGGCGAGCGGGAGCCTGGGCCCCTGCATTTTGGCGCGGGAGGCTTCAGATGTCTCCGGTTTCTCCAGGGCCCTGTCCCTTCTCCCGCCGTGAATGACTGGCGGCGCCCCTTGTGGCATGGGTGGTGGGGTTGCGGCAGGGTGAGTCTGGCTCTGGGGCTTGGGGTCCCCGATCCCTGGTGTAGCGGCACCAGGACCCTTGGGAGGGGCCCCTGGGGGGCCGACCTAGGGTTCGGATTAGCCCCCAGGAGGCCAGCAGGCCCTATCTGCCCGCTGTGTGGCGAGTAGAAGGGCGGGCCGAGGTGAGGGCGCTGGGGAGTGGGAGCGTGGGCACCAGCGTTTTGGTGTGGGGAGCCTTTGAAGGTCACCATGGGCTCAGAAGTCCCTGCCCCTTCTCTCTCCCTGAATGACCAGCGACGCCGCTAGCGGCTCCGTTGGCGGTGGGGTGGCAGGGTGAATCCCACGCTGCGGCTCGGGGATCCCCAATCCCCGTTGTTGCAGCGCCAGGCCCCTTGGGAGGGGCCCCTTGGGTGCGACCTAGTGTTAGGGTTAGCACCCAGGAGGCCGGCAGGCCCGATTCGCCAGCTGTACGGCGAGCGGAGTGTCGGGCGGAGGTGAGGCCACTGGCAAGCAGGAGCCCGGGCCCAGGAGTTTTCGCGGGGGGGTCCTTCGAAGGTTGCCGAGTGCTCGAAGTGCCGTACACGTTCTTCCGCCCTGAATGACAGGCGGCTACCCTAGCGGCCCAGTTAGAGGAGGGGTGGTAGGGTGAGTCTGGCGCTGGGGCTCGGGGTCCCCAGTCCTCGGCGTTGGGGTGCCAGTCCCCTTCGGAAGGGCTCTAGGGGGCCGACCAAGCATTACTGTTAGCCCACAGGAGGCCGGCAGACCCAATCCACCGGCTGTGCGGCGAGCGGAGGGGCGGACCGAGGTGAGGGCACTGGGGAACGGAAGTGTTGGGTGAAGCGTTTTGCCTGGGGGGGCTTTCGAAGGTCGTTGGGGACTTGGAGGGCCCTGCCTGTTCTTCCTCCCTAAATGACCATAGGGGCCCCTAGCGGCCCCGGTGGCAGTGGAGCAGCAAAGTGAGTCCGGAGCTGCTGCTCGGGGGTCACCAATCCCCAGCATTGCAGCCCCAGGCCTCTTGGGAGGGCCCCCTCAGGTGCCGACCTAGGGTTAGGGTTACCCCCAGGAGGCCGGGAAGCCCGGTCTGCCGGCTGTGTGGCGAGCGGAGGGGCAGGTTGAGATGAGGGCGTTGGCGAGTGGGAATGTGGGACCAAAGTTTTAGAGGGAGGGTCCTAGAAGGTCGCCAGGGGCTCAGAGGGTCCTGCCCGTTCTCCCTCCCTGAATGACCGACGGTGCCCCTCACAGTACTGGTGGCAGCGGGGCAGCAGGGTGAGTCTGGCACTGGGTCTCGGGGGTCCCCAATGCCCGGCGTTGTGTCGCCAGGACCTTGGGAAGGGCCATTTGGGGGTCGACCTTGGGTTAAGTTAGCCCCCAGGAGGCCCACAGGCCCGATCCGCCAGCTATGCGGCGAGCGGAGGGGTGGTGCAAGGTATGGGCACAGGCGAGCAGGAGCTTGGGCCCAATCGTTTTGGCACGGGGGTCTTCGAAGGTCACCAGGGCCTTGGAGGGCCCTGCCTGTTTTCCCGCCCTGAATGACTGATGGTGCTCCTAGCAACCGGGGTGGCGGCGGGGTGCCACGGTTAGTCCCGCGCTGGGGCTCGGGGTCAGCAATCCCAGCCGTTGTGGCGCCAGGCCCCATCAGAGGGGCCCCTCGGGGGCTGACCTAGGGTTAGGTTTAGCCACCAGAAGCCCGGCGGGCCTGATCCACTGGCTATCCGGTGAGCGGAGGGGCAGGACAAAGTGAGGGCGCTGGCATGCGGGAGCCTGGGTTCAAGCGTTTTGGCGCGGGGTATCTTTGAAGTTTGCCGGGGGCTCAAAGGGCCCTGCCCGTTTTCCAGCCTTGAATATCCAGCGGCAACCCTAGTGGCCCGGGTGGCGGCGGGGCGGCAGGGTGAGTCCGGCGCTGGGGCACGGGGTTCCCCAATCCCCGGCGTTATGGCGCCAGGCCCCTTGGGAGGGGCCCTTTGAGGACAGAACTAGGGTTAGGGTTAGCCCCCAGTAGGCCAGCAGGCCCTATCCGCCAGCTGTGCGTTGAGCGGAGGGGTGGGCCGAGGTGAGGGCTCTGGAGAGCGGGAGCGAGGGCCCAAGCGTTTTGGCGTGGGGGGACTTCGATGGTTGCCGGGGGCTCGGAGGGCCTTGCACATTCTGTCACCGTGAATGACCGGCGGCGCCCCTACCAGCCCGGGTGGCAGCGGGGCAGTAGGGTGAGTCTGGCGCTGGGGATCGGGGGTTCCCGATCCCCAGCATTGCTGCGCCAGGCCCCTTGGGAAGGGCCCCTAGTGGGCCAAGCTAGGAATAGGGATAGTCCCCAGGAGGCCGGCAGGCCCGATCCGCTGGCTGTGAGTCTAGCGGAGGGACGGGCCAAGGTGAGGGCGCTGGCGCGTGGGAGCATGGGCCCAAGCGTTTTGGCGCGGGGGGCCTTCGAAAGTTGCCTGGGGCTCAGAGGGCCCTGCCCCTTCTCCCGCCCTGAATGACCAATGGCACCCCTAGCGGACCGTGTGGCAACGGGGCAGCAGGGTGACTCTGGCGCTGGGGCTTGGGGGTCCACAATCCCTGGCGTTGCGGCGCCAGGTGCCTTGGGAGGGGCCCCTCATGGGCTGACCTATGGTTAGGGTTAGCCCCCAGGAAGCCAGCAGGCCTGATCGGCCAGCTTTGCGGTGAGCGGAGGGGCAGGCCGAGGTGAGGGCGCTGACAAGTGGGAGTGTGGGCACAAGCGTTTTGTTGAGGGGGGCCTTCAAAGGTCGCCCGTGGCTCGGAGGGCCCTTCCTGTTCTCACGCCCTGAATGACCGATGGTGCCGCTAGCGGCCCGTGTGGCGGGGGGGCGGCATGGTGAGTCCGGCTCTGTGGCTCAGGGGTCAGCAATCCCAGGCGTTGTCGTGCCAGGCCCCATTGGACTGGCCCCTCGGGGGACGACCTAGGGTTAGGGTTAGCCCCCAGGAGGCCGGCAGGTCCCATCCGCCAGCTGTGCGGCGAGTGGAGGGGTGGGCCGAGTGAGGGCGCTGGCGAGCGGGAGCGTGGGCCGAAGCATTTTGTCGCGGGGGTCCTTCAAAGGTCTCCAGGGGCTCAGAGGGCCCTATCTGTTCTCCCGCCCTGAAGGACAATTGGCTCCCCTAGTGGCCCGGGTGTGGCGGGGCAGCAAGGTGAGTCCGGCCCTGGGGCTCAGGAGTCCTCAATCCCTGGCGTTGCAGCGCCATGCCCCTTGGGATGGGCCCCTAGGGGGCCTACCTAGGGTTAGGGTTATCCACCAGGAGTCTGGGAGGCCCAATCCGCCAGCTGTGCAGCGAGCGGAGTGGCGGACTGAGGTAAGGGCACAGGTGAGCGGGAGCGTGGGCCCAAAGCGTTTTGGTGCGGGGGGCCTTCAAAAGTCTCCGGTGGCTCGGAGGGCCCTGCCCGTTCTCCCTCCCTGAATGACTGGCGGTGCCCCTAGCGGCCCAGGGGGCGGTAGGGCGGGAGGGTGAGTCTGGCGCTGGGGCTCGGGAGTCCCCTATCCCAGGTATTGTGGCAATAGGAACCTGGGATGGGCCCCTCGGGGGCCCACCAAAGGTTAGGGTAACACCCAGGAGGCTGGCAGTCCCGATCCACAAGCTGTGCAGCGAGCGGAGGGGCGGACCGAGATAAGGGCACAGGGAGCTGGAGCATGGGCCCAAGCGTTTTGGCACGGGGGGGCCTTCGAAGGTCGCCAGGGGCTCGGAGGGATCTGCCCGTACTCCCTCCCTGAATGACCGACGGTGCTCCTAGCGGCCCGGGTGGCGGCAGGGCAACACAGTGAGTCCAGCGCTGGGGTTCGGGGGTCCCCAATACCCAGGGTTGCGGCGCCAGGCCCCTTGGGATGGGCCCCTCGAGGGCCGACCTAGGGTTAGGCTTAGGCCCCAGGAGGTCGGCAGTCCCTATCATCCGGGTGTGCAGCGAAGGGTGGGCCGAGGTGAGGGCGCTAGCAAGTGGGAGCGTGTGTCCAAACGTTTTGGTGCGGGGGGCCTTCAAAGGTCGCCGGAGGCTCGGAGGGCCCTGCCCGTTCTCCCGCCCTGAATGACCGGCGGCACCCCTAGTGGCCCGGGTAGCAGCGGGGTGACACGGTGAGTCCGGCACTGGGGCACGGGGGTCCCCAATGCCCTGTGTTGCGGAGCCAGGCCCCTTGGGATATGCCCCTCGGGGGCCGACCTATGGTTAGGGTTAGCCCCTAGGAGTCCAGCGGGCCTGATCCGCCCGCTGTTTGGAGAGCGGAGGGGCGGGCCGAGGTGAGGGCGCTGGCGAGCGGCAGCATTGGCCCAAGCGTTTTGGCATGGGGTCCTTCGAAAGTCGCTGGGGGCTCGGAGGGCCCCGCCCGTACTCCCACCCTGAATGACCGGCAGCGCCACTAGCGGCCCGCGTGGCGGCAGGGTGGCACGGTTAGTCCAGCGCTGGGGCTCGGGTGTCAGCAATCCCAGGCGTTGTGGCGCCAGGCCCCATCGGACGGGCCCCTCGAGGGCCGACCTAGGGTTAGGGTTAGCCCACAGGAGGCCTGCAGGCCTCATCAGCCGGTTGTGCGGTGAGCGGAGGGGAGGGCCAAGGTGATGGTGCTGGCGATGGGGAAGTTGGGCCCAAGCGTTTTAGCGAGGGAGGTATTCGAAGGTTGCCTGGGGCTCAGAGGGCCCTGCCCCTTCTCCCTCCTTGAATGACCGGTGGTGCCCCTACCATCCCACTTGGCGGTGGGGCAGCAGGGAGAGTCTGGCGCTGGGGCTCGGGTGTCCCCAATCCCCGGTGTTGCGGCGCAAGGCTCCTTGGGCGGGGCCCCTCGTGGGCCGACCAAGTGTTAGGGTTAGCCCCCAGGATGCCGACAGGCCTGATCTACAGCCTGTGCGGCAAGTGGAGGAGTGGGCTAAGATGTGGGTGCTGGGGAGCAGGAGCGTGGGCCCAAGCATTTTCGCAAGTGCGGCCTTCAAATGTCGCCAGGGGCTTGAAGGTCCCTGCCTGTTCTCCCGCACTGAATGACTGGTGGCGCCCCTAGCGGCTCCGGTGGTGTCGGGTCGGCAGGGTGAGTCCAGCGCTGGAGCTCGGGGTCCCCAAAATCCGGCGTTGCTGCGCCAGGCCCCTTGGGAAGGCCCGCTCGGGGGTCGACCTAGGGTTAGGGTTACCCCCAGGAGGCCAGTAGGCCCGATCTGCCAGCTGTGCGACGAGCGGAGGGGCGGGCTGAGATGAGAGCACTGGCCAGCGGGGAATGTGGGCCCAAGCATTTTGGCACGAGGCGCCTTCAAAGGTCACCAGGGGCTTGGAGGGCCCTGCCCATTCTCCTGCTCTGAATGACCGACGGCATCCCTTGTGGCCCAGTTGGCAGTGGGGCGGCAGGGAGAGTGTGGCACTGGGGCTCGGGGTTCCCCAATCCCCGGCTTTGCGGCGCCAGGGCCTTTGGGAGGGACCCCTTGGGGACGGACCTAGGGTTAGGTTTAGCCCCCGGGAGGCCGGCAGGCCCGATCTGCCGGCTGTGTGGCGAGCGGAGGGGCGGGCCGAGATGAGGGTGCTGGCGAGCGGGAACATGGGCCCAAGCGTTTTGGCGCGAGTAGCCTTCGAAGGTCGCCAGGGGCTAAGGGGGCCTTGCCCGTTCTCCCTCCCTGAATGACCAGCAGCGCCTCTACCAGCCTGGTTGGTGGCGGGGAAGCAAGGTGAGTCCGGTGCTGGGGCTCAGGGGTCCACAATCCCCGGCATTGCAGCAGCAGGTGCCTTGGGAGGGGCCCCTCGTGGGCCAATCTAGGGTTAGGGTTAGCCCCCAGGAGACCGTCAGGCCAGATCAGCCAGCTTTGCGGTGAGTGGAGGGGCGGGCTGAGGTGAGGGCGCTGACAAGCGGTAGCGTGGGCACAAGCGTTTTGATGCGGGGTGCCTTCGAAGGTCGCCCATGGCTCGGAGGGCCCTGCCTGTTCTCACGCCCTGAATGACCGGCGGTGCAGCTAGGGGCCTGGGTGGCAGTGGGGCGGCACAGTGAGTCTGGCGCTGGGGCTCAGTTGTCCCCAATCCCTTGTGTTGCGGCTCCAGGCCCCTTGGGATGGGCCCCTAGGGGGCCTACATGGGGTTAGGGTTAGCCCCCAGGAGGCTGGGAGGCCCAATCCGCTGGCTGTGCGGTGAGCGGAGGGGCAGGCCGAGGTAAGGGCGATGGCGAGTGGGAGCGTGGTCCCAAGCGCTTTGGCGCGGGGGGCCTTCGAAAGTCGCTGGGGGCTTGGAGGGCCCTGCCGTTCTCCCGCCCTGAATGACCGGTGGTGCCCCTTGTGGCCCAGGTGGCGGTGGGGGCATGGTGAGTCTGGCGCTGGGGCTCAGGAGTCCCCAATACTCGTCATTGCGGTGCCAGGCCCCTTGGGAGGGGCCACTAGGGGGTAGGCCTAGGGTTCGGGTTAGCCCCCAGAAGGCCCGCAGGCCCGATCCGCCAGCTGTGCGGCGAGTGGAGGGAAGGGCCGAGGTAAGGGCGCTGGCGAGTGGGAGCGTGGGCCGAAGCGTTTTGTCGTGGGGAGCCTTCAAAGGTCTCCGGGGGCTCAGAGGGCCCTACCCGTTCTCCCGCACTGAATGACCGGCGGCTCCCCTAGCAGCCTGGGTGGTGGCGGAGCTGCAGGGTGAGTCCGGCGCTGGGGCTCGGGAGTCCTCAATCCCTGGCGTTGCAGCGCCATGCCCCTTGGGATGGGCCCCTAGGGGGCCTACCTAGGGTTAGGGTTATCCACCAGGAGTCTGGGAGGCCCGATCCGTCAGCTGTGCGGCGAGCGGAGTGGCGGACTGAGGTAAGGGCACAGGTGAGCGGGAGCGTGGGCCCAAAGCGTTTTAGTGTGGGGGGCCTTCAAAAGTCGCCGGTGGCTCGGAGGGCCCTGCCCGTTCTCCCTCCCTGAATGACTGGCGGTGCCCCTAGCGGCCCAGGGAGCGGTAGGGCGGGAGGGTGAGTCCGGCGCTGGGGCTCGGGGGTCCCCTATCCCCGGTATTGTGGCAATAGGAACCTGGGATGGGCCCCTCGGGGGCCCACCAAAGTTAGGGTAACACCCAGGAGGCTGGCAGTCCCGATCCACAAGCTGTGCAGCGAGCGGAGGGGCGGACCGAGGTAAGGGCACAGGGAGCGGGAGCATGGGCCCAAGGGTTTTGGCGTGGGGGGGCCTTCGAAGGTCGCCAGGGGCTCAGAGGGATCTGCCCGTACTCCCTCCCTGAATGACCGACAGTGCTCCTAGCGGCCCGGGTGGCGGCGGGGCAACACAGTGAGTCCAGCGCTGGGGTTCAGGGGTCCCCAATACCCGGGGTTGCGGCGCCAGGCCTCTTGGGACGGGCCCCTGGAGGGCCGACCTAGGGTTAGGCTTAGGCCCCAGGAGGTCGGCAGTCCCTATCAGCCGGGTGTGCAGCGAAGGGGTGGGCCGAGGTGAGGGCGCTGGCGAGTGGGAGCGTGGGCCGAAGCGTTTTGTCGTGGGGAGCCTTCAAAGGTCTCTGGGGGCTCAGAGGGCCCTACCGGTTCTCCCGCACTGAATGACCGGCGGCTCCCCTAGCGGCCCGGGTGGTGGCTGAGCTGCAGGGTGAGTCCAGCGCTGGGGCTCAGTAGTCCCAAATCCCGGCGTTGCTGCGCCAGGCCCTTTGGGATGGGCCCCTGGGGGGCCTACCTAGGGTTAGGGTTAGCCCCCAGGAGGCTGGGAGGCCTGATCCGTGGGCTGTACGGCGAGAGGAGGGTCAGGCCGAGGTAAGGGCGATGGTGAATGGGAGCGTGTTCCCAAGCGCTTTGAGGCAGGGGGCCTTCGAAAGTCGCTGGGGGCTCGGAGGGCCCTGCCGTTCTCCCGCCCTGAATGACTGGTGGTGCCCCTTGTGGCCCAGGTGGCGGTGGGAGGCATGGTGAGTCCGGCGCTGGGGCTCAGAAGTCCCCAATCCTCCTCATTGCGGCGCCAGGCCCCTTGGGAGGGGCCACTAGGGAGTCGACCTAGGGTTCAGGTTAGCCCCCAGAAGGCCCACAGGCCCCATCCGCCATCTGTGTGGCGAGCTGAGGGGATGGCCGAGGTAAGGGCGCTGGCGAGCAGGAGCGTGGGCCCTAGCGTTTTGGTGCGGGGGGCCTTCGAAGGTCGCTGGAGTCTTGGAGGGCCCTGCCCCTTCTCCCTCCCTGAATGACCGGCGGTGCCCCTAGCGGTCCAGGTGGCGGTAGGGCAGGAGGGTGAGTCGGGCGCTGGGGCTCGGGATTCCCAAATTCCCCGTGTTGGGGCAATAGGAACCTGGGATGGGCCCCTCGGGGGCCCACCAAAGGTTAGGGTAACACCCAGGAGGATGGCAGTCCCAATCCACTGGCTGTGCTGTGAGCGGAGGGGCGGACCGAGGTGAGGGCATAGGCGAGCGGGAGCATGGGCCCAAGCGTTTTGGCGCGGGGGGCCTTCGAATGTCACCAGGGGCTTGGAGGGATCTGCCTGTGCTCCCTCCATGAATGACCGACAGTGCTCCTAGCGGCCCAGGTGGCGGCGGGGCAACATGATGAGTCCGGCACTGGGACTCGGGGGTCCCCAATCCCAGGCATTGCGGTGCCAAGCCCCTATGGAGGGGCCCCTCAGGGGCAAACCTAGGGTTATGGATAGCCTCCAGGAGGAGGGCAGGCCTCATCCACCAGCTCTGCACCGTGCGGGGGGTGGGCCGAGGTGAGGGCGCTGGCAAGCAGGAGCGTGGGAGCCAGAGTTTTTTCGCGGGGGGCCTTCGAACGTTGCAGGGGGATAGGAGGGCCCTGCCCGTTCTCACTTCCTGAATGACTGGCAACGCCCCTAGCGCCCTGGGTACTTGTGGGGTGGCAGAGTGAGTCCAGCACTGGGGCTCGGGGTTCCCAAATCCCCGGCATTGCGGTGCCAGGCTCCTTGGGAGGGGCCTCTCGGGGGCCGACCTAGGGTAAGTGTTAGCCCCCAGGAGTCCAGCAGGCCCGTTCCCCCAGCTCTACAGCAGGCGGAGGGGCAGGCCGAGGTGAAGGTGCTGGCGAGAGGGAGTGTGGGCCCAAGCGTTTTGGCGCGGGGGGCCTTTGAATGTCGCCGGGGCTTGGAGGGCCCTGCCCATTCTCTCGCCCTGAATGACTGGCGGCGCCCTTAGCAGCCCGGGTTGCTGTGGGGCGGCAGGGAGACTTAGGCGCTGGCCTCGGCGGTCCCCAATCCCTGGCGTTGTGGTGCCAGGCCCCTTGGGAAGGGCCCCTTGGGGGCTGACTAGGGTTAGGGTTTGTCCCCAGGAGGACGGCAAGCCCAGCGCTAAGTGGTTCTGGCAATGTAACAAAAATGCCATACACTTATCTGTAAGAAATAACAGTGTACAGGAACCCTCTTAGCCCTAACATCATCCTTTCTGAATATGGAAGCCAGCCCCAAGGTGGTCCTGGAAGTCTGACGAAAGGGCTAAGCACTTTTCTCTGAGTCTCCACACTATGCAGGGAAAGACCAAAGTACATCATCTTTCAGGAGTAGGAAGCATTAATGAAAAGGTTCTGGAATTTCGAGGACTCTGACCCATCCTTATTGGTAATAAACCACCCTGTATGGGAAAACACCTTCAACTCTCATCAGCCTCCTCAATCCTGATTCCAATTCAACTTTGGGTGTGTAGGACTAGGGAAATGTCCACATCTTATTGCTAAGAAAGAACGATGTCAGGGTAATGCCCTTCAAGTCACCTCAGCCTTCCTGAAGATGGAAGCAGGAATCAAGGTGGTTATGTTACCATGAGGTAAGGAAGATGAGCATATAAGTGAGAAACAACAGTGGGCAGGACCTCTCTTCCAACGAACAGTATCTTTGCTTAATGTTGAATCCCTATGGTAAGTGGTTGTGGGCATTTGTGAGGTCAAAATCTTAAGTGTTTTGTAAAACCTCTTGGTCATTCACAGATGAGACTAAGGTAGTTGGGGACTCCTAGGCAGTGATTTGTCCACTGTCAAAAATATGAAAAGATAAGAGACAGATGAGGTCTACTCAGGCATTGTCCTTTATCCTCATCCTCCGTGAGGATGGTCATCTCTGGACAGCTCAGTGACAGGGTCTCATTCACAGTGGGGGCATCTGTTCCTCACAGACATCAGGCAGGGAAATGGATTTGGTTCTCTGTGCCAGCCCAGCCACAGCTGAGTGTCACAGCACCCTCTCGTGGGCTCATAAGGGTTTCACTGTCACCAGGCAGGTCATTGTATTTGATAAACCACTGTGAGAGTTTGCAATTGCCTTCATCTGCAACCTCCTAGAAGCAAATTCAGGTCTCTGGTACCATGTGAAGTCATGTGAAGGCATTGTGAGAAAGTGTCCTTTTGCTTAAGAAAAACACGGAGCTGGGGCTCCTGGCTGGCTCAGCCAGTTAAGCATGTGCCTTTGGCTCAGGTTATGATCCCAGGGTTCTGGGATTGAGCCCGGGCTCCCTGCTGAGCAGGAAAGGAGGTAGGGAAATAGCTTAGAACCCACAGAGAATGTGAATAAAGGGGAGTGAAATGGAACTTGGTCTGTGTTTTGCTTTAGGGATTTAAGTTAGTTTTTTCTCAATTGTGATTGTTCTTGAAACAGAAAAGCTGTATTGGTTTTTTTTACCTTTAATTTTTTTCTACTAATAATTTGTTATTATGATATGTTAGTCACTATACAGTATTTCCTTAGTTTTTGATGTAGTGTTCCATGATTCATTATTTGCATATAACACCCAGTGCTCCATGCAATATGTACCTTCCTTAATACCCATCACTGGCCCATCCCAATCCCCCACCCCTCTCCCCTCTGAAGCCCTCAGTTTGTTTCCCAGAGTCCATAGTCTCTCGTGGTTCATTCCCCCTTCTGTTTAGGGTCCATCATCTAAAGGGACAGACAGTGGAAGTTCACCAAATATAAGATAGAAATTTCATTGTTCATTATAGATGCCGCCAAGTAGTTCCCAGACATTTCATTCTACTGTAGTAATTCATTATACCTGTGAAGGTGCACGTGGAAGACAATTGATGCATGCATAGTGGTAATAAAACACGCCCCTCAGTAGTAGAATAAGAGAGGATGCATATGTGTAAAATTATTCGACTACAGCTTCCATGCTTTCCCTTTGGTTCCTTATTATCTATGAAATTGGACAATTTTTGTTCTCTAGGCTTAAAACTCATTGTCAAGTATTCAGAGTTTTTCAATGCTGATCTTCTCCTGTATAAGTTACCAAAAACCTAAAATATGTATGAACTTTAAACGCGCTATATTGAAAATGACTGCAGGGAAGTTCCATTTTGTAAATATTGTGTCAATGGATCTCTATTTTGACATCAGTGTTCATTAGAAATGATGACATTTCATGTGAGTATAAATATCAATGTGAAAAAGAAAAGGTAGGAAGAACCTTGAATGTTTAAGTAATTGCTGAAATGACAGGTGTGTGTGTGTGTGTGTGTGTGTGTGTGTGTGTGTGTGTGTAATTGATTTTCAGTGAATGGTTCAGCTCCTTGTAGGGCTTCCGAGAGAGCCCAGGTGAACCTTTCAATGAGTTGGTATCTGTTTTCAGAACATGGGAATCTCTTAGTCCAATAGTCAATCAGGCAAGCTTTGAGGTCTTGAAGAGTTTCAGTCCTCAGCGATGGTGTTGCAGAACCTTGTGAGCAAACCCTAGGGTATGGTCAGAGCCCTCATTAGCTGGTACCAAGGTGTGACGATTTCAGACAGCATTTCCCAAAGAAGTACCTCTTGAGTCTCTGTCCTTGTCAGTTCCCTACACTTCCTTACACTAGTTATGTGATCAGTGTGTTTCAGGATAATCCCCCATGTGATTTTTGCTATTTCCTACTAGTCCTATCTGTTTCTCATCTTCTTCTTTTATGGTAGGGGTTGGGAAGCAACCTGTGTGGTGGAGGAAGGGGTGTGCTAGTTGTCTGCCTTCAGAGGAACAAATGATGCCTAGAAATTGTACTGTAGTTTGAGGTTAATTGTCCATCCTCTGAGTGTCAGGAATTCCATCACTTTACTTTGATGCTAGTCTGTTCTTCAAGCTGTCCTCAGAAATAAGGACGTCATCCATCTAGGGAATACTGGTTTGTTTGTATGTTTTCATTTTAGGAAAGGCTTTGCTGTTCCTGAAAATAATACTGTAGAGCACCCTTTCCTGTTCTTATTGGCCATCAGTCAATCTTTTGTGAAGTATTCGTTTATAAATAGACTCTATGGTTGATGAGCAGGAATTCTTTATTGACAAGTCTTTGTCAGTGTGTGTATTGCAAATCTGTACTTCCCAGCCTGCGGTTCACTTTTTCATTTTCTTATGGTCATAAGATAAGGAGAAATGTCACATTTTTATGAAGTTCCACTGAATTCTTTTAAATGGTTAGTGCACCCTATGTCCTACCCCAAGATTGACAGGTTCTACGTTTTCTTTCAGAAACTGTCCAATGGGAAGCTACAATCCATTTTCTCTGTCCATTTATTGCTTACAAATGTCACATTTTTATGAAGTCCCACTGAATTCTTTTAAATGGTTAGTGCACCCTATGTCATACCCCAAGATTGACAGGTTCTACGTTTTCTTCAGAAACTGTCCAATGGGAAGCTACAATCCAATTTCTCTGCCCATTTATTGCTTACAAATGTATTTTGACCATCTGTTTCCCAGGAAACCTCTTTTATTATTATTATTATTATTATTATTATTATTATTATTATTATTATTATTTTAAATTGCATTTTTAATTCTAATATGATATTTAAACACTGTTTTTGATTTTCTATGTACACAATCGTATTATCTGTGAATAGTCACAATTATCCCCTCAATTCTTATCCTTTTTGTTTCTCTTGCCTTAAAACACTGGTAGATTCTCTGATGTCACAATAAATAGAGCATCATTGTTTGAAGATTTTAATATACCTTTCTCAATATCTGACAGAAAAAGCAGACAAAACATTGGTAACAAATGTGACCTAATTGACATATAGGGAACATTCCATAATAAGTGCAGAATACATTATTTTCAAGTGGTCATAGACTCTTTACCCAAATAGATGATAGGTGGGGCCAAGAATCAAGTCTACAAATGTTAAACCCTGAAATTAACTAGATTCTATTCTTAGACCACTGCGGAATTGAGCCACAGTCATAGCGAAAAGAAAATCAAGAAGTCCTTCAATGTTTAAAATTAAATGGAACTTTGCTACATATCCTAAAGGTCAAAGAGGGAATCTCAATGGAAATTCTGAACCTTTTCTACATGAGGGCTCACACACAATGGCACTTTCTTTGTGAAGAGCATTATAATAACCTAGACAGGAGATGAGCCTTAAGTCAGAGTTCTGCCTGCCCCAGCCACACCTGGCAGGCTTGGCCTGTGGTCCCCCTCAGCTGTCCTTTCTGGTGGTCCTGAGCTAAGGGGGTCAACATGGCCATATGGAAATGGGAAGCTGCCCACTCATAATGATGACGGTGCCCACTACCCAGCTGCCCTCTCTGGTGGCTTTGAGCTAAGGGGGTCAACATGGCCGTATGGAAATTAGAAGCTCCCCACTCTTAGTGATGACGTTGCTATCGTATCATCCTCACCAGTCCAACAACATGATTTCTGAGTGAACTATGACACAAGAGTGACTTCTTGGCATTCCTTCAGGTTTGAAAATCATCTGGTGAGTCATCTATTCGAAATATGGATTCAACATGTGTACTTTATTCTGGAAAAGCAATAGACCCAATAGCAATTATGGCTTCCTGAGATCTTGTTCTTGAGAGACATCATACTGGCTCTTTGTAGCATTCTGCCTCTTAAACTTCCCAACTAGGGTGTAGATATTTTTAGGCACATTTTCAGACGGTTAGAAAGGGACTCGGATGATATG
Organism: Ursus americanus; assembly: GCF_024610735.1. Taxonomy (NCBI): domain Eukaryota; kingdom Metazoa; phylum Chordata; class Mammalia; order Carnivora; family Ursidae; genus Ursus; species Ursus americanus. The sequence goes on along the minus strand of NW_028273641.1, from coordinate 359,411 downwards.
AGTCACAGAGGATTTTAGTGTCAGAAACCTAAGTGGGATCCCCAAACTGACTCCAAATCGCTTGTTGTTCCATACAGGGTACTATTTCCCTCTTATCTCTGGTCTTCTCAATCTGGAAACCTATCAAGTATCAGGATTTTCTTGTCATGTGGACAACTGGAACGAATTCAGCGGGCCTTTTCACATCTGCCCATGGTGATCATTAAGATCATTATCTCAGTGGAGGACCTCTGGGTAAGATACTCAAAGATCCTTAGGAATAGAGACAGTATAATATTTTTCTGGTATTAAAGTTACTGAAACCAACTATCTTTTTTAGTCCATTCAGGCTCTGGTATGTTCAGAGGGTGCTGTAAAACAGGTCTGAAATAGTATTTAAAAACACTCAGCTCAGCCTCTTCTACAAAGTGAGCCAATGCTTATAAATATGGCTAAAATATTCCCTTACCTACGATGACTTCCCAGCCATCGTAGTGTTTATATGGTATGACTGTCACTTACATTAGTCAACATTTGCAGAGAAAGAACTTAGTGCATCCAGGGGGCACTTCATGTTGAAATTAGTTTCTGACAACGAGCTATTGTGTTTTATTCTGCAGTCCAAGGGAATGGTGCCAGACATCTCTAAGGTGTCTAGCAGTTCTACAATTCTGATTTTAAGTGGTCTGTGTGCTTCATAGATTTGGGCAGGAGAAGGGCAGGAGTCCAGAGACTGTGAACACTTCTGTTACCTGTGCTGACCATGAAGCAGGTAGCCTTCTGTGGGATTCATTTTGAATTCTTGGTACTGTTGTGAAAGGTGCATTTGTCTCAAATTCCTCCATTTAGGAGTAATTATAATGATGAAAGTAATTTTTATCTTATATCATCTGTGGACCCTGATCCTGGGCTCCCAGGGAAGCTATCCTTAACATTTTACCCGGCTCAAATTGATTGGGCAAAACCTCAAAGCATGGGCCCTATTACTATCCCAAGCACATGTTGTACATCTGCTTCGAGAAGAAAACAATAACCAAAAATGCCAACATAAAGATAAGAAAAAATAAAGAACCTCTTTGGCTCCCATAAGATTAAAGTCATACTGACATGTACATACTGAAAACATAAGAAAGAGTCTGTCACTTTCTAGAATCTAAGAATATCCTCATTGTGGTGTGTAACTCTGTACTTAAAAGAAAACAGAAAAAAATATATAAGCCTGCCCCAAATGTTCCTTCCCCGGAGCACTCCCTTCTTGGTGAAGATTGTGTCTCCCAGGAAGCTGTCCTGACTTGGGTTTGAATAAAGGTCTCTTCCTTTCTCTCTAAAATGTTTTTAAAAGTTCATTCACGCAATGTCGATAATAACAGTGTTTTCTATTTAAGTGAGAAATAAATGTTCCACTCTAGTTTTATTGGGAATAGACGAATTTAGGGTTTCTTTAGAAGAGTAAGTCTGCCTTCCAGAAAAGGCAAGGTCATTGGTCTATTGAGAATGAAGATAATTACTGCTAAACAACAAGTATGTGTTGCCCCTTCGCCCAGAAACCGAAGCAGGTGTGCAGGCTTTAGGTCAGAGGTGACTTCTTGTCCCCAGCTGACAACACTTCTCTGGTCTGGCTCCAAGACCCCCAAGGTTTTGAACGTCAGCATTGGAGTCAGCGAGGCAGCTTGTCACAGGACGCCAGTGTTCAGAGAAAGCACAGGTATGTTTGGCAAAATGTCCTATCTATGTCAGGGCTGGAGGTAAAACCTCTCATTATCCCAAAACCTCCTGGGCTTTTCTCTTTTCTCTAGTTGAGCCACAAAGTAAAATTGAAGTAGCTGTCAGCATTCTGGGTTTGGTACAAGAATTACTTAGTTTCCCTGCAGGTAGAACTTTGCAGGGGATCACAATTTCTCTGTCCATTTATTGCTTACAAATGTATTTTGACCATCTGTTTCCTAGGAACCATCTTTTATTAGAAAGGGGAGGTGAGATTCACTCTGTGCCTGTTTGTAACATCTAATTTGTTCCTTCATCTAACAGTGTTTATTCAATTGGGCCTAAGATATGGTTGAGTGACCAGCATCTAGAGTTAGGTGGCTTTTTTTCATCTGATACAGACTTGGATGATGTCATTTGACAAAGGTGATGTTTCATCATTGATTAGTTTATTCATCAGAAGAGTTAAAATTAGGGTGGAGGGAAAATTCAAAATTATCCAAACCGGCCTGTTCCTGTTTAAAAGTTGAGCTTGACTTTCTAGTTTTACTAAATGTATTATCTCGATATTTTGAGGTGCCATATTCTCTCTGTAGTTTCTTTGGTGGTGGAGTCAGAAGGAGAGTCTGGGAATTCTTTTGGATAGTGGCATGCTGGTGGCTTCAAGGGGCTTGGCGTCAGGAGCCTTGGGGTGAAGTCTGCAACTGCTTGCCTGACCCTGGGTGCATCTCACAGAGGTTTTGCTTCATCTTATGAAATTGCCAGCAGATAATGTTCTGCTTAAAGGGGAACACTCCCATCCTGTTGGTGGCAATGCAAAGTGGTGCAGCCAGTCTAGGAAACAGTGTGGGGGTTCCTCAAAAAGTTAAACATTGAACAACCCCATGATCCAGCAATTGCTCTCCTAGGTATTTACCCAAAGGATACAAAAATGCAGATTCAAAGGGGGTACATGCACCATGATGTTTATAGCAGCAATGTCCACAGTAGCCAAACTATGGAGAGAATCCCAAAGTCTATGCACTGATGAATGGATAAAGCAGAAGTGGGATACATATCTATAATGGAATATGACCCAGCTTCAAAAAGAATGAAATCTTACCCTTTGCAAGGATGTGGATGGACCTAGAGTGTATTAAGCTAAGCAAAATATTTGAGGAAAGAGAAATATCCTATGCTCTCATGCTTGTGGAATTTCAGAAAGAAAACAGATGAACAGAGTGGAGGGGTGATGAGAGAGGAAACAAGGAAATAGACTCAAACTTGGAGAACAAACTGAGTGTTGCTGCAGGACAGGGGCATGGGGGGAAGAGTTAAATGGGTGAGGGGTATTAAGGAGGGCACTTGTGATGAGCACCGGGTACTGTATGCAGGTGAGGAATCACTAAATCCTACCCCTGAAGCGAATATTCCATGGCATGTGAACTAACTGGAATTTAAGTAAAAGAAGAAAGGAAAAAGTGTTCTGCTTCATGAAGAGTGAGGTAAAATTGTAGTGATTTGGGCTGTACTATTCTATAGATGAGAGATGTGAAACACCCTGTTGTAGGATACACTAGTTACTTATCACATAAGGAGTCCTCAGAAAGCTGCAATGAAAGATTCAGGTCTCAGAGCATGTTCATGTTCCAATGATATTTTACAGTTTGCACAGGTAGGAAAGAAGGTGGAGAGAGAGGCAACAGAAGGGGAAAGCAGGTGTGAACCTTTCATTTGTTAGCATTATAGCTTTCTCATGAAAGCTTTATGTCAGTGTGATTTTGGAAGCAGAGGGGGAATCCGGGAGCTTTGCAGGAGACAGGGGGGAGTTCCAGGTCTGGGTAAAGCTGACAGGGGTCCTAGAGGAGAGCTGAATGCATTCTGCAGCAGGGTGTGTTCAGGTTGGGCTCCAGGGGTGGCTGTGGGTCTCCTGGGTGAGAGTTGTGACAGGTGAGGGCTGTGTGCAAGTTCCTGGCTGAGGACAAGTGAGGCACTGGCTGAGAGCTGGCAGAGAACCTTCTTCTGGGCCGCCATCCTCACCCAACACACAGCCTCATCTTCTGTTCCTGTCACTCCAATTCAGACTTCTCCGAAGTTGAGTGAGAACACATCAAGAGCATTCTTAACAGAAGGGAAAGCATGTGCAAAGGCTCTGGGGCAGGAGAATTTCAGGTATGTCCAGGAGCAGCAAGAAGGACCTGTAGCCACAGGAGACAGCTTAGGACATGACCTCAGAGAGGTGTCAGAAAGCCATTCCAGGGCTATAACCCCATGAGACCCTGTTTCACTGGGCCATCGTGGCTACAGTGTTGAGAACAGATGACAGAGGGTTGAAGATGGCAAGGGAGGTCAATGACGAATCTTTTCCAGGATCTCAGGCACTGTGGACCAGACAGGTGGCCTTGGATGGAGTGGTTAGACATATTCTGGGTCCAATTTGAAGATGGAGCTCGCAGGATTTGCTGATGGGTTAGCTATTAGGAGCTGGAGAACGGAGGAATTGGGGTAAATCCCATCTGTTGTGGGTTTTCCTGATCGAGGGGAAGGAGAGGTTTTCTCAGGGGGTAGGAGGTAGTCCGTGTTCCGCATGCTGAGGAAAGTGCCTTTCCCGGTGGATCTGCTGAGGTTTGTGTCTGGGAGTACCTTTCACATCTCCTCCCTCAGCAATGCTCAAGTACAAGTATCCCCCACTTTTTAAACGTTCACAGTAAGACACTGGGCTTTCTTGAAAGAACTATGTTATTACCCATCTTCAGTAAGAGGAAGAGACCTGAAGAGGATTTCCCTCTTATGAAAAAAGGTGAACAGTGAGAATAGCGTTCAGCATCTGTTTTGGGGAGAAGCACGACAGAGGCGGCGTGCACCCCAACCAGGTCCTTCCGCTGGGATCCGCTCTCCGCATCCAGCCACCAGCATTTTGAATGGTGTCTGTGAGCCTCTGCTTCTGCTTTATCTTCATTTATGCTGGGCCTCCGTTAGAAACTTGTGTCCTGAGGCCTAAGAAAAGCCAAAGAGAGGAATTTTGGAGTCTGAGCACACTGTCTAATTGTTCCGTGTAAATTAATGGTCATTCCTTCTTGACACCATTTCTGCTGTGCAAGGTTTCTCAGAAGCCCTGTACTTTCAAAGAGCAGGGAAACCTATACCCCATGCTGCAGGGTTAGTTTTAGTCTCCATGCTGGACAGAACATTTCATGACTGTCGGATTTTCTCACTCAAACATTGAGACTTTGACCACCTTCACCCGTTTCTAGCACCCCATCTCCGAATCTGGCACCTACCAATCTGCTCTCAGTATCTATGCGTTCAGTATTTGTTTATTCCTCGTGGAATGTACATGAGAGCATCTGGTATTGGTCTTTCTGTGTCTGAGTTACTTGGCATAAGGACCCCAAGGTCTGTGTTTCCATGTCTGGTTCTTGTGAATAATGCTGCACTGAATGTGGGAGTGCATCTGTCTTTTTGAGGCAGTATTTTTGTGTTCTCCAAATCAATACTCTGTAGAGCCATTACTGGGTCATGTGGTAGTTGTATTTATTTTTTCAGGAACCTCCATACCGTTTGTCACAATGGCTGCACCAATTTCCATTCCCACCAACAGTGCACAGTGTCTCCTTGTCTGCACACCCTTGACCCCACCTGGTGTCTGTCTCTGGGAAAATTGCTGTTCCAACAATTGTGAGGGGATAGCCGATTGTGGGTTTGATGATGTTTCCCTGTCGATATTAAGTGATGTCGAATAACTTTCTCTGTCTGTTGGCACCTGTGTGCCATCTTTGGAAAGTATCTATTCACATATTCTCCCATTTTTTAATACAGATTTTTTTTGTTTTGATTTGTACGGGTGTTGTGTGTATTTTGGATATTAGCCTCTTCTCACACATATGATTCGCAGATATTTTTTCTTATTGGGTCAGTGACCTTTTAAGTTTTTGCTGGTTTCTTTTGCCAAGTGGAAGATTTCAGTTTGAAGTTGTTCCACTTGTTTATTTTTGCTTTTGTTTCTTTGCGTTTGGTGTCGGATCTGAAGACTCTTTGCCAAAACCTATGTCGAGAGACTTAGTACCTGTGTCTTCTTGGAGGTTTATGGATTCAGGTCTTATTTTCAAATCATTCATCCATTAAAAATTTTGGTGGTGTAAGAAATTGACCCAGTTATATTCTTCTGCCTTTAGTGTCCAGTTTGGCTGTTACCGCTCACTGTAGACACAGTCCTTCCCTCATGGCATATCTTCTGCTGCTGTGTCATAAGTTAGGATCATCTACGTGTGGGTAAGTTTGTGAGCTTTCTGTTCTGTTCCACTGACCTTGGGTCTGTGTTTATGCCAGTACCATCCTGTTTTGATGACAACATCTTTGTAATCTAGCTTGAAATCCAGGAGTGTGTTGACTGCACCTTTCTTTCTTCAGGTTGCTTTGCGTTTTGGGGGCCTTTTGTGATTCCATACAAGTTTGAGGACTGTTATCTATTTCCTTGAATAATGCCACTGGAATTCAGATAGGGATTTCATCACATCTGTCGATTGCTTTGGGTACGATGGACATGTTCACATAATTAACTCTTCCAGTTAAGGAGCATGGCATATGCTTCCATTTGTTTGTGTTGCCTTCCAAATCTTTGAACCACACATTCTGCCCCCCTCGACACACATGTTTTTCATTTCTTTTCTGCCATGTGTTGAGTGTACTATGTCTTTCGCATTTTTGGTTACTTTTATTCCTAGATTTTTTTTGATGCAATTGTAAATGGCATTGCTTTTTTAATTTCTCTTTGCGAAAGTGTGTCATCAGTATACAGAAATGCAAGAAGTTGGGTCATCTGGGTGGCCCCATAGGTGACGTGTCTGCCTTCAGCTCAGGTCATGATCCCAGAGTTCTGGGATTGAGCCCCGTGTAGGGCTCCCCGCTTATCGAGGGTCTGCTTCTCCCTCTTTCTGACACTACCCCTGCATGTGCTTTTTCTCTTCCTCTCAAATAAATAAATAAAATCTGAAAAAAAGTAAAGACAACAGGTCTCTGTATATTGACTTTATATCCTGCAGCTTTCTTGAATTTGTTTAAATTAACAGTTTTTTTTTTGTGGAATCTTTCGGGATTTCATGTCATTTGCAAATAGTGACAGTTTTCCTGTATGGATTTCATATCTTTCTCCTTTTTTAAAATGATGTTAGTCACCCTACAGTACTTCATTTGTTTTTGATGAAGTGTTCCATGATTCATTGCTTGCATATAACCCCTAGTGCTCATTATGACACGTGCCCTCCTTAATACCCATCACCAGGATTACCCATTCCCCTACCCTCCCTTTCTGCAACCTTCATTTTGTTTCCCAGTGTCAATAGTCTCTCATGGTTCATCTCCCCCTCTCATTCCCCCCCCTTCACTTTTCCCTTCCTTCTTCTAATGTTACATGCTATTCCTTCCATTCCACATCGGAGTCAAACTTTATGATAATTGTCTTTCTCTGCTTGACTTAATTTCACTTAGCATAATCCCCTCCTGGTCCATCCACCTTGGTGCAAATGGTGGGTATTCATCCTTTCTGATGACTGAGTAATATTCCATTGTATAGATGAACCACATCTTCTTCGTCCATTCATTTGCTGAAGGACATCTTGGCTCCTTCCACAGTTTGGCTATTATGGACATTGTTGCTATGAACGTTGGGATACAGGTGTCCCTTCTTTTCATTACTCTGTGTCTATAGGGTAAATACCCAGTAGTGCAATTGGTGGGTCATAGGATAGCTCTGTGTTTAATGTCTTGAGGAACCCCCATATTGTTCAAAAGTGCCTATACCAGCTTCAATTCTCACGAGTAGTGTAAGAGGGCTCCCCTTTCTCCATATCCTCTCTGACTTTTTGTAATTTCCTGTCTTGTTAATTTGTTTTTCAAGATTTTATTTATTTATTCCACAGAGATAGAGATGGCCAGCGAGAGAGGGAACACAAGCAGGGGGAGTGGGAGAGGAAGAAGCAGGCTCATAGCGGAGGAGCCTGATGTGGGGCTCGATCCCGTAATGCCAGGATCACGCCCTTAGCCGAAGACAGACGCTTAACCTCTGTAATACCCAGGTGCCCCCTGTGTTGTTAATTTTAACCATTCTAACTGGTATAAGGTGGTATCTCATTGTCGTTTTGATTTGTATTTGCCTGATGGCAAGTGATGTGGAGCATTTTTTCATGTGTCTGTTGGCCATTTGTATGTCTTCTTTGGAGAAGTATCCCTTTGTGTCTTCTGCCCATTTTTTGGGTGTCGAGTTTGAGGAGTTCTTTATAGATCTTGGATACTAGCCCTTTATCTTTAATATCATTTGCAGATATCTTCTTCGATTCCATAGGTTGACTTTTTGTTTTGTTGATCATTTGCTTTGCCAAGCAGAAGCTTTTTATCTTGGTGAAGTGCCAATAGTTCCTTTTTTGCTTTTATTTCCTTTGCCTTTAGAGACGTGGCTTGCAAGAAGTTGTTGTGTCCAAGTTTGAAGAGTTCTTTTGATTTTGATATGAGACAGGAATCCATTATCTTTCTTTCCTGATTGTATTCGAGTCCTCTGTCTTTCTTGGTGAGTCTAGCTAAGTTTGTCAGTTTTGTTTACCTTTCCAAAAAAGGCAGCTTTCATTTTCATTGTTTTTTTTTTGTCTTTTTAGTCTCCGTTGGATTTATTTATGCATTCCTTTTTGTTATTTCCTTATTTCTACTAATTTGGGGCTTTGTTTGTTGTTTTATTTTCTACTTCTTTACCACATAAATCAAGTTGTTTATTGGAGACCATTCTCATGGATTGATGAAGACTTGAGTTTCTATGAATGTCCCCCATAAAGCTACTTTTGCTGCATCCCTTATGTTTTTGTAAGTTGTCTTTTTCATCAGTGTCAAGGTACTTCTAAAATCTTTTTTGATTTCTTCTTTGACTGTTGGTTGTTCAGTAGCTTGTTGTTAAATCTCCACATATTTTTTTAAGATTATTTAGGTATCTGACAGAGAGTGAGACAGTGAAAGAGGGAATGGAAGCAGGGGGGTGGGAGAGGGAGAAGCGGGCTTCCCGCTGAGCAAGGAGCCTGATTCCAGGCTAAATCCCAGGATCCTGGGATCAGGACCTGAGCTGAAGGCAGATCCTTAACAACTGATCCACCCAGGCCCCAAAAATCTCCACCTATTTTTGACTGTCCCATTTTTTTCTTGAGACTGATTTCTAGTTTCATATCATTGTGGTTGGACAAGATTTGAAGCAGAAGGTGAAGAGAGCATTCAGATAAAGGTTTGTTTCCTGAAGGGTTTTCTGAGGGCAGAGCATGAGTTCCGTGGGACGGAGGAAGGTTTTGTGAGACGGGGGTGGGGTTAACCCTTGTTAGAATTACTGACTACTACCATGCAGGCTGTGTGCTACTGTTCACACCGTAGTCCTGATGGACTTGTACTTCATTAGAAATATTTTCTAGGAGGTGTAGGCATAGCCTTCTCTTAAAGAAAGGTGCCATGTGGGTTCATGGCATGACCCCAGGTCACCAACCAGGATGTATGGTATTGTGGGTGATCAGAAACAGGCTTTCTGTGGGAAGTGACAGAAATAAGATATGGTGAGCTCCAAGACCATAGGTGAGGTCCCGAGTGACCCACTGGGTGTTGGGTTCTGTGGATCTGTCTCATCAGGTGCTGTGGAATTCAGGGACACCCTCCTGTCTGTGGATTTTTGTGGAGACAGGTAGACATCAGTGTCTGGCCAGGCATGAGGGTCGCACTGGCCCACCACCAGAGGTGCAGCGTGCAGGGGAGCCACTGCTTGGTTTCCACGAAAGCTGCCCAGCGTCTGTGACTGTGATTCCTAGCAGCCGCAAGGGGAGAGGAGGCCGGGGGTGGTGCACACTTCCTAGACTTGTGGTCAGGTCTAGTCTGGAGCCCACTGAAGTGAGCCACACCTGGCAAGGAGGCACCCAGTCAGTGTAGCTTTGGGCACTGCTCCCATGGTACTTCGTGCCAGCTCCATGCTGCCACCTCCTGCTTTTCATCATCATCTTCAAGGTCATGTGACTCTGCTCTTGCCCCATGGCCTCCAGGGTATTGTCCGTCCTCCATCTGGCCCTCGTCCCTGGTGCCCTGTGCTGTCTGATGCCAGGGTAGCCTTCTCGAGACAAATATCTGGCCCTGATGGAACACATCCATGGATCTCTTGTGATGCGAGGATGATGCCCTGCCCTGGAAGGGGGCTGCAGGTCCCCAATTAGGAGAGCCATGTCTCCCTTTTCAGCATGGCCTGCCCTCCCCTCAGTCTTCTTCAGGGAATCTCTCCCCACTTTCTGAGCGGACAGCTCTGAACTTAAAAATGAATATTATTTTACATATCTCTATGCCTTAGTTCATCCATGGCATGTCTTTCAGCCCCATTAGTGGGGTTTCTTTTTAGCAGTTCTGAAGGGCTGTCTGCTCATGGAGGGGATGACCTGGGTGGGACAGCTTTCCCTCTCATCTCCCTCAGCATGTCCCTGAGCCCTGAGACCAGCTGTCCCACTGAGGATTGAGGGACCCGAGCCAGCCCATCCTGAACCCAGGCTGTGTCAGTTGTGTAGACTGATGTGTGTTGGAGCGGTGGGCAGCCGGCATGGGCCAGGGGCAGGCAGTGTCTCCTTCTCATTCCTTCCCTCCCTTCCTCCCAGAGGTAGCTCAGAGCAGCCTTCAACCCCTGCATCTCCAGATCCCTTGACTTATGCCTTCTGTGTTCAGCTGGTGACCTTGGAGTTTCGCATGGATTCTACCTCCCGTACCCTCTCCTGTAGCAGTTCCTGGATCAGGGGAGGGGTTGGACCCTTGTCTGTTTTTGATCTTCTTCCTGTCCCGCACCAAGCCCACCCACCGTTGCATCTTCCATGTATGTGCTTGGAAGCAAGCCCATCCACAGGCAACCTATTAGCCAAATGGATCCAGGCAATGAACATTGAAGTAGAGATCCAGGATCCATAATATACCTGCTCTGAAACCTGTCCAAAACTCTGTGACTCTCTCACACTGAAACAGAAACAATAATAGCTTTCTGGACTGTGAAGTGACATGTGTCTCTACTTCCAATCTTGAATGCATAGGTGCTGAGCCTGGACAGAAAAGGACCATGGCTCCCGTGGCCTGGGATCCACAGTAAGAACTCAGTGAAATCTGAATTCAAGGCATAAAGTGAATAATTATTGTAGAGTGAATCCTCCCAAGTAGGGCTTATGCACAGTGCACAGGAAAAGCTTTTTTAAAGAAGTTCCTGAAAGAAAAATCTTTTTTAAAAATTTATTTTAATTCCAGTAGAGCTAACATACAGTGTTACATTCGTTTCAGGTGTACAATAGAGTGATTCAGTAATTCTATATATTACTCAGTGGTCATCAAGAAAAGTGTCCTCTTAATCTGCTTCATCTATTTCACTCATCCCTCTATCCACCTCCTCTCTGGTAACCATCCATTTGTTCTCTATTGTTAAGGGTTTGTATTTTCCCATGCCCATACTCAGGCAACCCTGTTTGGGTAGAGTTTCCGTGTCCCCTGCAAGGGTGAATGGGGGTGGGCATGCTCTGGGCCAGTATTTCCAGGCTTTTGTTCCCTGGCGGCTTTCTCTGGTGATCTGCTGTGCCTTTTCTGAGAGTCAGAGCAGCAGAGGCTGAATTGTCACAGAACAGAGGGAATGCGGCCTGTTCTCCACCCTTGTTCTGGCCACTTTAACTCCATTACTGTTGGTGCTGCTCAACCCTGTAGCATCCTGGGATGTGCACCCCACACCTGGTGTCCCTGGCCTCAATTCCGGGGCTAGTGCATCTCTGTCCTTTGTGTTTCTAATGCTGCCAGCCACCAGAAGACCTGATCTCTCTCTGGAAGCTCCTGGTCTCAGCCTGGATCCCCTGAGCACACCGGGATTCCAGAGTTCCATGAGAAGCCTGGTGGCTCTGGCACCTGGTTCAGGGTCTCAGTCTGCTGTTTCGCAGGTGCCTACCGCAAGTCCGCCAGATCCCCTGTGCAGGTGGCCTGCCAGCCGCCAGCCGCCCCGTGGGCTCCCGGGTCTCCTGGTCTCAGTCTATGCCTGGTGAGCACACCGGGATTCCGGTGTTCCAGGAGAAGCCTGGTGGCGCACGCTCTGGGCTCACCGGTCTCAGTCCACTCTCTCCCGTGTGCCATCCATGAGTCCGCCCGCTCCCTGGTGCAGGTGGTTGCTGCTTCCGGGTGCCAGAACATGGCGGCTCCCCCCCTTCCGTTTATCTTCTGATATCTGTGCCCGGTTTCAAGGCTCCCCGCTTCATACCTCAATACTCAGCGCTGGAGATGTTCATTTGTAGAGGTCCAGATGTATCTTCCTGCCTCTCAGGCTGATTCCGTGGTTGTTTAGGCTGGTCTGGTACCTATCCAGCTCAACTCAGGGGACCTGCTGAAAAAGGGGTCTCCTACTCCTCTGCCATCTTAACTCCTCTCTTGTACCTGAAATAGTATTTAAAAACACTCAGCTCAGCCTCTTCTACAAAGTGAGCCAATGCTTATAAACATGGCTAAAATATTCCCTTACCTACGATGACTTCCCAGCCATCGTAGTTTTTAAATGGTATGACTGTGACTTACATTAGTCAACATTTGCAGAGAAAGAACTTAGTGCATCCAGGGGGCACTTCATGTTGAAATTAGTTTGTGACAACGAGCTACTGTGTTTTCTTCTGCAGTCCAAGGGAATGGTGCCAGACATCTCTAAGGTGTCTAGCAGTTCTACAATTCCGATTTTAAGTGGTCTGTGTACTTTAGAGATTTGGGCAAGAGAAGGGCAGGAGTCCAGAGACTGTGAACACTTCTGTTACCTGTGCTGACCATGGAGCAGGTAGCCTTCTGTGGGCATCATTTTGATTTCTTGGTACTCTTGTGAAGGTGCTTTTGTCTCAAATTCCTCCATTTAGGAGTAATTATAATGATGAAAGTAATTTTTATCTTATATCATCTGTGGGCCCTGATCCTGGGCTCCCAGGGAAGCTATCCTTTAACATTTTACCCGGCTCAAAATGACTGGGCAAAACCTGAAAGCATGGGCCCTATTTCTGCCCCAAGCACATGTTGTACATCTGCTTCGAGAAGAAAACAATAACCAAAAATGCCAACATAAAGATAAGAAAAAATAAAGAACCTCTTTGGCTCCCATAAGATTAAAGTCATACTGACATGTACATACTGAAAATGCATAAAAACATTGCATTTCCTAAAGCCCAAGCCTTGGAGGGTCTGAGAGACTTGCCCAAAACCAGGCACACCCCAGCAGGGAGGGCTGGTGCAGAAAGGGAAGGGGCAGGACTCTGAGGGTGGTCTGCAGCTAGAGGGGTCCCTGGAAGGGGCCAGGTGTGTGGGGGGACCTCGGCCCACGACCCCACCCATGCCTGTGCTGGGTGTTGGGTCGAGCAGGCGCTTCTTGGGCCCCCTGCACTTTCAGGGTTCCAGGGGCTTGAGGGCGGGTTGCCCAGCATCCAAGGGGCTCAGGCACCACCCTCACCAACCATTCACCGCTTGGGGGTGGAGCTATGTCTCTGTGGGCAGTCCCAGACTTGCAGTGGGTTGCAGACTTGGGGCAAAGAAGGGGCACTGAGAGAGAGAGAGAGTTGCCCTGTGGAGATCCCTGCTGGTGAGTGAGCAGCGTGCACTGGGGTGGGGGTCCGGGGGTAGGGTGCGCCCCAGGTGGGATTCAGGGTTCTGGAAGGGCATGTGGAGAGGGTTCCTTGTGGGGACTCAGGTGAGTTTTCTTTTTCCCTTTAAAGTCTCTTCTGCCCCATGTCCTCAACTGACTTTATTCCCCATACCCGTGAACTCCAGGACACCCACTCACCTGAGCTTTTGTGGGATGGGTTGCAGAATTTCAAGGTTTCCCCTGTTCCCCTGGAAGAGTGCGGGTAAGGACTTCACACAATCCCCACCTTCAGTTCTCTGACACAGTGCAGGTGATGCATCTTGAGCAGTACCCTGAGTTCAGCAGGGTGTGCCCTGGTCCCCAGGCACAGGTGTGGCAGTAGCATGCCCCAGAGCCATCCCCCAACTTCAGCATTATGCCCCGTGTGCCCCCGGGTTAGTGGTAATTGGCTATTAGAATCATGCAGGAAAATCCTCCAGGTGGGGGCCTGGAGGCGGGCATAAACCAGACCCCACTCTAGTTGCATTGGGAATAGACGAATTGAGGGTTTCTTTAGAAGAGTAAGTCTGCCTTCCAGAAAAGGCAAGGTCATTGGTCTATTGAGAATGAAGATAATTACTGCTAAACAACAAGTATGTGTTGCCCCTTCGCCCAGAAACCGAAGCAGGTGTGCAGGCTTTAGGTCAGAGGTGCCTTCTTCTCCCCAGCTGACGGCACTTCTCTGCTCTGGCTCCAAGACACACGAGGTTTTGAAGGTCAGCATCGGAGTCAGCGAGGCAGCTTGTCACAGGACACCAGTGCTCAGAGAAAGCACAGGTATGTTTGGCAAAATGTCCTATCTATGTCAGGGCTGGAGGTAAAACCTCTCTTTATCCCAAAACCTCCTAGGCTTTTCTCTTTTCTCTAGTTGAGCCACAAAGTAAAATTGAAGTAGCTGTCAGCATTCTGGGTTTGGTACAAGAATTACTTAGTTTCCCTGCAGGTAGAACTTTGCAGGGGATCACAATTTCTCTGTCCATTTATTGCTTACAAATGTATTTTGCCCATCTGTTTCCTAGCAACCCTCTTTTATTAGAAAGGGAAGGTGAGATTCACTCTGTGCCTGTTTGTAACATCTAATTTGTTCCTTCATCTAACAGTGTTTATTCAATTGGGCCTAAGATATGGTTGAGTGACCAGCATCTAGAGTTAGGTGGCTTATTTTCATCTGATACAGACTTGGATGATGTCATTTGGCAAAGGTGATGTTTCATCATTGATTAGTTTATTCATCAGAAGCGTTAAAATTAGGGTGGAGGGAAAATTCAAAATTATCCAAAGCGGCCTGTTCCTGTTTAAAAGTTGAGCTTGACTTTCTAGTTTTACTAAATGTATTATCTCCATATTTTGAGGTGCCATATTCTCTCTGTAGTTTCTTTGGTGGTGGAGTCAGAAGGAGAGTCTGGGAATTCTTTTGGATAGTGGCATGCTGGTGGCTTCAAGGGGCTTGGCGTCAGGAGCCTTGGGGTGAATTCTGCAACTGCTTGCCTGACCCTGGGTGCATCTCCCAGAGGTTTTGTTTCCTCTTATGAAATTGCCGGCAGATAATGTTCTGCTTAAAGGGGAACACTCCCATCCTGTTGGTGGCAATGCAAAGTGGTGCAGCCAGTCTGGGAAACAGTGTGGGGGTTCCTCAAAAAGTTAAACATTGAACAACCCCATGATCCAGCAATTGCTCTCCTAGGTATTTACCCAAAGGATACAAAAATGCAGATTCAAAGGGGGTACATGCACCATGATGTTTATAGCAGCAATGTCCACAGTAGCCAAACTATGGAGAGAATCCCAAAGTCCATGCACTGATGAATGGATAAAGCAGAAGTGGGATACGTATATATAATGGAATATGACCCAGCTTCAAAAAGAATGAAATCTTACCATTTGCAAGGATGCGGATGGACCTAGAGTGTATTGAGCTAAGCAAAATCATTGAGGAAAGAGAAATATCCTATGCTCTCATGCTTGTGGAATTTCAGAAAGAAAACAGATGAACAGAGTGGAGGGGTGATGAGAGAGGCAAACAAGGAAATAGACTCAAACTTGGAGAACAAACTGAGTGTTGCTGCAGGACAGGGGCGTGGGGGGAAGAGTTAAATGGGTGAGGGGTATTAAGGAGGGCACTTGTGATGAGCACCGGGTACTGTATGCAGGTGAGGAATCACTAAATCCTACCCCTGAAGCGAATACTCCATGGCATGTGAACTAACTGGAATTTAAGTAAAAGAAGAAAGGAAAAAGTGTTCTGCTTCATGAAGAGTGAGGTAAAATTGTAGTGATTTGGGCTGTACTATTCTATAGATGAGAGATGTGAAACACCCTGTTGTAGGATACACTAGTTTCTTATCACATAAGGAGTCCTCAGAAAGCTGCAATGAAAGATTCAGGTCTCAGAGCATGTTCATGTTCCACTGATATGTTACAGTTTGCACAGGTAGGAAAGAAGGTGGAGAGAGAGGCAACAGAATGGGAAAGCAGGTGCGAAACTTTCAATACTTAGCATTATAGCTTTCTCATGAACGCCTTGCGATTTTGGAAGCAGAGGGGGAATCCGGGAGCTTTGCAGGAGACAGGGGAGTTCCAGGACTGGGTAAAGCTGACAGGGGTCCCAGAGGAGAGCTGAATGCATTCTGCAGCAGGGTGTGGGAAGGGGTGGCTGTGGGTCTCCTGGGTGAGAGTTGTGACAGGTGAGGGCTGTGTGCAAGTTCCTGGCTGAGGGCAAGGGAGGTACAGGCGGCGAGCTGGCAGAGAACCTTCTTCTGGGCCACCAGCCTCACCCAACACACAGCCTCATCTTCTGTTCCTGTCACTCCAATTCAGACTTCTCCGAAGGTGAGTGAGAACACATCAAGAGCATTCTTAACAGAAGGGAAAGCATGTGCAAAGGCTCTGGGGCAGGAGAATTTCAGGTATGTCCAGGAGCAGCAAGAAGGCCCTGTGGCCACAGGAGACACCTTAGGACATGACCTCAGAGAGGTGACAGAAAAAACCATTCCAGGGCTATAACCCCATGAGACCCTGTTTCACTGGGCCATCCTGGCTACAGTGTTGAGAACAGATGACAGAGGGTTGAAGATGGCAAGGCAGGTCAATGACAAAGCTTTTACAGGAACTCAGGCACTGTGGACCAGACAGGTGGCCTTGGATGGAGTGGTTAGACCTATTCTGGGTCCATTTTGAAGATGGAGCTCACAGGATTTGCTGATGGGTTAGCTATTAGGAGCAGGAGAACGGAGGAGTTGGGGTAACTCCCAGCTGTTGTGGGTTGTCCTGATCGAGGGGAAGGAGAGGGTTTCTGGGGGTAGGAGGTACTCCGTGTTCTGCATGCTGAGGAATGTGCCTTTCCTGGTGGATCTGCTGAGGTTTGTGTCTGGGAGAACCTTTCACATCTCCTCCCTCAGCAATGCTCAAGTACAAGTATTCCCCACTTTTTAAACGTTCACAGTAAGACATTGGGCTTTCTTGAAAGAACTACGTTATTACCCAGCTTCAGTAAGAGGAAGAGACCTGAAGAGGATTTCCCTCTTATGAAAAAAGGTGAACAGTGAGAATCGCGGTCAGCATCTGTTTTGGGGAGAAGCATGACAGAGGCGGCGTGCACCCCAACCAGCTCCTTCCGCTGGGAACCGCTCTCTGCATCCAGCCACCAGCACTTTGAATTGTGTCTGTGAGCCTCTGCTGTGCTTTATCTTCATTTATGCTGGGCCTCCGTCAGAAACTTGTTTCCTGAGGCCTAAGAAAAGCCAAAGAGAAGGAATTTTGGAGTCTGAGGACACTATCTAATTGTTCCGTGTAAATTAATGGCCATTCCTTCTTGACACCATTTCTGCTGTGCAAGGTTTCTCAGAAGCCCTGTACTTTCAAAGAGCAGGGAAACCTATACCCCATGCTGCGGGGTTAGTTTTAGTCTCCATGCTGGACAGAACATTTCATGACTGCCGGATTTTCTCACTCAAACCTTGAGACTTTGACCACCTTCACCCGTTTCTAGCACCCCATCTCCGAATCTGGCACCTACCAATCTGCTCTCAGTATCTATGCGTTCAGTATTTGTTTATTCCACATTGAATGTACATGAGAGCATCTGGTATTGGTCTTTCTGTGTCTGAGTTACTTGGCATAAGGCCCCCAAGGTCTGTGTTTCCATGTCTGGTTCTTGTGAATAATGCTGCAGTGAACGTGGGAGTGCATCTGTCTTTTTGAGGCAGTATTTTTGTGTTCTCCAAATCAATACTCAGTAGAGCCATTACTTGTCCATGTGGTAGTGCATTTATTTTTTCAGGAACCTCCATACCGTTTGTCACAGTGGCTGCACCAATTTCCATTCCCACCAACAGTGCACAGTGTCTCCTCATCTGCACACCCTTGACCCCACCTGGTGTCTGTCTCTGGGACAATTGTTGTTCCAACAGTTGTGAGGGGATAGCCGATTGTGGGTTTGATGATGTTTCCCTGACCATATTAAGTGATGTCGAACAACTTTCTCTGTCTGTTGGCACATGTGTGCCATCTTTGGAAAGTATCTATTCACATATTCCCCCCATTTTTTATACTTTTTTTTTGTTTTGATTTGTATGAGTGTTGTGTGTATTTTGGATATTAGCCTCTTCTCACACATATGATTCGCAGATATTTTTTTTCTTATTGGGTCAGTGGCCTTTTTAGTTTTTGCTGGTTTGTTTTGCCGTGTGGAAGATTTCAGTTTGAAGTTGTTCCACTTGTTTATTTTTGCTTTTGTTGCCTTTGCATTTGGTGTCCGATCTGAAGACTCTTTGCCAAAACTAATGTCGAGAGACTTAGTACCTGTGTCTTCTTGGAGGTTTATGGATTCAGGTCTTATGTTCAAATCGTTCATCCATTAAAAATTTTGTGTGTGGTGTAAGAAAGTGACCCAGTTATATTCTTCTGCATTTAGTGTCCAGTTTGCCTGTTACCGCTCACTGAAGAGACAGTCCTTCCCTCATGGTGTATCTTCTGCTGCTGTGTCGTAAGTTAGGATCATCTACGTGTGGGTAAGTTTGTGAGCTTTCTGTTCTGTTCCACTGACCTGGTGTCTGTGTTTATGCCAGTTCCATCCTGTTTTGATGACAACAGCTTTGTAATCTAGCTTGAAATCCAGGAGTGTGTTGACTGCACCTTTCTTTCTCCATGTTACTTTGGGTATTTGGGGTCTTTTGTGATTCCATACAAGTTTGAGGACTGTTATCTATTTCCTCGAATAGTGCCGCTAGAATTCAGATAGGGATTTCATCACATCTGTCGATTGCTTTGGGTACGATGTACATGTTCACATAATTAACTCTTCCAGTTAAGGAGCATGGCGTAAGTTTCCATTTGTTTGTGTTGCCTTCCAAATCTTTGACCCATACATCCTGCGCCCCTTGACACACGTGTTTTTCATTTCCTTTCTGCCATGTGTTGAGTGTACTGTCTTTCTCATTTTTGGTTACTTTTATTCCTAGATTTTTTTTGATGCAATTGTAAATGGCATTGCTTTTTTAATTTATCTTTGCGGAAGTGTGTCATCAGTATACAGAAATGCAAGAAGTTGGGTCATCTGGGTGGCCCCATAGGTGAAGCGTCTGCCTTCAGCTCAGGTCATGAACCCAGAGATCTGGGATCGAGCCCCCTGTTGGGCTCCCCGCTTATCGAGGGTCTGCTTCTCCCTCTTTCTGTCACTCCCCCTGCTCGTACTTTTTCTCTTCCTATCAAATAAATAAATAAAATCTGAAAAAAAAAGACAACAGGTCTCTGTATATTGACTTTATATCCTGCAGCTTTCTTGAATTTGTTTATTCTAACAGATTTTTTTTGTGTGTGTGGAATCTTTCGGGATTTCATGTCCTTTGCAAATATTGATAGTATTCCTGTAAGGATTTCATATCTTTCTCTTTTTTTAAAATGATGTTAGTCACCCTACAGTACTTCATTTGTTTTTGATGTAGTGTTCCATGATTCATTGTTTGCATATAACACCTAGTGCTCATTATGACACGTGCCCTCCTTTTTTTTTAAAGAATTTACTTATTTATTCGACAGATATAGAGACAGCCAGCGAGAGAGGGAACACAAGCAGGGGGAGTGGGAGAGGAAGAAGCAGGCTCATGACGGAGGAGCCTGTTGTGGGGCTCGATCCCATAACGCCGGGATCACGCCCTGAGCCGAAGGCAGACGCTTAACCGCTGTGCCACCCAGGCGCCCCAACACGTGCCCTCCTTAATACCCATCACCAGGATTACCCATTCCCCTTCCTCTCTCTTTCTGCAACCTTCAGTTTGTTTCCCAGTGTTAGTAGTCTCTCATGGTTCATCTCCCCCTCTCATTCCCCCCTTCACTTTTCCCTTCCTACTCCTAATGTCCTCCATGCTATTCCTTCCATTCCACATAGGAGTCGAAGCATATGATAATTGTCTTTCTCTGCTTGACTTAATTTCACTTAGCATAATCCCCTCCTGATCCATCCACGTTGGTGCAAATGGTGGGTATTCATCCTTTCTGATGACTGAGTAATAGTCCATTGTATAGATGAACCACATCTTCTTTGTCCATTCATCTGCTGAAGGACATCTTGGCTCCTTCCACAGTTTGGATATTATGGACACTGCTGCTATGAACATTGGGATACAGGTGCCCCTTCTTTTCATTACTCTGTGTCTATGGGGTAAATACCCAGTAGTGCAATTGGTGGGTCGTAGGATAGCTCTGTGTTTAACATATTGAGGAACCTCCATATTGGTTTCAAAAGTGGCTGTACCAGCTTGAATTCTCACGAGTAGTGTAAGAGGGCTCCCCTTTCTTCACATCCTCTCTGACTTTTTTTTTTATTTCTGTCTTATTAATTTTTTTTCAAGATTTTATTGATTTATTCTACAGAGATAGAGACAGCCAGCGAGAGAGGGAACACAAGCAGGGGGAGTGGGAGAGGAAGAAGCAGACTCATGACGGAGGAGCCTGATGTGGGGCTCGATCCCATAAGGCCAGGATCACGCCCTGAGCCGAAGGCAGACGCTTAACCAATGTGAGACCCAGGTGCCCCCTGCCTTGTTAATTTTAACCATTCTAACTGGTGTAAGGTGGTATTTCATTGTCGTTTTGATTTGTATTTGCCTGATGGCAATTCATGTGGAGCATTTTTTCATGTGTCGGCCATTTGTATGTCTTCTCTGGAGAAGTATCTCTTTGTGTCTTCTGCCCATTTTTTGGGTGTCGAGTTTGAGGAGTTCTTTATAGATCTTGGATACCAGCCCTTTATCTGTAAAATCATTTGCAGATATCTTCTTCAATTCCATAGGATGCCTTTTTGTTTTTTGATCATTTGCTTTGCCAAGCAGAAGCTTTTTATCCTGATGAAGTGCCCATAGTTCATTTTTGCTTTTATTTCTTTGCCTTTAGAGACGTGGCTTGCAAGAAGTTGTTGTGTTCAAAGTTGAAGAGTTCTTTTGATTTTGATATGAGACAGGAATCCATTATCTTATTTTCCTGATTGTATTCGAGTCCTCTGTCTTTCTTGGTGAGTCTAGCTAAGTTTGTCAGTTTTGTTTATCGTTCCAAAAAAGGCCGCTCTCATTTTCATTGTTTTTTTTTTTTTGTCTTTTTAGTCTCCGTTGGATTTATTTATGCATTCCTTTTTGTTATTTCCTTATTTCTACTAATTTGGGGCTTTGTTTGTTGTTTTATTTTCTACTTCTTTACCACATAAATCAGGTTGTTTATTGGAGAGCATTCTCATGGATTGATGAAGACTTGAATTTCTATGAATGTCCCCCATAAAGTTACTTTTGCTGCATCACATAAGTTTTTGTAGGTTGTCTTTTTATCAGTGTCAAGGTACTTCTAAAAAATTTTTGATTTCTTCTTTGACTGTTGGTTGTTCAGTAGCTTGTTGTTAAATCTCCACATATTTTTTTAAGATTATTTAGGTATCTGACAGAGAGTGAGACAGCAAGAGAGGGAACGCAAGCTGGGTGGTGGGAGAGGGAGAAGCAGGCTTCCGAATGAGCAACGAGCCTGATTTGGAGCTAGATCCCAGAATCCTGGGATCAAGACCCGAGCTGAAAGGAGATCCTTAATGACTGAGCCACCCAGGCCCCAAAAATCTCCACCTATTTTTGACTGTCCCATTTTTTTCTTGAGACTGATTTCTAGTTTCATATCATTGTGGATGGACAAGATTTGAAGCAGAAGGTGAAGAGAGCATTCAGATGAAAGGTTTGTTTCCTGGAGGGTTTTCTGAGGGCAGACCATGAGTTCAGTGGGGACGGAGGAAGGTTTTGTGAGACGGGGGTGGGGTTAACCCTTGTTAGAATTACTGACTACTACCATGCAGGCTGTGTGCTACCGTTCACACCGTAGTCCTGATGGACGTGTACTTCATTAGAAATATTTTCTAGGAGGTGTAGGCATAGCCTTCACTTAAAAAAAGATGGCATGTGGGTTCATGGCATGACCCCAGGTCACCAACCAGGATGTATGGTATTGTGGGAGATCAGAAACAGGCTTTCTGTGGGAAGTGACAGAAATAAGGTATGGTGAGCTCCATGACCATAGGTGAGGTCCCGAGTGACGCACTGGGTGTTGGGTTCTGTGGATCTGTCTCATCATGTTCTGTGGAATTCAGGGACACCCTCCTGTCTGTGGATTTGTGTGGAGACAGGTAGACATCAGTGTCTGGCCAGGCACGAGGGTCTCACTGGCCCACCACCAGAGGTGCAGCGTGCGGGGGAGCCACTGCTTGGTTTCCACGAAAGCTGACCAGGGTCTGTGACCGTGATTCCTAGCAGCCGCAAGGGGAGAGGAGGCCGGGGGTGGTGCACACTTCCTAGACTTGTGGTCAGGACTAGTCTGGATCCCACTGAAGTCAGCCACACCGGGCACAGAAGGTACCCAGTCAGTGTAGCTGTGGGCACTGCTCCCATGGTACTTTTGGGCCAGCTCCATGCTGCCACCTCCTGCTTTTCATCATCATCTTCAAGGTCATGTGCCTCTGCTCTTGCCCCATGGCCTCCGGGGTATTGTCCGTCCTCCATCTGGTCCTCGTCCCTGGTGCCCTGTGCAGTCCGATGCCAGGGTAGCCTTCTCGAGACAAACATCTGGCCCTGATGGAACACTTCCATGGATCTCGGGTGATGCGAGGATGATGCCCTGCCCTGGAAGGGGGCTGCAGGTCCCCAATCAGGACAGCCATGTCTCCCTTTTCAGCATGGCCTGCCCTCCCCTTAGTCTTCTTCAGGGAAGCTCTCCCCACTTCCTGAGATGACAGCTCTGAACTTAAAAATGAATGTTATTTTACATATCTCTATGCCTTAGTTCATCCATGGCATGTCTTTCAACCCCGTTAGTGGGGTTTTTTTAGCAGTTCTGAAGGGCTGTCTGCTCAAGGAGGGGACGACCTGGGTGGGGCAGCTTTCCCTCTCATCTCCCTCAGCATGTCTCTGAGCCCTGAGGCCAGCTGTCCCACTGAAGATTGAGGGACTAGAGCCAGCCCATCCTGAGCCCAGGCTGTGTCAGCTCATAGACTGATGCGTGTTGGAGCGGTGGGCAGCTGGCATGGGTCAGGGGCAGGCAGTGTCTCCTTCTCATTCCTTCCCTCCCTTCCTCCCAGAGGTAGCTCAGAGCAGCCTTCAACCCCTGCATCTCCAGATCCCTTGACCTGTGCCTCCTGTGTTCAGCTGGTGACCTTGGAGTTTCGCATGGATTCTACCTCCCGTACCCTCTCCCATAGCAGTTCCTGGATCAGGGGAGGGTCGGACCCTTGTCTGTTTTTGGTCTTCTTCCTTTCCCACACCAAGCCCACCCACCTTTGCATCTTCCATGTATGTGCTTGGAAGCAAGCCCATCCACAGGGAACCTATTAGCCAAATGGATCCAGGCAATGAACATTGAAGTAGAGATCCAGGATCCATAATAAACCTGCTCTGAAACCTGTCCCAAAGTCTGTGACTCTCTCACACTGAAACAGAAACAATAATAGCTTTCTGGACTGTGAAGTGATATGTCTTTCTACTTCCAATCTTGAATGCAAAGGTGCTGAGCCTGGACTGAAAAGGACCATGGCTCCCGTGGGCTGGGATCCACAGTAAGAACTCAGTGAAATCTGAATTTGAGGCATGGAGTGAATAATTATTGTAGAGTGAATCCTCCCAAGTAGGGCTTATGCACATTGCACAGGAAAAGCTTTTTCAAAGAGCTTCCTGAAAGAAAAATCTTTTTTTAAAATTTATTTTAATTCCACTAGAGCTAACATACAATGTTACATTAGTTTCAGGTATACAATAGAGTGATTCAGTAATTCTACATATTACTCAGTGGTCATCAAGAAAAGTGTCCTCTTAATCCCCTTCATCTATTTCACTCATCCCTCTATCCACCTCCTCTCTGGTAACCTTCCGTTTGTTCTCTATTGTTAAGAGTTTGTATTTTGGTGTGTCTCCTTTTTCTCTTTTAGTTATTTATTTTTGTTTGTTTCTTAAATTCCCCAGTAGAGTGACATCGTATGGCATTTGTCTTTCTCTGACTGACTGATTTTAGTTAGGATAATACTCTCTAGCTCCATCCATATGGCTGCAAATGGCAAGGTTTCATTCTTTTTCAAGCCGAGTAATACTCCATTGTGTGTGTGTGTGTGTGTGTGTGTGTGTGTGTGTGAATACACACATCTATCATCTCATTTGTCAATTTTTCTACAGACACTTGGGTTGCTTCCATATTGTGATATTGTAAATAATGGTGCAAGAAACATAGGGGTGCACGTATCCTTTTAAGTTACTCTTTTCCTATTCTTTGGGTAAATATGAGTAGTGTGAATGTTGGATCGTAGGGTAGTTCTATATTTAATTTTTTGAGGAACCTTCATACTGTTTTCCACGGTGGCCACCGCAGTTTGCATTCCCACCCACAGTTCACGAGGATTCCCCTTTATCCACATCCTCCCAACAGCTGCTCTTTGTTGTGCTTTTGATGTTAGCCATTCTGACAGGTTTGAGGTATTACCTCATTGTCCTTTGGATTTACATTTTCCTGATGATGGGTGATGTTGAACATCTTTTCACGGGACTGTTGGCCATTTGTATTTCTTCTTTGGAGAAATGTCTGTCCATGTCTTCTGCCTATTTTTTAACTGGATTATTTGTTTTTTGGGGGTTGAGTAGTATCAGTTGTATATGTTTTGGACACTATCCCTTTATTGCATATGATCTTTGCAAATATCTTCTCCCTTTGAGTAGGTTGTCTTATTATTTTTACGTTTTCATTGTTCTTCTGCCGTGTGGAAACTTTTTATTTTGCTGTATTCCCAATAGTTTATTTTTGCTTTCATTTCCTTTGCCTCAGGACACAGTCTAGAAAAACGTTGGTATGGTCCATGTCAAGAAGTTACTGTCTTCCCTCCTGTAGGATTTTTATGGATTCAGGTCTCATATTGAGGTCTTGAAACTGTTTTGTGTTTGTCTTTATTGTGTAAGAAAGCAGTCTAATTTCATTCTTTTGTGCGTAGCTGTCTAGTTTTCCCAACACCATTTGTTGTAGAGACTGTCCTTTTCCCTTTTGATATCGTTGCTTGCTTTGTGGAAGATTCATGGACCACATAATTGTGGGTTTCTGTCTGAACTTGTATCCTGTTCCTTTGGTCGCTGTCTCTATTTTTGTGCCGTACTGTCTTGTTAGGATGACTGCAGCTTTGTAGTATAACCTGAAATCTGAAATTGTGAGTCCTCCACCTTTGTTTTTCTTTTCCACATTGCACTGGCTGTTCGGAATCTTTAGTGGTTCCATACAAATGTTTAGGATTGTTTATTCGAGGTCTTTTGTTCTTTAATTTAAATTCAATTAGCCAACTTACAGTACATCATTCGTTTCAGATGTAGTCTTCAATAAATTTTCAGTCTTGTGTATCACCCAGTGCTCATTGTATCGTGTGACCTCCTTAATGCTACTCACCCAGTTACCCCCCCCAACTTCTCCTCCAACAATCATCAGTTTCTTGCGATAGTTAAGAGTCCATCATGGGTTTTCTCCCTCTCTGATGACTTCCCATTCTATTTTCCCTTCCTTCCCCTATGGTCACCTTCCTTGTTTCTGATATTCCACATAGGAGTGAAAGCATATGATCATTGTCTTTCTTTCATTGACTTATTCCACTCAGCATAATACCCTCCAGCTCCACCCAGGTCGGTGTGATGGTAAGTATTCATCCTATCTGATGGCTGAGTAATATCCCATTATATATATGATCCACATCTTCTTTATCCATTCATCTATCCATGGTCATCTGCACTCCTTCCGCAGCTTCTCTATTATGGATATTGTTGCTATGAACACTGGTGTGCATGTGTCCTGTCTTCACTACCTCTGTCTCTGGGGGTAAATACCCAGTAGTGCAATTGCTGGGACATAGGGTAGCTTTATTTATAACTTCTTGAGGAAATTCTGTACCATTTTCAAGAGTGGCTGTACCGGACTGCATTCGTACAGGGGTGTAAGAGGGTTCCCGTTTCTCCATATCCTCTCCAACATATATAGTTTCATGTCTTCTTATTTTTAGATATTCGGCCTCGTGTGATATGGCATCTATAGGGGTTTACATTTGTATTTCCCTGAAGCCAAGTGATATGAAGCATTTATGCATGTATCTTTTGATCACCAGTACATCGTTATCAGTGAAATGACTTCCCATTTTAATCTATCTCAAGACCTAAAGCTGGGGAAGGCACTGAAGCTGGATGATGCCATTGGTTGGAAGTGTGGAGAATTTCAAAAGATCTCCGTGGAGAGCAAGTTTAAAGGTCAGTGTGAAGCTACTAATTGGATCCGGGGAGATCTCTGAAAGTGGGGGTTGCCTGGGATGGGCTGAGGGGGGCCCTCGAATTTTCCTATGAATCCTTGCTGCAGCCCCAAATGGACAGTTTCCTGCTGTGGGGCAGGCTGAGTCCTCTAGTCGTGCAGAGGTGAGCCCAATGCCTGGCGCCTTGGAGGCAGGCAAACGGGGAGGGACCCTCAGCAGAAGACCCAGGGTTAGGTTAGGCCTTAAGAGACAGCAGGTCCGAACTGCCCAGTGCTCAGAGAACTCCCAGGCTGAGTGAGATGAGGGCACAAGGGCGGGTGAGTGTGAGCCTTGGGGTTTCATCTGGAAGGGCCCACAAAAGTCGGGGTTCACCAGAAGGGGCTCTCAGGGGGTGCCCCAATTCTCTTGCC
The DNA here is from genome assembly GCF_024610735.1 of Ursus americanus. NCBI lineage: Eukaryota > Metazoa > Chordata > Mammalia > Carnivora > Ursidae > Ursus > Ursus americanus. The sequence goes on along the minus strand of NW_028273641.1, from coordinate 332,902 downwards.
CTGAATGCTCTGTTGTGCCCCCAAACGGTACAGTTTCCTGTGGGCTGCAGGCTGAGTCCTACAGTGGGGCTTCGGTGTCCCCAATCCCCCGGAGTGGGGTGCCAGGGCCCTGGGGAGGGGCCCCTCTGTGGCCAACCTAGGGTAAGGGTTAGGGTCCAGGAGCCCGGAAGGGACTATCTGCAAGCTGTGCGGCGAGCTCTGTGGAGGGCTGAGAGGAGGCCATGGGGGAGGGTGAGAATGGGCCTCAGGGTTGGGGCATGGGAGGCTGCCAAAGGATGGGGATGGGCTCCGGGGGCCTCCCCAAGTTCTCGTGCCCTGTAGGCTCCGTAGAGCCCCAAGGGGCACGGTTTCCTGTCAGGTGGCAAGCTGAGTCCTGCAGTGGGGCATAGGTATCCCAGTTCCCCCGGGCTGCGGTGTAAGGCTCCTGGGGAGGCCCCCACACCCACAGCCGACCTAGGGCTAGGTTTAGGCCCAGGAGCCCCGCAGGCCCGATCTGCTGGCTGTATGGCTAGTTACACGGGCTGAGGTGAGGGTGTGGGGGAGGGTGAGCGTGGGCCTCAGGGTTGGGGTGCGGGAGGCCACCGAAGTTCGCTGGTGTCTTAGGAAGGCCCTACTGGTTCTCCTGCCCTGAATGCTCTATGGCCTCCCAGGGTGCACGGTTTCCTGCGGGGTGGCAGACTGAGTCCTGCTGTGAGGCTCAGGTGTCCCGAATCCCCGCGGCTGCAGCTCCAGGCTCCTGGGGAGGGGCCCCTCCACAGATGAACTAGGGTTAGGGTTGGGGCCCAGGAACCCCGCAGGCCAGATCTGCCCAGTATATGGCGAGCTCCGCCGCGGCCTGAGGTGAGGGTGCGGGATGGGGTGAGCATGGGCTTCAATGGTGGGTTTAGGGATCGCCGAAGTTCGCCGGGGGCTCTGGGGGCCCTCCTGGTTCTCCCGCCCTGAATGCTCTACAGCCTCCCAAGGGGCACGGTTTCCTGCGGGCTGGCAGGCTTTGTCCTGCAGTGGGGCTCAGGTGTCCCCAGTCCCTGGTGCTGCGGCACTGGGCCCCAGGGGAGGGGCCCTACCCAGCGGACCTAGGGTCAGGTCTAGGCCTCAGGAACCTGGCAGGCCTGATCTGCCGGCTCTGCGTCGAGGTCGGTGGCAAGCTGAAGGGAAGGCGTGGGGCGGGATGAGCATGGGCCTCAGGGTTGGGGTGTAGGGGGCTGCCGAGGATCACTGGTGGCTCAGGGGGGCCCTACCAGTTCTTCTGCACAGGATGCTCTGCAGCGCCCCAAGGGGCATGGTTTCCTGAGGGGTGGCAGGCTTAGTCCCGTGGTGGGGCTCAGGTGTACCCAATCCCCAGGGTTAGGGTACGGATTAGGGTATGGGTTAAGGTTAGGGTATGGGTTACGGTTAGGGTATGGGTGAGGGTAGGGGTTAGGGTTAGGGTAAGGAGAGGGTACGGGTTAGGGTTGGGTTTAGGGGTTACAGGTTAGAGGTTATGGGTTAGGGTACAGATTAGGGTTTAGGGTACGGGTTAGGGTTTAGGGTTTGGGTTTAGGGTTAGGGTTTGGGTTGGAGTACGGGTTAGGTTTAGGGTACGGGTCAGGGTTAGGGTATGGGTTAGTCTACGCATTAGGGTACGGTTTAGGGTACGGGTTAGGGTACGGTTTAGGGTAAGTGTTTGCGTACGGATTTGGGTACGGCTTAGGGTACGGGTTATGGTTAGGGTACGGGTTAGGGAACGGGTTAGGGATAGGGATTGGGTACGGTTTAGGGTTAGGGTATGGGTTAGGGTAAGGGTTAGGGTACAGGTTAGGGTTAGGTATGGGTTAGGCTATGGGTTAGGGTCCGGGTTAGAGATAGGGTACGGGTTAGGGTATGGGTTAGGGTACGGGTTAGGGTATGGGTTAACGTTAAGGTAAGGGTATGGGTTAAGGTTAAGGTAAGGGTACTGGTTAGGGTTAGGGTACAGGTAGGGTTAGGGTACGGGTCATGGTACGAGTTAGGATATGGGTTAGGGTCAGGGTTTAGGGTTTAGTGTTAAAGTAAGGGTATGGGTTAGGGTACTTGTTAGGGTTACGGTTAGGTTTAGGGTATGGTTTAAATTACGGGTTAGGGTATAGTTTAGGGTTAGGGTTAGGGTACGGGTTAGAGTACGTGTTAGGGTTTCGGTTAGGGTTAGGGTATAGGTTAGGGTTAGGGTTAGGGTACGGGTTAGGGTTAGGTTTAGGTTTAGGTTACGATTTAGGGGTAGGGTTAGCTGAAGGGGTAGGGTTAGGGGTAGGGTTAGGGGTATGGTAGGGGTCGGGGTTGGGTTAGGGTTTAGGGTTAGGTTTTGGGGTTAGTGGTTAAGGTTAGGGTTTAGTGTTTAGGGTTTCGGGATTAGGGTTAGGGGTTAGGGTTTAGGGTTTAGTGTTAATGTTAGGGTTTAGGGTTTAAGGATTAGGGTTTAGGGTTAGGTTTAGGGTAGGGTTAGGGTTAGGGTAAGTGTTAGGGGTTAGGGTTAGGATTAGGGGTTAAGGTTTAGGGTTTAAGGTTAGGGCTTAGGGTTTAGGGTTAGGGTTAGACCCCAGTAGGCCAGCAGGACCGATGCGCCGGCTGTGCGGCGAGTGGAGGAGTGGGACGATTGAGGGTGCTGGTGAGCTGGAGTATGGTATCCCGCGTTTTGGCGCAGGGGACCTTTGAACACCACTACTGGCTCGGAGGGCCCTGCCCATTCTCCCGCCCTGAATGACCGGCGGTGCCCCTAGCGGCCTGGGTCATGGCGGGGTGGCAGTGTGAGTCTGGCACTGCGGTTTGGGGGTCCCCAATGCCATGCGTTACAGCGCAAGGGCCCTTGGGAGGGGCCCCTGGGGCCGTCCTAGGGTTACTGTTAGCACCCAGGAGTCCGGTAGACATGATCCGCCAGCTGTGCAGTAGCGGAGGGCCAGGCCAAGGTGAGGGCGCTGGCGAGCTGGGGCATGGGCCCACGCAGTTTGGCACGGGGGCCTTGGAAGGTCGCCTGGGGATTGGATGGCCCTGCCGGTTCTCCCGCCCTGAATGGCCAGAGGCGTCCCTAGCGACCCGGGTCGTGGCGGGGCAGCACGGTGAGTATGGCGCTGGGGCTCGGGGGTCCCCAATCCCTGGCGTTGCTGCGCCAGGCCCCTTGGGAGGTTCCCCTTGGGGGCCAACCTAAGGTTAGGGTTAGCCCCCAGGGGGCTGGAGGCCCGATCCGCTGGCTGTTTGGTGAGCAGAAGGGCGGGTCGAGGTGAGGGCGCTGGTGAGCGGGAGCATCGGCCCAAGCATTTTGGTGCGTGGGCCCTTAGATGTTCACCGGGACTTGGAGGGCCCTGCCCATTCTCCCGACCTGAATGACCGGTGGCGCCCCTAGTGGCCTGCGTGCCAGCGGGGTGGCAGGGTGAGTCCGGCGCTGGGGCTTGGGGGTCATCAATCCCCGGTGTTGCGGGACAGGCCCCTTGGGAGGGGCCCCTCAGGGGCCAACCTAGGGTTAGGGTTAGCCCCCAGGAGGCCGGCAGGCCCCATACGCCAGCTGTGCAGCGAGCGGAGGGGCGGGCCGAGCTGAGTGCCCTGGCGAGCTGGAAGGTGGTACCCAAAGTTTTGGCACCAGGGGCCCTCGAATGTCGCCAGGGACTCGGAGGGCCCTGCCCGTTCTCCCGCCCTGAATGAGTGGCGGCTCCCCTAGCAACCCGAGTGGTGGCGGGGCTGCAGGGTGGGTCTGGTGCTGAGGCTCGGGGGTCCCCAATGCCAGGCGTTGCGGCACCAGGCCCCTTGGGCGGGGCCCCTTGGGGGCCGAACTAGGGTAAAGGTTAGCTCCTGGAGGCCGGCAGGCACGATCCACAGTCTGGGGCGAATGGAGGTGTGGTCGAAGATCAGGGCGCTGGCGAGCAAGAGAGTGGGCCCCAGCGTTTTGGCGCTGGGGGCCTTCGAAGGTCACCGGGGCAGGGAGGGCCCTGCCCATTCTCCCGCCCTGAATGATTGGCGGTACCCTAGCGGCCCGGGTGTGGGCGGGGCGGAACGGTGAGTCCAGCGTTGCGACTCGGGGGTCTCCAATCCCTGGCGTTCGGCGGCAGTCCCTTTGGGAGGGGCACCTTGGGGGCCGACCTAGGGTTAGGGTTATCCCCCAGGAGGCCGGCAGGCTCAATCCACCGGCTCTGTGGTGAATGGGGGGGTGGACCAAGGTGAGGTCGCTGGCGAACGGAAGCGTGGGCCCCAACATTTTGGCTCGGTGGGCTTTCAAATGTCGCAGGGGGCTCGGAGGGCCCTGTTCCTTCTCCCGCCATGAAGGACCGGCGACACCCCTAGCTCCCCGGGTGGCAGCGGGGTGGCAGGGTCAGTCCTGCACTGGTGCTTGGGTTTCCCAATCCCCAGCGTTGCGGCGCCAGGCCCCTTGGGAGGGGCCCCTCTGGGACTGTCCTAGGGTTAGGTTAACCGCCAGGAGGCCAGCAGTCCGGATCCGCAGGCTGTGCAGTGAGCGGAGGAGAGATTGACCGTGGTAGGGCGCAGTTGAGCAGTAGCGTGGTACCCAGTGTTTTGGCGTGGGGGGCCTTCTTATTTCACCGGAGGCTCGGAGGGCCCTGCCGGTTATCCCGCCCTGAATGCCCGGAGTCGCTCCTAGAGGCCCGCGTGGCGGCGGGGCGGCAGGGTGGCCCGGCGCTGGGGCTGGCGGGTCCCCAATCCCTGCCATTGTGGCACCAAGCCTCTTGGGAGGGGCCACTCTGAGGCCCATCTAGGGTTACCATTAGCCCTGAGGAGCCCTGGAGGCCAGATCCGCCAGCTGTGTGGCTAGAGGGGGGGCGGGCTGAGGTGAGAGCGCTGTAGAGCGGGAGCATGGGCTTCAGCGTTTTGGCGCGGGGGACCTATAAATGTCGCTTGGGGCTCGGAGGGCCCTGCCCGTTCCCCCACCCTGAATGACCGGTGGCGCCCCAAGTGGCCCGGGTGGCGGCGGAGGGGCAGGTTGAGTACATCATTGGGGCTTGGGGGTCCTCAATCTCCAGCATCGTGGCGCCAGGCCCTTTGGGAGTGCCCTTCGGGGGCCGACCTGGGGTAAGGGTTAGCTCCCAGGAGGCCGGCAGGCCCAATAAGATGGCTGTGGGGCGAGCGGAGGAGTAGGCTGAGGTGAGGGCGATGGGGAGCAAGATTGTGGGCCCCTGCATTTTGGCACTGGAGGCTTCAAATATCTCCGGTTCCTCCAGGGCCCTGTCCCTTCTCCCGCCCTGAATGACCGGCGGCGCCCCTCGCGGCCCGGGTGCCAGCGTTGTGGGAGGGTGAGTCTGGCTTTGGGGCTTGGGGTTCCAGATCCCTGGCGTAGTGGCACCAAAACCCTAGGGAGGGGCCCCTGGGGGGCCGACCTAGGGTTAGGGTAAGCCCCCAGGAGACCGTCAGGCCCAACCGCACACTGTGCGGCGAGCTGAGGTGCAGCCCGAGGTGAAGGCGCTGGGGAGCGGGAGCGTGGGCACCAGCGTTTTGGCACGGGGAGCCTTTGAAGGTCACCGGGGACTCAGAAGGCCCTGCCCTTCTCTCGCCCTCTATGACCCGCGGCGCCCCTAGCGGCCCAGGTGGGGACAGTGCGGCAGGGTGAGTCCCGCTCTGGGGCTCTGAGTCACCAATCCCCAGCATTGCAGAGCCAGGCCGCTTGGGATGTCCCCTCAGGGCCGACCTAGGGTTTTGGTTAGCTGCCAGGAGCCCGGCAGGCCCTCTCCACCGGCTCTGAAGCAAGCGGTGGGGTGGGCCTAGGTGAGGGCGCTGGCGAGCAGGATCCTGGGAGCCAACATTTTTGCACGGGGAGCCTTCAAAGGTCAGCGTGGGCTTGGAGGGCCCTGCCCGATCTCTTGCCCTGATTGACCGGCGGGGCCTCTAGCGGCTCGGGTGGCTGAAGGGCAGCAGGGTGAGTGCGGCACATGAGCTCGGGGTCCCCATCCCCAGCGTTGCAACGCCAGGCCCCTTGGGAAGTGCCCCTCGGTGGCCGACCTATGGTTAGGGTTAGCCTCCAGGAGCCCCGCAGGCCCGATACACCACCTGTGCGTCTAGCGGAGAGTTGGGCCGAGGTGAGGGTGATGGTGAACATGAGCCTGGGCCCAAGCGTTTTGGTTCGGTGTGCCTTCGAAGGTCGGCAGGAGTTTGGAGGGCCCTGCCAGTTCTCCCACCCTGAATGAATGGCGGCGCCCCTAGCGGCCTGTGTGGGTTGGGGTGGCAGCGTGCATCCAGCGCTGGGGCTTGGGGGCCCCCAATCCCTGGCGTTGCGGCGCCAGGCCCCTTAGGAAGGGACCTTCAGGGGCTGTCCTAGGGTTAGGGTGAGCTCCCAGGAGACCGGCAGGCCCGAGTCGCTGGCTCTGCGAAGAGCGGAAGTGCGGGCCGAGTTGAGGGTGATGCAGAGCGGGAGCGTGGTCCCCAGCGTTTTGACGCCCTGGGCCTTCGACTGTTGCCATGGCTCAAAGGGCCCTGCCCGTTCTCCTGCCCTGAATAACCAGCGGCGCCCTTAGCAGCTCCCTTGGCGGTGGAGCGGCAGGGTGAGTCCATGCTGCGGCTCGTGGATCCCCAATCCCCAGCGTTGTGGGGCCAGGCCTCTTGGGAGGGGCTCCTCGTGGGCGGACCTAGGTTTAGAGTTAGCACCCAGGAGGCCAACAGGCCCAATCCTCTGGCTGGGCGGCGAGAGGTGGGCGGCCCGAGGTAAAGGCGCTGGCGATCGGGAGCATGGGCCCCTGCATTTTGGCGTAGGAGGCTTCAAATATCGCCGGTTTCTCCAGGGCCCTGTCCCTTCTCCCGCCCTGAATGACGGACGGCGCCACTAGCGTCCCGGGGTGGCGACGTGGCGGCAGGGTGAGTCTGGCTCTGGGTCTTGGGGTCCCTGATCCCCAGTGTAGCGGCACCAGGACCTTTGGGAGGGGCCCCTGGGTGGCTGACCTAGGGTTAGGGTTAGCCCCCAGGAGGCCGGCAGGTGGGATCCGGCCACTGTCCGGGGAGCGGAGGGCGGGGCCGAGGTGAGGGCGTTGGGGAGCGGGAGCGTGGGCACCAGCGTTTTGGCAGGGGGAGCCTTTGAAGGCCACCGGGGGCTCGGAAGGCCCTGCCCCTTCTCTCGCCCTGAGTGACCCGCAGTGCTCCTAGCGGCCTGGGTGGCGGCGTTGCGGTAGGGTGACTGTGGCTCTGGGGCTTGAGGTTCCCGATCCCCGGCGAAGCGGCACCAGGACCCTTGGGAGGGGCCCCTGGGTGGCCGACCTAGGGTTAGGGTTAGCACCCGGGAGGCCGGCAGGCGGGATCCGCCCGCTGTGCGTGGAGCGGAGGGGCGGGCCGAGGTGAGGGCGCTGGCGAGCAAGAGCCTGGGCCCAAGCGTTTTGGCACCGGGGGCCTTCGAATGTCTCCGGGGACTCGGCGGGCCCTGCCCATTCTCCTCCCTGAATGACCGGCGGCGCCCCTAGCAGCCCAGGTGGCGGCGGGGCGGCATGTAAGTCCAGGCATAGGGCTCCGGGTCCCCAGTCCACCGCGTGGCGGCGCCAGGCCCCTTGGGAGTGGCCCCTCGGAGGCTGACCTAGGGTTAGGTTTAGCCCCTAGGATGCCGGCAGGCCCTATTCGCCAGCCGTGTGGAGACTGGAGTGGCGGACCGAGGTGAGGGCACTGGTGAGCGGGAGCGTGGGCCCGGGTGTTTTGGCGCGGGGGGCCTTTGAAGGTCGCCGTGTCTTGGAGGGCCCTGCCCGTGCTCCCGCCCTGAATGAACGGCACCACCCCAAGCCCCCGGGTGGCGGCTGGGTGGCAGGGTGAGTCCAGTGCTGAGGCTCAGGGGTCCCCAATCCCCAGCGTTGCGGCGCCAGATCCCTTGGGAGGGGCCCCTCGGGGGTCGATCTAGGGTTGCGGTTAGCCCCCAGGAGGCCGGTGGACCCGATCAGCGGCTGTGCGGCACGCGGAGGGTTGGGCCGAGGTGAGTGCACTGGCGAGACTGAGCATGAGCCCAAGCGTTTTAGTGCGGGGGGCCTTCGAAGGTCAGTGGGGGCTCGGAGGGACCTGCCCGTTCTCCCGCTCTAAATGACCGGCGGGGCCCCTAGAGGCTCCGGTGCCTGAAGGGCAGCAGGGTGAGACCGGCACTTGGGTTGGGGTCCCCATTCCCGGCGTTGTGGCGCCAGGCCACTTGGGAAGGCCCCCTCCGTGGCCGACCTACAGTTAGGGTTAGCTCCCAGGAGGCCAGCAGGCCCGATACACCGCCTGTGCGTCGAGCGGAGAGTTGGGCCGAGGTGAGGGTGCTGGTGAACATGAGCCCGGGCCCAAGCGTTTTGGTTCGGGGCGCCTTCGAAGGTCGGCGGGGGTTCGAAGGGCCCTGCCCATTCTCCCACCCTGAATGAATGGCGGCGCCCCTAGCGGCACGTGTGGGGCAGGGCGGCAGGGTGCATCCAGCGCTGGGGCTTGGGGGTTCCCAATCCCCGGCGTTGCGGCGCCAGGCCCCTTAGGAAGCGACCCTCGGGGCCGTCCTAGGGTTAGGGTTAGCGCCCAGGAGGCCGGCAGGCCCGATCCGCCGGCTGTGCGAGGAGTGGAGATGCAGGCCGAGTTGAGGGCAATGGCGAGCGGGAGCTGGGCCCCAGCGTTTTGGCGTCCTGGGCCTTTGAATGTTGCCATGGCTCGGAGGGCCCTGCCCTTTCTCCTGCCCTGAAGAACCAGCAAGGCCCCTAGCGGTTCCGTTGGCAGTGGGGCGGCAGGGTGAATCCCAGGCTGCGGCTCGGGGATCCCCAATCCCCGGCGTTGTGGTGCCAGGCCCCTTGGGAGGGGCTCCTCGTGGGCCGACCCAGGGTTAGAGTTAGCCCCCATAAGGCCGGCAGGCCAGATCCTCTGGCTGGGCGGTGAGAGGTGGGCGGGCCGAGGTAAAGGCGCTGGGGTGCGGGATTGTGGGCCCCTGCATTTTGGGGTGGGAGGCTTCAAATGTCACCGGTTTCTCCAGGGCCCTGTCAGTTCTCCCGCCCTGAATGAACGGCGGCGCCCCTCGCGGCCCGGGTGGCAGCGTTGTGGGAGGGTGAGTCTGGCTTTGGGGCTTGGGGTTCCAGATCCCTGGCGTAGTGGCACCAAAAGCCTTGGGAGGGGCCCCTGGGCGGCCGACCTAGGGTTAGGGTTAGCCCCCAGGAGACCGTCAGGCCCAACCGCACACTGTGCGGCGAGCTGAGGTGCGGCCCGAGGTGAAGGCGCTGGGGAGCGGGAGCGTGGGCACCAGCGTTTTGGCACGGGGAGCCTTTGAAGGTCACCGGGGACTCAGAAGGCCCTGCCCTTCTCTCGCCCTCTGTGACCCGCAGCGCCCCTAGAGGCCCAGGTGGGGACAGTGCGGCAGGGTGAGTCCCGCTCTGGGGCTCTGACTCACCAATCCCCAGCATTGCAGAGCCAGGCCGCTTGGGATGTCCCCTCAGGGCCGACCTAGGGTTTTGGTTAGCTGCCAGGAGCCGGGCAGGCCCTATCCACCGGCTCTGAAGCAAGCGGTGGGGTGGGCCTAGGTGAGGGCGCTGGCGAGCAGGATCCTGGGAGCCAACGTTTTTGCGCGGGGAGCCTTCAAAGGTCAGCGTGGGCTCGGAGGGCCCTGCCCGATCTCTTGCCCTGATTGACCGGCGGGGCCTCTAGCGGCTCGGGTGGCTGAAGGGCAGCAGGGTGAGTGCGGCACATGAGCTCGGGGTCCCCATCCCCAGCGTTGCAACGCCAGGCCCCTTGGGAAGTGCCCCTCGGTGGCCGACCTATGGTTAGGGTTAGCCTCCAGGAGCCCCGCAGGCCCGATACACCACCTGTGCGTCTAGCGGAGAGTTGGGCCGAGGTGAGGGTGCTGGTGAACATGAGCCTGGGCCCAAGCGTTTTGGTTCGGTGTGCCTTCGAAGGTCGGCAGGAGTTTGGAGGGCCCTGCCAGTTCTCCCACCCTGAATGAATGGCGGCGCCCCTAGCGGCCTGTGTGGGTTGGGGTGGCAGCGTGCATCCGGCGCTGGGGCTTGGGGGCCCCCAATCCCTGGCGTTGCGGCGCCAGGCCCCTTAGGAAGGGACCTTCAGGGGCTGTCCCAGGGTTAGGGTGAGCTCCCAGGAGGCCGGCAGGCCCGAGTCGCTGGCTCTGCGAAGAGCGGAAGTGCGGGCCGAGTTGAGGGTGATGCAGAGCGGGAGCGTGGTCCCCAGCGTTTTGACGCCCTGGGCCTTCGACTGTTGCCATGGCTCAAAGGGCCCTGCCCGTTCTCCTGCCCTGAAGAACCAGCGGCGCCCTTAGCAGCTCCCTTGGCGGTGGAGCGGCAGGGTGAGTCCATGCTGCGGCTCGTGGATCCCCAATCCCCAGCGTTGTGGGGCCAGGCCTCTTGGGAGGGGCTCCTCGTGGGCGGACCTAGGTTTAGAGTTAGCACCCAGGAGGCCAACAGGCCCAATCCTCTGGCTGGGCGGCGGGAGGTGGGCGGCCCGAGGTAAAGGCGCTGGCGATCGGGAGCATGGGCCCCTGCATTTTGGCGCAGGAGGCTTCAAATATCGCCGGTTTCTCCAGGGCCCTGTCCCTTCTCCCGCCCTGAATGACGGGCGGCGCCACTAGCGTCCCGGGTGGCGACGTGGCGGCAGGGTGAGTCTGGCTCTGGGTCTTGGGGTCCCTGATCCCCAGTGTAGCGGCACCAGGACCTTTGGGAGGGGCCCCTGGGTGGCTGACCTAGGGTTAGGGTTAGCCCCCAGGAGGCCGGCAGGTGGGATCCGGCCACTGTCCGGGGAGCGGAGGGCGGGGCCGAGGTGAGGGCGTTGGGGAGCGGGAGCGTGGGCACCAGCGTTTTGGCAGGGGGAGCCTTTGAAGGCCACCGGGGGCTCGGAAGGCCCTGCCCCTTCTCTCGCCCTGAGTGACCCGCAGTGCTCCTAGCGGCCTGGGTGGCGGCGTTGCGGTAGGGTGACTGTGGCTCTGGGGCTTGAGGTTCCCGATCCCCGGCGAAGCGGCACCAGGACCCTTGGGAGGGGCCCCTGGGTGGCCGACCTAGGGTTAGGGTTAGCACCCCGGAGGCCGGCAGGCGGGATCCGCCCGCTGTGCGTGGAGCGGAGGGGCGGGCCGAGGTGAGGGCGCTGGCGAGCAAGAGCCTGGGCCCAAGCGTTTTGGCACCGGGGGCCTTCGAATGTCTCCGGGGACTCGGCGGGCCCTGCCCATTCTCCTCCCTGAATGACCGGCGGCGCCCCTAGCAGCCCAGGTGGCGGTGGGGCGGCATGGAAGTCCGGGCATAGGGCTCGGGGGTCCCCAGTCCACCGCGTTGCGGCGCCAGGCCCCTTGGGAGGGGCCCCTCGGAGGCTGACCTAGGGTTAGGTTTAGCCCCTAGGATGCCGGCAGGCCCTATTCGCCAGCCATGTGGAGACTGGAGTGGCGGACCGAGGTGAGGGCACTGGTGAGCGGGAGCGTGGGCCCGGGTGTTTTGGCGCGGGGGGCCTTTGAAGGTCGCCGTGTCTTGGAAGGCCCTGCCCGTGCTCCTGCCCTGAATGAACGGCACCACCCCAAGCCCCCGGGTGGCGGCTGGGTGGCAGGGTGAGTCCACTGTTGAGGCTCGGGGGCCCCAATCCCCAGCGTTGCGGCGCCAGATCCCTTGGGAGGGGCCCCTCGGGGGTCGATCTAGGGTTGCGGTTAGCCCCCAGGAGGCCGGTGGACCCGATCAGCGGCTGTGCGGCACGCGGAGGGTTGGGCCGAGGTGAGGGCGCTGGCGAGACTGAGCATGAGCCCAAGCGTTTTAGTGCGGGGGGCCTTCGAAGGTCAGTGGGGGCTCGGAGGGACCTGCCCGTTCTCCCACTCTCAATGACCGGCGGGGCCCCTAGAGGCTCCGGTGCCTGAAGGGCAGCAGGGTGAGACCGGCACTTGGGTTGGGGTCCCCATTCCCGGCGTTGTGGCGCCAGGCCACTTGGGAAGGGCCCCTCCTTGGCCGACCTCCAGTTAGGGTTAGCCCCCAGGAGGCCAGCAGGCCCGATACACCGCCTGTGCGTCGAGCGGAGAGTTGGGCCGAGGTGAGGGTGCTGGTGAACATGAGCCCGGGCCCAAGCGTTTTGGTTCGGGGCGCCTTCGAAGGTCGGCGGGGGTCCGAAGGGCCCTGCCCGTTCTCCCACCCTGAATGAATGGCGGCGCCCCTAGCGGCACGTGTGGGGCAGGGCGGCAGGGTGCATCCAGCGCTGGGGCTTGGGGGTTCCCAATCCCCGGCGTTGCGGCGCCAGGCCCCTTAGGAAGCGACCCTCGGGGCCGTCCTAGGGTTAGGGTTAGCGCCCAGGAGGCCGGCAGGCCCGATCCGCCGGCTGTGCGAGGAGTGGAGATGCAGGCCGAGTTGAGGGCGATGGCGAGCGGGAGCTGGGCCCCAGCGTTTTGGCGTCCTGGGCCTTTGAATGTTGCCATGGCTCGGAGGGCCCTGCCCTTTCTCCTGCCCTGAAGAACCAGCAAGGCCCCTAGCGGTTCCGTTGGCAGTGGGGCGGCAGTGTGAATCCCAGGCTGCGGCTCGGGGATCCCCAATCCCCGGCGTTGTGGTGCCAGGCCCCTTGGGAGGGGCTCCTCGTGGGCCGACCCAGGGTTAGAGTTAGCCCCCATAAGGCCGGCAGGCCAGATCCTCTGGCTGGGCAGTGAGAGGTGGGCGGGCCGAGGTAAAGGCGCTGGGGTGCGGGATTGTGGGCCCCTGCATTTTGGGGTGGGAGGGTTCAAATGTCACCGGTTTCTCCAGGGCCCTGTCAGTTCTCCCGCCCTGAATGAACGGCGGCGCCCCTCGCGGCCCGGGTGGCAGCGTTGTGGGAGGGTGAGTCTGGCTTTGGGGCTTGGGGTTCCAGATCCCTGGCGTAGTGGCACCAAAAGCCTTGGGAGGGGCCCCTGGGCGGCCGACCTAGGGTTAGGGTTAGCCCCCAGGAGACCGTCAGGCCCAACCGCACACTGTGCGGCGAGCTGAGGTGCGGCCCGAGGTGAAGGCGCTGGGGAGCGGGAGCGTGGGCACCAGCGTTTTGGCACGGGGAGCCTTTGAAGGTCACCGGGGACTCAGAAGGCCCTGCCCTTCTCTCGCCCTCTGTGACCCGCAGCGCCCCTAGAGGCCCAGGTGGGGACAGTGCGGCAGGGTGAGTCCGGCTCTGGGGCTCTGACTCACCAATCCCCAGCATTGCAGAGCCAGGCCGCTTGGGATGTCCCCTCAGGGCCGACCTAGGGTTTTGGTTAGCTGCCAGGAGCCGGGCAGGCCCTATCCACCGGCTCTGAAGCAAGCGGTGGGGTGGGCCTAGGTGAGGGCGCTGGCGAGCAGGATCCTGGGAGCCAACGTTTTTGCGCGGGGAGCCTTCAAAGGTCAGCGTGGGCTCGGAGGGCCCTGCCCGATCTCTTGCCCTGATTGACCGGCGGGGCCTCTAGCGGCTCGGGTGGCTGAAGGGCAGCAGGGTGAGTGCGGCACATGAGCTCGGGGTCCCCATCCCCAGCGTTCCGACGCCAGGCCCCTTGGGAAGTGCCCCTCGGTGGCCGACCTATGGTTAGGGTTAGCCTCCAGGAGCCCCGCAGGCCCTATACACCACCTGTGCGTCGAGCGGAGCGTTGGGCCGAGGTGAGGGTGCTGGTGAACATGAGCCCGGGCCCAAGCGTTTTGGTTCGGGGCGCCTTCGAAGGTCGGCGGGGGTTCGAAGGGCCCTGCCAGTTCTCCCACCCTGAATGAATGGCGGCGCCCCTAGCGGCACGTGTGGGGCAGGGCGGCAGGGTGCATCCAGCGCTGGGGCTTGGGGGTTCCCAATCCCTGGCGTTGCGGCGCCAGGCCCCTTAGGAAGGGACCTTCAGGGGCTGTCCTAGGGTTAGGGTGAGCTCCCAGGAGGCCGGCAGGCCCGAGTCGCTGGCTCTGCGAAGAGTGGAGGTGCGGGCCGAGTTGAGGGTGATGCAGTGCAGGAGCGTGGTCCCCAGCGTTTTGACGCCCTGGGCCTTCGACTGTTGCCATGGCTCAAAGGGCCCTGCCCGTTCTCCTGCCCTGAATAACCAGCGGCGCCCTTAGCAGCTCCCTTGGCGGTGGAGCGGCAGGCCACTTGGGAAGGGCCCCTCCGTGGCCGACCTACAGTTAGGGTTAGCCCCCAGGAGGCCAGCAGGCCCGATACACCGCCTGTGCGTCGAGCGGAGAGTTGGGCCAACGTAGAGGGTGCTGGTGAACATGAGCCCGGGCCCAAGCGTTTTGGTTCGGGGCGCCTTCGAAGGTCGGCGGGGGTTCGAAGGGCCCTGCCCATTCTCCCACCCTGAATGAATGGCGGCGCCCCTAGCGGCACGTGTGGGGCAGGGCGGCAGGGTGCATCCAGCGCTGGGGCTTGGGGGTTCCCAATCCCCGGCGTTGCGGCGCCAGGCCCCTTAGGAAGCGACCCTCGGGGCCGTCCTAGGGTTAGGGTTAGCTCCCAGGAGGCCGGCAGGCCCGAGTCGCTGGCTCTGCGAAGAGCGGAGGTGCGGGCCGAGTTGAGGGTGATGCAGAGCGGGAGCGTGGTCCCCAGCGTTTTGGCGCCCTGGGCCTTCGACTGTTGCCATGGCTCAAAGGGCCCTGCCCGTTCTCCTGCCCTGAAGAACCAGCGGCGCCCTTAGCAGCTCCCTTGGCGGTGGAGCGGCAGGGTGAGTCCATGCTGCGGCTCGTGGATCCCCAATCCCCAGCGTTGTGGGGCCAGGCCTCTTGGGAGGGGCTCCTCGTGGGCGGACCTAGGTTTAGAGTTAGCACCCAGGAGGCCAGCAGGCCCAATCCTCTGGCTGGGCGGCGAGAGGTGGGCGGCCCGAGGTAAAGGCGCTGGCGATCGGGAGCGTGGGCCCCTGCATTTTGGCGCAGGAGGCTTCAAATATCGCCGGTTTCTCCAGGGCCCTGTCCCTTCTCCCGCCCTGAATGACGGGCGGCGCCACTAGCGTCCCGGGTGGCGACGTGGCGGCAGGGTGAGTCTGGCTCTGGGTCTTGGGGTCCCTGATCTCCAGTGTAGCGGCACCAGGACCCTTGGGAGGGGCCCCTGGGTGGCTGACCTAGGGTTAGGGTTAGCCCCCAGGAGGCCGGCAGGTGGGATCCGGCCACTGTCCGGGGAGCGGAGGGCGGGGCCGAGGTGAGGGCGTTGGGGAGCGGGAGCGTGGGCACCAGCGTTTTGGCACGGGGAGCCTTTGAAGGCCACCGGGGGCTCGGAAGGCCCTGCCCCTTCTCTCGCCCTGAATGACCCGCAGTGCTCCTAGCGGCCTGGGTGGCGGCGTTGCGGTAGGGTGAGTGTGGCTCTGGGGCTTGAGGTTCCCGATCCCCGGCGAAGCGGCACCAGGACCCTTGGGAGGGGCCCCTGGGTGGCCGACCTAGGGTTAGGGTTAGCACCCGGGAGGCCGGCAGGCGGAATCCGCCCGCTGTGCGTGGAGCGGAGGGGCGGGCCGAGGTGAGGGCGCTGGCGAGCAAGAGCCTGGGCCCAAGCGTTTTGGCACCGGGGGCCTTCGAATGTCTCCGGGGACTCGGCGGGCCCTGCCCATTCTCCTCCCTGAATGACCGGCGGCGCCCCTAGCAGCCCAGGTGGCGGCGGGGCGGCATGGAAGTCCGGGCATAGGGCTCGGGGGTCCCCAGTCCACCGTGTTGCGGCGCCAGGCCCCTTGGGAGGGGCCCCTCAGAGGCTGACCTAGGGTTAGGTTTAGCCCCTAGGATGCCGGCAGGCCCTATTCGCCAGCCGTGTGGAGACTGGAGTGGCGGACCGAGGTGAGGGCACTGGTGAGCGGGAGCCTGGGCCCAGGTGTTTTGGCGCGGGGGGCCTTTGAAGGTCGCCGTGTCTTGGAGGGCCCTGCCCGTGCTCCCGCCCTGAATGAACGGCACCACCCCAAGCCCCCGGGTGGCGGCTGGGTGGCAGGGTGAGTCCAGTGCTGAGGCTCGGGGGTCCCCAATCCCCAGCGTTGCGGCACCTGATCCCTTGGGAGGGGCCCCTCGGGGGTCGATCTAGGGTTCCGGTTAGCCCCCAGGAGGCCGGTGGACCCGATCAGCGGCTGTGCGGCACGCGGAGGGTTGGGCCGAGGTGAGGGCGCTGGCGAGACTGAGCATGAGCCCAAGCGTTTTAGTGTGGGGGGCCTTCGAAGGTCAGTGGGGGCTCGGAGGGACCTGCCCGTTCTCCCGCTCTCAATGACCGGCGGGACCCCTAGAGGCTCCGGTGCCTGAAGGGCAGCAGGGTGAGACTGGCACTTGGGTTGGGGTCCCCATTCCCGGCGTTGTGGCGCCAGGCCACTTGGGAAGGGCCCCTCCGTGGCCGACCTCCAGTTAGGGTTAGCCCCCAGGAGGCCAGCAGGCCCGATACACCGCCTGTGCGTCGAGCGGAGAGTTGGGCCGAGGTGAGGGTGCTGGTGAACATGAGCCCGGGCCCAAGCGTTTTGGTTCGGGGCGCCTTCGAAGGTCGGCGGGGGTTCGAAGGGCCCTGCCCATTCTCCCACCCTGAATGAATGGCGGCGCCCCTAGCGGCACGTGTGGGGCAGGGCGGCAGGGTGCATCCAGCGCTGGGGCTTGGGGGTTCCCAATCCCCGGCGTTGCGGCGCTAGGCCCCTTAAGAAGGGACCTTCAGGGGCTGTCCTAGGGTTAGGGTGAGCTCCCAGGAGGCCGGCAGGCCCGAGTCGCTGGCTCTGGGAAGAGTGGAGGTGCGGGCCGAGTTGAGGGTGATGCAGTGCGGGAGCGTGGTCCCCAGCGTTTTGACGCCCTGGGCCTTCGACTGTTGCCATGGCTCAAAGGGCCCTGCCCGTTCTCCTGCCCTGAAGAACCAGCGGCGCCCTTAGCAGCTCCCTTGGCGGTGGAGCGGCAGGGTGAATCCCAGGCTGCGGCTCGTGGATCCCCAATCCCCAGCGTTGTGGGGCCAGGCCTCTTGGGAGGGGCTCCTCGTGGGCGGACCTAGGTTTAGAGTTAGCCCCCAGGAGGCCAGCAGGCCCAATCCTCTGGCTGGGCGGTGAGAGGTGGGCGGGCCGAGGTAAAGGCGCTGGGGTGCGGGATTGTGGGCCCCTGCATTTTGGGGTGGGAGGCTTCAAATGTCGCCGGTTTCTCCAAGGCCCTGTCAGTTCTCCCGCCCTGAATGACGGGCGGCGCCCCTCGCGGCCCGGGTGGCAGCGTTGTGGGAGGGTGAGTCTGGATTTGGGGCTTGGGGTTCCAGATCCCTGGCTTGGTGGCACCCAAAGCCTTGGGAGGGGCCCCTGGGGGGCCGACCTAGGGTTAGGGTTAGCCCCCAGGAGACCGTCAGGCCCAACCGCACACTGTGCGGCGAGCTGAGGTGCAGCCCGAGGTGAAGGCGCTGGGGAGCGGGAGCGTGGGCACCAGCGTTTTGGCAAGGGGAGCCTTTGAAGGTCACCGGGGCCTCAGAAGGCCCTGCCCTTCTCTCGCCCTCTATGACCCGCAGCGCCCCTAGCGGCCCAGGTGGGGACAGTGCGGCAGGGTGAGTCCGGCTCTGGGGCTCTGACTCACCAATCCCCAGCATTGCAGAGCCAGGCCGCTTGGGATGTCCCCTCAGGGCCGACCTAGGGTTTTGGTTAGCTGCCAGGAGCCCGGCAGGCCATATCCACCGGCTCTGAAGCAAGCGGTGGGGTGGGCCTAGGTGAGGGCGCTGGCGAGCAGGATCCTGGGAGCCAACGTTTTTGCGCGGGGAGCCTTCAAAGGTCAGTGTGGACTCGGAGGGCCCTGCCCGATCTCTTGCCCTGATTGACCGGCGGGGCCTCTAGCGGCTCGGGTGGCTGAAGGGCAGCAGGGTGAGTGCGGCACATGAGCTCGGGGTCCCCATCCCCAGCGTTGCGACGCCAGGCCCCTTGGGAAGTGCCCCTCGGTGGCCGACCTATGGTTAGGGTTAGCCTCCAGGAGTCCCGCAGGCCCGATACACCACCTGTGCGTTGAGCGGAGAGTTGGGCCGAGGTGAGGGTGCTGGTGAACCTGAGCCTGGGCACAAGCGTTTTGGTTCGGGGCGCCTTCGAAGGTCGGAAGGGGTTCGGAGGGCCCTGCCAATTCTCCCACCCTGAATGAATGGCGGCGCCCCTAGCGTCCTGTGTGGGTTGGGGTGGCAGCGTGCATCCGGCGCTGGGGCTTGGGGGCCCCCAATCCCTGGCGTTGCGGCGCCAGGCCCCTTAGGAAGGGACCTTCAGGGGCTGTCCTAGGGTTAGGGTGAGCTCCCAGGAGGCCGGCAGGCCCGAGTCGCTGGCTCTGCGAAGAGCGGAGGTGCGGGCCGAGTTGAGGGTGATGCAGAGCGGGAGCGTGGTCCCCAGCGTTTTGGCGCCCTGGGCCTTCGACTGTTGCCATGGCTCAAAGGGCCCTGCCCGTTCTCCTGCCCTGAAGAACCAGCGGCGCCCTTAGCAGCTCCCTTGGCGGTGGAGCGGCAGGGTGAGTCCATGCTGCGGCTCGTGGATCCCCAATCCCCAGCGTTGTGGGGCCAGGCCTCTTGGGAGGGGCTCCTCGTGGGCGGACCTAGGTTTAGAGTTAGCACCCAGGAGGCCAGCAGGCCCAATCCTCTGGCTGGGCGGCGAGAGGTGG
The DNA here is from genome assembly GCF_024610735.1 of Ursus americanus. Classification (NCBI taxonomy): domain Eukaryota; kingdom Metazoa; phylum Chordata; class Mammalia; order Carnivora; family Ursidae; genus Ursus; species Ursus americanus. The sequence goes on along the minus strand of NW_028273641.1, from coordinate 314,519 downwards.
GCGGCCCGAGGTAAAGGCGCTGGCGATCTGGAGCGTGGGCCCCTGCATTTTGGCGCAGGAGGCTTCAAATATCGCCGGTTTCTCCAGGGCCCTGTCCCTTCTCCCGCCCTGAATGACGGGCGGCGCCACTAGCGTCCCGGGGTGGCGACGTGGCGGCAGGGTGAGTCTGGTTCTGGGTCTTGGGGTCCCTGATCTCCAGTGTAGCGGCACCAGGACCCTTGGGAGGGGCCCCTGGGTGGCTGACCTAGGGTTAGGGTTAGCCCCCAGGAGGCCGGCAGGTGGGATCCGGCCACTGTCCGGGGAGCGGAGGGCGGGGCCGAGGTGAGGGCGTTGGGGAGCGGGAGCGTGGGCACCAGCGTTTTGGCACGGGGAGCCTTTGAAGGCCACCGGGGGCTCAGAAGGCCCTGCCCCTTCTCTCGCCCTGAATGACCCGCAGTGCTCCTAGCGGCCTGGGTGGCGGCGTTGCGGTAGGGTGAGTGTGGCTCTGGGGCTTGAGGTTCCCGATCCCCGGCGAAGCGGCACCAGGACCCTTGGGAGGGGCCCCTGGGTGGCTGACCTAGGGTTAGGGTTAGCACCCGGGAGGCCGGCAGGCGGGATCCGCCCGCTGTGCGTGGAGCGGAGGGGCGGGCCGAGGTGAGGGCGCTGGCGAGCAAGAGCCTGGGCCCAAGCGTTTTGGCACCGGGGGCCTTCGAATGTCTCCGGGGACTCGGCGGGCCCTGCCCATTCTCCTCCCTGAATGACCGGCGGCGCCCCTAGCAGCCCAGGTGGCGGTGGGGCGGCATGGAAGTCCGGGCATAGGGCTCGGGGGTCCCCAGTCCACCGCGTTGCGGCGCCAGGCCCCTTGGGAGGGGCCCCTCGGAGGCTGACCTAGGGTTAGGTTTAGCCCCTAGGATGCCGGCAGGCCCTATTCGCCAGCCATGTGGAGACTGGAGTGGCGGACCGAGGTGAGGGCACTGGTGAGCGGGAGCGTGGGCCCGGGTGTTTTGGCGCGGGGGGCCTTTGAAGGTCGCCGTGTCTTGGAAGGCCCTGCCCGTGCTCCTGCCCTGAATGAACGGCACCACCCCAAGCCCCCGGGTGGCGGCTGGGTGGCAGGGTGAGTCCACTGTTGAGGCTCGGGGGCCCCAATCCCCAGCGTTGCGGCGCCAGATCCCTTGGGAGGGGCCCCTCGGGGGTCGATCTAGGGTTGCGGTTAGCCCCCAGGAGGCCGGTGGACCCGATCAGCGGCTGTGCGGCACGCGGAGGGTTGGGCCGAGGTGAGGGCGCTGGCGAGACTGAGCATGAGCCCAAGCGTTTTAGTGCGGGGGGCCTTCGAAGGTCAGTGGGGGCTCGGAGGGACCTGCCCGTTCTCCTGCTCTCAATGACCGGCGGGGCCCCTAAAGGCTCCGGTGCCTGAAGGGCAGCAGGGTGAGACCGGCACTTGGGTTGGGGTCCCCATTCCCGGCGTTGTGGCGCCAGGCCACTTGGGAAGGGCCCCTCCTTGGCCGACCTCCAGTTAGGGTTAGCCCCCAGGAGGCCAGCAGGCCCGATACACCGCCTGTGCGTCGAGCGGAGAGTTGGGCCGAGGTGAGGGTGCTGGTGAACATGAGCCCGGGCCCAAGCGTTTTGGTTCGGGGCGCCTTCGAAGGTCGGCGGGGGTCCGAAGGGCCCTGCCCGTTCTCCCACCCTGAATGAATGGCGGCGCCCCTAGCGGCACGTGTGGGGCAGGGCGGCAGGGTGCATCCAGCGCTGGGGCTTGGGGGTTCCCAAGCCCCTGCGTTGCGGCGCCAGGCCCCTTAGGAAGCGACCCTCAGGGCCGTCCTAGGGTTAGGGTTAGCGCCCAGGAGGCCTGCAGGCCCGATACACCGCCTGTGCGTCGAGCGGAGAGTTGGGCCGAGGTGAGGGTGCTGGTGAACATGAGCCCGGGCCCAAGCGTTTTGGTTCGGGGCGCCTTCGAAGGTCGGCGGGGGTTCGAAGGGCCCTGCCCATTCTCCCACCCTGAATGAATGGCGGCACCCCTAGCGGCACGTGTGGGGCAGGGCGGCAGGGTGCATCCAGCGCTGGGGCTTGGGGGTTCCCAATCCCCGGCGTTGCGGCGCCAGGCCCCTTAGGAAGCGACCCTCGGGGCCGTCCTAGGGTTAGGGTTAGCGCCCAGGAGGCCGGCAGGCCCGATCCGCCGGCTGTGCGAGGAGTGGAGATGCAGGCCGAGTTGAGGGCGATGGCGAGCGGGAGCTGGGCCCCAGCGTTTTGGCGTCCTGGGCCTTTGAATGTTGCCATGGCTCGGAGGGCCCTGCCCTTTCTCCTGCCCTGAAGAACCAGCAAGGCCCCTAGCGGTTCCGTTGGCAGTGGGGCGGCAGTGTGAATCCCAGGCTGCGGCTCGGGGATCCCCAATCCCCGGCGTTGTGGTGCCAGGCCCCTTGGGAGGGGCTCCTCGTGGGCCGACCCAGGGTTAGAGTTAGCCCCCATAAGGCCGGCAGGCCAGATCCTCTGGCTGGGCGGTGAGAGGTGGGCGGGCCGAGGTAAAGGCGCTGGGGTGCGGGATTGTGGGCCCCTGCATTTTGGGGTGGGAGGGTTCAAATGTCACCGGTTTCTCCAGGGCCCTGTCAGTTCTCCCGCCCTGAATGAACGGCGGCGCCCCTCGCGGCCCGGGTGGCAGCGTTGTGGGAGGGTGAGTCTGGCTTTGGGGCTTGGGGTTCCAGACCCCTGGCGTAGTGGCACCAAAAGCCTTGGGAGGGGCCCCTGGGCGGCCGACCTAGGGTTAGGGTTAGCCCCCAGGAGACCGTCAGGCCCAACCGCACACTGTGCGGCGAGCTGAGGTGCGGCCCGAGGTGAAGGCGCTGGGGAGCGGGAGCGTGGGCACCAGCGTTTTGGCACGGGGAGCCTTTGAAGGTCACCGGGGACTCAGAAGGCCCTGCCCTTCTCTCGCCCTCTGTGACCCGCAGCGCCCCTAGAGGCCCAGGTGGGGACAGTGCGGCAGGGTGAGTCCGGCTCTGGGGCTCTGACTCACCAATCCCCAGCATTGCAGAGCCAGGCCGCTTGGGATGTCCCCTCAGGGCCGACCTAGGGTTTTGGTTAGCTGCCAGGAGCCGGGCAGGCCCTATCCACCGGCTCTGAAGCAAGCGGTGGGGTGGGCCTAGGTGAGGGCGCTGGCGAGCAGGATCCTGGGAGCCAACGTTTTTGCGCGGGGAGCCTTCAAAGGTCAGCGTGGGCTCGGAGGGCCCTGCCCGATCTCTTGCCCTGATTGACCGGCGGGGCCTCTAGCGGCTCGGGTGGCTGAAGGGCAGCAGGGTGAGTGCGGCACATGAGCTCGGGGTCCCCATCCCCAGCGTTCCGACGCCAGGCCCCTTGGGAAGTGCCCCTCGGTGGCCGACCTATGGTTAGGGTTAGCCTCCAGGAGCCCCGCAGGCCCTATACACCACCTGTGCGTCGAGCGGAGCGTTGGGCCGAGGTGAGGGTGCTGGTGAACATGAGCCCGGGCCCAAGCGTTTTGGTTCGGGGCGCCTTCGAAGGTCGGCGGGGGTTCGAAGGGCCCTGCCAGTTCTCCCACCCTGAATGAATGGCGGCGCCCCTAGCGGCACGTGTGGGGCAGGGCGGCAGGGTGCATCCAGCGCTGGGGCTTGGGGGTTCCCAATCCCTGGCGTTGCGGCGCCAGGCCCCTTAGGAAGGGACCTTCAGGGGCTGTCCTAGGGTTAGGGTGAGCTCCCAGGAGGCCGGCAGGCCCGAGTCGCTGGCTCTGCGAAGAGTGGAGGTGCGGGCCGAGTTGAGGGTGATGCAGTGCAGGAGCGTGGTCCCCAGCGTTTTGACGCCCTGGGCCTTCGACTGTTGCCATGGCTCAAAGGGCCCTGCCCGTTCTCCTGCCCTGAATAACCAGCGGCGCCCTTAGCAGCTCCCTTGGCGGTGGAGCGGCAGGCCACTTGGGAAGGGCCCCTCCGTGGCCGACCTACAGTTAGGGTTAGCCCCCAGGAGGCCAGCAGGCCCGATACACCGCCTGTGCGTCGAGCGGAGAGTTGGGCCGAGGTGAGGGTGCTGGTGAACATGAGCCCGGGCCCAAGCGTTTTGGTTCGGGGCGCCTTCGAAGGTCGGCGGGGGTTCGAAGGGCCCTGCCCATTCTCCCACCCTGAATGAATGGCGGCGCCCCTAGCGGCACGTGTGGGGCAGGGCGGCAGGGTGCATCCAGCGCTGGGGCTTGGGGGTTCCCAATCCCCGGCGTTGCGGCGCCAGGCCCCTTAGGAAGCGACCCTCGGGGCCGTCCTAGGGTTAGGGTTAGCTCCCAGGAGGCCGGCAGGCCCGAGTCGCTGGCTCTGCGAAGAGCGGAGGTGCGGGCCGAGTTGAGGGTGATGCAGAGCGGGAGCGTGGTCCCCAGCGTTTTGGCGCCCTGGGCCTTCGACTGTTGCCATGGCTCAAAGGGCCCTGCCCGTTCTCCTGCCCTGAAGAACCAGCGGCGCCCTTAGCAGCTCCCTTGGCGGTGGAGCGGCAGGGTGAGTCCATGCTGCGGCTCGTGGATCCCCAATCCCCAGCGTTGTGGGGCCAGGCCTCTTGGGAGGGGCTCCTCGTGGGCGGACCTAGGTTTAGAGTTAGCACCCAGGAGGCCAGCAGGCCCAATCCTCTGGCTGGGCGGCGAGAGGTGGGCGGCCCGAGGTAAAGGCGCTGGCGATCGGGAGCGTGGGCCCCTGCATTTTGGCGCAGGAGGCTTCAAATATCGCCGGTTTCTCCAGGGCCCTGTCCCTTCTCCCGCCCTGAATGACGGGCGGCGCCACTAGCGTCCCGGGGTGGCGACGTGGCGGCAGGGTGAGTCTGGCTCTGGGTCTTGGGGTCCCTGATCTCCAGTGTAGCGGCACCAGGACCCTTGGGAGGGGCCCCTGGGTGGCTGACCTAGGGTTAGGGTTAGCCCCCAGGAGGCCGGCAGGTGGGATCCGGCCACTGTCCGGGGAGCGGAGGGCGGGGCCGAGGTGAGGGCGTTGGGGAGCGGGAGCGTGGGCACCAGCGTTTTGGCACGGGGAGCCTTTGAAGGCCACCGGGGGCTCGGAAGGCCCTGCCCCTTCTCTCGCCCTGAATGACCCGCAGTGCTCCTAGCGGCCTGGGTGGCGGCGTTGCGGTAGGGTGAGTGTGGCTCTGGGGCTTGAGGTTCCCGATCCCCGGCGAAGCGGCACCAGGACCCTTGGGAGGGGCCCCTGGGTGGCCGACCTAGGGTTAGGGTTAGCACCCGGGAGGCCGGCAGGCGGGATCCGCCCGCTGTGCGTGGAGCGGAGGGGCGGGCCGAGGTGAGGGCGCTGGCGAGCAAGAGCCTGGGCCCAAGCGTTTTGGCACCGGGGGCCTTCGAATGTCTCCGGGGACTCGGCGGGCCCTGCCCATTCTCCTCCCTGAATGACCGGCGGCGCCCCTAGCAGCCCAGGTGGCGGCGGGGCGGCATGGAAGTCCGGGCATAGGGCTCGGGGGTCCCCAGTCCACCGTGTTGCGGCGCCAGGCCCCTTGGGAGGGGCCCCTCAGAGGCTGACCTAGGGTTAGGTTTAGCCCCTAGGATGCCGGCAGGCCCTATTCGCCAGCCGTGTGGAGACTGGAGTGGCGGACCGAGGTGAGGGCACTGGTGAGCGGGAGCCTGGGCCCAGGTGTTTTGGCGCGGGGGGCCTTTGAAGGTCGCCGTGTCTTGGAGGGCCCTGCCCGTGCTCCCGCCCTGAATGAACGGCACCACCCCAAGCCCCCGGGTGGCGGCTGGGTGGCAGGGTGAGTCCAGTGCTGAGGCTCGGGGGTCCCCAATCCCCAGCGTTGCGGCACCAGATCCCTTGGGAGGGGCCCCTCGGGGGTCGATCTAGGGTTCCGGTTAGCCCCCAGGAGGCCGGTGGACCCGATCAGCGGCTGTGCGGCACGCGGAGGGTTGGGCCGAGGTGAGGGCGCTGGCGAGACTGAGCATGAGCCCAAGCGTTTTAGTGTGGGGGGCCTTCGAAGGTCAGTGGGGGCTCGGAGGGACCTGCCCGTTCTCCTGCTCTCAATGACCGGCGGGGCCCCTAGAGGCTCCGGTGCCTGAAGGGCAGCAGGGTGAGACCGGCACTTGGGTTGGGGTCCCCATTCCCGGCGTTGTGGCGCCAGGCCACTTGGGAAGGGCCCCTCCTTGGCCGACCTCCAGTTAGGGTTAGCCCCCAGGAGGCCAGCAGGCCCGATACACCGCCTGTGCGTCGAGCGGAGAGTTGGGCCGAGGTGAGGGTGCTGGTGAACATGAGCCCGGGCCCAAGCGTTTTGGTTCGGGGCGCCTTCGAAGGTCGGCGGGGGTCCGAAGGGCCCTGCCCGTTCTCCCACCCTGAATGAATGGCGGCGCCCCTAGCGGCACGTGTGGGGCAGGGCGGCAGGGTGCATCCAGCGCTGGGGCTTGGGGGTTCCCAAGCCCCTGCGTTGCGGCGCCAGGCCCCTTAGGAAGCGACCCTCAGGGCCGTCCTAGGGTTAGGGTTAGCGCCCAGGAGGCCTGCAGGCCCGATACACCGCCTGTGCGTCGAGCGGAGAGTTGGGCCGAGGTGAGGGTGCTGGTGAACATGAGCCCGGGCCCAAGCGTTTTGGTTCGGGGCGCCTTCGAAGGTCGGCGGGGGTTCGAAGGGCCCTGCCCATTCTCCCACCCTGAATGAATGGCGGCACCCCTAGCGGCACGTGTGGGGCAGGGCGGCAGGGTGCATCCAGCGCTGGGGCTTGGGGGTTCCCAATCCCCGGCGTTGCGGCGCCAGGCCCCTTAGGAAGCGACCCTCGGGGCCGTCCTAGGGTTAGGGTTAGCGCCCAGGAGGCCGGCAGGCCCGATCCGCCGGCTGTGCGAGGAGTGGAGATGCAGGCCGAGTTGAGGGCGATGGCGAGCGGGAGCTGGGCCCCAGCGTTTTGGCGTCCTGGGCCTTTGAATGTTGCCATGGCTCGGAGGGCCCTGCCCTTTCTCCTGCCCTGAAGAACCAGCAAGGCCCCTAGCGGTTCCGTTGGCAGTGGGGCGGCAGTGTGAATCCCAGGCTGCGGCTCGGGGATCCCCAATCCCCGGCGTTGTGGTGCCAGGCCCCTTGGGAGGGGCTCCTCGTGGGCCGACCCAGGGTTAGAGTTAGCCCCCATAAGGCCGGCAGGCCAGATCCTCTGGCTGGGCGGTGAGAGGTGGGCGGGCCGAGGTAAAGGCGCTGGGGTGCGGGATTGTGGGCCCCTGCATTTTGGGGTGGGAGGGTTCAAATGTCACCGGTTTCTCCAGGGCCCTGTCAGTTCTCCCGCCCTGAATGAACGGCGGCGCCCCTCGCGGCCCGGGTGGCAGCGTTGTGGGAGGGTGAGTCTGGCTTTGGGGCTTGGGGTTCCAGATCCCTGGCGTAGTGGCACCAAAAGCCTTGGGAGGGGCCCCTGGGCGGCCGACCTAGGGTTAGGGTTAGCCCCCAGGAGACCGTCAGGCCCAACCGCACACTGTGCGGCGAGCTGAGGTGCGGCCCGAGGTGAAGGCGCTGGGGAGCGGGAGCGTGGGCACCAGCGTTTTGGCACGGGGAGCCTTTGAAGGTCACCGGGGACTCAGAAGGCCCTGCCCTTCTCTCGCCCTCTGTGACCCGCAGCGCCCCTAGAGGCCCAGGTGGGGACAGTGCGGCAGGGTGAGTCCGGCTCTGGGGCTCTGACTCACCAATCCCCAGCATTGCAGAGCCAGGCCGCTTGGGATGTCCCCTCAGGGCCGACCTAGGGTTTTGGTTAGCTGCCAGGAGCCGGGCAGGCCCTATCCACCGGCTCTGAAGCAAGCGGTGGGGTGGGCCTAGGTGAGGGCGCTGGCGAGCAGGATCCTGGGAGCCAACGTTTTTGCGCGGGGAGCCTTCAAAGGTCAGCGTGGGCTCGGAGGGCCCTGCCCGATCTCTTGCCCTGATTGACCGGCGGGGCCTCTAGCGGCTCGGGTGGCTGAAGGGCAGCAGGGTGAGTGCGGCACATGAGCTCGGGGTCCCCATCCCCAGCGTTCCGACGCCAGGCCCCTTGGGAAGTGCCCCTCGGTGGCCGACCTATGGTTAGGGTTAGCCTCCAGGAGCCCCGCAGGCCCTATACACCACCTGTGCGTCGAGCGGAGCGTTGGGCCGAGGTGAGGGTGCTGGTGAACATGAGCCCGGGCCCAAGCGTTTTGGTTCGGGGCGCCTTCGAAGGTCGGCGGGGGTTCGAAGGGCCCTGCCAGTTCTCCCACCCTGAATGAATGGCGGCGCCCCTAGCGGCACGTGTGGGGCAGGGCGGCAGGGTGCATCCAGCGCTGGGGCTTGGGGGTTCCCAATCCCTGGCGTTGCGGCGCCAGGCCCCTTAGGAAGGGACCTTCAGGGGCTGTCCTAGGGTTAGGGTGAGCTCCCAGGAGGCCGGCAGGCCCGAGTCGCTGGCTCTGCGAAGAGTGGAGGTGCGGGCCGAGTTGAGGGTGATGCAGTGCAGGAGCGTGGTCCCCAGCGTTTTGACGCCCTGGGCCTTCGACTGTTGCCATGGCTCAAAGGGCCCTGCCCGTTCTCCTGCCCTGAATAACCAGCGGCGCCCTTAGCAGCTCCCTTGGCGGTGGAGCGGCAGGCCACTTGGGAAGGGCCCCTCCGTGGCCGACCTACAGTTAGGGTTAGCCCCCAGGAGGCCAGCAGGCCCGATACACCGCCTGTGCGTCGAGCGGAGAGTTGGGCCGAGGTGAGGGTGCTGGTGAACATGAGCCCGGGCCCAAGCGTTTTGGTTCGGGGCGCCTTCGAAGGTCGGCGGGGGTTCGAAGGGCCCTGCCCATTCTCCCACCCTGAATGAATGGCGGCGCCCCTAGCGGCACGTGTGGGGCAGGGCGGCAGGGTGCATCCAGCGCTGGGGCTTGGGGGTTCCCAATCCCCGGCGTTGCGGCGCCAGGCCCCTTAGGAAGCGACCCTCGGGGCCGTCCTAGGGTTAGGGTTAGCTCCCAGGAGGCCGGCAGGCCCGAGTCGCTGGCTCTGCGAAGAGCGGAGGTGCGGGCCGAGTTGAGGGTGATGCAGAGCGGGAGCGTGGTCCCCAGCGTTTTGGCGCCCTGGGCCTTCGACTGTTGCCATGGCTCAAAGGGCCCTGCCCGTTCTCCTGCCCTGAAGAACCAGCGGCGCCCTTAGCAGCTCCCTTGGCGGTGGAGCGGCAGGGTGAGTCCATGCTGCGGCTCGTGGATCCCCAATCCCCAGCGTTGTGGGGCCAGGCCTCTTGGGAGGGGCTCCTCGTGGGCGGACCTAGGTTTAGAGTTAGCACCCAGGAGGCCAGCAGGCCCAATCCTCTGGCTGGGCGGCGAGAGGTGGGCGGCCCGAGGTAAAGGCGCTGGCGATCGGGAGCGTGGGCCCCTGCATTTTGGCGCAGGAGGCTTCAAATATCGCCGGTTTCTCCAGGGCCCTGTCCCTTCTCCCGCCCTGAATGACGGGCGGCGCCACTAGCGTCCCGGGTGGCGACGTGGCGGCAGGGTGAGTCTGGCTCTGGGTCTTGGGGTCCCTGATCTCCAGTGTAGCGGCACCAGGACCCTTGGGAGGGGCCCCTGGGTGGCTGACCTAGGGTTAGGGTTAGCCCCCAGGAGGCCGGCAGGTGGGATCCGGCCACTGTCCGGGGAGCGGAGGGCGGGGCCGAGGTGAGGGCGTTGGGGAGCGGGAGCGTGGGCACCAGCGTTTTGGCACGGGGAGCCTTTGAAGGCCACCGGGGGCTCGGAAGGCCCTGCCCCTTCTCTCGCCCTGAATGACCCGCAGTGCTCCTAGCGGCCTGGGTGGCGGCGTTGCGGTAGGGTGAGTGTGGCTCTGGGGCTTGAGGTTCCCGATCCCCGGCGAAGCGGCACCAGGACCCTTGGGAGGGGCCCCTGGGTGGCCGACCTAGGGTTAGGGTTAGCACCCGGGAGGCCGGCAGGCGGGATCCGCCCGCTGTGCGTGGAGCGGAGGGGCGGGCCGAGGTGAGGGCGCTGGCGAGCAAGAGCCTGGGCCCAAGCGTTTTGGCACCGGGGGCCTTCGAATGTCTCCGGGGACTCGGCGGGCCCTGCCCATTCTCCTCCCTGAATGACCGGCGGCGCCCCTAGCAGCCCAGGTGGCGGCGGGGCGGCATGGAAGTCCGGGCATAGGGCTCGGGGGTCCCCAGTCCACCGTGTTGCGGCGCCAGGCCCCTTGGGAGGGGCCCCTCAGAGGCTGACCTAGGGTTAGGTTTAGCCCCTAGGATGCCGGCAGGCCCTATTCGCCAGCCGTGTGGAGACTGGAGTGGCGGACCGAGGTGAGGGCACTGGTGAGCGGGAGCCTGGGCCCAGGTGTTTTGGCGCGGGGGGCCTTTGAAGGTCGCCGTGTCTTGGAGGGCCCTGCCCGTGCTCCCGCCCTGAATGAACGGCACCACCCCAAGCCCCCGGGTGGCGGCTGGGTGGCAGGGTGAGTCCAGTGCTGAGGCTCGGGGGTCCCCAATCCCCAGCGTTGCGGCACCAGATCCCTTGGGAGGGGCCCCTCGGGGGTCGATCTAGGGTTCCGGTTAGCCCCCAGGAGGCCGGTGGACCCGATCAGCGGCTGTGCGGCACGCGGAGGGTTGGGCCGAGGTGAGGGCGCTGGCGAGACTGAGCATGAGCCCAAGCGTTTTAGTGTGGGGGGCCTTCGAAGGTCAGTGGGGGCTCGGAGGGACCTGCCCGTTCTCCTGCTCTCAATGACCGGCGGGGCCCCTAGAGGCTCCGGTGCCTGAAGGGCAGCAGGGTGAGACCGGCACTTGGGTTGGGGTCCCCATTCCCGGCGTTGTGGCGCCAGGCCACTTGGGAAGGGCCCCTCCTTGGCCGACCTCCAGTTAGGGTTAGCCCCCAGGAGGCCAGCAGGCCCGATACACCGCCTGTGCGTCGAGCGGAGAGTTGGGCCGAGGTGAGGGTGCTGGTGAACATGAGCCCGGGCCCAAGCGTTTTGGTTCGGGGCGCCTTCGAAGGTCGGCGGGGGTCCGAAGGGCCCTGCCCGTTCTCCCACCCTGAATGAATGGCGGCGCCCCTAGCGGCACGTGTGGGGCAGGGCGGCAGGGTGCATCCAGCGCTGGGGCTTGGGGGTTCCCAAGCCCCTGCGTTGCGGCGCCAGGCCCCTTAGGAAGCGACCCTCAGGGCCGTCCTAGGGTTAGGGTTAGCGCCCAGGAGGCCTGCAGGCCCGATACACCGCCTGTGCGTCGAGCGGAGAGTTGGGCCGAGGTGAGGGTGCTGGTGAACATGAGCCCGGGCCCAAGCGTTTTGGTTCGGGGCGCCTTCGAAGGTCGGCGGGGGTTCGAAGGGCCCTGCCCATTCTCCCACCCTGAATGAATGGCGGCACCCCTAGCGGCACGTGTGGGGCAGGGCGGCAGGGTGCATCCAGCGCTGGGGCTTGGGGGTTCCCAATCCCCGGCGTTGCGGCGCCAGGCCCCTTAGGAAGCGACCCTCGGGGCCGTCCTAGGGTTAGGGTTAGCGCCCAGGAGGCCGGCAGGCCCGATCCGCCGGCTGTGCGAGGAGTGGAGATGCAGGCCGAGTTGAGGGCGATGGCGAGCGGGAGCTGGGCCCCAGCGTTTTGGCGTCCTGGGCCTTTGAATGTTGCCATGGCTCGGAGGGCCCTGCCCTTTCTCCTGCCCTGAAGAACCAGCAAGGCCCCTAGCGGTTCCGTTGGCAGTGGGGCGGCAGTGTGAATCCCAGGCTGCGGCTCGGGGATCCCCAATCCCCGGCGTTGTGGTGCCAGGCCCCTTGGGAGGGGCTCCTCGTGGGCCGACCCAGGGTTAGAGTTAGCCCCCATAAGGCCGGCAGGCCAGATCCTCTGGCTGGGCGGTGAGAGGTGGGCGGGCCGAGGTAAAGGCGCTGGGGTGCGGGATTGTGGGCCCCTGCATTTTGGGGTGGGAGGGTTCAAATGTCACCGGTTTCTCCAGGGCCCTGTCAGTTCTCCCGCCCTGAATGACCGGCGGCGCCCCTCGCGGCCCGGGTGGCAGCGTTGTGGGAGGGTGAGTCTGGCTTTGGGGCTTGGGGTTCCAGATCCCTGGCGTAGTGGCACCAAAAGCCTTGGGAGGGGCCCCTGGGCGGCCGACCTAGGGTTAGGGTTAGCCCCCAGGAGACCGTCAGGCCCAACCGCACACTGTGCGGCGAGCTGAGGTGCGGCCCGAGGTGAAGGCGCTGGGGAGCGGGAGCGTGGGCACCAGCGTTTTGGCACGGGGAGCCTTTGAAGGTCACCGGGGACTCAGAAGGCCCTGCCCTTCTCTCGCCCTCTGTGACCCGCAGCGCCCCTAGAGGCCCAGGTGGGGACAGTGCGGCAGGGTGAGTCCGGCTCTGGGGCTCTGACTCACCAATCCCCAGCATTGCAGAGCCAGGCCGCTTGGGATGTCCCCTCAGGGCCGACCTAGGGTTTTGGTTAGCTGCCAGGAGCCGGGCAGGCCCTATCCACCGGCTCTGAAGCAAGCGGTGGGGTGGGCCTAGGTGAGGGTGCTGGCGAGCAGGATCCTGGGAGCCAACGTTTTTGCGCGGGGAGCCTTCAAAGGTCAGCGTGGGCTCGGAGGGCCCTGCCCGATCTCTTGCCCTGATTGACCGGCGGGGCCTCTAGCGGCTCGGGTGGCTGAAGGGCAGCAGGGTGAGTGCGGCACATGAGCTCGGGGTCCCCATCCCCAGCGTTCCGACGCCAGGCCCCTTGGGAAGTGCCCCTCGGTGGCCGACCTATGGTTAGGGTTAGCCTCCAGGAGCCCCGCAGGCCCTATACACCACCTGTGCGTCGAGCGGAGCGTTGGGCCGAGGTGAGGGTGCTGGTGAACATGAGCCCGGGCCCAAGCGTTTTGGTTCGGGGCGCCTTCGAAGGTCGGCGGGGGTTCGAAGGGCCCTGCCAGTTCTCCCACCCTGAATGAATGGCGGCGCCCCTAGCGGCACGTGTGGGGCAGGGCGGCAGGGTGCATCCAGCGCTGGGGCTTGGGGGTTCCCAATCCCTGGCGTTGCGGCGCCAGGCCCCTTAGGAAGGGACCTTCAGGGGCTGTCCTAGGGTTAGGGTGAGCTCCCAGGAGGCCGGCAGGCCCGAGTCGCTGGCTCTGCGAAGAGTGGAGGTGCGGGCCGAGTTGAGGGTGATGCAGTGCAGGAGCGTGGTCCCCAGCGTTTTGACGCCCTGGGCCTTCGACTGTTGCCATGGCTCAAAGGGCCCTGCCCATTCTCCTGCCCTGAATAACCAGCGGCGCCCTTAGCAGCTCCCTTGGCGGTGGAGCGGCAGGCCACTTGGGAAGGGCCCCTCCGTGGCCGACCTACAGTTAGGGTTAGCCCCCAGGAGGCCAGCAGGCCCGATACACCGCCTGTGCGTCGAGCGGAGAGTTGGGCCAACGTAGAGGGTGCTGGTGAACATGAGCCCGGGCCCAAGCGTTTTGGTTCGGGGCGCCTTCGAAGGTCGGCGGGGGTTCGAAGGGCCCTGCCCATTCTCCCACCCTGAATGAATGGCGGCGCCCCTAGCGGCACGTGTGGGGCAGGGCGGCAGGGTGCATCCAGCGCTGGGGCTTGGGGGTTCCCAATCCCCGGCGTTGCGGCGCCAGGCCCCTTAGGAAGCGACCCTCGGGGCCGTCCTAGGGTTAGGGTTAGCTCCCAGGAGGCCGGCAGGCCCGAGTCGCTGGCTCTGCGAAGAGCGGAGGTGCGGGCCGAGTTGAGGGTGATGCAGAGCGGGAGCGTGGTCCCCAGCGTTTTGGCGCCCTGGGCCTTCGACTGTTGCCATGGCTCAAAGGGCCCTGCCCGTTCTCCTGCCCTGAAGAACCAGCGGCGCCCTTAGCAGCTCCCTTGGCGGTGGAGCGGCAGGGTGAGTCCATGCTGCGGCTCGTGGATCCCCAATCCCCAGCGTTGTGGGGCCAGGCCTCTTGGGAGGGGCTCCTCGTGGGCGGACCTAGGTTTAGAGTTAGCACCCAGGAGGCCAGCAGGCCCAATCCTCTGGCTGGGCGGCGAGAGGTGGGCGGCCCGAGGTAAAGGCGCTGGCGATCGGGAGCGTGGGCCCCTGCATTTTGGCGCAGGAGGCTTCAAATATCGCCGGTTTCTCCAGGGCCCTGTCCCTTCTCCCGCCCTGAATGACGGGCGGCGCCACTAGCGTCCCGGGTGGCGACGTGGCGGCAGGGTGAGTCTGGCTCTGGGTCTTGGGGTCCCTGATCTCCAGTGTAGCGGCACCAGGACCCTTGGGAGGGGCCCCTGGGTGGCTGACCTAGGGTTAGGGTTAGCCCCCAGGAGGCCGGCAGGTGGGATCCGGCCACTGTCCGGGGAGCGGAGGGCGGGGCCGAGGTGAGGGCGTTGGGGAGCGGGAGCGTGGGCACCAGCGTTTTGGCACGGGGAGCCTTTGAAGGCCACCGGGGGCTCGGAAGGCCCTGCCCCTTCTCTCGCCCTGAATGACCCGCAGTGCTCCTAGCGGCCTGGGTGGCGGCGTTGCGGTAGGGTGAGTGTGGCTCTGGGGCTTGAGGTTCCCGATCCCCGGCGAAGCGGCACCAGGACCCTTGGGAGGGGCCCCTGGGTGGCCGACCTAGGGTTAGGGTTAGCACCCGGGAGGCCGGCAGGCGGGATCCGCCCGCTGTGCGTGGAGCGGAGGGGCGGGCCGAGGTGAGGGCGCTGGCGAGCAAGAGCCTGGGCCCAAGCGTTTTGGCACCGGGGGCCTTCGAATGTCTCCGGGGACTCGGCGGGCCCTGCCCATTCTCCTCCCTGAATGACCGGCGGCGCCCCTAGCAGCCCAGGTGGCGGCGGGGCGGCATGGAAGTCCGGGCATAGGGCTCGGGGGTCCCCAGTCCACCGTGTTGCGGCGCCAGGCCCCTTGGGAGGGGCCCCTCAGAGGCTGACCTAGGGTTAGGTTTAGCCCCTAGGATGCCGGCAGGCCCTATTCGCCAGCCGTGTGGAGACTGGAGTGGCGGACCGAGGTGAGGGCACTGGTGAGCGGGAGCCTGGGCCCAGGTGTTTTGGCGCGGGGGGCCTTTGAAGGTCGCCGTGTCTTGGAGGGCCCTGCCCGTGCTCCCGCCCTGAATGAACGGCACCACCCCAAGCCCCCGGGTGGCGGCTGGGTGGCAGGGTGAGTCCAGTGCTGAGGCTCGGGGGTCCCCAATCCCCAGCGTTGCGGCACCAGATCCCTTGGGAGGGGCCCCTCGGGGGTCGATCTAGGGTTGCGGTTAGCCCACAGGAGGCCGGTGGACCCGATCAGCGGCTGTGCGGCACGCGGAGGGTTGGGCCGAGGTGAGGGCGCTGGCGAGACTGAGCATGAGCCCAAGCGTTTTAGTGTGGGGGGCCTTCGAAGGTCAGTGGGGGCTCGGAGGGACCTGCCCGTTCTCCCGCTCTCAATGACCGGCGGGACCCCTAGAGGCTCCGGTGCCTGAAGGGCAGCAGGGTGAGACTGGCACTTGGGTTGGGGTCCCCATTCCCGGCGTTGTGGCGCCAGGCCACTTGGGAAGGGCCCCTCCGTGGCCGACCTCCAGTTAGGGTTAGCCCCCAGGAGGCCAGCAGGCCCGATACACCGCCTGTGCGTCGAGCGGAGAGTTGGGCCGAGGTGAGGGTGCTGGTGAACATGAGCCCGGGCCCAAGCGTTTTGGTTCGGGGCGCCTTCGAAGGTCGGCGGGGGTTCGAAGGGCCCTGCCCATTCTCCCACCCTGAATGAATGGCGGCGCCCCTAGCGGCACGTGTGGGGCAGGGCGACAGGGTGCATCCAGCGCTGGGGCTTGGGGGTTCCCAAGCCCCTGCGTTGCGGCGCTAGGCCCCTTAAGAAGGGACCTTCAGGGGCTGTCCTAGGGTTAGGGTGAGCTCCCAGGAGGCCGGCAGGCCCGAGTCGCTGGCTCTGGGAAGAGTGGAGGTGCGGGCCGAGTTGAGGGTGATGCAGTGCGGGAGCGTGGTCCCCAGCGTTTTGACGCCCTGGGCCTTCGACTGTTGCCATGGCTCAAAGGGCCCTGCCCGTTCTCCTGCCCTGAAGAACCAGCGGCGCCCTTAGCAGCTCCCTTGGCGGTGGGGCGGCAGGGTGAATCCCAGGCTGCGGCTCGGGGATCCCCAATCCCCGGCGTTGTGGTGCCAGGCCCCTTGGGAGGGGCTTCTCCTGGGCCGACCCAGGGTTAGAGTTAGCCCCCATAAGGCCGGCAGGCCAGATCCTCTGGCTGGGCGGTGAGAGGTGGGCGGGCCGAGGTAAAGGCGCTGGGGTGCGGGATTGTGGGCCCCTGCATTTTGGGGTGGGAGGCTTCAAATGTCGCCGGTTTCTCCAGGGCCCTGTCAGTTCTCCCGCCCTGAATGACCGGCGGCGCCCCTCGCGGCCCGGGTGGCAGCGTTGTGGGAGGGTGAGTCTGGATTTGGGGATTGGGGTTCCAGATCCCTGGCTTAGTGGCACCAAAAGCCTTGGGAGGGGCCCCTGGGGGGCCGACCTAGGGTTAGGGTTAGCCCCCAGGAGACCGTCAGGCCCAACCGCACACTGTGCGGCGAGCTGAGGTGCAGCCCGAGGTGAAGGCGCTGGGGAGCGGGAGCGTGGGCACCAGCGTTTTGGCAAGGGGAGCCTTTGAAGGTCACCAGGGCCTCAGAAGGCCCTCCCCTTCTCTCGCCCTCTATGACCCGCAGCGCCCCTAGCGGCCCAGGTGGGGACAGTGCGGCAGGGTGAGTCCGGCTCTGGGGCTCTGACTCACCAATCCCCAGCATTGCAGAGCCAGGCCGCTTGGGATGTCCCCTCAGGGCCGACCTAGGGTTTTGGTTAGCTGCCAGGAGCCCGGCAGGCCCTATCCACCGGCTCTGAAGCAAGCGGTGGGGTGGGCCTAGGTGAGGGCGCTGGCGAGCAGGATCCTGAGAGCCAACGTTTTTGCGCGGGGAGCCTTCAAAGGTCAGTGTGGACTCGGAGGGCCCTGCCCGATCTCTTGCCCTGATTGACCGGCGGGGCCTCTAGCGGCTCGGGTGGCTGAAGGGCAGCAGGGTGAGTGCGGCACATGAGCTCGGGGTCCCCATCCCCAGCGTTGCGACGCCAGGCCCCTTGGGAAGTGCCCCTCGGTGGCCGACCTAAGGTTAGGGTTAGCCTCCAGGAGCACCGCAGGCCCGATACACCACCTGTGCGTCGAGCGGAGAGTTGGGCCGAGGTGAGGGTGCTGGTGAACATGAGCCCGGGCCCAAGCATTTTGGTTCAGGGCGCCTTCGAAGGTCGGCGGGGGTTCGAAGGGCCCTGCCAGTTCTCCCACCCTGAATGAATGGCGGCGCCCCTAGCGGCACGTGTGGGGCAGGGCGGCAGGGTGCATCCAGCGCTGGGGCTTGGGGGTTCCCAATCCCTGGCGTTGCGGCGCCAGGCCCCTTAGGAAGGGACCTTCAGGGGCTGTCCTAGGGTTAGGGTGAGCTCCCAGGAGGCCGGCAGGCCCGAGTCGCTGGCTCTGCGAAGAGTGGAGGTGCGGGCCGAGTTGAGGGTGATGCAGTGCAGGAGCGTGGTCCCCAGCGTTTTGACGCCCTGGGCCTTCGACTGTTGCCATGGCTCAAAGGGCCCTGCCCGTTCTCCTGCCCTGAATAACCAGCGGCGCCCTTAGCAGCTCCCTTGGCGGTGGAGCGGCAGGCCACTTGGGAAGGGCCCCTCCGTGGCCGACCTACAGTTAGGGTTAGCCCCCAGGAGGCCAGCAGGCCCGATACACCGCCTGTGCGTCGAGCGGAGAGTTGGGCCAACGTAGAGGGTGCTGGTGAACATGAGCCCGGGCCCAAGCGTTTTGGTTCGGGGCGCCTTCGAAGGTCGGCGGGGGTTCGAAGGGCCCTGCCCATTCTCCCACCCTGAATGAATGGCGGCGCCCCTAGCGGCACGTGTGGGGCAGGGCGGCAGGGTGCATCCAGCGCTGGGGCTTGGGGGTTCCCAATCCCTGGCGTTGCGGCGCCAGGCCCCTTAGGAAGGGACCTTCAGGGGCTGTCCTAGGGTTAGGGTGAGCTCCCAGGAGGCCGGCAGGCCCGAGTCGCTGGCTCTGCGAAGAGTGGAGGTGCGGGCCGAGTTGAGGGTGATGCAGTGCAGGAGCGTGGTCCCCAGCGTTTTGACGCCCTGGGCCTTCGACTGTTGCCATGGCTCAAAGGGCCCTGCCCGTTCTCCTGCCCTGAATAACCAGCGGCGCCCTTAGCAGCTCCCTTGGCGGTGGAGCGGCAGGCCACTTGGGAAGGGCCCCTCCGTGGCCGACCTACAGTTAGGGTTAGCCCCCAGGAGGCCAGCAGGCCCGATACACCGCCTGTGCGTCGAGCGGAGAGTTGGGCCAACGTAGAGGGTGCTGGTGAACATGAGCCCGGGCCCAAGCGTTTTGGTTCGGGGCGCCTTCGAAGGTCGGCGGGGGTTCGAAGGGCCCTGCCCATTCTCCCACCCTGAATGAATGGCGGCGCCCCTAGCGGCACGTGTGGGGCAGGGCGGCAGGGTGCATCCAGCGCTGGGGCTTGGGGGTTCCCAATCCCCGGCGTTGCGGCGCCAGGCCCCTTAGGAAGCGACCCTCGGGGCCGTCCTAGGGTTAGGGTTAGCTCCCAGGAGGCCGGCAGGCCCGAGTCGCTGGCTCTGCGAAGAGCGGAGGTGCGGGCCGAGTTGAGGGTGATGCAGAGCGGGAGCGTGGTCCCCAGCGTTTTGGCGCCCTGGGCCTTCGACTGTTGCCATGGCTCAAAGGGCCCTGCCCGTTCTCCTGCCCTGAAGAACCAGCGGCGCCCTTAGCAGCTCCCTTGGCGGTGGAGCGGCAGGGTGAGTCCATGCTGCGGCTCGTGGATCCCCAATCCCCAGCGTTGTGGGGCCAGGCCTCTTGGGAGGGGCTCCTCGTGGGCGGACCTAGGTTTAGAGTTAGCACCCAGGAGGCCAGCAGGCCCAATCCTCTGGCTGGGCGGCGAGAGGTGGGCGGCCCGAGGTAAAGGCGCTGGCGATCGGGAGCGTGGGCCCCTGCATTTTGGCGCAGGAGGCTTCAAATATCGCCGGTTTCTCCAGGGCCCTGTCCCTTCTCCCGCCCTGAATGACGGGCGGCGCCACTAGCGTCCCGGGTGGCGACGTGGCGGCAGGGTGAGTCTGGCTCTGGGTCTTGGGGTCCCTGATCTCCAGTGTAGCGGCACCAGGACCCTTGGGAGGGGCCCCTGGGTGGCTGACCTAGGGTTAGGGTTAGCCCCCAGGAGGCCGGCAGGTGGGATCCGGCCACTGTCCGGGGAGCGGAGGGCGGGGCCGAGGTGAGGGCGTTGGGGAGCGGGAGCGTGGGCACCAGCGTTTTGGCACGGGGAGCCTTTGAAGGCCACCGGGGGCTCGGAAGGCCCTGCCCCTTCTCTCGCCCTGAATGACCCGCAGTGCTCCTAGCGGCCTGGGTGGCGGCGTTGCGGTAGGGTGAGTGTGGCTCTGGGGCTTGAGGTTCCCGATCCCCGGCGAAGCGGCACCAGGACCCTTGGGAGGGGCCCCTGGGTGGCCGACCTAGGGTTAGGGTTAGCACCCGGGAGGCCGGCAGGCGGGATCCGCCCGCTGTGCGTGGAGCGGAGGGGCGGGCCGAGGTGAGGGCGCTGGCGAGCAAGAGCCTGGGCCCAAGCGTTTTGGCACCGGGGGCCTTCGAATGTCTCCGGGGACTCGGCGGGCCCTGCCCATTCTCCTCCCTGAATGACCGGCGGCGCCCCTAGCAGCCCAGGTGGCGGCGGGGCGGCATGGAAGTCCGGGCATAGGGCTCGGGGGTCCCCAGTCCACCGTGTTGCGGCGCCAGGCCCCTTGGGAGGGGCCCCTCAGAGGCTGACCTAGGGTTAGGTTTAGCCCCTAGGATGCCGGCAGGCCCTATTCGCCAGCCGTGTGGAGACTGGAGTGGCGGACCGAGGTGAGGGCACTGGTGAGCGGGAGCCTGGGCCCAGGTGTTTTGGCGCGGGGGGCCTTTGAAGGTCGCCGTGTCTTGGAGGGCCCTGCCCGTGCTCCCGCCCTGAATGAACGGCACCACCCCAAGCCCCCGGGTGGCGGCTGGGTGGCAGGGTGAGTCCAGTGCTGAGGCTCGGGGGTCCCCAATCCCCAGCGTTGCGGCACCAGATCCCTTGGGAGGGGCCCCTCGGGGGTCGATCTAGGGTTCCGGTTAGCCCCCAGGAGGCCGGTGGACCCGATCAGCGGCTGTGTGGCACGCGGAGGGTTGGGCCGAGGTGAGGGCGCTGGCGAGACTGAGCATGAGCCCAAGCGTTTTAGTGTGGGGGGCCTTCGAAGGTCAGTGGGGGCTCGGAGGGACCTGCCCGTTCTCCCGCTCTCAATGACCGGCGGGACCCCTAGAGGCTCCGGTGCCTGAAGGGCAGCAGGGTGAGACTGGCACTTGGGTTGGGGTCCCCATTCCCGGCGTTGTGGCGCCAGGCCACTTGGGAAGGGCCCCTCCGTGGCCGACCTCCAGTTAGGGTTAGCCCCCAGGAGGCCAGCAGGCCCGATACACCGCCTGTGCGTCGAGCGGAGAGTTGGGCCGAGGTGAGGGTGCTGGTGAACATGAGCCCGGGCCCAAGCGTTTTGGTTCGGGGCGCCTTCGAAGGTCGGCGGGGGTTCGAAGGGCCCTGCCCATTCTCCCACCCTGAATGAATGGCGGCGCCCCTAGCGGCACGTGTGGGGCAGGGCGACAGGGTGCATCCAGCGCTGGGGCTTGGGGGTTCCCAATCCCCGGCGTTGCGGCGCTAGGCCCCTTAAGAAGGGACCTTCAGGGGCTGTCCTAGGGTTAGGGTGAGCTCCCAGGAGGCCGGCAGGCCCGAGTCGCTGGCTCTGGGAAGAGTGGAGGTGCGGGCCGAGTTGAGGGTGATGCAGTGCGGGAGCGTGGTCCCCAGCGTTTTGACGCCCTGGGCCTTCGACTGTTGCCATGGCTCAAAGGGCCCTGCCCGTTCTCCTGCCCTGAAGAACCAGCGGCGCCCTTAGCAGCTCCCTTGGCGGTGGAGCGGCAGGGTGAATCCCAGGCTGCGGCTCGTGGATCCCCAATCCCCAGCGTTGTGGGGCCAGGCCTCTTGGGAGGGGCTCCTCGTGGGCGGACCTAGGTTTAGAGTTAGCCCCCAGGAGGCCAGCAGGCCCAATCCTCTGGCTGGGCGGTGAGAGGTGGGCGGGCCGAGGTAAAGGCGCTGGGGTGCGGGATTGTGGGCCCCTGCATTTTGGGGTGGGAGGCTTCAAATGTCGCCGGTTTCTCCAAGGCCCTGTCAGTTCTCCCGCCCTGAATGACGGGCGGCGCCCCTCGCGGCCCGGGTGGCAGCGTTGTGGGAGGGTGAGTCTGGATTTGGGGCTTGGGGTTCCAGATCCCTGGCTTGGTGGCACCCAAAGCCTTGGGAGGGGCCCCTGGGGGGCCGACCTAGGGTTAGGGTTAGCCCCCAGGAGACCGTCAGGCCCAACCGCACACTGTGCGGCGAGCTGAGGTGCAGCCCTAGGTGAAGGCGCTGGGGAGCGGGAGCGTGGGCACCAGCGTTTTGGCAAGGGGAGCCTTTGAAGGTCACCGGGGCC
The DNA here is from genome assembly GCF_024610735.1 of Ursus americanus. NCBI lineage: Eukaryota > Metazoa > Chordata > Mammalia > Carnivora > Ursidae > Ursus > Ursus americanus. The sequence continues at coordinate 293,271 of NW_028273641.1, read as the reverse complement.
TCAGAAGGCCCTGCCCTTCTCTCGCCCTCTATGACCCGCAGCGCCCCTAGCGGCCCAGGTGGGGACAGTGCGGCAGGGTGAGTCCGGCTCTGGGGCTCTGACTCACCAATCCCCAGCATTGCAGAGCCAGGCCGCTTGGGATGTCCCCTCAGGGCCGACCTAGGGTTTTGGTTAGCTGCCAGGAGCCGGGCAGGCCCTATCCACCGGCTCTGAAGCAAGCGGTGGGGTGGGCCTAGGTGAGGGCGCTGGCGAGCAGGATCCTGGGAGCCAACGTTTTTGCGCGGGGAGCCTTCAAAGGTCAGCGTGGGCTCGGAGGGCCCTGCCCGATCTCTTGCCCTGATTGACCGGCGGGGCCTCTAGCGGCTCGGGTGGCTGAAGGGCAGCAGGGTGAGTGCGGCACATGAGCTCGGGGTCCCCATCCCCAGCGTTCCGACGCCAGGCCCCTTGGGAAGTGCCCCTCGGTGGCCGACCTATGGTTAGGGTTAGCCTCCAGGAGCCCCGCAGGCCCTATACACCACCTGTGCGTCGAGCGGAGCGTTGGGCCGAGGTGAGGGTGCTGGTGAACATGAGCCCGGGCCCAAGCGTTTTGGTTCGGGGCGCCTTCGAAGGTCGGCGGGGGTTCGAAGGGCCCTGCCAGTTCTCCCACCCTGAATGAATGGCGGCGCCCCTAGCGGCACGTGTGGGGCAGGGCGGCAGGGTGCATCCAGCGCTGGGGCTTGGGGGTTCCCAATCCCTGGCGTTGCGGCGCCAGGCCCCTTAGGAAGGGACCTTCAGGGGCTGTCCTAGGGTTAGGGTGAGCTCCCAGGAGGCCGGCAGGCCCGAGTCGCTGGCTCTGCGAAGAGTGGAGGTGCGGGCCGAGTTGAGGGTGATGCAGTGCAGGAGCGTGGTCCCCAGCGTTTTGACGCCCTGGGCCTTCGACTGTTGCCATGGCTCAAAGGGCCCTGCCCGTTCTCCTGCCCTGAATAACCAGCGGCGCCCTTAGCAGCTCCCTTGGCGGTGGAGCGGCAGGCCACTTGGGAAGGGCCCCTCCGTGGCCGACCTACAGTTAGGGTTAGCCCCCAGGAGGCCAGCAGGCCCGATACACCGCCTGTGCGTCGAGCGGAGAGTTGGGCCGAGGTGAGGGTGCTGGTGAACATGAGCCCGGGCCCAAGCGTTTTGGTTCGGGGCGCCTTCGAAGGTCGGCGGGGGTTCGAAGGGCCCTGCCCATTCTCCCACCCTGAATGAATGGCGGCGCCCCTAGCGGCACGTGTGGGGCAGGGCGGCAGGGTGCATCCAGCGCTGGGGCTTGGGGGTTCCCAATCCCCGGCGTTGCGGCGCCAGGCCCCTTAGGAAGCGACCCTCGGGGCCGTCCTAGGGTTAGGGTTAGCTCCCAGGAGGCCGGCAGGCCCGAGTCGCTGGCTCTGCGAAGAGCGGAGGTGCGGGCCGAGTTGAGGGTGATGCAGAGCGGGAGCGTGGTCCCCAGCGTTTTGGCGCCCTGGGCCTTCGACTGTTGCCATGGCTCAAAGGGCCCTGCCCGTTCTCCTGCCCTGAAGAACCAGCGGCGCCCTTAGCAGCTCCCTTGGCGGTGGAGCGGCAGGGTGAGTCCATGCTGCGGCTCGTGGATCCCCAATCCCCAGCGTTGTGGGGCCAGGCCTCTTGGGAGGGGCTCCTCGTGGGCGGACCTAGGTTTAGAGTTAGCACCCAGGAGGCCAGCAGGCCCAATCCTCTGGCTGGGCGGCGAGAGGTGGGCGGCCCGAGGTAAAGGCGCTGGCGATCGGGAGCGTGGGCCCCTGCATTTTGGCGCAGGAGGCTTCAAATATCGCCGGTTTCTCCAGGGCCCTGTCCCTTCTCCCGCCCTGAATGACGGGCGGCGCCACTAGCGTCCCGGGTGGCGACGTGGCGGCAGGGTGAGTCTGGCTCTGGGTCTTGGGGTCCCTGATCTCCAGTGTAGCGGCACCAGGACCCTTGGGAGGGGCCCCTGGGTGGCTGACCTAGGGTTAGGGTTAGCCCCCAGGAGGCCGGCAGGTGGGATCCGGCCACTGTCCGGGGAGCGGAGGGCGGGGCCGAGGTGAGGGCGTTGGGGAGCGGGAGCGTGGGCACCAGCGTTTTGGCACGGGGAGCCTTTGAAGGCCACCGGGGGCTCGGAAGGCCCTGCCCCTTCTCTCGCCCTGAATGACCCGCAGTGCTCCTAGCGGCCTGGGTGGCGGCGTTGCGGTAGGGTGAGTGTGGCTCTGGGGCTTGAGGTTCCCGATCCCCGGCGAAGCGGCACCAGGACCCTTGGGAGGGGCCCCTGGGTGGCCGACCTAGGGTTAGGGTTAGCACCCGGGAGGCCGGCAGGCGGGATCCGCCCGCTGTGCGTGGAGCGGAGGGGCGGGCCGAGGTGAGGGCGCTGGCGAGCAAGAGCCTGGGCCCAAGCGTTTTGGCACCGGGGGCCTTCGAATGTCTCCGGGGACTCGGCGGGCCCTGCCCATTCTCCTCCCTGAATGACCGGCGGCGCCCCTAGCAGCCCAGGTGGCGGCGGGGCGGCATGGAAGTCCGGGCATAGGGCTCGGGGGTCCCCAGTCCACCGTGTTGCGGCGCCAGGCCCCTTGGGAGGGGCCCCTCAGAGGCTGACCTAGGGTTAGGTTTAGCCCCTAGGATGCCGGCAGGCCCTATTCGCCAGCCGTGTGGAGACTGGAGTGGCGGACCGAGGTGAGGGCACTGGTGAGCGGGAGCCTGGGCCCAGGTGTTTTGGCGCGGGGGGCCTTTGAAGGTCGCCGTGTCTTGGAGGGCCCTGCCCGTGCTCCCGCCCTGAATGAACGGCACCACCCCAAGCCCCCGGGTGGCGGCTGGGTGGCAGGGTGAGTCCAGTGCTGAGGCTCGGGGGTCCCCAATCCCCAGCGTTGCGGCACCAGATCCCTTGGGAGGGGCCCCTCGGGGGTCGATCTAGGGTTCCGGTTAGCCCCCAGGAGGCCGGTGGACCCGATCAGCGGCTGTGCGGCACGCGGAGGGTTGGGCCGAGGTGAGGGCGCTGGCGAGACTGAGCATGAGCCCAAGCGTTTTAGTGTGGGGGGCCTTCGAAGGTCAGTGGGGGCTCGGAGGGACCTGCCCGTTCTCCTGCTCTCAATGACCGGCGGGGCCCCTAGAGGCTCCGGTGCCTGAAGGGCAGCAGGGTGAGACCGGCACTTGGGTTGGGGTCCCCATTCCCGGCGTTGTGGCGCCAGGCCACTTGGGAAGGGCCCCTCCTTGGCCGACCTCCAGTTAGGGTTAGCCCCCAGGAGGCCAGCAGGCCCGATACACCGCCTGTGCGTCGAGCGGAGAGTTGGGCCGAGGTGAGGGTGCTGGTGAACATGAGCCCGGGCCCAAGCGTTTTGGTTCGGGGCGCCTTCGAAGGTCGGCGGGGGTCCGAAGGGCCCTGCCCGTTCTCCCACCCTGAATGAATGGCGGCGCCCCTAGCGGCACGTGTGGGGCAGGGCGGCAGGGTGCATCCAGCGCTGGGGCTTGGGGGTTCCCAAGCCCCTGCGTTGCGGCGCCAGGCCCCTTAGGAAGCGACCCTCAGGGCCGTCCTAGGGTTAGGGTTAGCGCCCAGGAGGCCTGCAGGCCCGATACACCGCCTGTGCGTCGAGCGGAGAGTTGGGCCGAGGTGAGGGTGCTGGTGAACATGAGCCCGGGCCCAAGCGTTTTGGTTCGGGGCGCCTTCGAAGGTCGGCGGGGGTTCGAAGGGCCCTGCCCATTCTCCCACCCTGAATGAATGGCGGCACCCCTAGCGGCACGTGTGGGGCAGGGCGGCAGGGTGCATCCAGCGCTGGGGCTTGGGGGTTCCCAATCCCCGGCGTTGCGGCGCCAGGCCCCTTAGGAAGCGACCCTCGGGGCCGTCCTAGGGTTAGGGTTAGCGCCCAGGAGGCCGGCAGGCCCGATCCGCCGGCTGTGCGAGGAGTGGAGATGCAGGCCGAGTTGAGGGCGATGGCGAGCGGGAGCTGGGCCCCAGCGTTTTGGCGTCCTGGGCCTTTGAATGTTGCCATGGCTCGGAGGGCCCTGCCCTTTCTCCTGCCCTGAAGAACCAGCAAGGCCCCTAGCGGTTCCGTTGGCAGTGGGGCGGCAGTGTGAATCCCAGGCTGCGGCTCGGGGATCCCCAATCCCCGGCGTTGTGGTGCCAGGCCCCTTGGGAGGGGCTCCTCGTGGGCCGACCCAGGGTTAGAGTTAGCCCCCATAAGGCCGGCAGGCCAGATCCTCTGGCTGGGCGGTGAGAGGTGGGCGGGCCGAGGTAAAGGCGCTGGGGTGCGGGATTGTGGGCCCCTGCATTTTGGGGTGGGAGGGTTCAAATGTCACCGGTTTCTCCAGGGCCCTGTCAGTTCTCCCGCCCTGAATGAACGGCGGCGCCCCTCGCGGCCCGGGTGGCAGCGTTGTGGGAGGGTGAGTCTGGCTTTGGGGCTTGGGGTTCCAGATCCCTGGCGTAGTGGCACCAAAAGCCTTGGGAGGGGCCCCTGGGCGGCCGACCTAGGGTTAGGGTTAGCCCCCAGGAGACCGTCAGGCCCAACCGCACACTGTGCGGCGAGCTGAGGTGCGGCCCGAGGTGAAGGCGCTGGGGAGCGGGAGCGTGGGCACCAGCGTTTTGGCACGGGGAGCCTTTGAAGGTCACCGGGGACTCAGAAGGCCCTGCCCTTCTCTCGCCCTCTGTGACCCGCAGCGCCCCTAGAGGCCCAGGTGGGGACAGTGCGGCAGGGTGAGTCCGGCTCTGGGGCTCTGACTCACCAATCCCCAGCATTGCAGAGCCAGGCCGCTTGGGATGTCCCCTCAGGGCCGACCTAGGGTTTTGGTTAGCTGCCAGGAGCCGGGCAGGCCCTATCCACCGGCTCTGAAGCAAGCGGTGGGGTGGGCCTAGGTGAGGGCGCTGGCGAGCAGGATCCTGGGAGCCAACGTTTTTGCGCGGGGAGCCTTCAAAGGTCAGCGTGGGCTCGGAGGGCCCTGCCCGATCTCTTGCCCTGATTGACCGGCGGGGCCTCTAGCGGCTCGGGTGGCTGAAGGGCAGCAGGGTGAGTGCGGCACATGAGCTCGGGGTCCCCATCCCCAGCGTTCCGACGCCAGGCCCCTTGGGAAGTGCCCCTCGGTGGCCGACCTATGGTTAGGGTTAGCCTCCAGGAGCCCCGCAGGCCCTATACACCACCTGTGCGTCGAGCGGAGCGTTGGGCCGAGGTGAGGGTGCTGGTGAACATGAGCCCGGGCCCAAGCGTTTTGGTTCGGGGCGCCTTCGAAGGTCGGCGGGGGTTCGAAGGGCCCTGCCAGTTCTCCCACCCTGAATGAATGGCGGCGCCCCTAGCGGCACGTGTGGGGCAGGGCGGCAGGGTGCATCCAGCGCTGGGGCTTGGGGGTTCCCAATCCCTGGCGTTGCGGCGCCAGGCCCCTTAGGAAGGGACCTTCAGGGGCTGTCCTAGGGTTAGGGTGAGCTCCCAGGAGGCCGGCAGGCCCGAGTCGCTGGCTCTGCGAAGAGTGGAGGTGCGGGCCGAGTTGAGGGTGATGCAGTGCAGGAGCGTGGTCCCCAGCGTTTTGACGCCCTGGGCCTTCGACTGTTGCCATGGCTCAAAGGGCCCTGCCCGTTCTCCTGCCCTGAATAACCAGCGGCGCCCTTAGCAGCTCCCTTGGCGGTGGAGCGGCAGGCCACTTGGGAAGGGCCCCTCCGTGGCCGACCTACAGTTAGGGTTAGCCCCCAGGAGGCCAGCAGGCCCGATACACCGCCTGTGCGTCGAGCGGAGAGTTGGGCCGAGGTGAGGGTGCTGGTGAACATGAGCCCGGGCCCAAGCGTTTTGGTTCGGGGCGCCTTCGAAGGTCGGCGGGGGTTCGAAGGGCCCTGCCCATTCTCCCACCCTGAATGAATGGCGGCGCCCCTAGCGGCACGTGTGGGGCAGGGCGGCAGGGTGCATCCAGCGCTGGGGCTTGGGGGTTCCCAATCCCCGGCGTTGCGGCGCCAGGCCCCTTAGGAAGCGACCCTCGGGGCCGTCCTAGGGTTAGGGTTAGCTCCCAGGAGGCCGGCAGGCCCGAGTCGCTGGCTCTGCGAAGAGCGGAGGTGCGGGCCGAGTTGAGGGTGATGCAGAGCGGGAGCGTGGTCCCCAGCGTTTTGGCGCCCTGGGCCTTCGACTGTTGCCATGGCTCAAAGGGCCCTGCCCGTTCTCCTGCCCTGAAGAACCAGCGGCGCCCTTAGCAGCTCCCTTGGCGGTGGAGCGGCAGGGTGAGTCCATGCTGCGGCTCGTGGATCCCCAATCCCCAGCGTTGTGGGGCCAGGCCTCTTGGGAGGGGCTCCTCGTGGGCGGACCTAGGTTTAGAGTTAGCACCCAGGAGGCCAGCAGGCCCAATCCTCTGGCTGGGCGGCGAGAGGTGGGCGGCCCGAGGTAAAGGCGCTGGCGATCGGGAGCGTGGGCCCCTGCATTTTGGCGCAGGAGGCTTCAAATATCGCCGGTTTCTCCAGGGCCCTGTCCCTTCTCCCGCCCTGAATGACGGGCGGCGCCACTAGCGTCCCGGGTGGCGACGTGGCGGCAGGGTGAGTCTGGCTCTGGGTCTTGGGGTCCCTGATCTCCAGTGTAGCGGCACCAGGACCCTTGGGAGGGGCCCCTGGGTGGCTGACCTAGGGTTAGGGTTAGCCCCCAGGAGGCCGGCAGGTGGGATCCGGCCACTGTCCGGGGAGCGGAGGGCGGGGCCGAGGTGAGGGCGTTGGGGAGCGGGAGCGTGGGCACCAGCGTTTTGGCACGGGGAGCCTTTGAAGGCCACCGGGGGCTCGGAAGGCCCTGCCCCTTCTCTCGCCCTGAATGACCCGCAGTGCTCCTAGCGGCCTGGGTGGCGGCGTTGCGGTAGGGTGAGTGTGGCTCTGGGGCTTGAGGTTCCCGATCCCCGGCGAAGCGGCACCAGGACCCTTGGGAGGGGCCCCTGGGTGGCCGACCTAGGGTTAGGGTTAGCACCCGGGAGGCCGGCAGGCGGGATCCGCCCGCTGTGCGTGGAGCGGAGGGGCGGGCCGAGGTGAGGGCGCTGGCGAGCAAGAGCCTGGGCCCAAGCGTTTTGGCACCGGGGGCCTTCGAATGTCTCCGGGGACTCGGCGGGCCCTGCCCATTCTCCTCCCTGAATGACCGGCGGCGCCCCTAGCAGCCCAGGTGGCGGCGGGGCGGCATGGAAGTCCGGGCATAGGGCTCGGGGGTCCCCAGTCCACCGTGTTGCGGCGCCAGGCCCCTTGGGAGGGGCCCCTCAGAGGCTGACCTAGGGTTAGGTTTAGCCCCTAGGATGCCGGCAGGCCCTATTCGCCAGCCGTGTGGAGACTGGAGTGGCGGACCGAGGTGAGGGCACTGGTGAGCGGGAGCCTGGGCCCAGGTGTTTTGGCGCGGGGGGCCTTTGAAGGTCGCCGTGTCTTGGAGGGCCCTGCCCGTGCTCCCGCCCTGAATGAACGGCACCACCCCAAGCCCCCGGGTGGCGGCTGGGTGGCAGGGTGAGTCCAGTGCTGAGGCTCGGGGGTCCCCAATCCCCAGCGTTGCGGCACCAGATCCCTTGGGAGGGGCCCCTCGGGGGTCGATCTAGGGTTCCGGTTAGCCCCCAGGAGGCCGGTGGACCCGATCAGCGGCTGTGCGGCACGCGGAGGGTTGGGCCGAGGTGAGGGCGCTGGCGAGACTGAGCATGAGCCCAAGCGTTTTAGTGCGGGGGGCCTTCGAAGGTCAGTGGGGGCTCGGAGGGACCTGCCCGTTCTCCTGCTCTCAATGACCGGCGGGGCCCCTAGAGGCTCCGGTGCCTGAAGGGCAGCAGGGTGAGACCGGCACTTGGGTTGGGGTCCCCATTCCCGGCGTTGTGGCGCCAGGCCACTTGGGAAGGGCCCCTCCTTGGCCGACCTCCAGTTAGGGTTAGCCCCCAGGAGGCCAGCAGGCCCGATACACCGCCTGTGCGTCGAGCGGAGAGTTGGGCCGAGGTGAGGGTGCTGGTGAACATGAGCCCGGGCCCAAGCGTTTTGGTTCGGGGCGCCTTCGAAGGTCGGCGGGGGTCCGAAGGGCCCTGCCCGTTCTCCCACCCTGAATGAATGGCGGCGCCCCTAGCGGCACGTGTGGGGCAGGGCGGCAGGGTGCATCCAGCGCTGGGGCTTGGGGGTTCCCAAGCCCCTGCGTTGCGGCGCCAGGCCCCTTAGGAAGCGACCCTCAGGGCCGTCCTAGGGTTAGGGTTAGCGCCCAGGAGGCCTGCAGGCCCGATACACCGCCTGTGCGTCGAGCGGAGAGTTGGGCCGAGGTGAGGGTGCTGGTGAACATGAGCCCGGGCCCAAGCGTTTTGGTTCGGGGCGCCTTCGAAGGTCGGCGGGGGTTCGAAGGGCCCTGCCCATTCTCCCACCCTGAATGAATGGCGGCGCCCCTAGCGGCACGTGTGGGGCAGGGCGGCAGGGTGCATCCAGCGCTGGGGCTTGGGGGTTCCCAATCCCCGGCGTTGCGGCGCCAGGCCCCTTAGGAAGCGACCCTCGGGGCCGTCCTAGGGTTAGGGTTAGCGCCCAGGAGGCCGGCAGGCCCGATCCGCCGGCTGTGCGAGGAGTGGAGATGCAGGCCGAGTTGAGGGCGATGGCGAGCGGGAGCTGGGCCCCAGCGTTTTGGCGTCCTGGGCCTTTGAATGTTGCCATGGCTCGGAGGGCCCTGCCCTTTCTCCTGCCCTGAAGAACCAGCAAGGCCCCTAGCGGTTCCGTTGGCAGTGGGGCGGCAGTGTGAATCCCAGGCTGCGGCTCGGGGATCCCCAATCCCCGGCGTTGTGGTGCCAGGCCCCTTGGGAGGGGCTCCTCGTGGGCCGACCCAGGGTTAGAGTTAGCCCCCATAAGGCCGGCAGGCCAGATCCTCTGGCTGGGCGGTGAGAGGTGGGCGGGCCGAGGTAAAGGCGCTGGGGTGCGGGATTGTGGGCCCCTGCATTTTGGGGTGGGAGGGTTCAAATGTTACCGGTTTCTCCAGGGCCCTGTCAGTTCTCCCGCCCTGAATGAACGGCGGCGCCCCTCGCGGCCCGGGTGGCAGCGTTGTGGGAGGGTGAGTCTGGCTTTGGGGCTTGGGGTTCCAGATCCCTGGCGTAGTGGCACCAAAAGCCTTGGGAGGGGCCCCTGGGCGGCCGACCTAGGGTTAGGGTTAGCCCCCAGGAGACCGTCAGGCCCAACCGCACACTGTGCGGCGAGCTGAGGTGCGGCCCGAGGTGAAGGCGCTGGGGAGCGGGAGCGTGGGCACCAGCGTTTTGGCACGGGGAGCCTTTGAAGGTCACCGGGGACTCAGAAGGCCCTGCCCTTCTCTCGCCCTCTGTGACCCGCAGCGCCCCTAGAGGCCCAGGTGGGGACAGTGCGGCAGGGTGAGTCCGGCTCTGGGGCTCTGACTCACCAATCCCCAGCATTGCAGAGCCAGGCCGCTTGGGATGTCCCCTCAGGGCCGACCTAGGGTTTTGGTTAGCTGCCAGGAGCCGGGCAGGCCCTATCCACCGGCTCTGAAGCAAGCGGTGGGGTGGGCCTAGGTGAGGGCGCTGGCGAGCAGGATCCTGGGAGCCAACGTTTTTGCGCGGGGAGCCTTCAAAGGTCAGCGTGGGCTCGGAGGGCCCTGCCCGATCTCTTGCCCTGATTGACCGGCGGGGCCTCTAGTGGCTCGGGTGGCTGAAGGGCAGCAGGGTGAGTGCGGCACATGAGCTCGGGGTCCCCATCCCCAGCGTTCCGACGCCAGGCCCCTTGGGAAGTGCCCCTCGGTGGCCGACCTATGGTTAGGGTTAGCCTCCAGGAGCCCCGCAGGCCCTATACACCACCTGTGCGTCGAGCGGAGCGTTGGGCCGAGGTGAGGGTGCTGGTGAACATGAGCCCGGGCCCAAGCGTTTTGGTTCGGGGCGCCTTCGAAGGTCGGCGGGGGTTCGAAGGGCCCTGCCAGTTCTCCCACCCTGAATGAATGGCGGCGCCCCTAGCGGCACGTGTGGGGCAGGGCGGCAGGGTGCATCCAGCGCTGGGGCTTGGGGGTTCCCAATCCCTGGCGTTGCGGCGCCAGGCCCCTTAGGAAGGGACCTTCAGGGGCTGTCCTAGGGTTAGGGTGAGCTCCCAGGAGGCCGGCAGGCCCGAGTCGCTGGCTCTGCGAAGAGTGGAGGTGCGGGCCGAGTTGAGGGTGATGCAGTGCAGGAGCGTGGTCCCCAGCGTTTTGACGCCCTGGGCCTTCGACTGTTGCCATGGCTCAAAGGGCCCTGCCCGTTCTCCTGCCCTGAATAACCAGCGGCGCCCTTAGCAGCTCCCTTGGCGGTGGAGCGGCAGGCCACTTGGGAAGGGCCCCTCCGTGGCCGACCTACAGTTAGGGTTAGCCCCCAGGAGGCCAGCAGGCCCGATACACCGCCTGTGCGTCGAGCGGAGAGTTGGGCCAACGTAGAGGGTGCTGGTGAACATGAGCCCGGGCCCAAGCGTTTTGGTTCGGGGCGCCTTCGAAGGTCGGCGGGGGTTCGAAGGGCCCTGCCCATTCTCCCACCCTGAATGAATGGCGGCGCCCCTAGCGGCACGTGTGGGGCAGGGCGGCAGGGTGCATCCAGCGCTGGGGCTTGGGGGTTCCCAATCCCCGGCGTTGCGGCGCCAGGCCCCTTAGGAAGCGACCCTCGGGGCCGTCCTAGGGTTAGGGTTAGCTCCCAGGAGGCCGGCAGGCCCGAGTCGCTGGCTCTGCGAAGAGCGGAGGTGCGGGCCGAGTTGAGGGTGATGCAGAGCGGGAGCGTGGTCCCCAGCGTTTTGGCGCCCTGGGCCTTCGACTGTTGCCATGGCTCAAAGGGCCCTGCCCGTTCTCCTGCCCTGAAGAACCAGCGGCGCCCTTAGCAGCTCCCTTGGCGGTGGAGCGGCAGGGTGAGTCCATGCTGCGGCTCGTGGATCCCCAATCCCCAGCGTTGTGGGGCCAGGCCTCTTGGGAGGGGCTCCTCGTGGGCGGACCTAGGTTTAGAGTTAGCACCCAGGAGGCCAGCAGGCCCAATCCTCTGGCTGGGCGGCGAGAGGTGGGCGGCCCGAGGTAAAGGCGCTGGCGATCGGGAGCGTGGGCCCCTGCATTTTGGCGCAGGAGGCTTCAAATATCGCCGGTTTCTCCAGGGCCCTGTCCCTTCTCCCGCCCTGAATGACGGGCGGCGCCACTAGCGTCCCGGGTGGCGACGTGGCGGCAGGGTGAGTCTGGCTCTGGGTCTTGGGGTCCCTGATCTCCAGTGTAGCGGCACCAGGACCCTTGGGAGGGGCCCCTGGGTGGCTGACCTAGGGTTAGGGTTAGCCCCCAGGAGGCCGGCAGGTGGGATCCGGCCACTGTCCGGGGAGCGGAGGGCGGGGCCGAGGTGAGGGCGTTGGGGAGCGGGAGCGTGGGCACCAGCGTTTTGGCACGGGGAGCCTTTGAAGGCCACCGGGGGCTCGGAAGGCCCTGCCCCTTCTCTCGCCCTGAATGACCCGCAGTGCTCCTAGCGGCCTGGGTGGCGGCGTTGCGGTAGGGTGAGTGTGGCTCTGGGGCTTGAGGTTCCCGATCCCCGGCGAAGCGGCACCAGGACCCTTGGGAGGGGCCCCTGGGTGGCCGACCTAGGGTTAGGGTTAGCACCCGGGAGGCCGGCAGGCGGGATCCGCCCGCTGTGCGTGGAGCGGAGGGGCGGGCCGAGGTGAGGGCGCTGGCGAGCAAGAGCCTGGGCCCAAGCGTTTTGGCACCGGGGGCCTTCGAATGTCTCCGGGGACTCGGCGGGCCCTGCCCATTCTCCTCCCTGAATGACCGGCGGCGCCCCTAGCAGCCCAGGTGGCGGCGGGGCGGCATGGAAGTCCGGGCATAGGGCTCGGGGGTCCCCAGTCCACCGTGTTGCGGCGCCAGGCCCCTTGGGAGGGGCCCCTCAGAGGCTGACCTAGGGTTAGGTTTAGCCCCTAGGATGCCGGCAGGCCCTATTCGCCAGCCGTGTGGAGACTGGAGTGGCGGACCGAGGTGAGGGCACTGGTGAGCGGGAGCCTGGGCCCAGGTGTTTTGGCGCGGGGGGCCTTTGAAGGTCGCCGTGTCTTGGAGGGCCCTGCCCGTGCTCCCGCCCTGAATGAACGGCACCACCCCAAGCCCCCGGGTGGCGGCTGGGTGGCAGGGTGAGTCCAGTGCTGAGGCTCGGGGGTCCCCAATCCCCAGCGTTGCGGCACCAGATCCCTTGGGAGGGGCCCCTCGGGGGTCGATCTAGGGTTCCGGTTAGCCCCCAGGAGGCCGGTGGACCCGATCAGCGGCTGTGCGGCACGCGGAGGGTTGGGCCGAGGTGAGGGCGCTGGCGAGACTGAGCATGAGCCCAAGCGTTTTAGTGCGGGGGGCCTTCGAAGGTCAGTGGGGGCTCGGAGGGACCTGCCCGTTCTCCTGCTCTCAATGACCGGCGGGGCCCCTAGAGGCTCCGGTGCCTGAAGGGCAGCAGGGTGAGACCGGCACTTGGGTTGGGGTCCCCATTCCCGGCGTTGTGGCGCCAGGCCACTTGGGAAGGGCCCCTCCTTGGCCGACCTCCAGTTAGGGTTAGCCCCCAGGAGGCCAGCAGGCCCGATACACCGCCTGTGCGTCGAGCGGAGAGTTGGGCCGAGGTGAGGGTGCTGGTGAACATGAGCCCGGGCCCAAGCGTTTTGGTTCGGGGCGCCTTCGAAGGTCGGCGGGGGTCCGAAGGGCCCTGCCCGTTCTCCCACCCTGAATGAATGGCGGCGCCCCTAGCGGCACGTGTGGGGCAGGGCGGCAGGGTGCATCCAGCGCTGGGGCTTGGGGGTTCCCAAGCCCCTGCGTTGCGGCGCCAGGCCCCTTAGGAAGCGACCCTCAGGGCCGTCCTAGGGTTAGGGTTAGCGCCCAGGAGGCCTGCAGGCCCGATACACCGCCTGTGCGTCGAGCGGAGAGTTGGGCCGAGGTGAGGGTGCTGGTGAACATGAGCCCGGGCCCAAGCGTTTTGGTTCGGGGCGCCTTCGAAGGTCGGCGGGGGTTCGAAGGGCCCTGCCCATTCTCCCACCCTGAATGAATGGCGGCGCCCCTAGCGGCACGTGTGGGGCAGGGCGGCAGGGTGCATCCAGCGCTGGGGCTTGGGGGTTCCCAATCCCCGGCGTTGCGGCGCCAGGCCCCTTAGGAAGCGACCCTCGGGGCCGTCCTAGGGTTAGGGTTAGCGCCCAGGAGGCCGGCAGGCCCGATCCGCCGGCTGTGCGAGGAGTGGAGATGCAGGCCGAGTTGAGGGCGATGGCGAGCGGGAGCTGGGCCCCAGCGTTTTGGCGTCCTGGGCCTTTGAATGTTGCCATGGCTCGGAGGGCCCTGCCCTTTCTCCTGCCCTGAAGAACCAGCAAGGCCCCTAGCGGTTCCGTTGGCAGTGGGGCGGCAGTGTGAATCCCAGGCTGCGGCTCGGGGATCCCCAATCCCCGGCGTTGTGGTGCCAGGCCCCTTGGGAGGGGCTCCTCGTGGGCCGACCCAGGGTTAGAGTTAGCCCCCATAAGGCCGGCAGGCCAGATCCTCTGGCTGGGCGGTGAGAGGTGGGCGGGCCGAGGTAAAGGCGCTGGGGTGCGGGATTGTGGGCCCCTGCATTTTGGGGTGGGAGGGTTCAAATGTCACCGGTTTCTCCAGGGCCCTGTCAGTTCTCCCGCCCTGAATGAACGGCGGCGCCCCTCGCGGCCCGGGTGGCAGCGTTGTGGGAGGGTGAGTCTGGCTTTGGGGCTTGGGGTTCCAGATCCCTGGCGTAGTGGCACCAAAAGCCTTGGGAGGGGCCCCTGGGCGGCCGACCTAGGGTTAGGGTTAGCCCCCAGGAGACCGTCAGGCCCAACCGCACACTGTGCGGCGAGCTGAGGTGCGGCCCGAGGTGAAGGCGCTGGGGAGCGGGAGCGTGGGCACCAGCGTTTTGGCACGGGGAGCCTTTGAAGGTCACCGGGGACTCAGAAGGCCCTGCCCTTCTCTCGCCCTCTGTGACCCGCAGCGCCCCTAGAGGCCCAGGTGGGGACAGTGCGGCAGGGTGAGTCCGGCTCTGGGGCTCTGACTCACCAATCCCCAGCATTGCAGAGCCAGGCCGCTTGGGATGTCCCCTCAGGGCCGACCTAGGGTTTTGGTTAGCTGCCAGGAGCCGGGCAGGCCCTATCCACCGGCTCTGAAGCAAGCGGTGGGGTGGGCCTAGGTGAGGGCGCTGGCGAGCAGGATCCTGGGAGCCAACGTTTTTGCGCGGGGAGCCTTCAAAGGTCAGCGTGGGCTCGGAGGGCCCTGCCCGATCTCTTGCCCTGATTGACCGGCGGGGCCTCTAGTGGCTCGGGTGGCTGAAGGGCAGCAGGGTGAGTGCGGCACATGAGCTCGGGGTCCCCATCCCCAGCGTTCCGACGCCAGGCCCCTTGGGAAGTGCCCCTCGGTGGCCGACCTATGGTTAGGGTTAGCCTCCAGGAGCCCCGCAGGCCCTATACACCACCTGTGCGTCGAGCGGAGCGTTGGGCCGAGGTGAGGGTGCTGGTGAACATGAGCCCGGGCCCAAGCGTTTTGGTTCGGGGCGCCTTCGAAGGTCGGCGGGGGTTCGAAGGGCCCTGCCAGTTCTCCCACCCTGAATGAATGGCGGCGCCCCTAGCGGCACGTGTGGGGCAGGGCGGCAGGGTGCATCCAGCGCTGGGGCTTGGGGGTTCCCAATCCCTGGCGTTGCGGCGCCAGGCCCCTTAGGAAGGGACCTTCAGGGGCTGTCCTAGGGTTAGGGTGAGCTCCCAGGAGGCCGGCAGGCCCGAGTCGCTGGCTCTGCGAAGAGTGGAGGTGCGGGCCGAGTTGAGGGTGATGCAGTGCAGGAGCGTGGTCCCCAGCGTTTTGACGCCCTGGGCCTTCGACTGTTGCCATGGCTCAAAGGGCCCTGCCCGTTCTCCTGCCCTGAATAACCAGCGGCGCCCTTAGCAGCTCCCTTGGCGGTGGAGCGGCAGGCCACTTGGGAAGGGCCCCTCCGTGGCCGACCTACAGTTAGGGTTAGCCCCCAGGAGGCCAGCAGGCCCGATACACCGCCTGTGCGTCGAGCGGAGAGTTGGGCCAACGTAGAGGGTGCTGGTGAACATGAGCCCGGGCCCAAGCGTTTTGGTTCGGGGCGCCTTCGAAGGTCGGCGGGGGTTCGAAGGGCCCTGCCCATTCTCCCACCCTGAATGAATGGCGGCGCCCCTAGCGGCACGTGTGGGGCAGGGCGGCAGGGTGCATCCAGCGCTGGGGCTTGGGGGTTCCCAATCCCCGGCGTTGCGGCGCCAGGCCCCTTAGGAAGCGACCCTCGGGGCCGTCCTAGGGTTAGGGTTAGCTCCCAGGAGGCCGGCAGGCCCGAGTCGCTGGCTCTGCGAAGAGCGGAGGTGCGGGCCGAGTTGAGGGTGATGCAGAGCGGGAGCGTGGTCCCCAGCGTTTTGGCGCCCTGGGCCTTCGACTGTTGCCATGGCTCAAAGGGCCCTGCCCGTTCTCCTGCCCTGAAGAACCAGCGGCGCCCTTAGCAGCTCCCTTGGCGGTGGAGCGGCAGGGTGAGTCCATGCTGCGGCTCGTGGATCCCCAATCCCCAGCGTTGTGGGGCCAGGCCTCTTGGGAGGGGCTCCTCGTGGGCGGACCTAGGTTTAGAGTTAGCACCCAGGAGGCCAGCAGGCCCAATCCTCTGGCTGGGCGGCGAGAGGTGGGCGGCCCGAGGTAAAGGCGCTGGCGATCGGGAGCGTGGGCCCCTGCATTTTGGCGCAGGAGGCTTCAAATATCGCCGGTTTCTCCAGGGCCCTGTCCCTTCTCCCGCCCTGAATGACGGGCGGCGCCACTAGCGTCCCGGGTGGCGACGTGGCGGCAGGGTGAGTCTGGCTCTGGGTCTTGGGGTCCCTGATCTCCAGTGTAGCGGCACCAGGACCCTTGGGAGGGGCCCCTGGGTGGCTGACCTAGGGTTAGGGTTAGCCCCCAGGAGGCCGGCAGGTGGGATCCGGCCACTGTCCGGGGAGCGGAGGGCGGGGCCGAGGTGAGGGCGTTGGGGAGCGGGAGCGTGGGCACCAGCGTTTTGGCACGGGGAGCCTTTGAAGGCCACCGGGGGCTCGGAAGGCCCTGCCCCTTCTCTCGCCCTGAATGACCCGCAGTGCTCCTAGCGGCCTGGGTGGCGGCGTTGCGGTAGGGTGAGTGTGGCTCTGGGGCTTGAGGTTCCCGATCCCCGGCGAAGCGGCACCAGGACCCTTGGGAGGGGCCCCTGGGTGGCCGACCTAGGGTTAGGGTTAGCACCCGGGAGGCCGGCAGGCGGGATCCGCCCGCTGTGCGTGGAGCGGAGGGGCGGGCCGAGGTGAGGGCGCTGGCGAGCAAGAGCCTGGGCCCAAGCGTTTTGGCACCGGGGGCCTTCGAATGTCTCCGGGGACTCGGCGGGCCCTGCCCATTCTCCTCCCTGAATGACCGGCGGCGCCCCTAGCAGCCCAGGTGGCGGCGGGGCGGCATGGAAGTCCGGGCATAGGGCTCGGGGGTCCCCAGTCCACCGTGTTGCGGCGCCAGGCCCCTTGGGAGGGGCCCCTCAGAGGCTGACCTAGGGTTAGGTTTAGCCCCTAGGATGCCGGCAGGCCCTATTCGCCAGCCGTGTGGAGACTGGAGTGGCGGACCGAGGTGAGGGCACTGGTGAGCGGGAGCCTGGGCCCAGGTGTTTTGGCGCGGGGGGCCTTTGAAGGTCGCCGTGTCTTGGAGGGCCCTGCCCGTGCTCCCGCCCTGAATGAACGGCACCACCCCAAGCCCCCGGGTGGCGGCTGGGTGGCAGGGTGAGTCCAGTGCTGAGGCTCGGGGGTCCCCAATCCCCAGCGTTGCGGCACCAGATCCCTTGGGAGGGGCCCCTCGGGGGTCGATCTAGGGTTCCGGTTAGCCCCCAGGAGGCCGGTGGACCCGATCAGCGGCTGTGCGGCACGCGGAGGGTTGGGCCGAGGTGAGGGCGCTGGCGAGACTGAGCATGAGCCCAAGCGTTTTAGTGTGGGGGGCCTTCGAAGGTCAGTGGGGGCTCGGAGGGACCTGCCCGTTCTCCCGCTCTCAATGACCGGCGGGACCCCTAGAGGCTCCGGTGCCTGAAGGGCAGCAGGGTGAGACTGGCACTTGGGTTGGGGTCCCCATTCCCGGCGTTGTGGCGCCAGGCCACTTGGGAAGGGCCCCTCCGTGGCCGACCTCCAGTTAGGGTTAGCCCCCAGGAGGCCAGCAGGCCCGATACACCGCCTGTGCGTCGAGCGGAGAGTTGGGCCGAGGTGAGGGTGCTGGTGAACATGAGCCCGGGCCCAAGCGTTTTGGTTCGGGGCGCCTTCGAAGGTCGGCGGGGGTTCGAAGGGCCCTGCCCATTCTCCCACCCTGAATGAATGGCGGCACCCCTAGCGGCACGTGTGGGGCAGGGCGGCAGGGTGCATCCAGCGCTGGGGCTTGGGGGTTCCCAATCCCCGGCGTTGCGGCGCCAGGCCCCTTAGGAAGCGACCCTCGGGGCCGTCCTAGGGTTAGGGTTAGCGCCCAGGAGGCCGGCAGGCCCGATCCGCCGGCTGTGCGAGGAGTGGAGATGCAGGCCGAGTTGAGGGCGATGGCGAGCGGGAGCTGGGCCCCAGCGTTTTGGCGTCCTGGGCCTTTGAATGTTGCCATGGCTCGGAGGGCCCTGCCCTTTCTCCTGCCCTGAAGAACCAGCAAGGCCCCTAGCGGTTCTCCCTTGGCGGTGGAGCGGCAGGCCACTTGGGAAGGGCCCCTCCGTGGCCGACCTACAGTTAGGGTTAGCCCCCAGGAGGCCAGCAGGCCCGATACACCGCCTGTGCGTCGAGCGGAGAGTTGGGCCAACGTAGAGGGTGCTGGTGAACATGAGCCCGGGCCCAAGCGTTTTGGTTCGGGGCGCCTTCGAAGGTCGGCGGGGGTTCGAAGGGCCCTGCCCATTCTCCCACCCTGAATGAATGGCGGCGCCCCTAGCGGCACGTGTGGGGCAGGGCGGCAGGGTGCATCCAGCGCTGGGGCTTGGGGGTTCCCAATCCCCGGCGTTGCGGCGCCAGGCCCCTTAGGAAGCGACCCTCGGGGCCGTCCTAGGGTTAGGGTTAGCTCCCAGGAGGCCGGCAGGCCCGAGTCGCTGGCTCTGGGAAGAGTGGAGGTGCGGGCCGAGTTGAGGGTGATGCAGTGCGGGAGCGTGGTCCCAAGCGTTTTGACGCCCTGGGCCTTCGACTGTTGCCATGGCTCAAAGGGCCCTGCCCGTTCTCCTGCCCTGAAGAACCAGCGGCGCCCTTAGCAGCTCCCTTGGCGGTGGAGCGGCAGGGTGAATCCCAGGCTGCGGCTCGTGGATCCCCAATCCCCAGCGTTGTGGGGCCAGGCCTCTTGGGAGGGGCTCCTCGTGGGCGGACCTAGGTTTAGAGTTAGCCCCCAGGAGGCCAGCAGGCCCAATCCTCTGGCTGGGCGGTGAGAGGTGGGCGGGCCGAGGTAAAGGCGCTGGGGTGCGGGATTGTGGGCCCCTGCATTTTGGGGTGGGAGGCTTCAAATGTCGCCGGTTTCTCCAAGGCCCTGTCAGTTCTCCCGCCCTGAATGACGGGCGGCGCCCCTCGCGGCCCGGGTGGCAGCGTTGTGGGAGGGTGAGTCTGGATTTGGGGCTTGGGGTTCCAGATCCCTGGCTTGGTGGCACCAAAAGCCTTGGGAGGGGCCCCTGGGGGGCCGACCTAGGGTTAGGGTTAGCCCCCAGGAGACCGTCAGGCCCAACCGCACACTGTGCGGCGAGCTGAGGTGCAGCCCGAGGTGAAGGCGCTGGGGAGCGGGAGCGTGGGCACCAGCGTTTTGGCAAGGGGAGCCTTTGAAGGTCACCGGGGCCTCAGAAGGCCCTGCCCTTCTCTCGCCCTCTATGACCCGCAGCGCCCCTAGCGGCCCAGGTGGGGACAGTGCGGCAGGGTGAGTCCGGCTCTGGGGCTCTGACTCACCAATCCCCAGCATTGCAGAGCCAGGCCGCTTGGGATGTCCCCTCAGGGCCGACCTAGGGTTTTGGTTAGCTGCCAGGAGCCCGGCAGGCCATATCCACCGGCTCTGAAGCAAGCGGTGGGGTGGGCCTAGGTGAGGGCGCTGGCGAGCAGGATCCTGGGAGCCAACGTTTTTGCGCGGGGAGCCTTCAAAGGTCAGTGTGGACTCGGAGGGCCCTGCCCGATCTCTTGCCCTGATTGACCGGCGGGGCCTCTAGCGGCTCGGGTGGCTGAAGGGCAGCAGGGTGAGTGCGGCACATGAGCTCGGGGTCCCCATCCCCAGCGTTGCGACGCCAGGCCCCTTGGGAAGTGCCCCTCGGTGGCCGACCTATGGTTAGGGTTAGCCTCCAGGAGTCCCGCAGGCCCGATACACCACCTGTGCGTTGAGCGGAGAGTTGGGCCGAGGTGAGGGTGCTGGTGAACCTGAGCCTGGGCACAAGCGTTTTGGTTCGGGGCGCCTTCGAAGGTCGGAAGGGGTTCGGAGGGCCCTGCCAATTCTCCCACCCTGAATGAATGGCGGCGCCCCTAGCGTCCTGTGTGGGTTGGGGTGGCAGCGTGCATCCGGCGCTGGGGCTTGGGGGCCCCCAATCCCTGGCGTTGCGGCGCCAGGCCCCTTAGGAAGGGACCTTCAGGGGCTGTCCTAGGGTTAGGGTGAGCTCCCAGGAGGCCGGCAGGCCCGAGTCGCTGGCTCTGCGAAGAGCGGAGGTGCGGGCCGAGTTGAGGGTGATGCAGAGCGGGAGCGTGGTCCCCAGCGTTTTGGCGCCCTGGGCCTTCGACTGTTGCCATGGCTCAAAGGGCCCTGCCCGTTCTCCTGCCCTGAAGAACCAGCGGCGCCCTTAGCAGCTCCCTTGGCGGTGGAGCGGCAGGGTGAGTCCATGCTGCGGCTCGTGGATCCCCAATCCCCAGCGTTGTGGGGCCAGGCCTCTTGGGAGGGGCTCCTCGTGGGCGGACCTAGGTTTAGAGTTAGCACCCAGGAGGCCAGCAGGCCCAATCCTCTGGCTGGGCGGCGAGAGGTGGGCGGCCCGAGGTAAAGGCGCTGGCGATCTGGAGCGTGGGCCCCTGCATTTTGGCGCAGGAGGCTTCAAATATCGCCGGTTTCTCCAGGGCCCTGTCCCTTCTCCCGCCCTGAATGACGGGCGGCGCCACTAGCGTCCCGGGTGGCGACGTGGCGGCAGGGTGAGTCTGGTTCTGGGTCTTGGGGTCCCTGATCTCCAGTGTAGCGGCACCAGGACCCTTGGGAGGGGCCCCTGGGTGGCTGACCTAGGGTTAGGGTTAGCCCCCAGGAGGCCGGCAGGTGGGATCCGGCCACTGTCCGGGGAGCGGAGGGCGGGGCCGAGGTGAGGGCGTTGGGGAGCGGGAGCGTGGGCACCAGCGTTTTGGCACGGGGAGCCTTTGAAGGCCACCGGGGGCTCAGAAGGCCCTGCCCCTTCTCTCGCCCTGAATGACCCGCAGTGCTCCTAGCGGCCTGGGTGGCGGCGTTGCGGTAGGGTGAGTGTGGCTCTGGGGCTTGAGGTTCCCGATCCCCGGCGAAGCGGCACCAGGACCCTTGGGAGGGGCCCCTGGGTGGCTGACCTAGGGTTAGGGTTAGCACCCGGGAGGCCGGCAGGCGGGATCCGCCCGCTGTGCGTGGAGCGGAGGGGCGGGCCGAGGTGAGGGCGCTGGCGAGCAAGAGCCTGGGCCCAAGCGTTTTGGCACCGGGGGCCTTCGAATGTCTCCGGGGACTCGGCGGGCCCTGCCCATTCTCCTCCCTGAATGACCGGCGGCGCCCCTAGCAGCCCAGGTGGCGGTGGGGCGGCATGGAAGTCCGGGCATAGGGCTCGGGGGTCCCCAGTCCACCGCGTTGCGGCGACAGGCCCCTTGGGAGGGGCCCCTCGGAGGCTGACCTAGGGTTAGGTTTAGCCCCTAGGATGCCGGCAGGCCCTATTCGCCAGCCATGTGGAGACTGGAGTGGCGGACCGAGGTGAGGGCACTGGTGAGCGGGAGCGTGGGCCCGGGTGTTTTGGCGCGGGGGGCCTTTGAAGGTCGCCGTGTCTTGGAAGGCCCTGCCCGTGCTCCTGCCCTGAATGAACGGCACCACCCCAAGCCCCCGGGTGGCGGCTGGGTGGCAGGGTGAGTCCACTGTTGAGGCTCGGGGGCCCCAATCCCCAGCGTTGCGGCGCCAGATCCCTTGGGAGGGGCCCCTCGGGGGTCGATCTAGGGTTGCGGTTAGCCCCCAGGAGGCCGGTGGACCCGATCAGCGGCTGTGCGGCACGCGGAGGGTTGGGCCGAGGTGAGGGCGCTGGCGAGACTGAGCATGAGCCCAAGCGTTTTAGTGCGGGGGGCCTTCGAAGGTCAGTGGGGGCTCGGAGGGACCTGCCCGTTCTCCTGCTCTCAATGACCGGCGGGGCCCCTAGAGGCTCCGGTGCCTGAAGGGCAGCAGGGTGAGACCGGCACTTGGGTTGGGGTCCCCATTCCCGGCGTTGTGGCGCCAGGCCACTTGGGAAGGGCCCCTCCTTGGCCGACCTCCAGTTAGGGTTAGCCCCCAGGAGGCCAGCAGGCCCGATACACCGCCTGTGCGTCGAGCGGAGAGTTGGGCCGAGGTGAGGGTGCTGGTGAACATGAGCCCGGGCCCAAGCGTTTTGGTTCGGGGCGCCTTCGAAGGTCGGCGGGGGTCCGAAGGGCCCTGCCCGTTCTCCCACCCTGAATGAATGGCGGCGCCCCTAGCGGCACGTGTGGGGCAGGGCGGCAGGGTGCATCCAGCGCTGGGGCTTGGGGGTTCCCAAGCCCCTGCGTTGCGGCGCCAGGCCCCTTAGGAAGCGACCCTCAGGGCCGTCCTAGGGTTAGGGTTAGCGCCCAGGAGGCCTTCAGGCCCGATACACCGCCTGTGCGTCGAGCGGAGAGTTGGGCCGAGGTGAGGGTGCTGGTGAACATGAGCCCGGGCCCAAGCGTTTTGGTTCGGGGCGCCTTCGAAGGTCGGCGGGGGTTCGAAGGGCCCTGCCCATTCTCCCACCCTGAATGAATGGCGGCACCCCTAGCGGCACGTGTGGGGCAGGGCGGCAGGGTGCATCCAGCGCTGGGGCTTGGGGGTTCCCAATCCCCGGCGTTGCGGCGCCAGGCCCCTTAGGAAGCGACCCTCGGGGCCGTCCTAGGGTTAGGGTTAGCGCCCAGGAGGCCGGCAGGCCCGATCCGCCGGCTGTGCGAGGAGTGGAGATGCAGGCCGAGTTGAGGGCGATGGCGAGCGGGAGCTGGGCCCCAGCGTTTTGGCGTCCTGGGCCTTTGAATGTTGCCATGGCTCGGAGGGCCCTGCCCTTTCTCCTGCCCTGAAGAACCAGCAAGGCCCCTAGCGGTTCCGTTGGCAGTGGGGCGGCAGTGTGAATCCCAGGCTGCGGCTCGGGGATCCCCAATCCCCGGCGTTGTGGTGCCAGGCCCCTTGGGAGGGGCTCCTCGTGGGCCGACCCAGGGTTAGAGTTAGCCCCCATAAGGCCGGCAGGCCAGATCCTCTGGCTGGGCGGTGAGAGGTGGGCGGGCCGAGGTAAAGGCGCTGGGGTGCGGGATTGTGGGCCCCTGCATTTTGGGGTGGGAGGGTTCAAATGTCACCGGTTTCTCCAGGGCCCTGTCAGTTCTCCCGCCCTGAATGAACGGCGGCGCCCCTCGCGGCCCGGGTGGCAGCGTTGTGGGAGGGTGAGTCTGGCTTTGGGGCTTGGGGTTCCAGATCCCTGGCGTAGTGGCACCAAAAGCCTTGGGAGGGGCCCCTGGGCGGCCGACCTAGGGTTAGGGTTAGCCCCCAGGAGACCGTCAGGCCCAACCGCACACTGTGCGGCGAGCTGAGGTGCGGCCCGAGGTGAAGGCGCTGGGGAGCGGGAGCGTGGGCACCAGCGTTTTGGCACGGGGAGCCTTTGAAGGTCACCGGGGACTCAGAAGGCCCTGCCCTTCTCTCGCCCTCTGTGACCCGCAGCGCCCCTAGAGGCCCAGGTGGGGACAGTGCGGCAGGGTGAGTCCGGCTCTGGGGCTCTGACTCACCAATCCCCAGCATTGCAGAGCCAGGCCGCTTGGGATGTCCCCTCAGGGCCGACCTAGGGTTTTGGTTAGCTGCCAGGAGCCGGGCAGGCCCTATCCACCGGCTCTGAAGCAAGCGGTGGGGTGGGCCTAGGTGAGGGCGCTGGCGAGCAGGATCCTGGGAGCCAACGTTTTTGCGCGGGGAGCCTTCAAAGGTCAGCGTGGGCTCGGAGGGCCCTGCCCGATCTCTTGCCCTGATTGACCGGCGGGGCCTCTAGCGGCTCGGGTGGCTGAAGGGCAGCAGGGTGAGTGCGGCACATGAGCTCGGGGTCCCCATCCCCAGCGTTCCGACGCCAGGCCCCTTGGGAAGTGCCCCTCGGTGGCCGACCTATGGTTAGGGTTAGCCTCCAGGAGCCCCGCAGGCCCTATACACCACCTGTGCGTCGAGCGGAGCGTTGGGCCGAGGTGAGGGTGCTGGTGAACATGAGCCCGGGCCCAAGCGTTTTGGTTCGGGGCGCCTTCGAAGGTCGGCGGGGGTTCGAAGGGCCCTGCCAGTTCTCCCACCCTGAATGAATGGCGGCGCCCCTAGCGGCACGTGTGGGGCAGGGCGGCAGGGTGCATCCAGCGCTGGGGCTTGGGGGTTCCCAATCCCTGGCGTTGCGGCGCCAGGCCCCTTAGGAAGGGACCTTCAGGGGCTGTCCTAGGGTTAGGGTGAGCTCCCAGGAGGCCGGCAGGCCCGAGTCGCTGGCTCTGCGAAGAGTGGAGGTGCGGGCCGAGTTGAGGGTGATGCAGTGCAGGAGCGTGGTCCCCAGCGTTTTGACGCCCTGGGCCTTCGACTGTTGCCATGGCTCAAAGGGCCCTGCCCGTTCTCCTGCCCTGAATAACCAGCGGCGCCCTTAGCAGCTCCCTTGGCGGTGGAGCGGCAGGCCACTTGGGAAGGGCCCCTCCGTGGCCGACCTACAGTTAGGGTTAGCCCCCAGGAGGCCAGCAGGCCCGATACACCGCCTGTGCGTCGAGCGGAGAGTTGGGCCAACGTAGAGGGTGCTGGTGAACATGAGCCCGGGCCCAAGCGTTTTGGTTCGGGGCGCCTTCGAAGGTCGGCGGGGGTTCGAAGGGCCCTGCCCATTCTCCCACCCTGAATGAATGGCGGCGCCCCTAGCGGCACGTGTGGGGCAGGGCGGCAGGGTGCATCCAGCGCTGGGGCTTGGGGGTTCCCAATCCCCGGCGTTGCGGCGCCAGGCCCCTTAGGAAGCGACCCTCGGGGCCGTCCTAGGGTTAGGGTTAGCTCCCAGGAGGCCGGCAGGCCCGAGTCGCTGGCTCTGCGAAGAGCGGAGGTGCGGGCCGAGTTGAGGGTGATGCAGAGCGGGAGCGTGGTCCCCAGCGTTTTGGCGCCCTGGGCCTTCGACTGTTGCCATGGCTCAAAGGGCCCTGCCCGTTCTCCTGCCCTGAAGAACCAGCGGCGCCCTTAGCAGCTCCCTTGGCGGTGGAGCGGCAGGGTGAGTCCATGCTGCGGCTCGTGGATCCCCAATCCCCAGCGTTGTGGGGCCAGGCCTCTTGGGAGGGGCTCCTCGTGGGCGGACCTAGGTTTAGAGTTAGCACCCAGGAGGCCAGCAGGCCCAATCCTCTGGCTGGGCGGCGAGAGGTGGGCGGCCCGAGGTAAAGGCGCTGGCGATCGGGAGCGTGGGCCCCTGCATTTTGGCGCAGGAGGCTTCAAATATCGCCGGTTTCTCCAGGGCCCTGTCCCTTCTCCCGCCCTGAATGACGGGCGGCGCCACTAGCGTCCCGGGTGGCGACGTGGCGGCAGGGTGAGTCTGGCTCTGGGTCTTGGGGTCCCTGATCTCCAGTGTAGCGGCACCAGGACCCTTGGGAGGGGCCCCTGGGTGGCTGACCTAGGGTTAGGGTTAGCCCCCAGGAGGCCGGCAGGTGGGATCCGGCCACTGTCCGGGGAGCGGAGGGCGGGGCCGAGGTGAGGGCGTTGGGGAGCGGGAGCGTGGGCACCAGCGTTTTGGCACGGGGAGCCTTTGAAGGCCACCGGGGGCTCGGAAGGCCCTGCCCCTTCTCTCGCCCTGAATGACCCGCAGTGCTCCTAGCGGCCTGGGTGGCGGCGTTGCGGTAGGGTGAGTGTGGCTCTGGGGCTTGAGGTTCCCGATCCCCGGCGAAGCGGCACCAGGACCCTTGGGAGGGGCCCCTGGGTGGCCGACCTAGGGTTAGGGTTAGCACCCGGGAGGCCGGCAGGCG
Organism: Ursus americanus; assembly: GCF_024610735.1. Lineage (NCBI taxonomy): Eukaryota > Metazoa > Chordata > Mammalia > Carnivora > Ursidae > Ursus > Ursus americanus. The sequence goes on along the minus strand of NW_028273641.1, from coordinate 268,238 downwards.
GGATCCGCCCGCTGTGCGTGGAGCGGAGGGGCGGGCCGAGGTGAGGGCGCTGGCGAGCAAGAGCCTGGGCCCAAGCGTTTTGGCACCGGGGGCCTTCGAATGTCTCCGGGGACTCGGCGGGCCCTGCCCATTCTCCTCCCTGAATGACCGGCGGCGCCCCTAGCAGCCCAGGTGGCGGCGGGGCGGCATGGAAGTCCGGGCATAGGGCTCGGGGGTCCCCAGTCCACCGTGTTGCGGCGCCAGGCCCCTTGGGAGGGGCCCCTCAGAGGCTGACCTAGGGTTAGGTTTAGCCCCTAGGATGCCGGCAGGCCCTATTCGCCAGCCGTGTGGAGACTGGAGTGGCGGACCGAGGTGAGGGCACTGGTGAGCGGGAGCCTGGGCCCAGGTGTTTTGGCGCGGGGGGCCTTTGAAGGTCGCCGTGTCTTGGAGGGCCCTGCCCGTGCTCCCGCCCTGAATGAACGGCACCACCCCAAGCCCCCGGGTGGCGGCTGGGTGGCAGGGTGAGTCCAGTGCTGAGGCTCGGGGGTCCCCAATCCCCAGCGTTGCGGCACCAGATCCCTTGGGAGGGGCCCCTCGGGGGTCGATCTAGGGTTCCGGTTAGCCCCCAGGAGGCCGGTGGACCCGATCAGCGGCTGTGCGGCACGCGGAGGGTTGGGCCGAGGTGAGGGCGCTGGCGAGACTGAGCATGAGCCCAAGCGTTTTAGTGTGGGGGGCCTTCGAAGGTCAGTGGGGGCTCGGAGGGACCTGCCCGTTCTCCCGCTCTCAATGACCGGCGGGACCCCTAGAGGCTCCGGTGCCTGAAGGGCAGCAGGGTGAGACTGGCACTTGGGTTGGGGTCCCCATTCCCGGCGTTGTGGCACCAGGCCACTTGGGAAGGGCCCCTCCGTGGCCGACCTCCAGTTAGGGTTAGCCCCCAGGAGGCCAGCAGGCCCGATACACCGCCTGTGCGTCGAGCGGAGAGTTGGGCCGAGGTGAGGGTGCTGGTGAACATGAGCCCGGGCCCAAGCGTTTTGGTTCGGGGCGCCTTCGAAGGTCGGCGGGGGTTCGAAGGGCCCTGCCAGTTCTCCCACCCTGAATGAATGGCGGCGCCCCTAGCGGCACGTGTGGGGCAGGGCGGCAGGGTGCATCCAGCGCTGGGGCTTGGGGGTTCCCAATCCCTGGCGTTGCGGCGCCAGGCCCCTTAGGAAGGGACCTTCAGGGGCTGTCCTAGGGTTAGGGTGAGCTCCCAGGAGGCCGGCAGGCCCGAGTCGCTGGCTCTGCGAAGAGTGGAGGTGCGGGCCGAGTTGAGGGTGATGCAGTGCAGGAGCGTGGTCCCCAGCGTTTTGACGCCCTGGGCCTTCGACTGTTGCCATGGCTCAAAGGGCCCTGCCCGTTCTCCTGCCCTGAATAACCAGCGGCGCCCTTAGCAGCTCCCTTGGCGGTGGAGCGGCAGGCCACTTGGGAAGGGCCCCTCCGTGGCCGACCTACAGTTAGGGTTAGCCCCCAGGAGGCCAGCAGGCCCGATACACCGCCTGTGCGTCGAGCGGAGAGTTGGGCCAACGTAGAGGGTGCTGGTGAACATGAGCCCGGGCCCAAGCGTTTTGGTTCGGGGCGCCTTCGAAGGTCGGCGGGGGTTCGAAGGGCCCTGCCCATTCTCCCACCCTGAATGAATGGCGGCGCCCCTAGCGGCACGTGTGGGGCAGGGCGGCAGGGTGCATCCAGCGCTGGGGCTTGGGGGTTCCCAATCCCCGGCGTTGCGGCGCCAGGCCCCTTAGGAAGCGACCCTCGGGGCCGTCCTAGGGTTAGGGTTAGCTCCCAGGAGGCCGGCAGGCCCGAGTCGCTGGCTCTGCGAAGAGCGGAGGTGCGGGCCGAGTTGAGGGTGATGCAGAGCGGGAGCGTGGTCCCCAGCGTTTTGGCGCCCTGGGCCTTCGACTGTTGCCATGGCTCAAAGGGCCCTGCCCGTTCTCCTGCCCTGAAGAACCAGCGGCGCCCTTAGCAGCTCCCTTGGCGGTGGAGCGGCAGGGTGAGTCCATGCTGCGGCTCGTGGATCCCCAATCCCCAGCGTTGTGGGGCCAGGCCTCTTGGGAGGGGCTCCTCGTGGGCGGACCTAGGTTTAGAGTTAGCACCCAGGAGGCCAGCAGGCCCAATCCTCTGGCTGGGCGGCGAGAGGTGGGCGGCCCGAGGTAAAGGCGCTGGCGATCGGGAGCGTGGGCCCCTGCATTTTGGCGCAGGAGGCTTCAAATATCGCCGGTTTCTCCAGGGCCCTGTCCCTTCTCCCGCCCTGAATGACGGGCGGCGCCACTAGCGTCCCGGGTGGCGACGTGGCGGCAGGGTGAGTCTGGCTCTGGGTCTTGGGGTCCCTGATCTCCAGTGTAGCGGCACCAGGACCCTTGGGAGGGGCCCCTGGGTGGCTGACCTAGGGTTAGGGTTAGCCCCCAGGAGGCCGGCAGGTGGGATCCGGCCACTGTCCGGGGAGCGGAGGGCGGGGCCGAGGTGAGGGCGTTGGGGAGCGGGAGCGTGGGCACCAGCGTTTTGGCACGGGGAGCCTTTGAAGGCCACCGGGGGCTCGGAAGGCCCTGCCCCTTCTCTCGCCCTGAATGACCCGCAGTGCTCCTAGCGGCCTGGGTGGCGGCGTTGCGGTAGGGTGAGTGTGGCTCTGGGGCTTGAGGTTCCCGATCCCCGGCGAAGCGGCACCAGGACCCTTGGGAGGGGCCCCTGGGTGGCCGACCTAGGGTTAGGGTTAGCACCCGGGAGGCCGGCAGGCGGGATCCGCCCGCTGTGCGTGGAGCGGAGGGGCGGGCCGAGGTGAGGGCGCTGGCGAGCAAGAGCCTGGGCCCAAGCGTTTTGGCACCGGGGGCCTTCGAATGTCTCCGGGGACTCGGCGGGCCCTGCCCATTCTCCTCCCTGAATGACCGGCGGCGCCCCTAGCAGCCCAGGTGGCGGCGGGGCGGCATGGAAGTCCGGGCATAGGGCTCGGGGGTCCCCAGTCCACCGTGTTGCGGCGCCAGGCCCCTTGGGAGGGGCCCCTCAGAGGCTGACCTAGGGTTAGGTTTAGCCCCTAGGATGCCGGCAGGCCCTATTCGCCAGCCGTGTGGAGACTGGAGTGGCGGACCGAGGTGAGGGCACTGGTGAGCGGGAGCCTGGGCCCAGGTGTTTTGGCGCGGGGGGCCTTTGAAGGTCGCCGTGTCTTGGAGGGCCCTGCCCGTGCTCCCGCCCTGAATGAACGGCACCACCCCAAGCCCCCGGGTGGCGGCTGGGTGGCAGGGTGAGTCCAGTGCTGAGGCTCGGGGGTCCCCAATCCCCAGCGTTGCGGCACCTGATCCCTTGGGAGGGGCCCCTCGGGGGTCGATCTAGGGTTCCGGTTAGCCCCCAGGAGGCCGGTGGACCCGATCAGCGGCTGTGCGGCACGCGGAGGGTTGGGCCGAGGTGAGGGCGCTGGCGAGACTGAGCATGAGCCCAAGCGTTTTAGTGTGGGGGGCCTTCGAAGGTCAGTGGGGGCTCGGAGGGACCTGCCCGTTCTCCCGCTCTCAATGACCGGCGGGACCCCTAGAGGCTCCGGTGCCTGAAGGGCAGCAGGGTGAGACTGGCACTTGGGTTGGGGTCCCCATTCCCGGCGTTGTGGCGCCAGGCCACTTGGGAAGGGCCCCTCCGTGGCCGACCTCCAGTTAGGGTTAGCCCCCAGGAGGCCAGCAGGCCCGATACACCGCCTGTGCGTCGAGCGGAGAGTTGGGCCGAGGTGAGGGTGCTGGTGAACATGAGCCCGGGCCCAAGCGTTTTGGTTCGGGGCGCCTTCGAAGGTTGGCGGGGGTTCGAAGGGCCCTGCCCATTCTCCCACCCTGAATGAATGGCGGCGCCCCTAGCGGCACGTGTGGGGCAGGGCGGCAGGGTGCATCCAGCGCTGGGGCTTGGGGGTTCCCAATCCCCGGCATTGCGGCGCCAGGCCCCTTAGGAAGCGACCCTCGGGGCCGTCCTAGGGTTAGGGTTAGCGCCCAGGAGGCCGGCAGGCCCGATCCGCTGGCTGTGCGAGGAGTGGAGATGCAGGCCGAGTTGAGGGCGATGGCGAGCGGGAGCTGGGCCCCAGCGTTTTGGCGTCCTGGGCCTTTGAATGTTGCCATGGCTCGGAGGGCCCTGCCCTTTCTCCTGCCCTGAAGAACCAGCAAGGCCCCTAGCGGCTCCGTTGGCGGTGGGGCGGCAGGGTGAATCCCAGGCTGCGGCTCGGGGATCCCCAATCCCCGGCGTTGTGGTGCCAGGCCCCTTGGGAGGGGCTCCTCGTGGGCCGACCCAGGGTTAGAGTTAGCCCCCATAAGGCCGGCAGGCCAGATCCTCTGGCTGGGCGGTGAGAGGTGGGCGGGCCGAGGTAAAGGCGCTGGGGTGCGGGATTGTGAGCCCCTGCATTTTGGGGTGGGAGGCTTCAAATGTCGCCGGTTTCTCCAAGGCCCTGTCAGTTCTCCCGCCCTGAATGACCGGCAGCGCCCCTCGCGGCCCGGGTGGCAGCGTTGTGGGAGGGTGAGTCTGGCTTTGGGGCTTGGGGTTCCAGATCCCTGGCTTAGTGGCACCAAAAGCCTTGGGAGGGGCCCCTGGGCGGCCGACCTAGGGTTAGGGTTAGCCCCCAGGAGACCGTCAGGCCCAACCGCACACTGTGTGGCGAGCTGAGGTGCAGCCCGAGGTGAAGGCGCTGGGGAGCGGGAGCGTGGGCACCAGCGTTTTGGCAAGGGGAGCCTTTGAAGGTCACCGGGGCCTCAGAAGGCCCTGCCCTTCTCTCGCCCTCTATGACCCGCAGCGCCCCTAGCGGCCCAGGTGGGGACAGTGCGGCAGGGTGAGTCCGGCTCTGGGGCTCTGACTCACCAATCCCCAGCATTGCAGAGCCAGGCCGCTTGGGATGTCCCCTCAGGGCCGACCTAGGGTTTTGGTTAGCTGCCAGGAGCCCGGCAGGCCCTATCCACCGGCTCTGAAGCAAGCGGTGGGGTGGGCCTAGGTGAGGGCGCTGGCGAGCAGGATCCTGGGAGCCAACGTTTTTGCGCGGGGAGCCTTCAAAGGTCAGTGTGGACTCGGAGGGCCCTGCCCGATCTCTTGCCCTGATTGACCGGCGGGGCCTCTAGCGGCTCGGGTGGCTGAAGGGCAGCAGGGTGAGTGCGGCACATGAGCTCGGGGTCCCCATCCCCAGCGTTGCGACGCCAGGCCCCTTGGGAAGTGCCCCTCGGTGGCCGACCTATGGTTAGGGTTAGCCTCCAGGAGTCCCGCAGGCCCGATACACCACCTGTGCGTTGAGCGGAGAGTTGGGCCGAGGTGAGGGTGCTGGTGAACCTGAGCCTGGGCACAAGCGTTTTGGTTCGGGGCGCCTTCGAAGGTCGGAAGGGGTTCGGAGGGCCCTGCCAATTCTCCCACCCTGAATGAATGGCGGCGCCCCTAGCGGCCTGTGTGGGTTGGGGTGGCAGCGTGCATCCGGCGCTGGGGCTTGGGGGCCCCCAATCCCTGGCGTTGCGGCGCCAGGCCCCTTAGGAAGGGACCTTCAGGGGCTGTCCTAGGGTTAGGGTGAGCTCCCAGGAGGCCGGCAGGCCCGAGTCGCTGGCTCTGCGAAGAGCGGAGGTGCGGGCCGAGTTGAGGGTGATGCAGAGCGGGAGCATGGTCCCCAGCGTTTTGGCGCCCTGGGCCTTCGACTGTTGCCATGGCTCAAAGGGCCCTGCCTGTTCTCCTGCCCTGAAGAACCAGCGGCGCCCTTAGCAGCTCCCTTGGCGGTGGAGCGGCAGGGTGAGTCCATGCTGCGGCTCGTGGATCCCCAATCCCCAGCGTTGTGGGGCCAGGCCTCTTGGGAGGGGCTCCTCGTGGGCGGACCTAGGTTTAGAGTTAGCACCCAGGAGGCCAGCAGGCCCAATCCTCTGGCTGGGCGGCGAGAGGTGGGCGGCCCGAGGTAAAGGCGCTGGCGATCGGGAGCGTGGGCCCCTGCATTTTGGCGCAGGAGGCTTCAAATATCGCCGGTTTCTCCAGGGCCCTGTCCCTTCTCCCGCCCTGAATGACGGGCGGCGCCACTAGCGTCCCGGGTGGCGACGTGGCGGCAGGGTGAGTCTGGCTCTGGGTCTTGGGGTCCCTGATCTCCAGTGTAGCGGCACCAGGACCCTTGGGAGGGGCCCCTGGGTGGCTGACCTAGGGTTAGGGTTAGCCCCCAGGAGGCCGGCAGGTGGGATCCGGCCACTGTCCGGGGAGCGGAGGGCGGGGCCGAGGTGAGGGCGTTGGGGAGCGGGAGCGTGGGCACCAGCGTTTTGGCACGGGGAGCCTTTGAAGGCCACCGGGGGCTCGGAAGGCCCTGCCCCTTCTCTCGCCCTGAATGACCCGCAGTGCTCCTAGCAGCCTGGGTGGCGGCGTTGCGGTAGGGTGAGTGTGGCTCTGGGGCTTGAGGTTCCCGATCCCCGGCGAAGCGGCACCAGGACCCTTGGGAGGGGCCCCTGGGTGGCCGACCTAGGGTTAGGGTTAGCACCCGGGAGGCCGGCAGGCGGGATCCGCCCGCTGTGCGTGGAGCGGAGGGGCGGGCCGAGGTGAGGGCGCTGGCGAGCAAGAGCCTGGGCCCAAGCGTTTTGGCACCGGGGGCCTTCGAATGTCTCCGGGGACTCGGCGGGCCCTGCCCATTCTCCTCCCTGAATGACCGGCGGCGCCCCTAGCAGCCCAGGTGGCGGCGGGGCGGCATGGAAGTCCGGGCATAGGGCTCGGGGGTCCCCAGTCCACCGTGTTGCGGCGCCAGGCCCCTTGGGAGGGGCCCCTCAGAGGCTGACCTAGGGTTAGGTTTAGCCCCTAGGATGCCGGCAGGCCCTATTCGCCAGCCGTGTGGAGACTGGAGTGGCGGACCGAGGTGAGGGCACTGGTGAGCGGGAGCCTGGGCCCAGGTGTTTTGGCGCGGGGGGCCTTTGAAGGTCGCCGTGTCTTGGAGGGCCCTGCCCGTGCTCCCGCCCTGAATGAACGGCACCACCCCAAGCCCCCGGGTGGCGGCTGGGTGGCAGGGTGAGTCCAGTGCTGAGGCTCGGGGGTCCCCAATCCCCAGCGTTGCGGCACCTGATCCCTTGGGAGGGGCCCCTCGGGGGTCGATCTAGGGTTCCGGTTAGCCCCCAGGAGGCCGGTGGACCCGATCAGCGGCTGTGCGGCACGCGGAGGGTTGGGCCGAGGTGAGGGCGCTGGCGAGACTGAGCATGAGCCCAAGCGTTTTAGTGTGGGGGGCCTTCGAAGGTCAGTGGGGGCTCGGAGGGACCTGCCCGTTCTCCCGCTCTCAATGACCGGCGGGACCCCTAGAGGCTCCGGTGCCTGAAGGGCAGCAGGGTGAGACTGGCACTTGGGTTGGGGTCCCCATTCCCGGCGTTGTGGCGCCAGGCCACTTGGGAAGGGCCCCTCCGTGGCCGACCTCCAGTTAGGGTTAGCCCCCAGGAGGCCAGCAGGCCCGATACACCGCCTGTGCGTCGAGCGGAGAGTTGGGCCGAGGTGAGGGTGCTGGTGAACATGAGACCGGGCCCAAGCGTTTTGGTTCGGGGCGCCTTCGAAGGTTGGCGGGGGTTCGAAGGGCCCTGCCCATTCTCCCACCCTGAATGAATGGCGGCGCCCCTAGCGGCACGTGTGGGGCAGGGCGGCAGGGTGCATCCAGCGCTGGGGCTTGGGGGTTCCCAATCCCCGGCATTGCGGCGCCAGGCCCCTTAGGAAGCGACCCTCGGGGCCGTCCTAGGGTTAGGGTTAGCGCCCAGGAGGCCGGCAGGCCCGATCCGCTGGCTGTGCGAGGAGTGGAGATGCAGGCCGAGTTGAGGGCGATGGCGAGCGGGAGCTGGGCCCCAGCGTTTTGGCGTCCTGGGCCTTTGAATGTTGCCATAGCTCGGAGGGCCCTGCCCTTTCTCCTGCCCTGAAGAACCAGCAAGGCCCCTAGCGGCTCCGTTGGCGGTGGGGCGGCAGGGTGAATCCCAGGCTGCGGCTCGGGGATCCCCAATCCCCGGCGTTGTGGTGCCAGGCCCCTTGGGAGGGGCTCCTCGTGGGCCGACCCAGGGTTAGAGTTAGCCCCCATAAGGCCGGCAGGCCAGATCCTCTGGCTGGGCGGTGAGAGGTGGGCGGGCCGAGGTAAAGGCGCTGGGGTGCGGGATTGTGGGCCCCTGCATTTTGGGGTGGGAGGCTTCAAATGTCGCCGGTTTCTCCAAGGCCCTGTCAGTTCTCCCGCCCTGAATGACCGGCGGCGCCCCTCGCGGCCCGGGTGGCAGCGTTGTGGGAGGGTGAGTCTGGATTTGGGGCTTGGGGTTCCAGATCCCTGGCTTAGTGGCACCAAAAGCCTTGGGAGGGGCCCCTGGGGGGCCGACCTAGGGTTAGGGTTAGCCCCCAGGAGATCGTCAGGCCCAACCGCACACTGTGTGGCGAGCTGAGGTGCAGCCCGAGGTGAAGGCGCTGGGGAGCGGGAGCGTGGGCACCAGCGTTTTGGCAAGGGGAGCCTTTGAAGGTCACCGGGGCCTCAGAAGGCCCTGCCCTTCTCTAGCCCTCTATGACCCGCAGCGCCCCTAGCGGCCCAGGTGGGGACAGTGCAGCAGGGTGAGTCCGGCTCTGGGGCTCTGACTCACCAATCCCCAGCATTGCAGAGCCAGGCCGCTTGGGATGTCCCCTCAGGGCCGACCTAGGGTTTTGGTTAGCTGCCAGGAGCCCGGCAGGCCATATCCACCGGCTCTGAAGCAAGCGGTGGGGTGGGCCTAGGTGAGGGCGCTGGCGAGCAGGATCCTGGGAGCCAACGTTTTTGCGCGGGGAGCCTTCAAAGGTCAGTGTGGACTCGGAGGGCCCTGCCCGATCTCTTGCCCTGATTGACCGGCGGGGCCTCTAGCGGCTCGGGTGGCTGAAGGGCAGCAGGGTGAGCGCGGCACATGAGCTCGGGGTCCCCATCCCCAGCGTTGCGACGCCAGGCCCCTTGGGAAGTGCCCCTCGGTGGCCGACCTATGGTTAGGGTTAGCCTCCAGGAGTCCCGCAGGCCCGATACACCACCTGTGCGTTGAGCGGAGAGTTGGGCCGAGGTGAGGGTGCTGGTGAACCTGAGCCTGGGCACAAGCGTTTTGGTTCGGGGCGCCTTCGAAGGTCGGAAGGGGTTCGGAGGGCCCTGCCAATTCTCCCACCCTGAATGAATGGCGGCGCCCCTAGCGGCCTGTGTGGGTTGGGGTGGCAGCGTGCATCCGGCGCTGGGGCTTGGGGGCCCCCAATCCCTGGCGTTGCGGCGCCAGGCCCCTTAGGAAGGGACCTTCAGGGGCTGTCCTAGGGTTAGGGTGAGCTCCCAGGAGGCCGGCAGGCCCGAGTCGCTGGCTCTGCGAAGAGCGGAGGTGCGGGCCGAGTTGAGGGTGATGCAGAGCGGGAGCGTGGTCCCCAGCGTTTTGGCGCCCTGGGCCTTCGACTGTTGCCATGGCTCAAAGGGCCCTGCCCGTTCTCCTGCCCTGAATAACCAGCGGCGCCCTTAGCAGCTCCCTTGGCGGTGGAGCGGCAGGCCACTTGGGAAGGGCCCCTCCGTGGCCGACCTACAGTTAGGGTTAGCCCCCAGGAGGCCAGCAGGCCCGATACACCGCCTGTGCGTCGAGCGGAGAGTTGGGCCAACGTAGAGGGTGCTGGTGAACATGAGCCCGGGCCCAAGCGTTTTGGTTCGGGGCGCCTTCGAAGGTCGGCGGGGGTTCGAAGGGCCCTGCCCATTCTCCCACCCTGAATGAATGGCGGCGCCCCTAGCGGCACGTGTGGGGCAGGGCGGCAGGGTGCATCCAGCGCTGGGGCTTGGGGGTTCCCAATCCCCGGCGTTGCGGCGCCAGGCCCCTTAGGAAGGGACCTTCAGGGGCTGTCCTAGGGTTAGGGTGAGCTCCCAGGAGGCCGGCAGGCCCGAGTCGCTGGCTCTGCGAAGAGCGGAGGTGCGGGCCGAGTTGAGGGTGATGCAGAGCGGGAGCGTGGTCCCCAGCGTTTTGGCGCCCTGGGCCTTCGACTGTTGCCATGGCTCAAAGGGCCCTGCCTGTTCTCCTGCCCTGAAGAACCAGCGGCGCCCTTAGCAGCTCCCTTGGTGGTGGAGCGGCAGGGTGAGTCCATGCTGCGGCTCGTGGATCCCCAATCCCCAGCGTTGTGGGGCCAGGCCTCTTGGGAGGGGCTCCTCGTGGGCGGACCTAGGTTTAGAGTTAGCACCCAGGAGGCCAGCAGGCCCAATCCTCTGGCTGGGCGGCGAGAGGTGGGCGGCCCGAGGTAAAGGCGCTGGCGATCGGGAGCGTGGGCCCCTGCATTTTGGCGCAGGAGGCTTCAAATATCGCCGGTTTCTCCAGGGCCCTGTCCCTTCTCCCGCCCTGAATGACGGGCGGCGCCACTAGCGTCCCGGGTGGCGACGTGGCGGCAGGGTGAGTCTGGCTCTGGGTCTTGGGCTCCCTGATCTCCAGTGTAGCGGCACCAGGACCCTTGGGAGGGGCCCCTGGGTGGCTGACCTAGGGTTAGGGTTAGCCCCCAGGAGGCCGGCAGGTGGGATCCGGCCACTGTCCGGGGAGCGGAGGGCGGGGCCGAGGTGAGGGCGTTGGGGAGCGGGAGCGTGGGCACCAGCGTTTTGGCACGGGGAGCCTTTGAAGGCCACCGGGGGCTCAGAAGGCCCTGCCCCTTCTCTCGCCCTGAATGACCCGCAGTGCTCCTAGCAGCCTGGGTGGCGGCGTTGCGGTAGGGTGAGTGTGGCTCTGGGGCTTGAGGTTCCCGATCCCCGGCGAAGCGGCACCAGGACCCTTGGGAGGGGCCCCTGGGTGGCCGACCTAGGGTTAGGGTTAGCACCCGGGAGGCCGGCAGGCGGGATCCGCCCGCTGTGCGTGGAGCGGAGGGGCGGGCCGAGGTGAGGGCGCTGGCGAGCAAGAGCCTGGGCCCAAGCGTTTTGGCACCGGGGGCCTTCGAATGTCTCCGGGGACTCGGCGGGCCCTGCCCATTCTCCTCCCTGAATGACCGGCGGCGCCCCTAGCAGCCCAGGTGGCGGCGGGGCGGCATGGAAGTCCGGGCATAGGGCTCGGGGGTCCCCAGTCCACCGCGTTGCGGCGCCAGGCCCCTTGGGAGGGGCCCCTCAGAGGCTGACCTAGGGTTAGGTTTAGCCCCTAGGATGCCGGCAGGCCCTATTCGCCAGCCGTGTGGAGACTGGAGTGGCGGACCGAGGTGAGGGCACTGGTGAGCGGGAGCCTGGGCCCAGGTGTTTTGGCGCGGGGGGCCTTTGAAGGTCGCCGTGTCTTGGAGGGCCCTGCCCGTGCTCCCGCCCTGAATGAACGGCACCACCCCAAGCCCCCGGGTGGCGGCTGGGTGGCAGGGTGAGTCCAGTGCTGAGGCTCGGGGGTCCCCAATCCCCAGCGTTGCGGCACCAGATCCCTTGGGAGGGGCCCCTCGGGGGTCGATCTAGGGTTGCGGTTAGCCCCCAGGAGGCCGGTGGACCCGATCAGCGGCTGTGCGGCACGCAGAGGGTTGGGCCGAGGTGAGGGCGCTGGCGAGACTGAGCATGAGCCCAAGCGTTTTAGTGCGGGGGGCCTTCGAAGGTCAGTGGGGGCTCGGAGGGACCTGCCCGTTCTCCTGCTCTCAATGACCGGCGGGGCCCCTAGAGGCTCCGGTGCCTGAAGGGCAGCAGGGTGAGACCGGCACTTGGGTTGGGGTCCCCATTCCCGGCGTTGTGGCGCCAGGCCACTTGGGAAGGGCCCCTCCTTGGCCGACCTCCAGTTAGGGTTAGCCCCCAGGAGGCCAGCAGGCCCGATACACCGCCTGTGCGTCGAGCGGAGAGTTGGGCCGAGGTGAGGGTGCTGGTGAACATGAGCCCGGGCCCAAGCGTTTTGGTTCGGGGCGCCTTCGAAGGTCGGCGGGGGTCCGAAGGGCCCTGCCCATTCTCCCACCCTGAATGAATGGCGGCACCCCTAGCGGCACGTGTGGGGCAGGGCGGCAGGGTGCATCCAGCGCTGGGGCTTGGGGGTTCCCAATCCCCGGCTTTGCGGCGCCAGGCCCCTTAGGAAGCGACCCTCGGGGCCGTCCTAGGGTTAGGGTTAGCGCCCAGGAGGCCGGCAGGCCCGATCCGCCGGCTGTGCGAGGAGTGGAGATGCAGGCCGAGTTGAGGGCGATGGCGAGCGGGAGCTGGGCCCCAGCGTTTTGGCGTCCTGGGCCTTTGAATGTTGCCATGGCTCGGAGGGCCCTGCCCTTTCTCCTGCCCTGAAGAACCAGCAAGGCCCCTAGCGGTTCCGTTGGCAGTGGGGCGGCAGTGTGAATCCCAGGCTGCGGCTCGGGGATCCCCAATCCCCGGCGTTGTGGTGCCAGGCCCCTTGGGAGGGGCTCCTCGTGGGCCGACCCAGGGTTAGAGTTAGCCCCCATAAGGCCGGCAGGCCAGATCCTCTGGCTGGGCGGTGAGAGGTGGGCGGGCCGAGGTAAAGGCGCTGGGGTGCGGGATTGTGGGCCCCTGCATTTTGGGGTGGGAGGGTTCAAATGTCACCGGTTTCTCCAGGGCCCTGTCAGTTCTCCCGCCCTGAATGAACGGCGGCGCCCCTCGCGGCCCGGGTGGCAGCGTTGTGGGAGGGTGAGTCTGGCTTTGGGGCTTGGGGTTCCAGATCCCTGGCGTAGTGGCACCAAAAGCCTTGGGAGGGGCCCCTGGGCGGCCGACCTAGGGTTAGGGTTAGCCCCCAGGAGACCGTCAGGCCCAACCGCACACTGTGCGGCGAGCTGAGGTGCGGCCCGAGGTGAAGGCGCTGGGGAGCAGGAGCGTGGGCACCAGCGTTTTGGCACGGGGAGCCTTTGAAGGTCACCGGGGACTCAGAAGGCCCTGCCCTTCTCTCGCCCTCTGTGACCCGCAGCGCCCCTAGAGGCCCAGGTGGGGACAGTGCGGCAGGGTGAGTCCGGCTCTGGGGCTCTGACTCACCAATCCCCAGCATTGCAGAGCCAGGCCGCTTGGGATGTCCCCTCAGGGCCGACCTAGGGTTTTGGTTAGCTGCCAGGAGCCGGGCAGGCCCTATCCACCGGCTCTGAAGCAAGCGGTGGGGTGGGCCTAGGTGAGGGCGCTGGCGAGCAGGATCCTGGGAGCCAACGTTTTTGCGCGGGGAGCCTTCAAAGGTCAGCGTGGGCTCGGAGGGCCCTGCCCGATCTCTTGCCCTGATTGACCGGCGGGGCCTCTAGCGGCTCGGGTGGCTGAAGGGCAGCAGGGTGAGTGCGGCACATGAGCTCGGGGTCCCCATCCCCAGCGTTCCGACGCCAGGCCCCTTGGGAAGTGCCCCTCGGTGGCCGACCTATGGTTAGGGTTAGCCTCCAGGAGCCCCGCAGGCCCTATACACCACCTGTGCGTCGAGCGGAGCGTTGGGCCGAGGTGAGGGTGCTGGTGAACATGAGCCCGGGCCCAAGCGTTTTGGTTCGGGGCGCCTTCGAAGGTCGGCGGGGGTTCGAAGGGCCCTGCCAGTTCTCCCACCCTGAATGAATGGCGGCGCCCCTAGCGGCACGTGTGGGGCAGGGCGGCAGGGTGCATCCAGCGCTGGGGCTTGGGGGTTCCCAATCCCTGGCGTTGCGGCGCCAGGCCCCTTAGGAAGGGACCTTCAGGGGCTGTCCTAGGGTTAGGGTGAGCTCCCAGGAGGCCGGCAGGCCCGAGTCGCTGGCTCTGCGAAGAGTGGAGGTGCGGGCCGAGTTGAGGGTGATGCAGTGCAGGAGCGTGGTCCCCAGCGTTTTGACGCCCTGGGCCTTCGACTGTTGCCATGGCTCAAAGGGCCCTGCCCGTTCTCCTGCCCTGAATAACCAGCGGCGCCCTTAGCAGCTCCCTTGGCGGTGGAGCGGCAGGCCACTTGGGAAGGGCCCCTCCGTGGCCGACCTACAGTTAGGGTTAGCCCCCAGGAGGCCAGCAGGCCCGATACACCGCCTGTGCGTCGAGCGGAGAGTTGGGCCAACGTAGAGGGTGCTGGTGAACATGAGCCCGGGCCCAAGCGTTTTGGTTCGGGGCGCCTTCGAAGGTCGGCGGGGGTTCGAAGGGCCCTGCCCATTCTCCCACCCTGAATGAATGGCGGCGCCCCTAGCGGCACGTGTGGGGCAGGGCGGCAGGGTGCATCCAGCGCTGGGGCTTGGGGGTTCCCAATCCCCGGCGTTGCGGCGCCAGGCCCCTTAGGAAGCGACCCTCGGGGCCGTCCTAGGGTTAGGGTTAGCTCCCAGGAGGCCGGCAGGCCCGAGTCGCTGGCTCTGCGAAGAGCGGAGGTGCGGGCCGAGTTGAGGGTGATGCAGAGCGGGAGCGTGGTCCCCAGCGTTTTGGCGCCCTGGGCCTTCGACTGTTGCCATGGCTCAAAGGGCCCTGCCCGTTCTCCTGCCCTGAAGAACCAGCGGCGCCCTTAGCAGCTCCCTTGGCGGTGGAGCGGCAGGGTGAGTCCATGCTGCGGCTCGTGGATCCCCAATCCCCAGCGTTGTGGGGCCAGGCCTCTTGGGAGGGGCTCCTCGTGGGCGGACCTAGGTTTAGAGTTAGCACCCAGGAGGCCAGCAGGCCCAATCCTCTGGCTGGGCGGCGAGAGGTGGGCGGCCCGAGGTAAAGGCGCTGGCGATCGGGAGCGTGGGCCCCTGCATTTTGGCGCAGGAGGCTTCAAATATCGCCGGTTTCTCCAGGGCCCTGTCCCTTCTCCCGCCCTGAATGACGGGCGGCGCCACTAGCGTCCCGGGTGGCGACGTGGCGGCAGGGTGAGTCTGGCTCTGGGTCTTGGGGTCCCTGATCTCCAGTGTAGCGGCACCAGGACCCTTGGGAGGGGCCCCTGGGTGGCTGACCTAGGGTTAGGGTTAGCCCCCAGGAGGCCGGCAGGTGGGATCCGGCCACTGTCCGGGGAGCGGAGGGCGGGGCCGAGGTGAGGGCGTTGGGGAGCGGGAGCGTGGGCACCAGCGTTTTGGCACGGGGAGCCTTTGAAGGCCACCGGGGGCTCGGAAGGCCCTGCCCCTTCTCTCGCCCTGAATGACCCGCAGTGCTCCTAGCGGCCTGGGTGGCGGCGTTGCGGTAGGGTGAGTGTGGCTCTGGGGCTTGAGGTTCCCGATCCCCGGCGAAGCGGCACCAGGACCCTTGGGAGGGGCCCCTGGGTGGCCGACCTAGGGTTAGGGTTAGCACCCGGGAGGCCGGCAGGCGGGATCCGCCCGCTGTGCGTGGAGCGGAGGGGCGGGCCGAGGTGAGGGCGCTGGCGAGCAAGAGCCTGGGCCCAAGCGTTTTGGCACCGGGGGCCTTCGAATGTCTCCGGGGACTCGGCGGGCCCTGCCCATTCTCCTCCCTGAATGACCGGCGGCGCCCCTAGCAGCCCAGGTGGCGGCGGGGCGGCATGGAAGTCCGGGCATAGGGCTCGGGGGTCCCCAGTCCACCGTGTTGCGGCGCCAGGCCCCTTGGGAGGGGCCCCTCAGAGGCTGACCTAGGGTTAGGTTTAGCCCCTAGGATGCCGGCAGGCCCTATTCGCCAGCCGTGTGGAGACTGGAGTGGCGGACCGAGGTGAGGGCACTGGTGAGCGGGAGCCTGGGCCCAGGTGTTTTGGCGCGGGGGGCCTTTGAAGGTCGCCGTGTCTTGGAGGGCCCTGCCCGTGCTCCCGCCCTGAATGAACGGCACCACCCCAAGCCCCCGGGTGGCGGCTGGGTGGCAGGGTGAGTCCAGTGCTGAGGCTCGGGGGTCCCCAATCCCCAGCGTTGCGGCACCAGATCCCTTGGGAGGGGCCCCTCGGGGGTCGATCTAGGGTTCCGGTTAGCCCCCAGGAGGCCGGTGGACCCGATCAGCGGCTGTGCGGCACGCGGAGGGTTGGGCCGAGGTGAGGGCGCTGGCGAGACTGAGCATGAGCCCAAGCGTTTTAGTGTGGGGGGCCTTCGAAGGTCAGTGGGGGCTCGGAGGGACCTGCCCGTTCTCCCGCTCTCAATGACCGGCGGGACCCCTAGAGGCTCCGGTGCCTGAAGGGCAGCAGGGTGAGACTGGCACTTGGGTTGGGGTCCCCATTCCCGGCGTTGTGGCGCCAGGCCACTTGGGAAGGGCCCCTCCGTGGCCGACCTCCAGTTAGGGTTAGCCCCCAGGAGGCCAGCAGGCCCGATACACCGCCTGTGCGTCGAGCGGAGAGTTGGGCCGAGGTGAGGGTGCTGGTGAACATGAGCCCGGGCCCAAGCGTTTTGGTTCGGGGCGCCTTCGAAGGTCGGCGGGGGTTCGAAGGGCCCTGCCCATTCTCCCACCCTGAATGAATGGCGGCACCCCTAGCGGCACGTGTGGGGCAGGGCGGCAGGGTGCATCCAGCGCTGGGGCTTGGGGGTTCCCAATCCCCGGCGTTGCGGCGCCAGGCCCCTTAGGAAGCGACCCTCGGGGCCGTCCTAGGGTTAGGGTTAGCGCCCAGGAGGCCGGCAGGCCCGATCCGCCGGCTGTGCGAGGAGTGGAGATGCAGGCCGAGTTGAGGGCGATGGCGAGCGGGAGCTGGGCCCCAGCGTTTTGGCGTCCTGGGCCTTTGAATGTTGCCATGGCTCGGAGGGCCCTGCCCTTTCTCCTGCCCTGAAGAACCAGCAAGGCCCCTAGCGGTTCCGTTGGCAGTGGGGCGGCAGTGTGAATCCCAGGCTGCGGCTCGGGGATCCCCAATCCCCGGCGTTGTGGTGCCAGGCCCCTTGGGAGGGGCTCCTCGTGGGCCGACCCAGGGTTAGAGTTAGCCCCCATAAGGCCGGCAGGCCAGATCCTCTGGCTGGGCGGTGAGAGGTGGGCGGGCCGAGGTAAAGGCGCTGGGGTGCGGGATTGTGGGCCCCTGCATTTTGGGGTGGGAGGGTTCAAATGTCACCGGTTTCTCCAGGGCCCTGTCAGTTCTCCCGCCCTGAATGAACGGCGGCGCCCCTCGCGGCCCGGGTGGCAGCGTTGTGGGAGGGTGAGTCTGGCTTTGGGGCTTGGGGTTCCAGATCCCTGGCGTAGTGGCACCAAAAGCCTTGGGAGGGGCCCCTGGGCGGCCGACCTAGGGTTAGGGTTAGCCCCCAGGAGACCGTCAGGCCCAACCGCACACTGTGCGGCGAGCTGAGGTGCGGCCCGAGGTGAAGGCGCTGGGGAGCGGGAGCGTGGGCACCAGCGTTTTGGCACGGGGAGCCTTTGAAGGTCACCGGGGACTCAGAAGGCCCTGCCCTTCTCTCGCCCTCTGTGACCCGCAGCGCCCCTAGAGGCCCAGGTGGGGACAGTGCGGCAGGGTGAGTCCGGCTCTGGGGCTCTGACTCACCAATCCCCAGCATTGCAGAGCCAGGCCGCTTGGGATGTCCCCTCAGGGCCGACCTAGGGTTTTGGTTAGCTGCCAGGAGCCGGGCAGGCCCTATCCACCGGCTCTGAAGCAAGCGGTGGGGTGGGCCTAGGTGAGGGCGCTGGCGAGCAGGATCCTGGGAGCCAACGTTTTTGCGCGGGGAGCCTTCAAAGGTCAGCGTGGGCTCGGAGGGCCCTGCCCGATCTCTTGCCCTGATTGACCGGCGGGGCCTCTAGTGGCTCGGGTGGCTGAAGGGCAGCAGGGTGAGTGCGGCACATGAGCTCGGGGTCCCCATCCCCAGCGTTCCGACGCCAGGCCCCTTGGGAAGTGCCCCTCGGTGGCCGACCTATGGTTAGGGTTAGCCTCCAGGAGCCCCGCAGGCCCTATACACCACCTGTGCGTCGAGCGGAGCGTTGGGCCGAGGTGAGGGTGCTGGTGAACATGAGCCCGGGCCCAAGCGTTTTGGTTCGGGGCGCCTTCGAAGGTCGGCGGGGGTTCGAAGGGCCCTGCCAGTTCTCCCACCCTGAATGAATGGCGGCGCCCCTAGCGGCACGTGTGGGGCAGGGCGGCAGGGTGCATCCAGCGCTGGGGCTTGGGGGTTCCCAATCCCTGGCGTTGCGGCGCCAGGCCCCTTAGGAAGGGACCTTCAGGGGCTGTCCTAGGGTTAGGGTGAGCTCCCAGGAGGCCGGCAGGCCCGAGTCGCTGGCTCTGCGAAGAGTGGAGGTGCGGGCCGAGTTGAGGGTGATGCAGTGCAGGAGCGTGGTCCCCAGCGTTTTGACGCCCTGGGCCTTCGACTGTTGCCATGGCTCAAAGGGCCCTGCCCGTTCTCCTGCCCTGAATAACCAGCGGCGCCCTTAGCAGCTCCCTTGGCGGTGGAGCGGCAGGCCACTTGGGAAGGGCCCCTCCGTGGCCGACCTACAGTTAGGGTTAGCCCCCAGGAGGCCAGCAGGCCCGATACACCGCCTGTGCGTCGAGCGGAGAGTTGGGCCAACGTAGAGGGTGCTGGTGAACATGAGCCCGGGCCCAAGCGTTTTGGTTCGGGGCGCCTTCGAAGGTCGGCGGGGGTTCGAAGGGCCCTGCCCATTCTCCCACCCTGAATGAATGGCGGCGCCCCTAGCTGCACGTGTGGGGCAGGGCGGCAGGGTGCATCCAGCGCTGGGGCTTGGGGGTTCCCAATCCCCGGCGTTGCGGCGCCAGGCCCCTTAGGAAGCGACCCTCGGGGCCGTCCTAGGGTTAGGGTTAGCTCCCAGGAGGCCGGCAGGCCCGAGTCGCTGGCTCTGCGAAGAGCGGAGGTGCGGGCCGAGTTGAGGGTGATGCAGAGCGGGAGCGTGGTCCCCAGCGTTTTGGCGCCCTGGGCCTTCGACTGTTGCCATGGCTCAAAGGGCCCTGCCCGTTCTCCTGCCCTGAAGAACCAGCGGCGCCCTTAGCAGCTCCCTTGGCGGTGGAGCGGCAGGGTGAGTCCATGCTGCGGCTCGTGGATCCCCAATCCCCAGCGTTGTGGGGCCAGGCCTCTTGGGAGGGGCTCCTCGTGGGCGGACCTAGGTTTAGAGTTAGCACCCAGGAGGCCAGCAGGCCCAATCCTCTGGCTGGGCGGCGAGAGGTGGGCGGCCCGAGGTAAAGGCGCTGGCGATCGGGAGCGTGGGCCCCTGCATTTTGGCGCAGGAGGCTTCAAATATCGCCGGTTTCTCCAGGGCCCTGTCCCTTCTCCCGCCCTGAATGACGGGCGGCGCCACTAGCGTCCCGGGTGGCGACGTGGCGGCAGGGTGAGTCTGGCTCTGGGTCTTGGGGTCCCTGATCTCCAGTGTAGCGGCACCAGGACCCTTGGGAGGGGCCCCTGGGTGGCTGACCTAGGGTTAGGGTTAGCCCCCAGGAGGCCGGCAGGTGGGATCCGGCCACTGTCCGGGGAGCGGAGGGCGGGGCCGAGGTGAGGGCGTTGGGGAGCGGGAGCGTGGGCACCAGCGTTTTGGCACGGGGAGCCTTTGAAGGCCACCGGGGGCTCGGAAGGCCCTGCCCCTTCTCTCGCCCTGAATGACCCGCAGTGCTCCTAGCGGCCTGGGTGGCGGCGTTGCGGTAGGGTGAGTGTGGCTCTGGGGCTTGAGGTTCCCGATCCCCGGCGAAGCGGCACCAGGACCCTTGGGAGGGGCCCCTGGGTGGCCGACCTAGGGTTAGGGTTAGCACCCGGGAGGCCGGCAGGCGGAATCCGCCCGCTGTGCGTGGAGCGGAGGGGCGGGCCGAGGTGAGGGCGCTGGCGAGCAAGAGCCTGGGCCCAAGCGTTTTGGCACCGGGGGCCTTCGAATGTCTCCGGGGACTCGGCGGGCCCTGCCCATTCTCCTCCCTGAATGACCGGCGGCGCCCCTAGCAGCCCAGGTGGCGGCGGGGCGGCATGGAAGTCCGGGCATAGGGCTCGGGGGTCCCCAGTCCACCGTGTTGCGGCGCCAGGCCCCTTGGGAGGGGCCCCTCAGAGGCTGACCTAGGGTTAGGTTTAGCCCCTAGGATGCCGGCAGGCCCTATTCGCCAGCCGTGTGGAGACTGGAGTGGCGGACCGAGGTGAGGGCACTGGTGAGCGGGAGCCTGGGCCCAGGTGTTTTGGCGCGGGGGGCCTTTGAAGGTCGCCGTGTCTTGGAGGGCCCTGCCCGTGCTCCCGCCCTGAATGAACGGCACCACCCCAAGCCCCCGGGTGGCGGCTGGGTGGCAGGGTGAGTCCAGTGCTGAGGCTCGGGGGTCCCCAATCCCCAGCGTTGCGGCACCAGATCCCTTGGGAGGGGCCCCTCGGGGGTCGATCTAGGGTTCCGGTTAGCCCCCAGGAGGCCGGTGGACCCGATCAGCGGCTGTGTGGCACGCGGAGGGTTGGGCCGAGGTGAGGGCGCTGGCGAGACTGAGCATGAGCCCAAGCGTTTTAGTGTGGGGGGCCTTCGAAGGTCAGTGGGGGCTCGGAGGGACCTGCCCGTTCTCCCGCTCTCAATGACCGGCGGGACCCCTAGAGGCTCCGGTGCCTGAAGGGCAGCAGGGTGAGACTGGCACTTGGGTTGGGGTCCCCATTCCCGGCGTTGTGGCGCCAGGCCACTTGGGAAGGGCCCCTCCGTGGCCGACCTCCAGTTAGGGTTAGCCCCCAGGAGGCCAGCAGGCCCGATACACCGCCTGTGCGTCGAGCGGAGAGTTGGGCCGAGGTGAGGGTGCTGGTGAACATGAGCCCGGGCCCAAGCGTTTTGGTTCGGGGCGCCTTCGAAGGTCGGCGGGGGTTCGAAGGGCCCTGCCCATTCTCCCACCCTGAATGAATGGCGGCGCCCCTAGCGGCACGTGTGGGGCAGGGCGACAGGGTGCATCCAGCGCTGGGGCTTGGGGGTTCCCAATCCCCGGCGTTGCGGCGCTAGGCCCCTTAAGAAGGGACCTTCAGGGGCTGTCCTAGGGTTAGGGTGAGCTCCCAGGAGGCCGGCAGGCCCGAGTCGCTGGCTCTGGGAAGAGTGGAGGTGCGGGCCGAGTTGAGGGTGATGCAGTGCGGGAGCGTGGTCCCCAGCGTTTTGACGCCCTGGGCCTTCGACTGTTGCCATGGCTCAAAGGGCCCTGCCCGTTCTCCTGCCCTGAAGAACCAGCGGCGCCCTTAGCAGCTCCCTTGGCGGTGGAGCGGCAGGGTGAATCCCAGGCTGCGGCTCGTGGATCCCCAATCCCCAGCGTTGTGGGGCCAGGCCTCTTGGGAGGGGCTCCTCGTGGGCGGACCTAGGTTTAGAGTTAGCCCCCAGGAGGCCAGCAGGCCCAATCCTCTGGCTGGGCGGTGAGAGGTGGGCGGGCCGAGGTAAAGGCGCTGGGGTGCGGGATTGTGGGCCCCTGCATTTTGGGGTGGGAGGCTTCAAATGTCGCCGGTTTCTCCAAGGCCCTGTCAGTTCTCCCGCCCTGAATGACGGGCGGCGCCCCTCGCGGCCCGGGTGGCAGCGTTGTGGGAGGGTGAGTCTGGATTTGGGGCTTGGGGTTCCAGATCCCTGGCTTGGTGGCACCCAAAGCCTTGGGAGGGGCCCCTGGGGGGCCGACCTAGGGTTAGGGTTAGCCCCCAGGAGACCGTCAGGCCCAACCGCACACTGTGCGGCGAGCTGAGGTGCAGCCCTAGGTGAAGGCGCTGGGGAGCGGGAGCGTGGGCACCAGCGTTTTGGCAAGGGGAGCCTTTGAAGGTCACCGGGGCCTCAGAAGGCCCTGCCCTTCTCTCGCCCTCTATGACCCGCAGCGCCCCTAGCGGCCCAGGTGGGGACAGTGCGGCAGGGTGAGTCCGGCTCTGGGGCTCTGACTCACCAATCCCCAGCATTGCAGAGCCAGGCCGCTTGGGATGTCCCCTCAGGGCCGACCTAGGGTTTTGGTTAGCTGCCAGGAGCCGGGCAGGCCCTATCCACCGGCTCTGAAGCAAGCGGTGGGGTGGGCCTAGGTGAGGGCGCTGGCGAGCAGGATCCTGGGAGCCAACGTTTTTGCGCGGGGAGCCTTCAAAGGTCAGCGTGGGCTCGGAGGGCCCTGCCCGATCTCTTGCCCTGATTGACCGGCGGGGCCTCTAGCGGCTCGGGTGGCTGAAGGGCAGCAGGGTGAGTGCGGCACATGAGCTCGGGGTCCCCATCCCCAGCGTTCCGACGCCAGGCCCCTTGGGAAGTGCCCCTCGGTGGCCGACCTATGGTTAGGGTTAGCCTCCAGGAGCCCCGCAGGCCCTATACACCACCTGTGCGTCGAGCGGAGCGTTGGGCCGAGGTGAGGGTGCTGGTGAACATGAGCCCGGGCCCAAGCGTTTTGGTTCGGGGCGCCTTCGAAGGTCGGCGGGGGTTCGAAGGGCCCTGCCAGTTCTCCCACCCTGAATGAATGGCGGCGCCCCTAGCGGCACGTGTGGGGCAGGGCGGCAGGGTGCATCCAGCGCTGGGGCTTGGGGGTTCCCAATCCCTGGCGTTGCGGCGCCAGGCCCCTTAGGAAGGGACCTTCAGGGGCTGTCCTAGGGTTAGGGTGAGCTCCCAGGAGGCCGGCAGGCCCGAGTCGCTGGCTCTGCGAAGAGTGGAGGTGCGGGCCGAGTTGAGGGTGATGCAGTGCAGGAGCGTGGTCCCCAGCGTTTTGACGCCCTGGGCCTTCGACTGTTGCCATGGCTCAAAGGGCCCTGCCCGTTCTCCTGCCCTGAATAACCAGCGGCGCCCTTAGCAGCTCCCTTGGCGGTGGAGCGGCAGGCCACTTGGGAAGGGCCCCTCCGTGGCCGACCTACAGTTAGGGTTAGCCCCCAGGAGGCCAGCAGGCCCGATACACCGCCTGTGCGTCGAACGGAGAGTTGGGCCAACGTAGAGGGTGCTGGTGAACATGAGCCCGGGCCCAAGCGTTTTGGTTCGGGGCGCCTTCGAAGGTCGGCGGGGGTTCGAAGGGCCCTGCCCATTCTCCCACCCTGAATGAATGGCGGCGCCCCTAGCGGCACGTGTGGGGCAGGGCGGCAGGGTGCATCCAGCGCTGGGGCTTGGGGGTTCCCAATCCCCGGCGTTGCGGCGCCAGGCCCCTTAGGAAGCGACCCTCGGGGCCGTCCTAGGGTTAGGGTTAGCTCCCAGGAGGCCGGCAGGCCCGAGTCGCTGGCTCTGCGAAGAGCGGAGGTGCGGGCCGAGTTGAGGGTGATGCAGAGCGGGAGCGTGGTCCCCAGCGTTTTGGCGCCCTGGGCCTTCGACTGTTGCCATGGCTCAAAGGGCCCTGCCCGTTCTCCTGCCCTGAAGAACCAGCGGCGCCCTTAGCAGCTCCCTTGGCGGTGGAGCGGCAGGGTGAGTCCATGCTGCGGCTCGTGGATCCCCAATCCCCAGCGTTGTGGGGCCAGGCCTCTTGGGAGGGGCTCCTCGTGGGCGGACCTAGGTTTAGAGTTAGCACCCAGGAGGCCAGCAGGCCCAATCCTCTGGCTGGGCGGCGAGAGGTGGGCGGCCCGAGGTAAAGGCGCTGGCGATCGGGAGCGTGGGCCCCTGCATTTTGGCGCAGGAGGCTTCAAATATCGCCGGTTTCTCCAGGGCCCTGTCCCTTCTCCCGCCCTGAATGACGGGCGGCGCCACTAGCGTCCCGGGTGGCGATGTGGCGGCAGGGTGAGTCTGGCTCTGGGTCTTGGGGTCCCTGATCTCCAGTGTAGCGGCACCAGGACCCTTGGGAGGGGCCCCTGGGTGGCTGACCTAGGGTTAGGGTTAGCCCCCAGGAGGCCGGCAGGTGGGATCCGGCCACTGTCCGGGGAGCGGAGGGCGGGGCCGAGGTGAGGGCGTTGGGGAGCGGGAGCGTGGGCACCAGCGTTTTGGCACGGGGAGCCTTTGAAGGCCACCGGGGGCTCGGAAGGCCCTGCCCCTTCTCTCGCCCTGAATGACCCGCAGTGCTCCTAGCAGCCTGGGTGGCGGCGTTGCGGTAGGGTGAGTGTGGCTCTGGGGCTTGAGGTTCCCGATCCCCGGTGAAGCGGCACCAGGACCCTTGGGAGGGGCCCCTGGGTGGCCGACCTAGGGTTAGGGTTAGCACCCGGGAGGCCGGCAGGCGGAATCCGCCCGCTGTGCGTGGAGCGGAGGGGCGGGCCGAGGTGAGGGCGCTGGCGAGCAAGAGCCTGGGCCCAAGCGTTTTGGCACCGGGGGCCTTCGAATGTCTCCGGGGACTCGGCGGGCCCTGCCCATTCTCCTCCCTGAATGACCGGCGGCGCCCCTAGCAGCCCAGGTGGCGGCGGGGCGGCATGGAAGTCCGGGCATAGGGCTCGGGGGTCCCCAGTCCACCGTGTTGCGGCGCCAGGCCCCTTGGGAGGGGCCCCTCAGAGGCTGACCTAGGGTTAGGTTTAGCCCCTAGGATGCCGGCAGGCCCTATTCGCCAGCCGTGTGGAGACTGGAGTGGCGGACCGAGGTGAGGGCACTGGTGAGCGGGAGCCTGGGCCCAGGTGTTTTGGCGCGGGGGGCCTTTGAAGGTCGCCGTGTCTTGGAGGGCCCTGCCCGTGCTCCCGCCCTGAATGAACGGCACCACCCCAAGCCCCCGGGTGGCGGCTGGGTGGCAGGGTGAGTCCAGTGCTGAGGCTCGGGGGTCCCCAATCCCCAGCGTTGCGGCACCTGATCCCTTGGGAGGGGCCCCTCGGGGGTCGATCTAGGGTTCTGGTTAGCCCCCAGGAGGCCGGTGGACCCGATCAGCGGCTGTGCGGCACGCGGAGGGTTGGGCCGAGGTGAGGGCGCTGGCGAGACTGAGCATGAGCCCAAGCGTTTTAGTGTGGGGGGCCTTCGAAGGTCAGTGGGGGCTCGGAGGGACCTGCCCGTTCTCCCGCTCTCAATGACCGGCGGGACCCCTAGAGGCTCCGGTGCCTGAAGGGCAGCAGGGTGAGACTGGCACTTGGGTTGGGGTCCCCATTCCCGGCGTTGTGGCGCCAGGCCACTTGGGAAGGGCCCCTCCGTGGCCGACCTCCAGTTAGGGTTAGCCCCCAGGAGGCCAGCAGGCCCGATACACCGCCTGTGCGTCGAGCGGAGAGTTGGGCCGAGGTGAGGTGCTGGTGAACATGAGCCCGGGCCCAAGCGTTTTGGTTCGGGGCGCCTTCGAAGGTTGGCGGGGGTTCGAAGGGCCCTGCCCATTCTCCCACCCTGAATGAATGGCGGCGCCCCTAGCGGCACGTGTGGGGCAGGGCGGCAGGGTGCATCCAGCGCTGGGGCTTGGGGGTTCCCAATCCCCGGCATTGCGGCGCCAGGCCCCTTAGGAAGCGACCCTCGGGGCCGTCCTAGGGTTAGGGTTAGCGCCCAGGAGGCCGGCAGGCCCGATCCGCTGGCTGTGCGAGGAGTGGAGATGCAGGCCGAGTTGAGGGCGATGGCGAGCGGGAGCTGGGCCCCAGCGTTTTGGCGTCCTGGGCCTTTGAATGTTGCCATGGCTCGGAGGGCCCTGCCCTTTCTCCTGCCCTGAAGAACCAGCAAGGCCCCTAGCGGCTCCGTTGGCGGTGGGGCGGCAGGGTGAATCCCAGGCTGCGGCTCGGGGATCCCCAATCCCCGGCGTTGTGGTGCCAGGCCCCTTGGGAGGGGCTCCTCGTGGGCCGACCCAGGGTTAGAGTTAGCCCCCATAAGGCCGGCAGGCCAGATCCTCTGGCTGGGCGGTGAGAGGTGGGCGGGCCGAGGTAAAGGCGCTGGGGTGCGGGATTGTGGGCCCCTGCATTTTGGGGTGGGAGGCTTCAAATGTCGCCGGTTTCTCCAAGGCCCTGTCAGTTCTCCCGCCCTGAATGACCGGCAGCGCCCCTCGCGGCCCGGGTGGCAGCGTTGTGGGAGGGTGAGTCTGGATTTGGGGCTTGGGGTTCCAGATCCCTGGCTTAGTGGCACCAAAAGCCTTGGGAGGGGCCCCTGGGGGGCCGACCTAGGGTTAGGGTTAGCCCCCAGGAGACCGTCAGGCCCAACCGCACACTGTGTGGCGAGCTGAGGTGCAGCCCGAGGTGAAGGCGCTGGGGAGCGGGAGCGTGGGCACCAGCGTTTTGGCAAGGGGAGCCTTTGAAGGTCACCGGGGCCTCAGAAGGCCCTGCCCTTCTCTCGCCCTCTATGACCCGCAGCGCCCCTAGCGGCCCAGGTGGGGACAGTGCGGCAGGGTGAGTCCGGCTCTGGGGCTCTGACTCACCAATCCCCAGCATTGCAGAGCCAGGCCGCTTGGGATGTCCCCTCAGGGCCGACCTAGGGTTTTGGTTAGCTGCCAGGAGCCCGGCAGGCCATATCCACCGGCTCTGAAGCAAGCGGTGGGGTGGGCCTAGGTGAGGGCGCTGGCGAGCAGGATCCTGGGAGCCAACGTTTTTGCGCGGGGAGCCTTCAAAGGTCAGTGTGGACTCGGAGGGCCCTGCCCGATCTCTTGCCCTGATTGACCGGCGGGGCCTCTAGCGGCTCGGGTGGCTGAAGGGCAGCAGGGTGAGTGCGGCACATGAGCTCGGGGTCCCCATCCCCAGCGTTGCGACGCCAGGCCCCTTGGGAAGTGCCCCTCGGTGGCCGACCTATGGTTAGGGTTAGCCTCCAGGAGTCCCGCAGGCCCGATACACCACCTGTGCGTTGAGCGGAGAGTTGGGCCGAGGTGAGGGTGCTGGTGAACCTCAGCCTGGGCACAAGCGTTTTGGTTCGGGGCGCCTTCGAAGGTCGGAAGGGGTTCGGAGGGCCCTGCCAATTCTCCCACCCTGAATGAATGGCGGCGCCCCTAGCGGCCTGTGTGGGTTGGGGTGGCAGCGTGCATCCGGCGCTGGGGCTTGGGGGCCCCCAATCCCTGGCGTTGCGGCGCCAGGCCCCTTAGGAAGGGACCTTCAGGGGCTGTCCTAGGGTTAGGGTGAGCTCCCAGGAGGCCGGCAGGCCCGAGTCGCTGGCTCTGCGAAGAGCGGAGGTGCGGGCCGAGTTGAGGGTGATGCAGAGCGGGAGCGTGGTCCCCAGCGTTTTGGCGCCCTGGGCCTTCGACTGTTGCCATGGCTCAAAGGGCCCTGCCTGTTCTCCTGCCCTGAAGAACCAGCGGCGCCCTTAGCAGCTCCCTTGGCGGTGGAGCGGCAGGGTGAGTCCATGCTGCGGCTCGTGGATCCCCAATCCCCAGCGTTGTGGGGCCAGGCCTCTTGGGAGGGGCTCCTCGTGGGCGGACCTAGGTTTAGAGTTAGCACCCAGGAGGCCAGCAGGCCCAATCCTCTGGCTGGGCGGCGAGAGGTGGGCGGCCCGAGGTAAAGGCGCTGGCGATCGGGAGCGTGGGCCCCTGCATTTTGGCGCAGGAGGCTTCAAATATCGCCGGTTTCTCCAGGGCCCTGTCCCTTCTCCCGCCCTGAATGACGGGCGGCGCCACTAGCGTCCCGGGTGGCGACGTGGCGGCAGGGTGAGTCTGGCTCTGGGTCTTGGGGTCCCTGATCTCCAGTGTAGCGGCACCAGGACCCTTGGGAGGGGCCCCTGGGTGGCTGACCTAGGGTTAGGGTTAGCCCCCAGGAGGCCGGCAGGTGGGATCCGGCCACTGTCCGGGGAGCGGAGGGCGGGGCCGAGGTGAGGGCGTTGGGGAGCGGGAGCGTGGGCACCAGCGTTTTGGCACGGGGAGCCTTTGAAGGCCACCGGGGGCTCGGAAGGCCCTGCCCCTTCTCTCGCCCTGAATGACCCGCAGTGCTCCTAGCGGCCTGGGTGGCGGCGTTGCGGTAGGGTGAGTGTGGCTCTGGGGCTTGAGGTTCCCGATCCCCGGCGAAGCGGCACCAGGACCCTTGGGAGGGGCCCCTGGGTGGCCGACCTAGGGTTAGGGTTAGCACCCGGGAGGCCGGCAGGCGGAATCCGCCCGCTGTGCGTGGAGCGGAGGGGCGGGCCGAGGTGAGGGCGCTGGCGAGCAAGAGCCTGGGCCCAAGCGTTTTGGCACCGGGGGCCTTCGAATGTCTCCGGGGACTCGGCGGGCCCTGCCCATTCTCCTCCCTGAATGACCGGCGGCGCCCCTAGCAGCCCAGGTGGCGGCGGGGCGGCATGGAAGTCCGGGCATAGGGCTCGGGGGTCCCCAGTCCACCGTGTTGCGGCGCCAGGCCCCTTGGGAGGGGCCCCTCAGAGGCTGACCTAGGGTTAGGTTTAGCCCCTAGGATGCCGGCAGGCCCTATTCGCCAGCCGTGTGGAGACTGGAGTGGCGGACCGAGGTGAGGGCACTGGTGAGCAGGAGCCTGGGCCCAGGTGTTTTGGCGCGGGGGGCCTTTGAAGGTCGCCGTGTCTTGGAGGGCCCTGCCCGTGCTCCCGCCCTGAATGAACGGCACCACCCCAAGCCCCCGGGTGGCGGCTGGGTGGCAGGGTGAGTCCAGTGCTGAGGCTCGGGGGTCCCCAATCCCCAGCGTTGCGGCGCCAGATCCCTTGGGAGGGGCCCCTCGGGGGTCGATCTAGGGTTGCGGTTAGCCCCCAGGAGGCCGGTGGACCCGATCAGCGGCTGTGCGGCACGCGGAGGGTTGGGCCGAGGTGAGGGCGCTGGCGAGACTGAGCATGAGCCCAAGCGTTTTAGTGCGGGGTGCCTTCGAAGGTCAGTGGGGGCTCGGAGGGACCTGCCCGTTCTCCTGCTCTCAATGACCGGCGGGGCCCCTAGAGGCTCCGGTGCCTGAAGGGCAGCAGGGTGAGACCGGCACTTGGGTTGGGGTCCCCATTCCCGGCGTTGTGGCGCCAGGCCACTTGGGAAGGGCCCCTCCTTGGCCGACCTCCAGTTAGGGTTAGCCCCCAGGAGGCCAGCAGGCCCGATACACCGCCTGTGCGTCGAGCGGAGAGTTGGGCCGAGGTGAGGGTGCTGGTGAACATGAGCCCGGGCCCAAGCGTTTTGGTTCGGGGCGCCTTCGAAGGTCGGCGGGGGTTCGAAGGGCCCTGCCAGTTCTCCCACCCTGAATGAATGGCGGCGCCCCTAGCGGCACGTGTGGGGCAGGGCGGCAGGGTGCATCCAGCGCTGGGGCTTGGGGGTTCCCAATCCCTGGCGTTGCGGCGCCAGGCCCCTTAGGAAGGGACCTTCAGGGGCTGTCCTAGGGTTAGGGTGAGCTCCCAGGAGGCCGGCAGGCCCGAGTCGCTGGCTCTGCGAAGAGTGGAGGTGCGGGCCGAGTTGAGGGTGATGCAGTGCAGGAGCGTGGTCCCCAGCGTTTTGACGCCCTGGGCCTTCGACTGTTGCCATGGCTCAAAGGGCCCTGCCCGTTCTCCTGCCCTGAATAACCAGCGGCGCCCTTAGCAGCTCCCTTGGCGGTGGAGCGGCAGGCCACTTGGGAAGGGCCCCTCCGTGGCCGACCTACAGTTAGGGTTAGCCCCCAGGAGGCCAGCAGGCCCGATACACCGCCTGTGCGTCGAGCGGAGAGTTGGGCCAACGTAGAGGGTGCTGGTGAACATGAGCCCGGGCCCAAGCGTTTTGGTTCGGGGCGCCTTCGAAGGTCGGCGGGGGTTCGAAGGGCCCTGCCCATTCTCCCACCCTGAATGAATGGCGGCGCCCCTAGCGGCACGTGTGGGGCAGGGCGGCAGGGTGCATCCAGCGCTGGGGCTTGGGGGTTCCCAATCCCCGGCGTTGCGGCGCCAGGCCCCTTAGGAAGCGACCCTCGGGGCCGTCCTAGGGTTAGGGTTAGCTCCCAGGAGGCCGGCAGGCCCGAGTCGCTGGCTCTGCGAAGAGCGGAGGTGCGGGCCGAGTTGAGGGTGATGCAGAGCGGGAGCGTGGTCCCCAGCGTTTTGGCGCCCTGGGCCTTCGACTGTTGCCATGGCTCAAAGGGCCCTGCCCGTTCTCCTGCCCTGAAGAACCAGCGGCGCCCTTAGCAGCTCCCTTGGCGGTGGAGCGGCAGGGTGAGTCCATGCTGCGGCTCGTGGATCCCCAATCCCCAGCGTTGTGGGGCCAGGCCTCTTGGGAGGGGCTCCTCGTGGGCGGACCTAGGTTTAGAGTTAGCACCCAGGAGGCCAGCAGGCCCAATCCTCTGGCTGGGCGGCGAGAGGTGGGCGGCCCGAGGTAAAGGCGCTGGCGATCAGGAGCGTGGGCCCCTGCATTTTGGCGCAGGAGGCTTCAAATATCGCCGGTTTCTCCAGGGCCCTGTCCCTTCTCCCGCCCTGAATGACGGGCGGCGCCACTAGCGTCCCGGGTGGCGACGTGGCGGCAGGGTGAGTCTGGCTCTGGGTCTTGGGGTCCCTGATCTCCAGTGTAGCGGCACCAGGACCCTTGGGAGGGGCCCCTGGGTGGCTGACCTAGGGTTAGGGTTAGCCCCCAGGAGGCCGGCAGGTGGGATCCGGCCACTGTCCGGGGAGCGGAGGGCGGGGCCGAGGTGAGGGCGTTGGGGAGCGGGAGCGTGGGCACCAGCGTTTTGGCACGGGGAGCCTTTGAAGGCCACCGGGGGCTCGGAAGGCCCTGCCCCTTCTCTCGCCCTGAATGACCCGCAGTGCTCCTAGCGGCCTGGGTGGCGGCGTTGCGGTAGGGTGAGTGTGGCTCTGGGGCTTGAGGTTCCCGATCCCCGGCGAAGCGGCACCAGGACCCTTGGGAGGGGCCCCTGGGTGGCCGACCTAGGGTTAGGGTTAGCACCCGGGAGGCCGGCAGGCGGGATCCGCCCGCTGTGCGTGGAGCGGAGGGGCGGGCCGAGGTGAGGGCGCTGGCGAGCAAGAGCCTGGGCCCAAGCGTTTTGGCACCGGGGGCCTTCGAATGTCTCCGGGGACTCGGCGGGCCCTGCCCATTCTCCTCCCTGAATGACCGGCGGCGCCCCTAGCAGCCCAGGTGGCGGCGGGGCGGCATGGAAGTCCGGGCATAGGGCTCGGGGGTCCCCAGTCCACCGTGTTGCGGCGCCAGGCCCCTTGGGAGGGGCCCCTCAGAGGCTGACCTAGGGTTAGGTTTAGCCCCTAGGATGCCGGCAGGCCCTATTCGCCAGCCGTGTGGAGACTGGAGTGGCGGACCGAGGTGAGGGCACTGGTGAGCGGGAGCCTGGGCCCAGGTGTTTTGGCGCGGGGGGCCTTTGAAGGTCGCCGTGTCTTGGAGGGCCCTGCCCGTGCTCCCGCCCTGAATGAACGGCACCACCCCAAGCCCCCGGGTGGCGGCTGGGTGGCAGGGTGAGTCCAGTGCTGAGGCTCGGGGGTCCCCAATCCCCAGCGTTGCGGCACCAGATCCCTTGGGAGGGGCCCCTCGGGGGTCGATCTAGGGTTCCGGTTAGCCCCCAGGAGGCCGGTGGACCCGATCAGCGGCTGTGCGGCACGCGGAGGGTTGGGCCGAGGTGAGGGCGCTGGCGAGACTGAGCATGAGCCCAAGCGTTTTAGTGTGGGGGGCCTTCGAAGGTCAGTGGGGGCTCGGAGGGACCTGCCCGTTCTCCCGCTCTCAATGACCGGCGGGACCCCTAGAGGCTCCGGTGCCTGAAGGGCAGCAGGGTGAGACTGGCACTTGGGTTGGGGTCCCCATTCCCGGCGTTGTGGCGCCAGGCCACTTGGGAAGGGCCCCTCCGTGGCCGACCTCCAGTTAGGGTTAGCCCCCAGGAGGCCAGCAGGCCCGATACACCGCCTGTGCGTCGAGCGGAGAGTTGGGCCGAGGTGAGGGTGCTGGTGAACATGAGCCCGGGCCCAAGCGTTTTGGTTCGGGGCGCCTTCGAAGGTCGGCGGGGGTTCGAAGGGCCCTGCCCATTCTCCCACCCTGAATGAATGGCGGCGCCCCTAGCGGCACGTGTGGGGCAGGGCGACAGGGTGCATCCAGCGCTGGGGCTTGGGGGTTCCCAATCCCCGGCGTTGCGGCGCTAGGCCCCTTAAGAAGGGACCTTCAGGGGCTGTCCTAGGGTTAGGGTGAGCTCCCAGGAGGCCGGCAGGCCCGAGTCGCTGGCTCTGGGAAGAGTGGAGGTGCGGGCCGAGTTGAGGGTGATGCAGTGCGGGAGCGTGGTCCCCAGCGTTTTGACGCCCTGGGCCTTCGACTGTTGCCATGGCTCAAAGGGCCCTGCCCGTTCTCCTGCCCTGAAGAACCAGCGGCGCCCTTAGCAGCTCCCTTGGCGGTGGAGCGGCAGGTTGAATCCCAGGCTGCGGCTCGTGGATCCCCAATCCCCAGCGTTGTGGGGCCAGGCCTCTTGGGAGGGGCTCCTCGTGGGCGGACCTAGGTTTAGAGTTAGCCCCCAGGAGGCCAGCAGGCCCAATCCTCTGGCTGGGCGGTGAGAGGTGGGCGGGCCGAGGTAAAGGCGCTGGGGTGCGGGATTGTGGGCCCCTGCATTTTGGGGTGGGAGGCTTCAAATGTCGCCGGTTTCTCCAAGGCCCTGTCAGTTCTCCCGCCCTGAATGACGGGCGGCGCCCCTCGCGGCCCGGGTGGCAGCGTTGTGGGAGGGTGAGTCTGGATTTGGGGCTTGGGGTTCCAGATCCCTGGCTTGGTGGCACCAAAAGCCTTGGGAGGGGCCCCTGGGGGGCCGACCTAGGGTTAGGGTTAGCCCCCAGGAGACCGTCAGGCCCAACCGCACACTGTGCGGCGAGCTGAGGTGCAGCCCTAGGTGAAGGCGCTGGGGAGCGGGAGCGTGGGCACCAGCGTTTTGGCAAGGGGAGCCTTTGAAGGTCACCGGGGCCTCAGAAGGCCCTGCCCTTCTCTCGCCCTCTATGACCCGCAGCGCCCCTAGCGGCCCAGGTGGGGACAGTGCGGCAGGGTGAGTCCGGCTCTGGGGCTCTGACTCACCAATCCCCAGCATTGCAGAGCCAGGCCGCTTGGGATGTCCCCTCAGGGCCGACCTAGGGTTTTGGTTAGCTGCCAGGAGCCCGGCAGGCCCTATCCACCGGCTCTGAAGCAAGCGGTGGGGTGGGCCTAGGTGAGGGCGCTGGCGAGCAGGATCCTGGGAGCCAACGTTTTTGCGCGGGGAGCCTTCAAAGGTCAGTGTGGACTCGGAGGGCCCTGCCCGATCTCTTGCCCTGATTGACCGGCGGGGCCTCTAGCGGCTCGGGTGGCTGAAGGGCAGCAGGGTGAGTGCGGCA
This sequence comes from Ursus americanus, assembly GCF_024610735.1. Taxonomy (NCBI): domain Eukaryota; kingdom Metazoa; phylum Chordata; class Mammalia; order Carnivora; family Ursidae; genus Ursus; species Ursus americanus. Next base: position 235,747 of record NW_028273641.1, on the reverse strand, counting down.
CATGAGCTCGGGGTCCCCATCCCCAGCGTTGCGACGCCAGGCCCCTTGGGAAGTGCCCCTCGGTGGCCGACCTATGGTTAGGGTTAGCCTCCAGGAGTCCCGCAGGCCCGATACACCACCTGTGCGTTGAGCGGAGAGTTGGGCCGAGGTGAGGGTGCTGGTGAACCTGAGCCTGGGCACAAGCGTTTTGGTTCGGGGCGCCTTCGAAGGTCGGAAGGGGTTCGGAGGGCCCTGCCAATTCTCCCACCCTGAATGAATGGCGGCGCCCCTAGCGTCCTGTGTGGGTTGGGGTGGCAGCGTGCATCCGGCGCTGGGGCTTGGGGGCCCCCAATCCCTGGCGTTGCGGCGCCAGGCCCCTTAGGAAGGGACCTTCAGGGGCTGTCCTAGGGTTAGGGTGAGCTCCCAGGAGGCCGGCAGGCCCGAGTCGCTGGCTCTGCGAAGAGCGGAGGTGCGGGCCGAGTTGAGGGTGATGCAGAGCGGGAGCGTGGTCCCCAGCGTTTTGGCGCCCTGGGCCTTCGACTGTTGCCATGGCTCAAAGGGCCCTGCCCGTTCTCCTGCCCTGAAGAACCAGCGGCGCCCTTAGCAGCTCCCTTGGCGGTGGAGCGGCAGGGTGAGTCCATGCTGCGGCTCGTGGATCCCCAATCCCCAGCGTTGTGGGGCCAGGCCTCTTGGGAGGGGCTCCTCGTGGGCGGACCTAGGTTTAGAGTTAGCACCCAGGAGGCCAGCAGGCCCAATCCTCTGGCTGGGCGGCGAGAGGTGGGCGGCCCGAGGTAAAGGCGCTGGCGATCTGGAGCGTGGGCCCCTGCATTTTGGCGCAGGAGGCTTCAAATATCGCCGGTTTCTCCAGGGCCCTGTCCCTTCTCCCGCCCTGAATGACGGGCGGCGCCACTAGCGTCCCGGGTGGCGACGTGGCGGCAGGGTGAGTCTGGTTCTGGGTCTTGGGGTCCCTGATCTCCAGTGTAGCGGCACCAGGACCCTTGGGAGGGGCCCCTGGGTGGCTGACCTAGGGTTAGGGTTAGCCCCCAGGAGGCCAGCAGGTGGGATCCGGCCACTGTCCGGGGAGCGGAGGGCGGGGCCGAGGTGAGGGCGTTGGGGAGCGGGAGCGTGGGCACCAGCGTTTTGGCACGGGGAGCCTTTGAAGGCCACCGGGGGCTCAGAAGGCCCTGCCCCTTCTCTCGCCCTGAATGACCCGCAGTGCTCCTAGCGGCCTGGGTGGCGGCGTTGCGGTAGGGTGAGTGTGGCTCTGGGGCTTGAGGTTCCCGATCCCCGGCGAAGCGGCACCAGGACCCTTGGGAGGGGCCCCTGGGTGGCTGACCTAGGGTTAGGGTTAGCACCCGGGAGGCCGGCAGGCGGGATCCGCCCGCTGTGCGTGGAGCGGAGGGGCGGGCCGAGGTGAGGGCGCTGGCGAGCAAGAGCCTGGGCCCAAGCGTTTTGGCACCGGGGGCCTTCGAATGTCTCCGGGGACTCGGCGGGCCCTGCCCATTCTCCTCCCTGAATGACCGGCGGCGCCCCTAGCAGCCCAGGTGGCGGTGGGGCGGCATGGAAGTCCGGGCATAGGGCTCGGGGGTCCCCAGTCCACCGCGTTGCGGCGCCAGGCCCCTTGGGAGGGGCCCCTCAGAGGCTGACCTAGGGTTAGGTTTAGCCCCTAGGATGCCGGCAGGCCCTATTCGCCAGCCATGTGGAGACTGGAGTGGCGGACCGAGGTGAGGGCACTGGTGAGCGGGAGCGTGGGCCCGGGTGTTTTGGCGCGGGGGGCCTTTGAAGGTCGCCGTGTCTTGGAAGGCCCTGCCCGTGCTCCTGCCCTGAATGAACGGCACCACCCCAAGCCCCCGGGTGGCGGCTGGGTGGCAGGGTGAGTCCACTGTTGAGGCTCGGGGGCCCCAATCCCCAGCGTTGCGGCGCCAGATCCCTTGGGAGGGGCCCCTCGGGGGTCGATCTAGGGTTGCGGTTAGCCCCCAGGAGGCCGGTGGACCCGATCAGCGGCTGTGCGGCACGCGGAGGGTTGGGCCGAGGTGAGGGCGCTGGCGAGACTGAGCATGAGCCCAAGCGTTTTAGTGCGGGGGGCCTTCGAAGGTCAGTGGGGGCTCGGAGGGACCTGCCCGTTCTCCTGCTCTCAATGACCGGCGGGGCCCCTAGAGGCTCCGGTGCCTGAAGGGCAGCAGGGTGAGACCGGCACTTGGGTTGGGGTCCCCATTCCCGGCGTTGTGGCGCCAGGCCACTTGGGAAGGGCCCCTCCTTGGCCGACCTCCAGTTAGGGTTAGCCCCCAGGAGGCCAGCAGGCCCGATACACCGCCTGTGCGTCGAGCGGAGAGTTGGGCCGAGGTGAGGGTGCTGGTGAACATGAGCCCGGGCCCAAGCGTTTTGGTTCGGGGCGCCTTCGAAGGTCGGCGGGGGTCCAAAGGGCCCTGAGCGTTCTCCCACCCTGAATGAATGGCGGCGCCCCTAGCGGCACGTGTGGGGCAGGGCGGCAGGGTGCATCCAGCGCTGGGGCTTGGGGGTTCCCAAGCCCCTGCGTTGCGGCGCCAGGCCCCTTAGGAAGCGACCCTCAGGGCCGTCCTAGGGTTAGGGTTAGCGCCCAGGAGGCCTGCAGGCCCGATACACCGCCTGTGCGTCGAGCGGAGAGTTGGGCCGAGGTGAGGGTGCTGGTGAACATGAGCCCGGGCCCAAGCGTTTTGGTTCGGGGCGCCTTCGAAGGTCGGCGGGGGTTCGAAGGGCCCTGCCCATTCTACCACCCTGAATGAATGGCGGCGCCCCTAGCGGCACGTGTGGTTCAGGGCGGCAGGGTGCATCCAGCGCTGGGGCTTGGGGGTTCCCAATCCCCGGCGTTGCGGCGCCAGGCCCCTTAGGAAGCGACCCTCGGGGCCGTCCTAGGGTTAGGGTTAGCGCCCAGGAGGCCGGCAGGCCCGATCCGCCGGCTGTGCGAGGAGTGGAGATGCAGGCCGAGTTGAGGGCGATGGCGAGCGGGAGCTGGGCCCCAGCGTTTTGGCGTCCTGGGCCTTTGAATGTTGCCATGGCTCGGAGGGCCCTGCCCTTTCTCCTGCCCTGAAGAACCAGCAAGGCCCCTAGCGGTTCCGTTGGCAGTGGGGCGGCAGTGTGAATCCCAGGCTGCGGCTCGGGGATCCCCAATCCCCGGCGTTGTGGTGCCAGGCCCCTTGGGAGGGGCTCCTCGTGGGCCGACCCAGGGTTAGAGTTAGCCCCCATAAGGCCGGCAGGCCAGATCCTCTGGCTGGGCGGTGAGAGGTGGGCGGGCCGAGGTAAAGGCGCTGGGGTGCGGGATTGTGGGCCCCTGCATTTTGGGGTGGGAGGGTTCAAATGTCACCGGTTTCTCCAGGGCCCTGTCAGTTCTCCCGCCCTGAATGACCGGCGGCGCCCCTCGCGGCCCGGGTGGCAGCGTTGTGGGAGGGTGAGTCTGGCTTTGGGGCTTGGGGTTCCAGATCCCTGGCGTAGTGGCACCAAAAGCCTTGGGAGGGGCCCCTGGGCGGCCGACCTAGGGTTAGGGTTAGCCCCCAGGAGACCGTCAGGCCCAACCGCACACTGTGCGGCGAGCTGAGGTGCAGCCCGAGGTGAAGGCGCTGGGGAGCGGGAGCGTGGGCACCAGCGTTTTGGCACGGGGAGCCTTTGAAGGTCACCGGGGCCTCAGAAGGCCCTGCCCTTCTCTCGCCCTCTGTGACCCGCAGCGCCCCTAGAGGCCCAGGTGGGGACAGTGCGGCAGGGTGAGTCCGGCTCTGGGGCTCTGACTCACCAATCCCCAGCATTGCAGAGCCAGGCCGCTTGGGATGTCCCCTCAGGGCCGACCTAGGGTTTTGGTTAGCTGCCAGGAGCCCGGCAGGCCCTATCCACCGGCTCTGAAGCAAGCGGTGGGGTGGGCCTAGGTGAGGGCGCTGGCGAGCAGGATCCTGGGAGCCAACGTTTTTGCGCGGGGAGCCTTCAAAGGTCAGCGTGGGCTCGGAGGGCCCTGCCCGATCTCTTGCCCTGATTGACCGGCGGGGCCTCTAGCGGCTCGGGTGGCTGAAGGGCAGCAGGGTGAGTGCGGCACATGAGCTCGGGGTCCCCATCCCCAGCGTTCCGACGCCAGGCCCCTTGGGAAGTGCCCCTCGGTGGCCGACCTATGGTTAGGGTTAGCCTCCAGGAGCCCCGCAGGCCCTATACACCACCTGTGCGTCGAGCGGAGCGTTGGGCCGAGGTGAGGGTGCTGGTGAACATGAGCCCGGGCCCAAGCGTTTTGGTTCGGGGCGCCTTCGAAGGTCGGCGGGGGTTCGAAGGGCCCTGCCAGTTCTCCCACCCTGAATGAATGGCGGCGCCCCTAGCGGCACGTGTGGGGCAGGGCGGCAGGGTGCATCCAGCGCTGGGGCTTGGGGGTTCCCAATCCCTGGCGTTGCGGCGCCAGGCCCCTTAGGAAGGGACCTTCAGGGGCTGTCCTAGGGTTAGGGTGAGCTCCCAGGAGGCCGGCAGGCCCGAGTCGCTGGCTCTGCGAAGAGTGGAGGTGCGGGCCGAGTTGAGGGTGATGCAGTGCAGGAGCGTGGTCCCCAGCGTTTTGACGCCCTGGGCCTTCGACTGTTGCCATGGCTCAAAGGGCCCTGCCCGTTCTCCTGCCCTGAATAACCAGCGGCGCCCTTAGCAGCTCCCTTGGCGGTGGAGCGGCAGGCCACTTGGGAAGGGCCCCTCCGTGGCCGACCTACAGTTAGGGTTAGCCCCCAGGAGGCCAGCAGGCCCGATACACCGCCTGTGCGTCGAGCGGAGAGTTGGGCCAACGTAGAGGGTGCTGGTGAACATGAGCCCGGGCCCAAGCGTTTTGGTTCGGGGCGCCTTCGAAGGTCGGCGGGGGTTCGAAGGGCCCTGCCCATTCTCCCACCCTGAATGAATGGCGGCGCCCCTAGCGGCACGTGTGGGGCAGGGCGGCAGGGTGCATCCAGCGCTGGGGCTTGGGGGTTCCCAATCCCCGGCGTTGCGGCGCCAGGCCCCTTAGGAAGCGACCCTCGGGGCCGTCCTAGGGTTAGGGTTAGCTCCCAGGAGGCCGGCAGGCCCGAGTCGCTGGCTCTGCGAAGAGCGGAGGTGCGGGCCGAGTTGAGGGTGATGCAGAGCGGGAGCGTGGTCCCCAGCGTTTTGGCGCCCTGGGCCTTCGACTGTTGCCATGGCTCAAAGGGCCCTGCCCGTTCTCCTGCCCTGAAGAACCAGCGGCGCCCTTAGCAGCTCCCTTGGCGGTGGAGCGGCAGGGTGAGTCCATGCTGCGGCTCGTGGATCCCCAATCCCCAGCGTTGTGGGGCCAGGCCTCTTGGGAGGGGCTCCTCGTGGGCGGACCTAGGTTTAGAGTTAGCACCCAGGAGGCCAGCAGGCCCAATCCTCTGGCTGGGCGGCGAGAGGTGGGCGGCCCGAGGTAAAGGCGCTGGCGATTAGGAGCGTGGGCCCCTGCATTTTGGCGCAGGAGGCTTCAAATATCGCCGGTTTCTCCAGGGCCCTGTCCCTTCTCCCGCCCTGAATGACGGGCGGCGCCACTAGCGTCCCGGGTGGCGACGTGGCGGCAGGGTGAGTCTGGCTCTGGGTCTTGGGGTCCCTGATCTCCAGTGTAGCGGCACCAGGACCCTTGGGAGGGGCCCCTGGGTGGCTGACCTAGGGTTAGGGTTAGCCCCCAGGAGGCCGGCAGGTGGGATCCGGCCACTGTCCGGGGAGCGGAGGGCGGGGCCGAGGTGAGGGCGTTGGGGAGCGGGAGCGTGGGCACCAGCGTTTTGGCACGGGGAGCCTTTGAAGGCCACCGGGGGCTCGGAAGGCCCTGCCCCTTCTCTCGCCCTGAATGACCCGCAGTGCTCCTAGCGGCCTGGGTGGCGGCGTTGCGGTAGGGTGAGTGTGGCTCTGGGGCTTGAGGTTCCCGATCCCCGGCGAAGCGGCACCAGGACCCTTGGGAGGGGCCCCTGGGTGGCCGACCTAGGGTTAGGGTTAGCACCCGGGAGGCCGGCAGGCGGGATCCGCCCGCTGTGCGTGGAGCGGAGGGGCGGGCCGAGGTGAGGGCGCTGGCGAGCAAGAGCCTGGGCCCAAGCGTTTTGGCACCGGGGGCCTTCGAATGTCTCCGGGGACTCGGCGGGCCCTGCCCATTCTCCTCCCTGAATGACCGGCGGCGCCCCTAGCAGCCCAGGTGGCGGCGGGGCGGCATGGAAGTCCGGGCATAGGGCTCGGGGGTCCCCAGTCCACCGTGTTGCGGCGCCAGGCCCCTTGGGAGGGGCCCCTCAGAGGCTGACCTAGGGTTAGGTTTAGCCCCTAGGATGCCGGCAGGCCCTATTCGCCAGCCGTGTGGAGACTGGAGTGGCGGACCGAGGTGAGGGCACTGGTGAGCGGGAGCCTGGGCCCAGGTGTTTTGGCGCGGGGGGCCTTTGAAGGTCGCCGTGTCTTGGAGGGCCCTGCCCGTGCTCCCGCCCTGAATGAACGGCACCACCCCAAGCCCCCGGGTGGCGGCTGGGTGGCAGGGTGAGTCCAGTGCTGAGGCTCGGGGGTCCCCAATCCCCAGCGTTGCGGCACCAGATCCCTTGGGAGGGGCCCCTCGGGGGTCGATCTAGGGTTCCGGTTAGCCCCCAGGAGGCCGGTGGACCCGATCAGCGGCTGTGCGGCACGCGGAGGGTTGGGCCGAGGTGAGGGCGCTGGCGAGACTGAGCATGAGCCCAAGCGTTTTAGTGTGGGGGGCCTTCGAAGGTCAGTGGGGGCTCGGAGGGACCTGCCCGTTCTCCCGCTCTCAATGACCGGCGGGACCCCTAGAGGCTCCGGTGCCTGAAGGGCAGCAGGGTGAGACTGGCACTTGGGTTGGGGTCCCCATTCCCGGCGTTGTGGCGCCAGGCCACTTGGGAAGGGCCCCTCCGTGGCCGACCTCCAGTTAGGGTTAGCCCCCAGGAGGCCAGCAGGCCCGATACACCGCCTGTGCGTCGAGCGGAGAGTTGGGCCGAGGTGAGGGTGCTGGTGAACATGAGCCCGGGCCCAAGCGTTTTGGTTCGGGGCGCCTTCGAAGGTCGGCGGGGGTTCGAAGGGCCCTGCCCATTCTCCCACCCTGAATGAATGGCGGCGCCCCTAGCGGCACGTGTGGGGCAGGGCGACAGGGTGCATCCAGCGCTGGGGCTTGGGGGTTCCCAATCCCCGGCGTTGCGGCGCTAGGCCCCTTAAGAAGGGACCTTCAGGGGCTGTCCTAGGGTTAGGGTGAGCTCCCAGGAGGCCGGCAGGCCCGAGTCGCTGGCTCTGGGAAGAGTGGAGGTGCGGGCCGAGTTGAGGGTGATGCAGTGCGGGAGCGTGGTCCCCAGCGTTTTGACGCCCTGGGCCTTCGACTGTTGCCATGGCTCAAAGGGCCCTGCCCGTTCTCCTGCCCTGAAGAACCAGCGGCGCCCTTAGCAGCTCCCTTGGCGGTGGAGCGGCAGGTTGAATCCCAGGCTGCGGCTCGTGGATCCCCAATCCCCAGCGTTGTGGGGCCAGGCCTCTTGGGAGGGGCTCCTCGTGGGCGGACCTAGGTTTAGAGTTAGCCCCCAGGAGGCCAGCAGGCCCAATCCTCTGGCTGGGCGGTGAGAGGTGGGCGGGCCGAGGTAAAGGCGCTGGGGTGCGGGATTGTGGGCCCCTGCATTTTGGGGTGGGAGGCTTCAAATGTCGCCGGTTTCTCCAAGGCCCTGTCAGTTCTCCCGCCCTGAATGACGGGCGGCGCCCCTCGCGGCCCGGGTGGCAGCGTTGTGGGAGGGTGAGTCTGGATTTGGGGCTTGGGGTTCCAGATCCCTGGCTTGGTGGCACCAAAAGCCTTGGGAGGGGCCCCTGGGGGGCCGACCTAGGGTTAGGGTTAGCCCCCAGGAGACCGTCAGGCCCAACCGCACACTGTGCGGCGAGCTGAGGTGCAGCCCTAGGTGAAGGCGCTGGGGAGCGGGAGCGTGGGCACCAGCGTTTTGGCAAGGGGAGCCTTTGAAGGTCACCGGGGCCTCAGAAGGCCCTGCCCTTCTCTCGCCCTCTATGACCCGCAGCGCCCCTAGCGGCCCAGGTGGGGACAGTGCGGCAGGGTGAGTCCGGCTCTGGGGCTCTGACTCACCAATCCCCAGCATTGCAGAGCCAGGCCGCTTGGGATGTCCCCTCAGGGCCGACCTAGGGTTTTGGTTAGCTGCCAGGAGCCCGGCAGGCCCTATCCACCGGCTCTGAAGCAAGCGGTGGGGTGGGCCTAGGTGAGGGCGCTGGCGAGCAGGATCCTGGGAGCCAACGTTTTTGCGCGGGGAGCCTTCAAAGGTCAGTGTGGACTCGGAGGGCCCTGCCCGATCTCTTGCCCTGATTGACCGGCGGGGCCTCTAGCGGCTCGGGTGGCTGAAGGGCAGCAGGGTGAGTGCGGCACATGAGCTCGGGGTCCCCATCCCCAGCGTTGCGACGCCAGGCCCCTTGGGAAGTGCCCCTCGGTGGCCGACCTATGGTTAGGGTTAGCCTCCAGGAGTCCCGCAGGCCCGATACACCACCTGTGCGTTGAGCGGAGAGTTGGGCCGAGGTGAGGGTGCTGGTGAACCTGAGCCTGGGCACAAGCGTTTTGGTTCGGGGCGCCTTCGAAGGTCGGAAGGGGTTCGGAGGGCCCTGCCAATTCTCCCACCCTGAATGAATGGCGGCGCCCCTAGCGTCCTGTGTGGGTTGGGGTGGCAGCGTGCATCCGGCGCTGGGGCTTGGGGGCCCCCAATCCCTGGCGTTGCGGCGCCAGGCCCCTTAGGAAGGGACCTTCAGGGGCTGTCCTAGGGTTAGGGTGAGCTCCCAGGAGGCCGGCAGGCCCGAGTCGCTGGCTCTGCGAAGAGCGGAGGTGCGGGCCGAGTTGAGGGTGATGCAGAGCGGGAGCGTGGTCCCCAGCGTTTTGGCGCCCTGGGCCTTCGACTGTTGCCATGGCTCAAAGGGCCCTGCCCGTTCTCCTGCCCTGAAGAACCAGCGGCGCCCTTAGCAGCTCCCTTGGCGGTGGAGCGGCAGGGTGAGTCCATGCTGCGGCTCGTGGATCCCCAATCCCCAGCGTTGTGGGGCCAGGCCTCTTGGGAGGGGCTCCTCGTGGGCGGACCTAGGTTTAGAGTTAGCACCCAGGAGGCCAGCAGGCCCAATCCTCTGGCTGGGCGGCGAGAGGTGGGCGGCCCGAGGTAAAGGCGCTGGCGATCTGGAGCGTGGGCCCCTGCATTTTGGCGCAGGAGGCTTCAAATATCGCCGGTTTCTCCAGGGCCCTGTCCCTTCTCCCGCCCTGAATGACGGGCGGCGCCACTAGCGTCCCGGGTGGCGACGTGGCGGCAGGGTGAGTCTGGTTCTGGGTCTTGGGGTCCCTGATCTCCAGTGTAGCGGCACCAGGACCCTTGGGAGGGGCCCCTGGGTGGCTGACCTAGGGTTAGGGTTAGCCCCCAGGAGGCCGGCAGGTGGGATCCGGCCACTGTCCGGGGAGCGGAGGGCGGGGCCGAGGTGAGGGCGTTGGGGAGCGGGAGCGTGGGCACCAGCGTTTTGGCACGGGGAGCCTTTGAAGGCCACCGGGGGCTCAGAAGGCCCTGCCCCTTCTCTCGCCCTGAATGACCCGCAGTGCTCCTAGCGGCCTGGGTGGCGGCGTTGCGGTAGGGTGAGTGTGGCTCTGGGGCTTGAGGTTCCCGATCCCCGGCGAAGCGGCACCAGGACCCTTGGGAGGGGCCCCTGGGTGGCTGACCTAGGGTTAGGGTTAGCACCCGGGAGGCCGGCAGGCGGGATCCGCCCGCTGTGCGTGGAGCGGAGGGGCGGGCCGAGGTGAGGGCGCTGGCGAGCAAGAGCCTGGGCCCAAGCGTTTTGGCACCGGGGGCCTTCGAATGTCTCCGGGGACTCGGCGGGCCCTGCCCATTCTCCTCCCTGAATGACCGGCGGCGCCCCTAGCAGCCCAGGTGGCGGTGGGGCGGCATGGAAGTCCGGGCATAGGGCTCGGGGGTCCCCAGTCCACCGCGTTGCGGCGCCAGGCCCCTTGGGAGGGGCCCCTCAGAGGCTGACCTAGGGTTAGGTTTAGCCCCTAGGATGCCGGCAGGCCCTATTCGCCAGCCATGTGGAGACTGGAGTGGCGGACCGAGGTGAGGGCACTGGTGAGCGGGAGCGTGGGCCCGGGTGTTTTGGCGCGGGGGGCCTTTGAAGGTCGCCGTGTCTTGGAAGGCCCTGCCCGTGCTCCTGCCCTGAATGAACGGCACCACCCCAAGCCCCCGGGTGGCGGCTGGGTGGCAGGGTGAGTCCACTGTTGAGGCTCGGGGGCCCCAATCCCCAGCGTTGCGGCGCCAGATCCCTTGGGAGGGGCCCCTCGGGGGTCGATCTAGGGTTGCGGTTAGCCCCCAGGAGGCCGGTGGACCCGATCAGCGGCTGTGCGGCACGCGGAGGGTTGGGCCGAGGTGAGGGCGCTGGCGAGACTGAGCATGAGCCCAAGCGTTTTAGTGCGGGGGGCCTTCGAAGGTCAGTGGGGGCTCGGAGGGACCTGCCCGTTCTCCTGCTCTCAATGACCGGCGGGGCCCCTAGAGGCTCCGGTGCCTGAAGGGCAGCAGGGTGAGACCGGCACTTGGGTTGGGGTCCCCATTCCCGGCGTTGTGGCGCCAGGCCACTTGGGAAGGGCCCCTCCTTGGCCGACCTCCAGTTAGGGTTAGCCCCCAGGAGGCCAGCAGGCCCGATACACCGCCTGTGCGTCGAGCGGAGAGTTGGGCCGAGGTGAGGGTGCTGGTGAACATGAGCCCGGGCCCAAGCGTTTTGGTTCGGGGCGCCTTCGAAGGTCGGCGGGGGTCCAAAGGGCCCTGAGCGTTCTCCCACCCTGAATGAATGGCGGCGCCCCTAGCGGCACGTGTGGGGCAGGGCGGCAGGGTGCATCCAGCGCTGGGGCTTGGGGGTTCCCAAGCCCCTGCGTTGCGGCGCCAGGCCCCTTAGGAAGCGACCCTCAGGGCCGTCCTAGGGTTAGGGTTAGCGCCCAGGAGGCCTGCAGGCCCGATACACCGCCTGTGCGTCGAGCGGAGAGTTGGGCCGAGGTGAGGGTGCTGGTGAACATGAGCCCGGGCCCAAGCGTTTTGGTTCGGGGCGCCTTCGAAGGTCGGCGGGGGTTCGAAGGGCCCTGCCCATTCTACCACCCTGAATGAATGGCGGCGCCCCTAGCGGCACGTGTGGTTCAGGGCGGCAGGGTGCATCCAGCGCTGGGGCTTGGGGGTTCCCAATCCCCGGCGTTGCGGCGCCAGGCCCCTTAGGAAGCGACCCTCGGGGCCGTCCTAGGGTTAGGGTTAGCGCCCAGGAGGCCGGCAGGCCCGATCCGCCGGCTGTGCGAGGAGTGGAGATGCAGGCCGAGTTGAGGGCGATGGCGAGCGGGAGCTGGGCCCCAGCGTTTTGGCGTCCTGGGCCTTTGAATGTTGCCATGGCTCGGAGGGCCCTGCCCTTTCTCCTGCCCTGAAGAACCAGCAAGGCCCCTAGCGGTTCCGTTGGCAGTGGGGCGGCAGTGTGAATCCCAGGCTGCGGCTCGGGGATCCCCAATCCCCGGCGTTGTGGTGCCAGGCCCCTTGGGAGGGGCTCCTCGTGGGCCGACCCAGGGTTAGAGTTAGCCCCCATAAGGCCGGCAGGCCAGATCCTCTGGCTGGGCGGTGAGAGGTGGGCGGGCCGAGGTAAAGGCGCTGGGGTGCGGGATTGTGGGCCCCTGCATTTTGGGGTGGGAGGGTTCAAATGTCACCGGTTTCTCCAGGGCCCTGTCAGTTCTCCCGCCCTGAATGACCGGCGGCGCCCCTCGCGGCCCGGGTGGCAGCGTTGTGGGAGGGTGAGTCTGGCTTTGGGGCTTGGGGTTCCAGATCCCTGGCGTAGTGGCACCAAAAGCCTTGGGAGGGGCCCCTGGGCGGCCGACCTAGGGTTAGGGTTAGCCCCCAGGAGACCGTCAGGCCCAACCGCACACTGTGCGGCGAGCTGAGGTGCAGCCCGAGGTGAAGGCGCTGGGGAGCGGGAGCGTGGGCACCAGCGTTTTGGCACGGGGAGCCTTTGAAGGTCACCGGGGACTCAGAAGGCCCTGCCCTTCTCTCGCCCTCTGTGACCCGCAGCGCCCCTAGAGGCCCAGGTGGGGACAGTGCGGCAGGGTGAGTCCGGCTCTGGGGCTCTGACTCACCAATCCCCAGCATTGCAGAGCCAGGCCGCTTGGGATGTCCCCTCAGGGCCGACCTAGGGTTTTGGTTAGCTGCCAGGAGCCCGGCAGGCCCTATCCACCGGCTCTGAAGCAAGCGGTGGGGTGGGCCTAGGTGAGGGCGCTGGCGAGCAGGATCCTGGGAGCCAACGTTTTTGCGCGGGGAGCCTTCAAAGGTCAGCGTGGGCTCGGAGGGCCCTGCCCGATCTCTTGCCCTGATTGACCGGCGGGGCCTCTAGCGGCTCGGGTGGCTGAAGGGCAGCAGGGTGAGTGCGGCACATGAGCTCGGGGTCCCCATCCCCAGCGTTCCGACGCCAGGCCCCTTGGGAAGTGCCCCTCGGTGGCCGACCTATGGTTAGGGTTAGCCTCCAGGAGCCCCGCAGGCCCTATACACCACCTGTGCGTCGAGCGGAGCGTTGGGCCGAGGTGAGGGTGCTGGTGAACATGAGCCCGGGCCCAAGCGTTTTGGTTCGGGGCGCCTTCGAAGGTCGGCGGGGGTTCGAAGGGCCCTGCTAGTTCTCCCACCCTGAATGAATGGCGGCGCCCCTAGCGGCACGTGTGGGGCAGGGCGGCAGGGTGCATCCAGCGCTGGGGCTTGGGGGTTCCCAATCCCTGGCGTTGCGGCGCCAGGCCCCTTAGGAAGGGACCTTCAGGGGCTGTCCTAGGGTTAGGGTGAGCTCCCAGGAGGCCGGCAGGCCCGAGTCGCTGGCTCTGCGAAGAGTGGAGGTGCGGGCCGAGTTGAGGGTGATGCAGTGCAGGAGCGTGGTCCCCAGCGTTTTGACGCCCTGGGCCTTCGACTGTTGCCATGGCTCAAAGGGCCCTGCCCGTTCTCCTGCCCTGAATAACCAGCGGCGCCCTTAGCAGCTCCCTTGGCGGTGGAGCGGCAGGCCACTTGGGAAGGGCCCCTCAGTGGCCGACCTACAGTTAGGGTTAGCCCCCAGGAGGCCAGCAGGCCCGATACACCGCCTGTGCGTCGAGCGGAGAGTTGGGCCAACGTAGAGGGTGCTGGTGAACATGAGCCCGGGCCCAAGCGTTTTGGTTCGGGGCGCCTTCGAAGGTCGGCGGGGGTTCGAAGGGCCCTGCCCATTCTCCCACCCTGAATGAATGGCGGCGCCCCTAGCGGCACGTGTGGGGCAGGGCGGCAGGGTGCATCCAGCGCTGGGGCTTGGGGGTTCCCAATCCCCGGCGTTGCGGCGCCAGGCCCCTTAGGAAGCGACCCTCGGGGCCGTCCTAGGGTTAGGGTTAGCTCCCAGGAGGCCGGCAGGCCCGAGTCGCTGGCTCTGCGAAGAGCGGAGGTGCGGGCCGAGTTGAGGGTGATGCAGAGCGGGAGCGTGGTCCCCAGCGTTTTGGCGCCCTGGGCCTTCGACTGTTGCCATGGCTCAAAGGGCCCTGCCCGTTCTCCTGCCCTGAAGAACCAGCGGCGCCCTTAGCAGCTCCCTTGGCGGTGGAGCGGCAGGGTGAGTCCATGCTGCGGCTCGTGGATCCCCAATCCCCAGCGTTGTGGGGCCAGGCCTCTTGGGAGGGGCTCCTCGTGGGCGGACCTAGGTTTAGAGTTAGCACCCAGGAGGCCAGCAGGCCCAATCCTCTGGCTGGGCGGCGAGAGGTGGGCGGCCCGAGGTAAAGGCGCTGGCGATCGGGAGCGTGGGCCCCTGCATTTTGGCGCAGGAGGCTTCAAATATCGCCGGTTTCTCCAGGGCCCTGTCCCTTCTCCCGCCCTGAATGACGGGCGGCGCCACTAGCGTCCCGGGTGGCGACGTGGCGGCAGGGTGAGTCTGGCTCTGGGTCTTGGGGTCCCTGATCTCCAGTGTAGCGGCACCAGGACCCTTGGGAGGGGCCCCTGGGTGGCTGACCTAGGGTTAGGGTTAGCCCCCAGGAGGCCGGCAGGTGGGATCCGGCCACTGTCCGGGGAGCGGAGGGCGGGGCCGAGGTGAGGGCGTTGGGGAGCGGGAGCGTGGGCACCAGCGTTTTGGCACGGGGAGCCTTTGAAGGCCACCGGGGGCTCGGAAGGCCCTGCCCCTTCTCTCGCCCTGAATGACCCGCAGTGCTCCTAGCGGCCTGGGTGGCGGCGTTGCGGTAGGGTGAGTGTGGCTCTGGGGCTTGAGGTTCCCGATCCCCGGCGAAGCGGCACCAGGACCCTTGGGAGGGGCCCCTGGGTGGCCGACCTAGGGTTAGGGTTAGCACCCGGGAGGCCGGCAGGCGGGATCCGCCCGCTGTGCGTGGAGCGGAGGGGCGGGCCGAGGTGAGGGCGCTGGCGAGCAAGAGCCTGGGCCCAAGCGTTTTGGCACCGGGGGCCTTCGAATGTCTCCGGGGACTCGGCGGGCCCTGCCCATTCTCCTCCCTGAATGACCGGCGGCGCCCCTAGCAGCCCAGGTGGCGGCGGGGCGGCATGGAAGTCCGGGCATAGGGCTCGGGGGTCCCCAGTCCACCGTGTTGCGGCGCCAGGCCCCTTGGGAGGGGCCCCTCAGAGGCTGACCTAGGGTTAGGTTTAGCCCCTAGGATGCCGGCAGGCCCTATTCGCCAGCCGTGTGGAGACTGGAGTGGCGGACCGAGGTGAGGGCACTGGTGAGCGGGAGCCTGGGCCCGGGTGTTTTGGCGCGGGGGGCCTTTGAAGGTCGCCGTGTCTTGGAAGGCCCTGCCCGTGCTCCTGCCCTGAATGAACGGCACCACCCCAAGCCCCCGGGTGGCGGCTGGGTGGCAGGGTGAGTCCAGTGCTGAGGCTCGGGGGTCCCCAATCCCCAGCGTTGCGGCGCCAGATCCCTTGGGAGGGGCCCCTCGGGGGTCGATCTAGGGTTGCGGTTAGCCCACAGGAGGCCGGTGGACCCGATCAGCGGCTGTGCGGCACGCGGAGGGTTGGGCCGAGGTGAGGGCGCTGGCGAGACTGAGCATGAGCCCAAGCGTTTTAGTGCGGGGGGCCTTCGAAGGTCAGTGGGGGCTCGGAGGGACCTGCCCGTTCTCCCGCTCTCAATGACCGGCGGGGCCCCTAGAGGCTCCGGTGCCTGAAGGGCAGCAGGGTGAGACCGGCACTTGGGTTGGGGTCCCCATTCCCGGCGTTGTGGCGCCAGGCCACTTGGGAAGGGCCCCTCCTTGGCCGACCTCCAGTTAGGGTTAGCCCCCAGGAGGCCAGCAGGCCCGATACACCGCCTGTGCGTCGAGCGGAGAGTTGGGCCGAGGTGAGGGTGCTGGTGAACATGAGCCCGGGCCCAAGCGTTTTGGTTCGGGGCGCCTTCGAAGGTCGGCGGGGGTCCGAAGGGCCCTGCCCGTTCTCCCACCCTGAATGAATGGCGGCGCCCCTAGCGGCACGTGTGGGGCAGGGCGGCAGGGTGCATCCAGCGCTGGGGCTTGGGGGTTCCCAAGCCCCTGCGTTGCGGCGCCAGGCCCCTTAGGAAGCGACCCTCAGGGCCGTCCTAGGGTTAGGGTTAGCGCCCAGGAGGCCTGCAGGCCCGATCCTCCGGCTGTGCGAGGAGTGGAGATGCAGGCCGAGTTGAGGGCGATGGCGAGCGGGAGCTGGGCCCCAGCGTTTTGGCGTCCTGGGCCTTTGAATGTTGCCATGGCTCGGAGGGCCCTGCCCTTTCTCCTGCCCTGAAGAACCAGCAAGGCCCCTAGCGGCTCCGTTGGCGGTGGGGCGCCAGGGTGAATCCCAGGCTGCGGCTCGGGGATCCCCAATCCCCGGCGTTGTGGTGCCAGGCCCCTTGGGAGGGGCTTCTCCTGGGCCGACCCAGGGTTAGAGTTAGCCCCCATAAGGCCGGCAGGCCAGATCCTCTGGCTGGGCGGTGAGAGGTGGGCGGGCCGAGGTAAAGGCGCTGGGGTGCGGGATTGTGGGCCCCTGCATTTTGGGGTGGGAGGCTTCAAATGTCGCCGGTTTCTCCAGGGCCCTGTCAGTTCTCCCGCCCTGAATGACCGGCGGCGCCCCTCGCGGCCCGGGTGGCAGCGTTGTGGGAGGGTGAGTCTGGATTTGGGGCTTGGGGTTCCAGATCCCTGGCTTAGTGGCACCAAAAGCCTTGGGAGGGGCCCCTGGGGGGCCGACCTAGGGTTAGGGTTAGCCCCCAGGAGACCGTCAGGCCCAACCGCACACTGTGCGGCGAGCTGAGGTGCAGCCCGAGGTGAAGGCGCTGGGGAGCGGGAGCGTGGGCACCAGCGTTTTGGCAAGGGGAGCCTTTGAAGGTCACCAGGGCCTCAGAAGGCCCTCCCCTTCTCTCGCCCTCTATGACCCGCAGCGCCCCTAGCGGCCCAGGTGGGGACAGTGCGGCAGGGTGAGTCCGGCTCTGGGGCTCTGACTCACCAATCCCCAGCATTGCAGAGCCAGGCCGCTTGGGATGTCCCCTCAGGGCCGACCTAGGGTTTTGGTTAGCTGCCAGGAGCCCGGCAGGCCCTATCCACCGGCTCTGAAGCAAGCGGTGGGGTGGGCCTAGGTGAGGGCGCTGGCGAGCAGGATCCTGGGAGCCAACGTTTTTGCGCGGGGAGCCTTCAAAGGTCAGTGTGGACTCGGAGGGCCCTGCCCGATCTCTTGCCCTGATTGACCGGCGGGGCCTCTAGCGGCTCGGGTGGCTGAAGGGCAGCAGGGTGAGTGCGGCACATGAGCTCGGGGTCCCCATCCCCAGCGTTGCGACGCCAGGCCCCTTGGGAAGTGCCCCTCGGTGGCCGACCTAAGGTTAGGGTTAGCCTCCAGGAGCACCGCAGGCCCGATACACCACCTGTGCGTCGAGCGGAGAGTTGGGCCGAGGTGAGGGTGCTGGTGAACATGAGCCCGGGCCCAAGCATTTTGGTTCAGGGCGCCTTCGAAGGTCGGCGGGGATTTGAAGGGCCCTGCCCGTTCTCCCACCCTGAATGAATGGCGGCGCCCCTAGCGGCACGTGTGGGGCAGGGAGGCAGGGTGCATCCAGCGCTGGGGCTTGGGGGTTCCCAATCCCTGGCGTTGCGGCGCCAGGCCCCTTAGGAAGGGACCTTCAGGGGCTGTCCTAGGGTTAGGGTGAGCTCCCAGGAGGCCGGCAGGCCCGAGTCGCTGGCTCTGCGAAGAGTGGAGGTGCGGGCCGAGTTGAGGGTGATGCAGTGCGGGAGCGTGGTCCCCAGCGTTTTGACGCCCTGGGCCTTCGACTGTTGCCATGGCTCAAAGGGCCCTGCCCGTTCTCCTGCCCTGAAGAACCAGCGGCGCCCTTAGCAGCTCCCTTGGCGGTGGAGCGGCAGGGTGAGTCCATGCTGCGGCTCGTGGATCCCCAATCCCCAGCGTTGTGGGGCCAGGCCTCTTGGGAGGGGCTCCTCGTGGGCGGACCTAGGTTTAGAGTTAGCACCCAGGAGGCCAGCAGGCCCAATCCTCTGGCTGGGCGGCGAGAGGTGGGCGGCCCGAGGTAAAGGCGCTGGCGATCGGGAGCGTGGGCCCCTGCATTTTGGCGCAGGAGGCTTCAAATATCGCCGGTTTCTCCAGGGCCCTGTCCCTTCTCCCGCCCTGAATGACGGGCGGCGCCACTAGCGTCCCGGGTGGCGACGTGGCGGCAGAGTGAGTCTGGCTCTGGGTCTTGGGGTCCCTGATCTCCAGTGTAGCGGCACCAGGACCCTTGGGAGGGGCCCCTGGGTGGCTGACCTAGGGTTAGGGTTAGCCCCCAGGAGGCCGGCAGGTGGGATCCGGCCACTGTCCGGGGAGCGGAGGGCGGGGCCGAGGTGAGGGCGTTGGGGAGCGGGAGCGTGGGCACCAGCGTTTTGGCACGGGGAGCCTTTGAAGGCCACCGGGGGCTCGGAAGGCCCTGCCCCTTCTCTCGCCCTGAATGACCCGCAGTGCTCCTAGCGGCCTGGGTGGCGGCGTTGCGGTAGGGTGAGTGTGGCTCTGGGGCTTGAGGTTCCCGATCCCCGGCGAAGCGGCACCAGGACCCTTGGGAGGGGCCCCTGGGTGGCCGACCTAGGGTTAGGGTTAGCACCCGGGAGGCCGGCAGGCGGAATCCGCCCGCTGTGCGTGGAGCGGAGGGGCGGGCCGAGGTGAGGGCGCTGGCGAGCAAGAGCCTGGGCCCAAGCGTTTTGGCACCGGGCGCCTTCGAATGTCTCCGGGGACTCGGCGGGCCCTGCCCATTCTCCTCCCTGAATGACCGGCGGCGCCCCTAGCAGCCCAGGTGGCGGCGGGGCGGCATGGAAGTCCGGGCATAGGGCTCGGGGGTCCCCAGTCCACCGTGTTGCGGCGCCAGGCCCCTTGGGAGGGGCCCCTCAGAGGCTGACCTAGGGTTAGGTTTAGCCCCTAGGATGCCGGCAGGCCCTATTCGCCAGCCGTGTGGAGACTGGAGTGGCGGACCGAGGTGAGGGCACTGGTGAGCGGGAGCCTGGGCCCAGGTGTTTTGGCGCGGGGGGCCTTTGAAGGTCGCCGTGTCTTGGAGGGCCCTGCCCGTGCTCCCGCCCTGAATGAACGGCACCACCCCAAGCCCCCGGGTGGCGGCTGGGTGGCAGGGTGAGTCCAGTGCTGAGGCTCGGGGGTCCCCAATCCCCAGCGTTGCGGCACCTGATCCCTTGGGAGGGGCCCCTCGGGGGTCGATCTAGGGTTCCGGTTAGCCCCCAGGAGGCCGGTGGACCCGATCAGCGGCTGTGCGGCACGCGGAGGGTTGGGCCGAGGTGAGGGCGCTGGCGAGACTGAGCATGAGCCCAAGCGTTTTAGTGTGGGGGGCCTTCGAAGGTCAGTGGGGGCTCGGAGGGACCTGCCCGTTCTCCCGCTCTCAATGACCGGCGGGACCCCTAGAGGCTCCGGTGCCTGAAGGGCAGCAGGGTGAGACTGGCACTTGGGTTGGGGTCCCCATTCCCGGCGTTGTGGCGCCAGGCCACTTGGGAAGGGCCCCTCCGTGGCCGACCTCCAGTTAGGGTTAGCCCCCAGGAGGCCAGCAGGCCCGATACACCGCCTGTGCGTCGAGCGGAGAGTTGGGCCGAGGTGAGGGTGCTGGTGAACATGAGCCCGGGCCCAAGCGTTTTGGTTCGGGGCGCCTTCGAAGGTTGGCGGGGGTTCGAAGGGCCCTGCCCATTCTCCCACCCTGAATGAATGGCGGCGCCCCTAGCGGCACGTGTGGGGCAGGGCGGCAGGGTGCATCCAGCGCTGGGGCTTGGGGGTTCCCAATCCCCGGCATTGCGGCGCCAGGCCCCTTAGGAAGCGACCCTCGGGGCCGTCCTAGGGTTAGGGTTAGCGCCCAGGAGGCCGGCAGGCCCGATCCGCTGGCTGTGCGAGGAGTGGAGATGCAGGCCGAGTTGAGGGCGATGGCGAGCGGGAGCTGGGCCCCAGCGTTTTGGCGTCCTGGGCCTTTGAATGTTGCCATGGCTCGGAGGGCCCTGCCCTTTCTCCTGCCCTGAAGAACCAGCAAGGCCCCTAGCGGCTCCGTTGGCGGTGGGGCGGCAGGGTGAATCCCAGGCTGCGGCTCGGGGATCCCCAATCCCCGGCGTTGTGGTGCCAGGCCCCTTGGGAGGGGCTCCTCGTGGGCCGACCCAGGGTTAGAGTTAGCCCCCATAAGGCCGGCAGGCCAGATCCTCTGGCTGGGCGGTGAGAGGTGGGCGGGCCGAGGTAAAGGCGCTGGGGTGCGGGATTGTGGGCCCCTGCATTTTGGGGTGGGAGGCTTCAAATGTCGCCGGTTTCTCCAAGGCCCTGTCAGTTCTCCCGCCCTGAATGACCGGCAGCGCCCCTCGCGGCCCGGGTGGCAGCGTTGTGGGAGGGTGAGTCTGGATTTGGGGCTTGGGGTTCCAGATCCCTGGCTTGTGGCACCAAAAGCCTTGGGAGGGGCCCCTGGGGGGCCGACCTAGGGTTAGGGTTAGCCCCCAGGAGACCGTCAGGCCCAACCGCACACTGTGTGGCGAGCTGAGGTGCAGCCCGAGGTGAAGGCGCTGGGGAGCGGGAGCGTGGGCACCAGCGTTTTGGCAAGGGGAGCCTTTGAAGGTCACCGGGGCCTCAGAAGGCCCTGCCCTTCTCTCGCCCTCTATGACCCGCAGCGCCCCTAGCGGCCCAGGTGGGGACAGTGCGGCAGGGTGAGTCCGGCTCTGGGGCTCTGACTCACCAATCCCCAGCATTGCAGAGCCAGGCCGCTTGGGATGTCCCCTCAGGGCCGACCTAGGGTTTTGGTTAGCTGCCAGGAGCCCGGCAGGCCATATCCACCGGCTCTGAAGCAAGCGGTGGGGTGGGCCTAGGTGAGGGCGCTGGCGAGCAGGATCCTGGGAGCCAACGTTTTTGCGCGGGGAGCCTTCAAAGGTCAGTGTGGACTCGGAGGGCCCTGCCCGATCTCTTGCCCTGATTGACCGGCGGGGCCTCTAGCGGCTCGGGTGGCTGAAGGGCAGCAGGGTGAGTGCGGCACATGAGCTCGGGGTCCCCATCCCCAGCGTTGCGACGCCAGGCCCCTTGGGAAGTGCCCCTCGGTGGCCGACCTATGGTTAGGGTTAGCCTCCAGGAGTCCCGCAGGCCCGATACACCACCTGTGCGTTGAGCGGAGAGTTGGGCCGAGGTGAGGGTGCTGGTGAACCTGAGCCTGGGCACAAGCGTTTTGGTTCGGGGCGCCTTCGAAGGTCGGAAGGGGTTCGGAGGGCCCTGCCAATTCTCCCACCCTGAATGAATGGCGGCGCCCCTAGCGTCCTGTGTGGGTTGGGGTGGCAGCGTGCATCCGGCGCTGGGGCTTGGGGGCCCCCAATCCCTGGCGTTGCGGCGCCAGGCCCCTTAGGAAGGGACCTTCAGGGGCTGTCCTAGGGTTAGGGTGAGCTCCCAGGAGGCCGGCAGGCCCGAGTCGCTGGCTCTGCGAAGAGCGGAGGTGCGGGCCGAGTTGAGGGTGATGCAGAGCGGGAGCGTGGTCCCCAGCGTTTTGGCGCCCTGGGCCTTCGACTGTTGCCATGGCTCAAAGGGCCCTGCCTGTTCTCCTGCCCTGAAGAACCAGCGGCGCCCTTAGCAGCTCCCTTGGCGGTGGAGCGGCAGGGTGAGTCCATGCTGCGGCTCGTGGATCCCCAATCCCCAGCGTTGTGGGGCCAGGCCTCTTGGGAGGGGCTCCTCGTGGGCGGACCTAGGTTTAGAGTTAGCACCCAGGAGGCCAGCAGGCCCAATCCTCTGGCTGGGCGGCGAGAGGTGGGCGGCCCGAGGTAAAGGCGCTGGCGATCGGGAGCGTGGGCCCCTGCATTTTGGCGCAGGAGGCTTCAAATATCGCCGGTTTCTCCAGGGCCCTGTCCCTTCTCCCGCCCTGAATGACGGGCGGCGCCACTAGCGTCCCGGGTGGCGACGTGGCGGCAGGGTGAGTCTGGCTCTGGGTCTTGGGGTCCCTGATCTCCAGTGTAGCGGCACCAGGACCCTTGGGAGGGGCCCCTGGGTGGCTGACCTAGGGTTAGGGTTAGCCCCCAGGAGGCCGGCAGGTGGGATCCGGCCACTGTCCGGGGAGCGGAGGGCGGGGCCGAGGTGAGGGCGTTGGGGAGCGGGAGCGTGGGCACCAGCGTTTTGGCACGGGGAGCCTTTGAAGGCCACCGGGGGCTCGGAAGGCCCTGCCCCTTCTCTCGCCCTGAATGACCCGCAGTGCTCCTAGCAGCCTGGGTGGCGGCGTTGCGGTAGGGTGAGTGTGGCTCTGGGGCTTGAGGTTCCCGATCCCCGGCGAAGCGGCACCAGGACCCTTGGGAGGGGCCCCTGGGTGGCCGACCTAGGGTTAGGGTTAGCACCCGGGAGGCCGGCAGGCGGAATCCGCCCGCTGTGCGTGGAGCGGAGGGGCGGGCCGAGGTGAGGGCGCTGGCGAGCAAGAGCCTGGGCCCAAGCGTTTTGGCACCGGGCGCCTTCGAATGTCTCCGGGGACTCGGCGGGCCCTGCCCATTCTCCTCCCTGAATGACCGGCGGCGCCCCTAGCAGCCCAGGTGGCGGCGGGGCGGCATGGAAGTCCGGGCATAGGGCTCGGGGGTCCCCAGTCCACCGTGTTGCGGCGCCAGGCCCCTTGGGAGGGGCCCCTCAGAGGCTGACCTAGGGTTAGGTTTAGCCCCTAGGATGCCGGCAGGCCCTATTCGCCAGCCGTGTGGAGACTGGAGTGGCGGACCGAGGTGAGGGCACTGGTGAGCGGGAGCCTGGGCCCAGGTGTTTTGGCGCGGGGGGCCTTTGAAGGTCGCCGTGTCTTGGAGGGCCCTGCCCGTGCTCCCGCCCTGAATGAACGGCACCACCCCAAGCCCCCGGGTGGCGGCTGGGTGGCAGGGTGAGTCCAGTGCTGAGGCTCGGGGGTCCCCAATCCCCAGCGTTGCGGCACCTGATCCCTTGGGAGGGGCCCCTCGGGGGTCGATCTAGGGTTCCGGTTAGCCCCCAGGAGGCCGGTGGACCCGATCAGCGGCTGTGCGGCACGCGGAGGGTTGGGCCGAGGTGAGGGCGCTGGCGAGACTGAGCATGAGCCCAAGCGTTTTAGTGTGGGGGGCCTTCGAAGGTCAGTGGGGGCTCGGAGGGACCTGCCCGTTCTCCCGCTCTCAATGACCGGCGGGACCCCTAGAGGCTCCGGTGCCTGAAGGGCAGCAGGGTGAGACTGGCACTTGGGTTGGGGTCCCCATTCCCGGCGTTGTGGCGCCAGGCCACTTGGGAAGGGCCCCTCCGTGGCCGACCTCCAGTTAGGGTTAGCCCCCAGGAGGCCAGCAGGCCCGATACACCGCCTGTGCGTCGAGCGGAGAGTTGGGCCGAGGTGAGGGTGCTGGTGAACATGAGCCCGGGCCCAAGCGTTTTGGTTCGGGGCGCCTTCGAAGGTTGGCGGGGGTTCGAAGGGCCCTGCCCATTCTCCCACCCTGAATGAATGGCGGCGCCCCTAGCGGCACGTGTGGGGCAGGGCGGCAGGGTGCATCCAGCGCTGGGGCTTGGGGGTTCCCAATCCCCGGCATTGCGGCGCCAGGCCCCTTAGGAAGCGACCCTCGGGGCCGTCCTAGGGTTAGGGTTAGCGCCCAGGAGGCCGGCAGGCCCGATCCGCTGGCTGTGCGAGGAGTGGAGATGCAGGCCGAGTTGAGGGCGATGGCGAGCGGGAGCTGGGCCCCAGCGTTTTGGCGTCCTGGGCCTTTGAATGTTGCCATGGCTCGGAGGGCCCTGCCCTTTCTCCTGCCCTGAAGAACCAGCAAGGCCCCTAGCGGCTCCGTTGGCGGTGGGGCGGCAGGGTGAATCCCAGGCTGCGGCTCGGGGATCCCCAATCCCCGGCGTTGTGGTGCCAGGCCCCTTGGGAGGGGCTCCTCGTGGGCCGACCCAGGGTTAGAGTTAGCCCCCATAAGGCCGGCAGGCCAGATCCTCTGGCTGGGCGGTGAGAGGTGGGCGGGCCGAGGTAAAGGCGCTGGGGTGCGGGATTGTGGGCCCCTGCATTTTGGGGTGGGAGGCTTCAAATGTCGCCGGTTTCTCCAAGGCCCTGTCAGTTCTCCCGCCCTGAATGACCGGCGGCGCCCCTCGCGGCCCGGGTGGCAGCGTTGTGGGAGGGTGAGTCTGGATTTGGGGCTTGGGGTTCCAGATCCCTGGCTTGTGGCACCAAAAGCCTTGGGAGGGGCCCCTGGGGGGCCGACCTAGGGTTAGGGTTAGCCCCCAGGAGACCGTCAGGCCCAACCGCACACTGTGCGGCGAGCTGAGGTGCGGCCCGAGGTGAAGGCGCTGGGGAGCGGGAGCGTGGGCACCAGCGTTTTGGCACGGGGAGCCTTTAAGGTCACCGGGGACTCAGAAGGCCCTGCCCTTCTCTCGCCCTCTGTGACCCGCAGCGCCCCTAGAGGCCCAGGTGGGGACAGTGCGGCAGGGTGAGTCCGGCTCTGGGGCTCTGACTCACCAATCCCCAGCATTGCAGAGCCAGGCCGCTTGGGATGTCCCCTCAGGGCCGACCTAGGGTTTTGGTTAGCTGCCAGGAGCCGGGCAGGCCCTATCCACCGGCTCTGAAGCAAGCGGTGGGGTGGGCCTAGGTGAGGGCGCTGGCGAGCAGGATCCTGGGAGCCAACGTTTTTGCGCGGGGAGCCTTCAAAGGTCAGCGTGGGCTCGGAGGGCCCTGCCCGATCTCTTGCCCTGATTGACCGGCGGGGCCTCTAGCGGCTCGGGTGGCTGAAGGGCAGCAGGGTGAGTGCGGCACATGAGCTCGGGGTCCCCATCCCCAGCGTTCCGACGCCAGGCCCCTTGGGAAGTGCCCCTCGGTGGCCGACCTATGGTTAGGGTTAGCCTCCAGGAGCCCCGCAGGCCCTATACACCACCTGTGCGTCGAGCGGAGCGTTGGGCCGAGGTGAGGGTGCTGGTGAACATGAGCCCGGGCCCAAGCGTTTTGGTTCGGGGCGCCTTCGAAGGTCGGCGGGGGTTCGAAGGGCCCTGCCAGTTCTCCCACCCTGAATGAATGGCGGCGCCCCTAGCGGCACGTGTGGGGCAGGGCGGCAGGGTGCATCCAGCGCTGGGGCTTGGGGGTTCCCAATCCCTGGCGTTGCGGCGCCAGGCCCCTTAGGAAGGGACCTTCAGGGGCTGTCCTAGGGTTAGGGTGAGCTCCCAGGAGGCCGGCAGGCCCGAGTCGCTGGCTCTGCGAAGAGTGGAGGTGCGGGCCGAGTTGAGGGTGATGCAGTGCAGGAGCGTGGTCCCCAGCGTTTTGACGCCCTGGGCCTTCGACTGTTGCCATGGCTCAAAGGGCCCTGCCCGTTCTCCTGCCCTGAATAACCAGCGGCGCCCTTAGCAGCTCCCTTGGCGGTGGAGCGGCAGGCCACTTGGGAAGGGCCCCTCCGTGGCCGACCTACAGTTAGGGTTAGCCCCCAGGAGGCCAGCAGGCCCGATACACCGCCTGTGCGTCGAGCGGAGAGTTGGGCCAACGTAGAGGGTGCTGGTGAACATGAGCCCGGGCCCAAGCGTTTTGGTTCGGGGCGCCTTCGAAGGTCGGCGGGGGTTCGAAGGGCCCTGCCCATTCTCCCACCCTGAATGAATGGCGGCGCCCCTAGCGGCACGTGTGGGGCAGGGCGGCAGGGTGCATCCAGCGCTGGGGCTTGGGGGTTCCCAATCCCCGGCGTTGCGGCGCCAGGCCCCTTAGGAAGCGACCCTCGGGGCCGTCCTAGGGTTAGGGTTAGCTCCCAGGAGGCCGGCAGGCCCGAGTCGCTGGCTCTGCGAAGAGCGGAGGTGCGGGCCGAGTTGAGGGTGATGCAGAGCGGGAGCGTGGTCCCCAGCGTTTTGGCGCCCTGGGCCTTCGACTGTTGCCATGGCTCAAAGGGCCCTGCCCGTTCTCCTGCCCTGAAGAACCAGCGGCGCCCTTAGCAGCTCCCTTGGCGGTGGAGCGGCAGGGTGAGTCCATGCTGCGGCTCGTGGATCCCCAATCCCCAGCGTTGTGGGGCCAGGCCTCTTGGGAGGGGCTCCTCGTGGGCGGACCTAGGTTTAGAGTTAGCACCCAGGAGGCCAGCAGGCCCAATCCTCTGGCTGGGCGGCGAGAGGTGGGCGGCCCGAGGTAAAGGCGCTGGCGATCGGGAGCGTGGGCCCCTGCATTTTGGCGCAGGAGGCTTCAAATATCGCCGGTTTCTCCAGGGCCCTGTCCCTTCTCCCGCCCTGAATGACGGGCGGCGCCACTAGCGTCCCGGGTGGCGACGTGGCGGCAGGGTGAGTCTGGCTCTGGGTCTTGGGGTCCCTGATCTCCAGTGTAGCGGCACCAGGACCCTTGGGAGGGGCCCCTGGGTGGCTGACCTAGGGTTAGGGTTAGCCCCCAGGAGGCCGGCAGGTGGGATCCGGCCACTGTCCGGGGAGCGGAGGGCGGGGCCGAGGTGAGGGCGTTGGGGAGCGGGAGCGTGGGCACCAGCGTTTTGGCACGGGGAGCCTTTGAAGGCCACCGGGGGCTCGGAAGGCCCTGCCCCTTCTCTCGCCCTGAATGACCCGCAGTGCTCCTAGCGGCCTGGGTGGCGGCGTTGCGGTAGGGTGAGTGTGGCTCTGGGGCTTGAGGTTCCCGATCCCCGGCGAAGCGGCACCAGGACCCTTGGGAGGGGCCCCTGGGTGGCCGACCTAGGGTTAGGGTTAGCACCCGGGAGGCCGGCAGGCGGAATCCGCCCGCTGTGCGTGGAGCGGAGGGGCGGGCCGAGGTGAGGGCGCTGGCGAGCAAGAGCCTGGGCCCAAGCGTTTTGGCACCGGGGGCCTTCGAATGTCTCCGGGGACTCGGCGGGCCCTGCCCATTCTCCTCCCTGAATGACCGGCGGCGCCCCTAGCAGCCCAGGTGGCGGCGGGGCGGCATGGAAGTCCGGGCATAGGGCTCGGGGGTCCCCAGTCCACCGTGTTGCGGCGCCAGGCCCCTTGGGAGGGGCCCCTCAGAGGCTGACCTAGGGTTAGGTTTAGCCCCTAGGATGCCGGCAGGCCCTATTCGCCAGCCGTGTGGAGACTGGAGTGGCGGACCGAGGTGAGGGCACTGGTGAGCGGGAGCCTGGGCCCAGGTGTTTTGGCGCGGGGGGCCTTTGAAGGTCGCCGTGTCTTGGAGGGCCCTGCCCGTGCTCCCGCCCTGAATGAACGGCACCACCCCAAGCCCCCGGGTGGCGGCTGGGTGGCAGGGTGAGTCCAGTGCTGAGGCTCGGGGGTCCCCAATCCCCAGCGTTGCGGCACCTGATCCCTTGGGAGGGGCCCCTCGGGGGTCGATCTAGGGTTCCGGTTAGCCCCCAGGAGGCCGGTGGACCCGATCAGCGGCTGTGCGGCACGCGGAGGGTTGGGCCGAGGTGAGGGCGCTGGCGAGACTGAGCATGAGCCCAAGCGTTTTAGTGTGGGGGGCCTTCGAAGGTCAGTGGGGGCTCGGAGGGACCTGCCCGTTCTCCCGCTCTCAATGACCGGCGGGACCCCTAGAGGCTCCGGTGCCTGAAGGGCAGCAGGGTGAGACTGGCACTTGGGTTGGGGTCCCCATTCCCGGCGTTGTGGCGCCAGGCCACTTGGGAAGGGCCCCTCCGTGGCCGACCTCCAGTTAGGGTTAGCCCCCAGGAGGCCAGCAGGCCCGATACACCGCCTGTGCGTCGAGCGGAGAGTTGGGCCGAGGTGAGGGTGCTGGTGAACATGAGCCCGGGCCCAAGCGTTTTGGTTCGGGGCGCCTTCGAAGGTTGGCGGGGGTTCGAAGGGCCCTGCCCATTCTCCCACCCTGAATGAATGGCGGCGCCCCTAGCGGCACGTGTGGGGCAGGGCGGCAGGGTGCATCCAGCGCTGGGGCTTGGGGGTTCCCAATCCCCGGCATTGCGGCGCCAGGCCCCTTAGGAAGCGACCCTCGGGGCCGTCCTAGGGTTAGGGTTAGCGCCCAGGAGGCCGGCAGGCCCGATCCGCTGGCTGTGCGAGGAGTGGAGATGCAGGCCGAGTTGAGGGCGATGGCGAGCGGGAGCTGGGCCCCAGCGTTTTGGCGTCCTGGGCCTTTGAATGTTGCCATGGCTCGGAGGGCCCTGCCCTTTCTCCTGCCCTGAAGAACCAGCAAGGCCCCTAGCGGCTCCGTTGGCGGTGGGGCGGCAGGGTGAATCCCAGGCTGCGGCTCGGGGATCCCCAATCCCCGGCGTTGTGGTGCCAGGCCCCTTGGGAGGGGCTCCTCGTGGGCCGACCCAGGGTTAGAGTTAGCCCCCATAAGGCCGGCAGGCCAGATCCTCTGGCTGGGCGGTGAGAGGTGGGCGGGCCGAGGTAAAGGCGCTGGGGTGCGGGATTGTGGGCCCCTGCATTTTGGGGTGGGAGGCTTCAAATGTCGCCGGTTTCTCCAAGGCCCTGTCAGTTCTCCCGCCCTGAATGACCGGCGGCGCCCCTCGCGGCCCGGGTGGCAGCGTTGTGGGAGGGTGAGTCTGGATTTGGGGCTTGGGGTTCCAGATCCCTGGCTTAGTGGCACCAAAAGCCTTGGGAGGGGCCCCTGGGGGGCCGACCTAGGGTTAGGGTTAGCCCCCAGGAGATCGTCAGGCCCAACCGCACACTGTGTGGCGAGCTGAGGTGCAGCCCGAGGTGAAGGCGCTGGGGAGCGGGAGCGTGGGCACCAGCGTTTTGGCAAGGGGAGCCTTTGAAGGTCACCGGGGCCTCAGAAGGCCCTGCCCTTCTCTCGCCCTCTATGACCCGCAGCGCCCCTAGCGGCCCAGGTGGGGACAGTGCGGCAGGGTGAGTCCGGCTCTGGGGCTCTGACTCACCAATCCCCAGCATTGCAGAGCCAGGCCGCTTGGGATGTCCCCTCAGGGCCGACCTAGGGTTTTGGTTAGCTGCCAGGAGCCCGGCAGGCCCTATCCACCGGCTCTGAAGCAAGCGGTGGGGTGGGCCTAGGTGAGGGCGCTGGCGAGCAGGATCCTGGGAGCCAACGTTTTTGCGCGGGGAGCCTTCAAAGGTCAGTGTGGACTCGGAGGGCCCTGCCCGATCTCTTGCCCTGATTGACCGGCGGGGCCTCTAGCGGCTCGGGTGGCTGAAGGGCAGCAGGGTGAGTGCGGCACATGAGCTCGGGGTCCCCATCCCCAGCGTTGCGACGCCAGGCCCCTTGGGAAGGGCCCCTCGGTGGCCGACCTATGGTTAGGGTTAGCCTCCAGGAGTCCCGCAGGCCCGATACACCACCTGTGCGTTGAGCGGAGAGTTGGGCCGAGGTGAGGGTGCTGGTGAACCTGAGCCTGGGCACAAGCGTTTTGGTTCGGGGCGCCTTCGAAGGTCGGAAGGGGTTCGGAGGGCCCTGCCAATTCTCCCACCCTGAATGAATGGCGGCGCCCCTAGCGGCCTGTGTGGGTTGGGGTGGCAGCGTGCATCCGGCGCTGGGGCTTGGGGGCCCCCAATCCCTGGCGTTGCGGCGCCAGGCCCCTTAGGAAGGGACCTTCAGGGGCTGTCCTAGGGTTAGGGTGAGCTCCCAGGAGGCCGGCAGGCCCGAGTCGCTGGCTCTGCGAAGAGCGGAGGTGCGGGCCGAGTTGAGGGTGATGCAGAGCGGGAGCGTGGTCCCCAGCGTTTTGGCGCCCTGGGCCTTCGACTGTTGCCATGGCTCAAAGGGCCCTGCCTGTTCTCCTGCCCTGAAGAACCAGCGGCGCCCTTAGCAGCTCCCTTGGCGGTGGAGCGGCAGGGTGAGTCCATGCTGCGGCTCGTGGATCCCCAATCCCCAGCGTTGTGGGGCCAGGCCTCTTGGGAGGGGCTCCTCGTGGGCGGACCTAGGTTTAGAGTTAGCACCCAGGAGGCCAGCAGGCCCAATCCTCTGGCTGGGCGGCGAGAGGTGGGCGGCCCGAGGTAAAGGCGCTGGCGATCGGGAGCGTGGGCCCCTGCATTTTGGCGCAGGAGGCTTCAAATATCGCCGGTTTCTCCAGGGCCCTGTCCCTTCTCCCGCCCTGAATGACGGGCGGCGCCACTAGCGTCCCGGGTGGCGACGTGGCGGCAGGGTGAGTCTGGCTCTGGGTCTTGGGCTCCCTGATCTCCAGTGTAGCGGCACCAGGACCCTTGGGAGGGGCCCCTGGGTGGCTGACCTAGGGTTAGGGTTAGCCCCCAGGAGGCCGGCAGGTGGGATCCGGCCACTGTCCGGGGAGCGGAGGGCGGGGCCGAGGTGAGGGCGTTGGGGAGCGGGAGCGTGGGCACCAGCGTTTTGGCACGGGGAGCCTTTGAAGGCCACCGGGGGCTCAGAAGGCCCTGCCCCTTCTCTCGCCCTGAATGACCCGCAGTGCTCCTAGCAGCCTGGGTGGCGGCGTTGCGGTAGGGTGAGTGTGGCTCTGGGGCTTGAGGTTCCCGATCCCCGGCGAAGCGGCACCAGGACCCTTGGGAGGGGCCCCTGGGTGGCCGACCTAGGGTTAGGGTTAGCACCCGGGAGGCCGGCAGGCGGGATCCGCCCGCTGTGCGTGGAGCGGAGGGGCGGGCCGAGGTGAGGGCGCTGGCGAGCAAGAGCCTGGGCCCAAGCGTTTTGGCACCGGGGGCCTTCGAATGTCTCCGGGGACTCGGCGGGCCCTGCCCATTCTCCTCCCTGAATGACCGGCGGCGCCCCTAGCAGCCCAGGTGGCGGCGGGGCGGCATGGAAGTCCGGGCATAGGGCTCGGGGGTCCCCAGTCCACCGTGTTGCGGCGCCAGGCCCCTTGGGAGGGGCCCCTCAGAGGCTGACCTAGGGTTAGGTTTAGCCCCTAGGATGCTGGCAGGCCCTATTCGCCAGCCGTGTGGAGACTGGAGTGGCGGACCGAGGTGAGGGCACTGGTGAGCGGGAGCCTGGGCCCAGGTGTTTTGGCGCGGGGGGCCTTTGAAGGTCGCCGTGTCTTGGAGGGCCCTGCCCGTGCTCCCGCCCTGAATGAACGGCACCACCCCAAGCCCCCGGGTGGCGGCTGGGTGGCAGGGTGAGTCCAGTGCTGAGGCTCGGGGGTCCCCAATCCCCAGCGTTGCGGCACCTGATCCCTTGGGAGGGGCCCCTCGGGGGTCGATCTAGGGTTCCGGTTAGCCCCCAGGAGGCCGGTGGACCCGATCAGCGGCTGTGCGGCACGCGGAGGGTTGGGCCGAGGTGAGGGCGCTGGCGAGACTGAGCATGAGCCCAAGCGTTTTAGTGTGGGGGGCCTTCGAAGGTCAGTGGGGGCTCGGAGGGACCTGCCCGTTCTCCCGCTCTCAATGACCGGCGGGACCCCTAGAGGCTCCGGTGCCTGAAGGGCAGCAGGGTGAGACTGGCACTTGGGTTGGGGTCCCCATTCCCGGCGTTGTGGCGCCAGGCCACTTGGGAAGGGCCCCTCTGTGGCCGACCTCCAGTTAGGGTTAGCCCCCAGGAGGCCAGCAGGCCCGATACACCGCCTGTGCGTCGAGCGGAGAGTTGGGCCGAGGTGAGGGTGCTGGTGAACATGAGCCCGGGCCCAAGCGTTTTGGTTCGGGGCGCCTTCGAAGGTTGGCGGGGGTTCGAAGGGCCCTGCCCATTCTCCCACCCTGAATGAATGGCGGCGCCCCTAGCGGCACGTGTGGGGCAGGGCGGCAGGGTGCATCCAGCGCTGGGGCTTGGGGGTTCCCAATCCCCGGCATTGCGGCGCCAGGCCCCTTAGGAAGCGACCCTCGGGGCCGTCCTAGGGTTAGGGTTAGCGCCCAGGAGGCCGGCAGGCCCGATCCGCTGGCTGTGCGAGGAGTGGAGATGCAGGCCGAGTTGAGGGCGATGGCGAGCGGGAGCTGGGCCCCAGCGTTTTGGCGTCCTGGGCCTTTGAATGTTGCCATGGCTCGGAGGGCCCTGCCCTTTCTCCTGCCCTGAAGAACCAGCAAGGCCCCTAGCGGCTCCGTTGGCGGTGGGGCGGCAGGGTGAATCCCAGGCTGCGGCTCGGGGATCCCCAATCCCCGGCGTTGTGGTGCCAGGCCCCTTGGGAGGGGCTCCTCGTGGGCCGACCCAGGGTTAGAGTTAGCCCCCATAAGGCCGGCAGGCCAGATCCTCTGGCTGGGCGGTGAGAGGTGGGCGGGCCGAGGTAAAGGCGCTGGGGTGCGGGATTGTGGGCCCCTGCATTTTGGGGTGGGAGGCTTCAAATGTCGCCGGTTTCTCCAAGGCCCTGTCAGTTCTCCCGCCCTGAATGACCGGCGGCGCCCCTCGCGGCCCGGGTGGCAGCGTTGTGGGAGGGTGAGTCTGGATTTGGGGCTTGGGGTTCCAGATCCCTGGCTTAGTGGCACCAAAAGCCTTGGGAGGGGCCCCTGGGGGGCCGACCTAGGGTTAGGGTTAGCCCCCAGGAGACCGTCAGGCCCAACCGCACACTGTGTGGCGAGCTGAGGTGCAGCCCGAGGTGAAGGCGCTGGGGAGCGGGAGCGTGGGCACCAGCGTTTTGGCAAGGGGAGCCTTTGAAGGTCACCGGGGCCTCAGAAGGCCCTGCCCTTCTCTCGCCCTCTATGACCCGCAGCGCCCCTAGCGGCCCAGGTGGGGACAGTGCGGCAGGGTGAGTCCGGCTCTGGGGCTCTGACTCACCAATCCCCAGCATTGCAGAGCCAGGCCGCTTGGGATGTCCCCTCAGGGCCGACCTAGGGTTTTGGTTAGCTGCCAGGAGCCCGGCAGGCCATATCCACCGGCTCTGAAGCAAGCGGTGGGGTGGGCCTAGGTGAGGGCGCTGGCGAGCAGGATCCTGGGAGCCAACGTTTTTGCGCGGGGAGCCTTCAAAGGTCAGTGTGGACTCGGAGGGCCCTGCCCGATCTCTTGCCCTGATTGACCGGCGGGGCCTCTAGCGGCTCGGGTGGCTGAAGGGCAGCAGGGTGAGTGCGGCACATGAGCTCGGGGTCCCCATCCCCAGCGTTGCGACGCCAGGCCCCTTGGGAAGTGCCCCTCGGTGGCCGACCTATGGTTAGGGTTAGCCTCCAGGAGTCCCGCAGGCCCGATACACCACCTGTGCGTTGAGCGGAGAGTTGGGCCGAGGTGAGGGTGCTGGTGAACCTGAGCCTGGGCACAAGCGTTTTGGTTCGGGGCGCCTTCGAAGGTCGGAAGGGGTTCGGAGGGCCCTGCCAATTCTCCCACCCTGAATGAATGGCGGCGCCCCTAGCGGCCTGTGTGGGTTGGGGTGGCAGCGTGCATCCGGCGCTGGGGCTTGGGGGCCCCCAATCCCTGGCGTTGCGGCGCCAGGCCCCTTAGGAAGGGACCTTCAGGGGCTGTCCTAGGGTTAGGGTGAGCTCCCAGGAGGCCGGCAGGCCCGAGTCGCTGGCTCTGCGAAGAGCGGAGGTGCGGGCCGAGTTGAGGGTGATGCAGAGCGGGAGCGTGGTCCCCAGCGTTTTGGCGCCCTGGGCCTTCGACTGTTGCCATGGCTCAAAGGGCCCTGCCTGTTCTCCTGCCCTGAAGAACCAGCGGCGCCCTTAGCAGCTCCCTTGGCGGTGGAGCGGCAGGGTGAGTCCATGCTGCGGCTCGTGGATCCCCAATCCCCAGCGTTGTGGGGCCAGGCCTCTTGGGAGGGGCTCCTCGTGGGCGGACCTAGGTTTAGAGTTAGCACCCAGGAGGCCAGCAGGCCCAATCCTCTGGCTGGGCGGCGAGAGGTGGGCGGCCCGAGGTAAAGGCGCTGGCGATCGGGAGCGTGGGCCCCTGCATTTTGGCGCAGGAGGCTTCAAATATCGCCGGTTTCTCCAGGGCCCTGTCCCTTCTCCCGCCCTGAATGACGGGCGGCGCCACTAGCGTCCCGGGTGGCGACGTGGCGGCAGGGTGAGTCTGGCTCTGGGTCTTGGGCTCCCTGATCTCCAGTGTAGCGGCACCAGGACCCTTGGGAGGGGCCCCTGGGTGGCTGACCTAGGGTTAGGGTTAGCCCCCAGGAGGCCGGCAGGTGGGATCCGGCCACTGTCCGGGGAGCGGAGGGCGGGGCCGAGGTGAGGGCGTTGGGGAGCGGGAGCGTGGGCACCAGCGTTTTGGCACGGGGAGCCTTTGAAGGCCACCGGGGGCTCGGAAGGCCCTGTCCCTTCTCTCGCCCTGAATGACCCGCAGTGCTCCTAGCAGCCTGGGTGGCGGCGTTGCGGTAGGGTGAGTGTGGCTCTGGGGCTTGAGGTTCCCGATCCCCGGCGAAGCGGCACCAGGACCCTTGGGAGGGGCCCCTGGGTGGCCGACCTAGGGTTAGGGTTAGCACCCGGGAGGCCGGCAGGCGGGATCCGCCCGCTGTGCGTGGAGCGGAGGGGCGGGCCGAGGTGAGGGCGCTGGCGAGCAAGAGCCTGGGCCCAAGCGTTTTGGCACCGGGGGCCTTCGAATGTCTCCGGGGACTCGGCGGGCCCTGCCCATTCTCCTCCCTGAATGACCGGCGGCGCCCCTAGCAGCCCAGGTGGCGGCGGGGCGGCATGGAAGTCCGGGCATAGGGCTCGGGGGTCCCCAGTCCACCGCGTTGCGGCGCCAGGCCCCTTGGGAGGGGCCCCTCAGAGGCTGACCTAGGGTTAGGTTTAGCCCCTAGGATGCCGGCAGGCCCTATTCGCCAGCCGTGTGGAGACTGGAGTGGCGGACCGAGGTGAGGGCACTGGTGAGCGGGAGCCTGGGCCCAGGTGTTTTGGCGCGGGGGGCCTTTGAAGGTCGCCGTGTCTTGGAGGGCCCTGCCCGTGCTCCCGCCCTGAATGAACGGCACCACCCCAAGCCCCCGGGTGGCGGCTGGGTGGCAGGGTGAGTCCAGTGCTGAGGCTCGGGGGTCCCCAATCCCCAGCGTTGCGGCACCAGATCCCTTGGGAGGGGCCCCTCGGGGGTCGATCTAGGGTTCCGGTTAGCCCCCAGGAGGCCGGTGGACCCGATCAGCGGCTGTGCGGCACGCGGAGGGTTGGGCCGAGGTGAGGGCGCTGGCGAGACTGAGCATGAGCCCAAGCGTTTTAGTGTGGGGGGCCTTCGAAGGTCAGTGGGGGCTCGGAGGGACCTGCCCGTTCTCCCGCTCTCAATGACCGGCGGGACCCCTAGAGGCTCCGGTGCCTGAAGGGCAGCAGGGTGAGACTGGCACTTGGGTTGGGGTCCCCATTCCCGGCGTTGTGGCGCCAGGCCACTTGGGAAGGGCCCCTCCGTGGCCGACCTCCAGTTAGGGTTAGCCCCCAGGAGGCCAGCAGGCCCGATACACCGCCTGTGCGTCGAGCGGAGAGTTGGGCCGAGGTGAGGGTGCTGGTGAACATGAGCCCGGGCCCAAGCGTTTTGGTTCGGGGCGCCTTCGAAGGTCGGCGGGGGTTCGAAGGGCCCTGCCCATTCTCCCACCCTGAATGAATGGCGGCGCCCCTAGCGGCACGTGTGGGGCAGGGCGGCAGGGTGCATCCAGCGCTGGGGCTTGGGGGTTCCCAATCCCCGGCGTTGCGGCGCCAGGCCCCTTAGGAAGGGACCTTCCGGGGCTGTCCTAGGGTTAGGGTGAGCTCCCAGGAGGCCGGCAGGCCCGAGTCGCTGACTCTGCGAAGAGCGGAGGTGCGGGCCGAGTTGAGGATGATGCAGAGCCGGAGAGTGGTCCCCAGCATTTTGGCGCCCTGGGCCTTCGACTGTTGCCATGGCTCAAAGGGCCCTGCCCGTTCTCCTGCCCTGAATAACCAGTGGCGCCCTTAGCAGCTCCCTTGGCGGTGGAGCGGCAGGGTGAGTCCATGCTGCGGCTCAGGGATCCCCAATCCCTAGCGTTGTGGGGCCAGGCCTCTTGGGAGGGGCTCCTCATGGGCAGTCCTAGGGTTAGAGTTAGCACCCAGGAGGCCAGCAGGCCCAATCCTCTGGCTGGTCGGCGAGAGGTACACGGTCCGAGGTAAAATCTCTGGCGAGCGGGAGCGTGGGCCCCTGCATTTTGGCGCAGGAGGCTTCAAATGTCACTCGTTTCTCCAAGGCCCTGTCCATTCTCCCTCCCTGAATGAGCGGCGGCACCCCAAGTGGCCTAGGTTGCGATGGTGCTGCAGGGTGAGTCTGGCTCTGGGGCTCTGAATCACCAATCCCCAGCGTTGCAGAGCCAGGCCCCTTGGGTTGTGCCCCATGATGCCTACCTAGGATTTCAGTTAGCCCCCACGACCCTGGCAGGCACTATCCACTGGCTCTGCAGCAAGCGGAGGGGCGGGCCAGGCTGAGGGCGCTGGGGAGCAGGAGGAATGGAGCCAATGTTTTTGCACGGGGCGCCTTTGAAGGTCAGCGGGGACTCCGGGGGCCCTGCCCATTCTCCCACCCTGATTGACCAGTGGTCTCTAGCGGCTCGGGTGGCTGAAGGGCAGCAGGGTGAGACCGGCACCTGGGCCCGGGGTCCCCATCCGCAGCGTTGTCATGCCAGGCCCCTGGGAAGTGCCCCTCGGGGGCCGAACTATGGTTAGGGTTAGCCCCCAGGAGGCCGGCAGGCCCGATACACCACCTGGGCATCGAGCAGAGAGTTGGGCTGAGGTGAGGGTGCTGGTGAATATGAGCCTGGGCCCAAGTGTTTTGATTCGGGGCACCTTCGAAAATTGGCGGGGATTCGGAGGGCCCTGTCCATCCTTCCAAGGTGAATGAACAGCGGCGCCCCTAGCGGCCCAGGTGGGAGGGGCGGAAGGGTGCATCGGGCGCTGGGGCTTGGGGGTCCCCAATCCCTGGTGTTGCGGCACCAGGCCCCTTGGGAGGGGCCCTCGGGGGCCAACCTAGAGTTAGGTTTAGCCCCTAAGAGGCCAGCAGGCCCTATTCGCCAGCTGTGTGGAGAGCAGAGTGGTAGACCTAGGTGAAGGCGCTGGTGAGTGGGAGGGTGGGCCTGGGCGTTTTGGCGTGCGGGGCCTTTGAAGGTCGCCATGTCTCTGAGGGCCCTGCCCCTTCTCCTGCCCTGAATGAACGGCAGCACCCCAAGCCCCCGAGTGGCGGCTGGGCGGCAGGTGAGTCAGGTGCTGAGTCTTGGGGTCCCCAATCCCCGGCATTGTGGCGTCAGGCCCCTTGGGAGGGGCCCTTCGGGTCCGACCTAGGGTTAGGGTTAGCCCCCAGGTGGCTGGCAGGCCCGATCCGCCTGCTGTGCGGGGAGCGGAGGGGCAGGCCGAGGTGAGGGCGCTGGGGAGTGGAAGCATGGGCACCAGCGTTTTGGCTCCAGGAGACTTTGAAGGTCACCAGGAACTCGGAAGGACCTGCCACTTCTCTCACCCTGAATGACTGGCGGCACCCCTAGCTGCCCAGGTGGCGACAGTGTGGAAGGGCAAGTCTGGCTCTGGGGCTCTGAGTCACCAATCCCAAGCATAGCAGAGCCAGACCACTTGGGATGTGCCCCACGGGGCC
The DNA here is from genome assembly GCF_024610735.1 of Ursus americanus. Classification (NCBI taxonomy): domain Eukaryota; kingdom Metazoa; phylum Chordata; class Mammalia; order Carnivora; family Ursidae; genus Ursus; species Ursus americanus. The sequence goes on along the minus strand of NW_028273641.1, from coordinate 199,210 downwards.
GACCTAGGTTTTCAGATAGCCCCCAGGAGCCCGGCAGGCACTATCCACTGGCTCTGCAGCAAACGGAGGGGCGGGTCGAGGTGAGGACTCTGGGGAGCGGGAGCGTGGGCACCAGCATTTTGGCGTGCTGAGCCTTTGAAGGTCACCGGGGACTCCGAAGGCCCTGCCCTTCTCTCGCCCTGAATGACCGGCGGCGCCCCTAGAGGCCCGGGTAGCAACAGTGCGGCAGGGTGAGTCTGGCTCTGGGGTCTGAGTCACCAATCCCCAGCGTTGCAGAGCCAGGCCCCTTGGGATGTGCCCCACGGGGCCGACCTAGGGTTTTCATTAGAACCAAGAGCCCGGCAGGCCCTATCCAATGGGTCTGAATCAAGGGGAGAGTTGGGCCAAGGTGAGGATGCTGGTGATCATGAGCCTGGGCCCAAGCGTTTTGGTTCAGAACTCCTTCAAAGGTCAGCGGGGGTTCGAAGGGCTCTGCCCATTCTCCCACCCTGCAGGAACGGCGGCGCCCCTAGCGGCCCGGGTCGTGAGGGGTGGCAGGGTAAGTCAGGCCCTGCGGCTCAGGTATCTCCAATCCCCAGCGATGAGGCGCCAGGCCCCTTGGGAGGACCGCTTGGATGCAACTTAGGTTTTGGTTTAGCCCCTAGGAACTCGGCAGGTCCTATTCGCCAGCTGTGTGGAGAGTGGAGTGGCGGACCGAGGTGAGTTCACTGGTGTTTGGGAGCGTGGGCTCGGGCGTTTTGGCGCGGGGGGGATTCGAAAGTCACCGTGTCTCGGAGGGCCCTGCCCGTTCTCCCGCCCTGAATGAATGGCAGCACCCCAAGCCCCTGGGTGGTGGCTGGGCGGCAGGGTGAGTCAGGTGCTGAGGCTCAGGGTCCCCAATCCCTGGCGTTGCGATGCCAGGCCCCTTGGGATGGGCCGCTCGGTGGTCGATCTAGGGTTACAGTTAGCCCCCCGGAGACCGGTGGACCAGATCAGCGTCTGTGCAGCACGCGGCAGGGTGGGCCGAGGTGCGGGCGCTGGCGAGCCTGAGCATGAGCCCAAGCGTTTTAGCGTGGGGGGCCTTCGAAGGTTGGCGGTGGCTGGAGGGACCTGCCCATTCTCCCGCTCGGAATGACCAGCGGGGCCCCTAGTGGCTCAGGTGGCTGAAGGGCAGCAGGGTGAGTCCGGCACTTGGGCTCGGTTGCCCCATCCCCGGCGTTGTGGCACCAGGCCACTTGAGAAGGGCCCCTCGGGGGCCGACCTACAGTTACGGTTAGCACCCAGGAGGCTGGCAGGCCCTATACACTGCCTGTGCATGGAGCGGGGAGTTGGGCCGAGGTGAGGATGCTGGTGAACATGAGCCTGGGCACAAGCATTTTGGTTCTGGGCGCCATTGAAGGTGGGCGGGGGTTCGGAGGCCCCTGCCAGTTCTCCCACCCAGAATGAATGGTGGTGCCCCTAGCGGGCCGTGTGGGGCAGGGCAGCAGGGTGCACTCGGCCCTGGGGCTTGGGGGTCGCCAATCCCCGGCGTTGCGCCGCAAGGCTCCTTAGGAAGGGACCCTCAGGGGCCGTCCTAGGGTTAGGGTTAGCACCCAGGAGGCCGGCAGGCCCGATCCGCCGGCTGTGCGAGGAGTGGAGGTGTGGGCCGAGTTGAGGGGGATGCAGAGCGGGAGCGTGGGCCCCAGCGTTTTGGCACCCTGGGCCTTCGAATGTTGCCATGTCTCCAAGGACCCTGCCCATTCTCCTGCCCTGAATAACCAGCGGCGCCCCTAGCGGCTCCGTTGGCGGTGGGGCTGCAGGGTGAGTCCTGAGCTGCGGCTCAGGGATCCCCAATCCCCAGCATTGTAGGGCCAGGCCTCTTGGGAGGGGCTCCTCGTGGGCTGACCTAGGGTTAGAGTTAACACCCAGGAGGCCGGCAGGCCCAATCCTCTGGCTGGGCTGCGAGAGGTGGGCGGGTCGAGGTAAAGGCGCTGGTGAGTGGGAGCGTGGGCCCCTGCATTTTGGCGCGGGAGGCTTCAAATGTCGCTGGTTTCTCCAGGGCCCTGTCCCTTCTCCCGCCCTGCATGAGCGGCGGCGCCCCTAGTGGCCTGGGTGGCGGCGTTGTGGCAGCATGAGTCTGGTTCTGGGGCTTGGGGTCCCAGATCCCTGGCGTATAGGCAACAGAATCCTTGGGAGGGACCCTGGAGGGCCGACCTAAGGTTAGGGTTAGCCCACTCAAGGCCGGCATGCCGGATCCGCCCTCTGTGCAGGGAGCAGAGGGGCGGGCTGAGGTGAGGGCGCTGGGGAGCGGGAGCGTGGGCACCCGGGTTTTGGCACGGAGAGCCTTCGAAGGTCGCCAGTGGCTCGGAGGACCCTGTCCATTCTTGTGCCCTGAATGACCAGCGGCGCCCCTAGTGGCCGGAGTGGCAGCAGGGAGGCAGGGTGAGTCTGGCGATGGGGCCTATGGTCCTAGTCTCAGGCTTGGTGGCGCCAGGCTCCTTGGGAGGGGCCCCTCTGGGTCCTGCCTAGCTTTAGGGTTACCCCCAGGAGTCCGGCGGCCTGATCCGCTGGCTGTGCATGGAGCGGAAGGGCGGGCTGACGTGAATGCGCTGGCGAGCGGGAGTGAGGGCCCAAGCGTTTTGGCACGGGGAGCCTTCGAAGGTCACCGGAGGCTCAGAGGGCCCTGCCTATTCTCTCGCCCTGTGAGGACGTTGCCCCTAGTGGGCCGGGTCATGGCGGGGCGGCAGGGTGAGTCTGGAGCTAGGGCTCGTGGGTCCCCAATCCCCAGCGTGGCGTCGCCAGGCACTTGGGAGTGGTACCTTGGGAGCCTACCTAGGGTTAGGGTTAGCCCAAAGGAGGCCGGCAGCCCCATTCTGTAGGCTGTGCGGCGAGAGGAGTGGTGGGCAGAGGTGAGGGCGCTGGCGAGCGGGAGCGTGGGCCCAAGCGTTTTGGCGCGGGGGGCCTTCGAAAGTCACCGGGGGCTCAGAGATCCATGCCCCTTCTCCCGCCCTGAATGAGTGGCGGCGCCCCTAGAAGCCCGGGTGGCGGCGGGGCGGCTGGGTGAGTCTGGTGCTCATGCTCCTGTGTCCCCAATCCCCGGCGTGGCGGAGCCAGGACCCTTGGAAAGGGCCCCTCGGGGGCCGACCTAGGTTTAGGGTTAGCCCCCAGGAGCCCAGCAGGCCCTGTCCGCCAGCTGTGTGTTCGAGCGGAGGGGCAGGCTGAGGTGAGGGCAATGGTGAGCGGGAGCGTGGGCCCAAGCGTTTTGGCGCAGGGGGCCTTCGAAGGTCACGGGGGGCTTGGAAGGCCCTGCCCCTTCTCCTGCCCCGAAGGACTGGCGGTGCCCCTAGCAGCCCGGGTGGCGACCGGGTGGCAGTGAAAGTCCAGCACTGGGGCTGGATTGTCCCCAATCCCCGGCGTGATGGCGCCAGTCCCCTTGGGAGGGGCTCCTCAGGCGCTGAACTAGGGTTAGGGTTAACCCCCAGGAGGCTGGCAGGCCCGATCTGACGGCTGTGTGGCGAGCGGAGGGTGGGTCCCAGGTGAGGGCAATGGTGAGCGGGAGCGTGGGCCCTAGCGTTTTGTCGTGGGTTGCCTTCGAAGGTCGCAGGGGGCACGGAGGGCCCTGCAAGTTCTCCCACTCTGAATGAGGATGGCGAACCTAGCGGGCCAGGTCTCGGCAGGGCAGCAGGGTGAGTCCGGCGCTGGTGCTCGGGGGTCCCCAATCCCTGGCGTGTTGGTGCCAGACCCCTTTGGAGGGGCCCCTCGACAGCCAACCTAGGGTTAGGGTTAGACCCCAGTAGGCTGCCAGGCCCGATCCGCTGGTTGTGCGGCTTGCGGAGGGGCTGGCCGAGGTGAGGGCACTGGTGAGCAGAAGCGTGGGCCGAAGCATTTTGGCACGGGGGGCCTTCAAATGTCACCAGGGGCTCGGAGGAATCTGCCCGTTCTCCCTCCCTGAATGACCGACGGTGCTCCTAGCGGCCCGGGTGGCGGGGGGGCGACATGGTGAGTCCGGCGCTGGGGCTCGGGGGTCCCCAATCCCAGGCATTGCAGTGCCAGGCCCCTTCGGAGGGGCACCTCAGGGGACAACCTAGGGTTCTGCGTAGCCCCCAGGAGGAGTGCAGGCCTCATCCGCCGGCTCTGTGGCGAGCGGAGGGGCGGGCCGAGGTGAGGGCGCTGAGGAGCAGGAGCGTGGGCTCAAGCATTTTGGATGGGGGGGGCCTTCGAAGTTCGCCACGGGCTCAGAGGGCCCTGCCCGTTCTATCGCCCTGAATGACCAGCGGCACCCCTAGCGGCCCGGGTGGTGATGGGGCGGCAGGGAGACTCTGGTGCTGGGGATTGGGGCTCCCTAATACCCGGCGTTGCAGCCTCAGGCCCCTTGGGACGGGCCCCTCGGTGGCAGACCTAGGGTTAGGGTTAGCCCCCAGGAGGCTGGCAGGCTCGTTCCGCCCATGTGCGGTGAATGGAGGTGTGGGTTGAGGTGAGGTAGCTGGCGAGTGGGGGCGTGGGCCAGAGCATTTACGCTTTGGCTTGGGGTGCCTTCGAAGGTCACAGGAGGCTTGCAGGGTCCTGCCCGTTCTGTCGCCCTGAAGGACTGGTGACGCCCCTAGTGCCCCTTGTGGCGGCAGGGCGGCACGGTGCGTCCGGCGGTGGGACTTGGGGGTCCCCAATCCCTGGCATGCAGCGTCAGGCCACTTGGGAGGGGCCCTTCGGGGGCGACATGGCATAGGGTTAGCCCCCAGGAAGCCCGCAGGCCCGATCCGCCAGCTCTGCCACGAGAGGACGGGTGGGCCGAGGTTAGGGCGCTGGGAAGCAGGAGCGAGGGAGCCAGAGTTTTTGCACGGGGGGCCTTTGAAGGTCACAGGGGGATCGGAGGGCCTTGCCCGTTCTCCCTTCTTGAATGACTGGCAACGCCCGTAGCAGCCTGGGTGCTTGCGGGGTGGCAGAGTCCAGCACTGGGGCTCGGGGGTCCCAAATCCCTGGCATTGTGGTGCCAGGCTCCTTGGGAGGGGCCCCTCGGGGGCCAACCTCGGGTTAGGGTTCTTCCCCAGGAGGCTGGCAAGCCCGGCGCTAAGTGGCTCTGGCAATGTAACAAAAATGCCATACACTTATCTGAAAGAAATAACAGTGTACAGGAACCCTCTTAGCCCTAACATCATCCTTTCTGAATATGGAAGCCAGCCCCAAATTGCTCGTGGAAGTCTGACGAAAGGGCTAAGCACTTTTCTCTGAGTCACCACACTGTACAGGGAAAGACCAATGTACATCATCTTTCACGAGCAGGAAGCATTAATGAAAAGGTTCTGGAATTTCGAGGACTCTGACCCATCCTTATTGGTAATAAACCATCGTGTACAGGAAAACACCTTCAACTCTCATCAGCCTCCTCAATCCTGATTCCGATTCAACTTTGGGTGTGTAGGACTAGGGAAATGTCCACATCTTATTGCTAAGAAAAACGATGTCAGGGTAATGCCCTTCAAGTCACCTCAGCCTTCCTGAAGACGGAAGCAGGAATCAAGGTGGTTATGTTACCATGAGGTAAGGAAGATGAGCATATAAGTGAGAAACAACAGTGGGCAGGACCTCTCTTCCAACGAACAGTATCTTTGCTTAATGTTGAATCCCTATGGTAAGTGGTTGTGGGCATTTGTGAGGTCAAAATCTTAAGTGTTTTGTAAAACCTCTTGGCCATTCACAGATGAGACTAAGGTAGTTGGGTACTTCTAGGCAGTGATTTGTCCACTGTCGAAAATATGAAAAGATAAAAGAGACAGATGAGGTCTCCTCAGGCATTGTCCTTTATCCTCATCCTCCGTGAGGATGGCCATCTCTGGACAGCTCAATGGCAGGGTCTCATTCACAGTGGGGGCATCTGTTCCTCACAGACATCAGGCAGGGAAATGGATTTGGTTCTCTGTGCCAGCCCAGCCACAGCTGAGTGTCACAGCACCCTCTCGTGGGCTCATAAGAGTTCCACTGTCACCAGGCAGGTCATTGTATTTGATAAACCACTGTGAGAGTTTGCAATGGCCTTCATCTGCAACCTCCTAGAGGCAAATGCAGGTGTCTCGTACCATGTGAAGTCATGTGAAGGCATTGTGAGAAAGTGTCCTTTTGCTTAAGAAAAACATGGCTGGGGCTCCTGGCTGGCTCAGCCAGTTAAGCATGTGCTTTTGGCTCAGGTTATGATCCCAGGGTTCTGGGATCGAGCCGAGGCTCCCTGCTCAGCAGGAAAGAAGGTAGGGAAATAGCTTAGAACCCACAGAGAATGTGAATGAAGGGGAGTGAAATGGAACTTGGTCTGTGTTTTGCTTTAGGGATTGGAAGTTAGTTTTTTCTCAATTGTGATTGTTCTTGAGACAGAAAAGCTGTATTGGTTTTTTTTTACCTTTATTTTTTTTCTAATAACAATTTTTTATTATGATATGTTAGTCACTATACAGTATTTCCTTAGTTTTTGATGTAGTGTTCCGTGATTCATTATTTGCATATAACACCCAGTGCTCCATGCAATATGTACCTTCCTTAATACCCATCACTGGCCCATCCCAATCCCCCACCCTTCTCCCCTCTGAAGCCCTCAGTTTGTTTCCCAGAGTCCATAGTCTCTCGTGGTTCATTCCCCCTTCTGTTTAGGGTCCATTGTCTAAAGGGACAGACAGTGGAATTTCACCAAATATAAGATCGAAATTTCATTGTTCATTATAGATGCCGCCAAGTAGTTCCCAGACATTTCATTCTACTGTAGTAATTCATTATACCTGTGCAGGTGCACGTGGAAGATAAATGATGAATGTATACTGGTAATAAAACACGCCCCTCAGTAGTAGAATAATAGAGGATGAACATGTGTAAAATTATTCGACTACAGCGTCCATGCTTTCCCTTTGGTTCCTTATTACTATGAATTTGGACAATTTTTGTTCTCTAGGCTTAAACCTCATTGTCAGTATTCAGAGTTTTTCAATGCTGATCTTCTCCTGTATAAATTACCAAAAACCTAAAATATGTATAAACTTTAAAAAATGCTATATTGAAAATTATAGCAGGGAAGTTCCATTTTGTGAATATTGTGTCAATGGATCTCTATTTTGACATCAGTGTTCATTAGAAATGATGACATTTCATGTGAGTATAAATATCAATGTGAAAAAGAAAAGGTAGGAAGAACCTTGAATGTTTAAGTAATTGGTGAAATGACAGGTGTGTGTGTGTGTGTGTGTGTGTGTGTGTGTGTGTAATTGATTTTCAGTGAATGGTTCAGCTTCTTGTAGGACCTCCGAGAGAGCCCAGGTGAACCTTTCAATGGGTTGGTATCTGTTTTCAGAACATGGGAATCTCTTAGTCCAATAGTCAATCAGGCAAGCTTTGAGGTCTTGAAGAGTTTCAGTCCTCAGCGATGGTGTTGCAGACCCTTGTGAGCAAACCCTAGGGTATGCTCAGAGCCCTCATTAGCAGGTACCAACTTGTGAGTATTTCAGACAGCATTTCCCAAAGAAGTACCCCTTGAGTCTCTGTCCTTGTCAGTTCCCTACACGTCCTTACACTAGTTATGTGACCAGTGTGTTTCAGGATAATCCCCACATGTGATTTTTGCTATTTCCTACTAGTCCTATCTGTTTCTCATCTTGTTCTTTTATGGTAGGGGTTGGGAAGCAACCTGTGTGGTGTAGGAGGGGGCGTGGAAGTTGTCTGCCTTCAGAGGACTGAATGATGCCTAGAAATTGTACTGTAGTTTGAGGTCAATTATCCATCCTCTGAGTGTCAGGAATTCCATCACTTTACTTTGATGCTAGTCTGTTCTTCAAGCTGTCCTCAGAAATAAGGACGTCATCCATCTAGGGAATACTGGTTTGTGTGTATGTTTTCATTTTAGGAAAGGCCTTGCTGTTCCTGAAAATAATACTGTAGAGTACCCTTTCCTGTTCTTATTGGCCATCAGTCAATCTTTTGTGAAGTATTCGTTTGTAAATAGACTTTTTATGGTTGATGAGCAGGAATTCTTTATTGACAAGTCTTTGTCAGTGTGTATATTGCAAGTCTTTACTTCCCAGACTGTGGTTCACTTTTTCATTTTCTTATGGTCATAAGATAAGGAGAAATGTCACATTTTTATGAAGTCCCACTGAATTCTTTTAAATGGTTAGTGCACCCTATGTCCTACCCCAAGATTGACAGGTTCTGCATTTTCTTTCAGAAACTGTCCAATGGGAAGCTACAATCCATCTCAAATTTATAAATTGCATTTTAATTCTAATAGGGTATTTATAGACTGTTTTGGATTTTCTATGTACACAATCGTATTATCTGTGAATAGTCACAATTATCCCCTCAATTCTTATACTTTTTGTTTCTCTTGCCATAAAACACTTGTAGATTCTCTGATGCCATGTTGAATAGAGCAGCATTGTTTGAAGATTTAATATACCTTTCTCAATATCTAACAGAAAAAGCAGACAAAACATTGGTAACAAATGTGACCTAATTGACATATAGGGAACATTCCATAATAAGTGCAGAATACATTATTTTCAAGTGGTCATAGACTCTTTACCCAAATAGATGATAGGTGGGGCCACGAATCAAGTCTACAAATGTTAAACCCTGAAATTAACTAGATTCTATTCTTAGACCACAGGGGAATTGAGCCACAGTCATAGCGAAAAGAAAACCAGGAAGTCCTTCAATGTTTAAAATTAAATGGAACTTTGCTACATATCCTAAAGGTGAGAGAGGGAATCTCAATGGAAATTCTGAACCTTTTCTACATGAGGGCTCACACACAATGGCACTTTCTTTGTGAAGAGCATTATAATAACCTAGACAGGAGTTGAGCCTTAAGTCAGAGTTCTGCCTACCCCAGCCACACCTGGCAGCCTTGGCCTGTGGTACCCCTCAGCTGTCCTTTCTGGCGGCCCTGAGCTAAAGGGGTCAACATGGCCATATGGAAATGGGAAGCTCCCCACTCATAGTGATGATGGTGCCCCCTCCCCAGCTGCCCATTCTGGTGGCTCTGAGCTAAGGGGGTCAACATGGCCGTATGGAAATTAGAAGCTCCCCACTATTAGTGATGACGTTGCTATCGTATCATCCTCACCAGTCCAACAATATGATTTCTGAGTGAAATATGACACAAGAGTGATTTCTTGGCCTTCCTTCAGGTTTGAAAATCATCTGGTGAGTCATCTATTCGAAATATGGATTCAACATGTGTTCTTTCTTCTGGAAAAGAAATAGACCCAATAGCAATTAGGGCTTCCTGAGCACCTGTTCTTGAGAGACATCATACTGGCTCTTTGTAGCATTCTGCCTCTTAAACTTCTCAACTAGGGTGTAGATATTTTTAGGCACATTTTCAGACGGTTAGAAAGGGACTCAGATGATATGAGTCTCAGAGGATTTTAGTGTCAGAAACCTAAATGGGATCCCCAAATTGACTCCAAATCGCTTGTTGTTCCATACAGGGTACTATTTCCCTCTTATCTCTGGTCTTCTCGATCTGGAAACCTATCAAGTATCAGGATTTTCTTGTCATGTGGACAACTGGAATGAATTCAGCGGGCCTTTTCACGTCTGCCCATGGTGATCATTAAGATCATTATCTCAGTAGAGGACCTCTGGGTAAGATACTCAAAGATCCTAAGGAATAGAGACAGTATAATATTTTCCTGGTATTAAAGTTACTGAAACCAACTATCTTTTTTAGTCGATTCAGGCTCTGGTATGTTCAGAGGGTACTGTAAAACAAGTCTGAAATAGTATTTAAAAACACTCAGCTCAGCCTCTTCTACAAAGTGAGCCAATGCTTATAAACATGGCTAAAATATTCCCTTACCTACGATGACTTCCCAGCCATCCTAGTGTTTATATGGTATGACTGTGACTTGCATTAGTCAACATTTGTAGAGAAAGAACTTAGTGCATCCAGGGGTCACTTCATGTTGAAATTAGTTTGTGACAATGAGCTACTGTGTTTTATTCTGCAGTCCAAGGGAATGGTGCCAGACATCTCTAAGGTGTCTAGCAGTTCTACAATTCTGATTTTAAGTGGTCTGTGTGCTTCAGAGATTTGGTCAGGAGAAGGGCAGGAGTTCAGAGACTGTGAACACTTCTGTTACATGTGCTGACCATGGAGCACGCAGGATTCCGTGGGCATCATTTTGATTTCTTGGTACTCTTGTGAAAGGTGCTTTTGTCTCAAATTCCTCTATTTAGGAGTAATTATAATGATAAAAGGAATTTTTATTGTATATCATCTGTGGGCCCTGATCCTGAGCTCCCAGGGAAGCTATCCTTTAACAATTACCCAGCTCAAAATGACTGGGCAAAACCTCAAAGCATGGGCCTTGTTTCTGCCCCAAGCACATGTTGTACATCTGCTTCGAGAAGAAAACAATAACCAAAAAATGCCAACATAAATATAAGAAAAAATAAAGAACCTCTTTGGCTCCCATAAGATTAAAGACATACTGACATGTACACACTGAAAACATAAGAAAGAGTCTGTCACTTTCTGGAATCTAAGAAGATCCTCATTGTGGTGTGTAACTCTGTACGTAAAACAAAACAGAAAAAAATATATAAGCCTGCCCCAAATGTTCCTTCTCTGGAGCACTCACTTCTTGGTGAAGATTGTGTCTCTGAGGCAGCTGTCCTGACTTGGGTTTGAATAAAGGTCCCTTCCTTTCTCTCTAAAATGTTTTTAAAAGTTCAGTCACGCAGTGTCGACAGTAACAGTGTTTTCTATTTAAGTGAGAAATAAATGTTCCACTCTATTTGCATTGGGAATAGACGAATTGAGGGTTTCTTTAGAAGAGTAAGTCTGCTTTCCAGAAAAGGCAAGGACATTGGTCTATTGAGAATGAAGATAATTACTGCTAAACAACAAGTATGTGTTGCCCCTTTGCCCAGAAACCGAAGCAGGTGTGCAGGCTTTAGGTCAGAGGTGCCTTCTTCTCCCCAGCTGACAGCACTTCTCTGCTCTGGCTCCAAGACACCCGAGGTTTTGAACGTCAGCATCGGAGTCAGCGAGGCAGCTTGTCACAGGACGCCAGTGTTCAGAGAAAGCACAGGTATGTTTGGCAAAATGTCCTATCTATGTCAGGGCTGGAGGTAAAACCTCTCATTATCCCAAAACCTCCTGGGCTTTTCTCTTTTCTCTAGTTGAGCCACAAAGTAAAATTGAAGTAGCTGCCAGCATTCTGGGTTTGGTGCAAGAATTACTTAGTTTCCCTGCAGGTAGAACTTTGCAGGGGATCACAATTTCTCTGTCCATTTATTGCTGACAAATGTATTTTGACCATCTGTTTCCTAGGAACCCTCTTTAATTAGAAAGGGAAGGTGAGATTCACTCTGTGCCTGTTTGTAACATCTAATTTGTTCCTTCATCTAACAGTGTTTATTCAATTGGGCCTAAGATATGGTTGAGTGGCCAGCATCTAGATTTAGGTGGTTTTTTTTCATCTGATACAGACTTGGATGATGTCATTTGACAAAGGTGATGTTTCATCATTGATTAGTTTATTCATCAGAAGAGTTAAAATTAGGGTGGAGGGGAAATTGAAAATTATCCAAAGCGGCCTGTTCCTGTTTAAAAGTTGAGCTTGACTTTCTAGTTTTACTAAATGTATTATCTCAATATTTTGAGGTGCCATATTCTCCCTGTAGTTTCTTTGGTGGTGGAGTCAGAAGGAGAGTCTGGGAATTCTTTTGGATAGTGGCATGCTGGTGGCTTCAAGGGGCTTGGCGTCAGGAGCCTTGGGGTGAAGTCTGCAACTGCTTGCCTGACCCTGGGTGCATCTCCCAGAGGTTTTGTTTCCTCTTATTAAATTGCCCGCAGATAATGTTCTGCTTAAAGGGGAACCCTCCCATCCTATTGGTGGGAATGCAAAGTGGTGCAGCCAGTCTAGGAAAAGTCTGGGGGTTCCTCAAAAAGTTAAACATTGAACAACCACATGATCCAGCAATTGCTCTCCTAGGTATTTACCCAAAGGATACAGAAATGCAGATTCGAAGGGGGTCCATGCACTATGATGTTCATGGCAGTAATGTCCGCAGTAGCCAAACTATGGAGAGAATCCCAAAGTCCATGCACTGATGAATGGATAAAGCAGATGTGGGATACATATAAATAATGGATTATGACCCAGCTTCAAAAAGAATGAAATCTTACCATTTGCAAGGATGTGGATGGATCTAGAGTGTATTAAGCTAAGCAAAATCAGTGAGGAAAGACAAATATCCTATACTCTCACGCTTCTGGCATTTCAGAAAAAAAAACAGATGAACAGAGTGGAGGGGTGATGAGAGAGGCAAACAAGGAAATAGACTCAACCGTGGAGAACAAACTGAGTGTTGCTGCAGGGCAAGGGTGTGGGGGGAAGTGTTAAATGGGTGAGGGGTATTAAGGAGGGCACTTGTGATGAGCACCGGGTACTGTATGCAGGTGAGGAATCACTAAATCCTACTCCTGAAGCAAATATTCCATGGCATGTGAACTAACTGGAATTTAAGTAAAAGAAGAAAGGAAAAAGTGTTCTGCTTCATGAAGAGTGAGGTAAAATTGTAGTGATTTGGGCTGTACTATTCTATAGAGGATAGATGTAAAACACCCTGTTGTAGGATGCAATAGAGTCTTATCACATAAGGAGTCCTCAGAAAGCTGCAATGAAAGATTCAGATCTCAGAGCATGTTCGTGTTCCACTGATATGTTACAGTTTGCACAGGTAGGAAGGAAGGTGGAGAGAAAAGAAACAGAAGGGGAAAGTAGGTGTGAACCTTTCATTAGTTAGCGTTATAGCTCTCTCATGAAAAACTTGAACCAGTGTGATTTTGGAAGCAGCGGGGGAATCGGGAGCTTTGCAGGAGACAGGGGGGAGTTCCAGGTCTGGGTAAAGCTGACAGGGGTCCCAGAGGAGAGCTGAATGCATTCTGCAGCAGGGTGTGTTCAGGGTGGGCTCCAGGGGTGGCTGTGGGTCTCCTGGGTGAGAGTTGTGACAGGTGAGGGCTGTGTGCAAGTTCCTGGCTGAGGACAAGTGAGGCACAGGCGGAGAGCTGGCAGAGAACCTTCTTCTGAGCCACCAGCTTCACCCAACACACACAGCCTCATCTTCTGTCCCTGTCACTCCAATTCAGACTTCTCCGAAGGTGAGTGAGAACACATCAAGAGCATTCTGAACAGAAGGGAAAGCATGTGCAAAGGCTCTGGGGCAGGAGAATTCCAGGTATGTCCAGGAGCAGCAAGAAGGCCCTGTGGCCACAGGAGACAGCTTAGGACATGAGCTCAGAGAGGTGACAGAGGGTGACAGAAAACTATTCCAGGGCTATAACCCCATGAGACGCTGTTTCACTGGGCCATCCTGGCTACAGTGTTGAGAACAGATGACAGAGGGTTGAAGATGGCAAGGCAGGTCAATGACGAAGCTTTTCCAGGAACTCAGACACTATGGACCAGACAGGTGGCCTTGGATGGAGTGGTTAGACCTATTCTGGGTCCATTTTGAAGATGGAGCTCACAGGATTTGCTGATGGGTTAGCTATTAGGAGCAGGAGAACAGAGGAATTGGGGTAACTCCCAGCTGTTGTGTGTTGTCCTGATGAAGGGGAAGGAGAGGGTTTCTCGGGGGGTAGGAGGTAGTCCGTGTTCTGCATGCTGAGGAAGGTGCCTTTCCGGTGGATCTGCTGAGGGTTGTATCTGGGAGGACCTTTCACATCTACTCCCTCAGCAATGCTCAAGTACAAGTATCCCCCACTTTTTAAACGTTCACAAAGACACTGGGCTTTCTTGAAAGAACTACATTATTACCCAGGTTCAGTAAGAGGAAGAGACCTGAAGAGGATTTCCCTCTTATGAAAAAAGGTGAACAGTGAGAATCGCGTTCAGCATCTGTTTTGGGAAGAAGCACAACAGAGGCGGCGTGCACCCCAACCAGCTCCTTCCTCTGGGAACCGCTCTCCGCATCCAGCCACCAGCACTTTGAATTGTGTCTGTGAGCCTCTGCTGTGCTTTATCTTCATTTATGCTGGGCCTCCATTGGAAACTTGTGTGCTGAGGCCTAAGAAAAGCCAAAGAGAAGGAATTTTGGAGTCTGAGCACACTGTGTAATTGTTCGTGTAAATTAATGGTCATTCCTTCTTGACACCATTTCTGGTGTGCATGGTTTCTCAGAAGCCCTGTACTTTCAAAGAGCAGGGAAACCTATACCCCATGCTGCGTAGTTAGTTTAGTCTCCATGCTGGACAGAACATTTCATGACTGTCGGATTTTCTCACTCAAACATTGAGACTTTGACCGCCTTCACCCGTTTCTACCACCCCATCCCCGAATCTGGCACCTACCAATCTGCTCTCATTATCTATGCGTTCAGTATTTATTTATTCCACGTGGAATGTACATGAGAGCATCTGGTATTGGTCTTTCTGTGTCTGAGTTACTTGGAATAAGGTCCCCAAGGTCTGTGTTTCCATGTCTGGTTCTTGTGAATAATGCTGCAGTGACCGTGGGAGTGCATCTGTCTTTTTGAGGCAGCATTTTTGTGTTCTTCAAATCAATTCTCAGTAGAGCCACTACTGGGTCATGGGGTAGTTGCATTAAATTTTTCAGGAACCTCCATACCATTTGTCACATGGCTGCACCAATTTCCATTCCCACCAACAGTGCACAGTGTCTCCTCGTCTGCACACCCTTGACCCCACTTGGTGTCTGTCTCTGGGACAATTGCTGTTCCAACAGTTGAGAGAGGATAGCCGATTGTGGGTTTGACTGATGTTTCCCTGACGATGATTAGTGATGTCGAACAACTCCTTCTGTCTGTTGGCACCTGTGTGCCATCTTTGGAAAGTATCTATTCACATATTCCTCCCATTTTTTTTAATAGTTTTTTTGTTTTGATTTGTATGAGTGTTGTGTGTATTTTGGATATTAGCCTCTTCTCACACATATGATTCACAGATAATTTTTTCTTATTGGGTCAGTGGCCTTTTAAGCTTTTGATGGTTTCTTTTGCTGTGTGGAAGATTTCAGTTTGATATTGTTCCACTTGTTTATTTGTGCTTTTGTTGCCTTTGCATTTGGTGTCCGATCTGAAGACTCTTTGCCAAAACCAATGTCGAGAGACTTAGTACCTGTGTCTTCTTGGAAGTTTATGGATTCAGGTCTTATGTTCAAATCATTCATCATTAAAAATTTTGTGTGTGGTGTAAGAAAGTGACCCAGTTATATTCTTCTGCATTTAGTGTCCAGTTTGCCTGTTACCGCTCACTGAAGACACAGTCCTTCCCTCATGTCATATCTTCTGCTGCTGTGTCGTAAGTTAGGATCATCTACGTGTGGGTAAGTTTCTGAGCTTTCTCTACTGTTCCACTGACCTGGTGTCTGTGTTTATGCCAGTACCATCCTGTTTTGATGACAACAGCTTTGTAATGTAGCTTGAAATCCAGGTGTGTGTTGACTGCACCTTTCTTTCTTCACGTTGCTTTGGGTATTTGGGGTCTTTTGTGATTCCATACAAGTTTGAGGACTGTTTTCTATTTCCTCGAGTAATGCCACTGGAATTCAGACAGGCATTTCATCACATCTGTCGATTTCTTTGGGTACGATGGACATGTTCACATAATTAACTCTTCCAGTTAAGGAGCATGGCGTATGCTACCATTTGTTTGTGTTGCCTTCCAAATCTTTGACCCATACATTCTGCCCCCCTGGACACACATATTTTTCATTTCTTTTCTGCCATGTGTTGAGTGTACTATGTCTTTCTCATTCTTGGTTACTTTTATTTCTAGATTTTTTGATGCAATTGTAAATGGCATTGTTTTTTTAATTTCTCTTGGCGAAAGTGTGTCATCAGTATACAGAAATGCAAGAAGTTGGGTCATCTGGGTGGCTCCATATGTGAAGCGTCTGCCTTCAGCTCAGGTCATGATCCCAGAGTTCTGGGATTGAGCCCCGTGTTGTGCTCCCCGCTTAGTGAGGGTCTGCTTCTCCCTCTTTCTGACACTCCCCCTGCTCGTGCTTTTTCTCTTCCTGTCAAATAAATAAATAAAATCTGAAATAAATAAAGACAACAGATCTTTGTATATTGACTTTATATCCTGCAGCTTTCTTGAATTTGTTTATTCTAACAGGTTTTTTTTTTTTGAGGAATCTTTCCGGATTTCCTGTCATTTGCAAATTGTGACAGTTTCCTTATGGATTTCATATCTTTCTCTTTTTTAAAAATTGTTATTTACCCTACAGTACTTCATTTGTTTTTGATGTAGTGTTCCATGATTCATTGTTTGCATATAACACCTAGTGCTCATTATGACACGTGCCCTCCTTTTTTCTTTTAAAGAATTTATTTATTTATTCGACAGAGATAGAGACAGCCAGCAAGAGAAGGAACACAAGCAGGGGAGTGGGAGAGGTAGAAGCAGGCTCATAACGGAGGAGCCTGATGTGGGGCTCAATCCCATAATGCCAGGATCACGCCCTGAGTCGAAGGCAGACGCTTAACCACGGTGCCACCCAGGTGCCCCCTGCCTTGTTAAATTTAACCATTCTAACTGGTGTAAGGTGGTATCTCATTGTCGTTTTGATTTGTATTTGCCTGATGGCAAGTGATGTGGAGCATTTTTTCATATGTCTGTTGGCCATTTGTATCTCTTTGTGTCTTCTGCCCATTTTTTGGGTGTTGAGTTTGAGGAGTTCTTTATAGATCTTGGATACCAGCCCATTATCTGTAATATCATTTGCAGATATCTTCTTCAATTTCATAGGTTGCCTTTTTGTTTTGTTGATCATTTGCTTTGCCGAGCAGAATCTTTTTATCCTGATGAAGTTCCAATACTTCATTTTTGCTTTTATTTCCTTTGCCTTTAGAGACGTGGCTTGCAAGAAGTTGTTGTGTCCAAGGTTCAAGAGTTCTTTTGATTTTGATATGAGACAGGAATCCATTATATTTCTTTCCTGATTGTATTCGAGCCCTCTGTCTTTCTTGGTGAGTCTACCTAAGTGTCAGTTTTGTTTCTCTTTCCAAAAAAGGCAGCTCTCATTTTCATTGTTTTTTTTTTTTTTTGTCTTTTTAGTCTCCGTTGGATTTATTTATGCATCCTTTTTGTTATTTCCTTATTTCTACTAATTTGGGGCTTTGTTTGTTGTTTTATTTTCTACTTCTTTACCAAATAAATCAGGTTGTTTTTTGGAGAGCATCATATGGATTGATGAAGACTTGAGTTTCTATGAATGTCCCCCATAAAGCTACTTTTGCTGCATCGCATAAGTTTTGTAGGTTGTCTTTTTCATCAGTGTCAAGGTACTTCTAAAATTTTTTGATTTCTTCTTTGACTGTTGGTTGTTCTGTAGCATGTTGTTAAATCTCCACATATTTATTTAAGATTCTTTAAGTATCTGACAGTGAGAGAGGGAACGCAAGCACGGGGGTGGGAGAGGGAGAAGCGGGCTTCCCACTGAGCAAGGATCCTGGGATCACGACCTGAGCTGAAAGCAGATCCTTAACGACTGAGCCACCCAGGCCCCCCAATCTCCACCTATTTTTGACTGTCTCATTTTTTTCTTGAGACTGATTTCTATTTTCATATCATTGTGGTTGGACAAGATTTGAAGCAGAAGGTGAAGAGAGCATTCAGATGAAAGGTTTGTTTCCTGGAGGGTTTTCTGCGGGCAGAACATGAGTTCCGTGGGACGGAGGAAGGTTTTGTGAGACGGGGGTGGGGTTAACCCTTGTTAGAATTACTGACTAGTACCATGCAGGCTGTATGCCAATGTTCACACCATAGTCCTGATGGACTTGTACTTCATTAGAAATATTTTCTAGGAGGTGTAGGCATAGCCTTCACTTAAAGAAAGGTGCCATGTGGGTTCATGGCATGACCCCAGGTCAGCAACAAGGATGTATGGTATTGTGGGTGATCAGAAACAGGCTTTCTGTGGGAAGTGACCGAAATAAGGTATGGTGAGCTCCATGACCATAGGTGAGGTCCCGAGTGACCCACTGGGTGTTGGGTTCTGTGGATCTGTCTCATCATGTGCTGTGGAATTCAGGGACACCCTCCTCTCTGTGGATTTGTGTGGAGACAGGTAGACATCAGTGTCTGGCCAGGCACGAGGGTTGCACTGGACCACCACCAGAGGTGCATTGTGCAGGGGAGCCACTGCTTGGTTTCCACGAAAGCTGACCAGGGTCTGTGACCATGATTCCTAGCAGCTGCAAGGGGAGAGGAGGCCGGGGGTAGTGCACACTTCCTAGACTTGTGTTCAGGACTAGTCTGGAGCACACTGAAGTCAACCACACCGAGCACAGAAGGCATCCAGTCAGTGTAGCTGTGGGCACTGCTCCCATGGTACTTTCGGGCCGGATCCATGCTGCCACCTCCTGCATTTCATCATCATCTTCAAGGTCATGTGCCTCTGCTCTTGCCCCATGGCCTCCAGGGTATTGTCCATCCTCTATCTGTCCCTCGTCCCCGGTGCCCTGTGCAGTCCGATGCCAGGGTAGCCTTCTTGAGACAAACATCTGGCCCTGATGGAACACTTCCATGGATCTCGTGTGATGCGAGGATGATGCCCTTCCCTAAAAGGGGGCTGCAGATCCCCATCAGGAGAGCCATGTCTCCCTTTTCAGCATGGCCTGCCCACCCCTCAGTCTTGTTCAGGGAAGCTCTCCCCACTTCCTGAGATGACAGCTCTGAACTTAAAAATGAATGTTATTTTACATAAATCTATGCCTTAGTTCATCCATGGCATGTCTTTCAACCCCGTTAGTGGGTTTGTTTTTTTTTTTTAGCAGTTCTGAAGGGCTGTCTGCTCAATGAGGGGATGACCTGGGCAGGGCAGCTTTCCCTCTCATCTCCCTCAGCATGTCTCTGAGCCCTGGGGCCAGCTGTCCCACTGAGGATTGAGGGACCTGAACCAGCCCATCCTGAGCCCAAGCTGTGTCAGCTCATAGACGGATGCGTGTTGGAGCGGTGGGCAGCTGGCATGGGCCAGGGACAGGCAGTGTCTCCTTCTCATTCCTTCCCTCCCTTCCTCCCAGAGGTAGCTCAGAGCAGCCTTCAACCCCTACATCTCCAGATCCCTTGACCTGTGCTTCCTGTGTTCAGCTGGTGACCTTGGAGTTTCCCATGGATTCTATCTCCTGTACCCTCTCCTGTAGCAGTTCGTGGATCAGAGGAGGGGTCGGACCCTCTCTGTTTTAGGTCTTCTTCCTGTCCCGCACCAAGCCCACCCACCTTTGCATCTTCCATGTATGTGCTTGGAAGCAAGCCCATCCACAGGGAACCTATTAGCCAAATGGATCCAGGCAATGAACATTGAAGTAGAGATCCAGGATCCATAATAAACCTGCTCTGAAACCTGTCCCAAAGTCTGTGACTCTCTCACACTGAAACAGAAACAATAATAGCTTTCTGGACTGTAAAGTGACATGTGTCTCTACTTCCAATCTTGAATGCATAGGTGCTGAGCCTGGACAGAAAAGGACCATGGCTCCCGTGGGCTGGGATCCATGGTAAGAACTCAGTGAAATCTGAATTCAAGGCATGGAGTGAATGATTATTGTAGAGTGAATCCTCCGAAGTACAGCTTATGCACAGTGCACAGGGAAAGCTTTTTCAAAGAGGTTCCTGAAAGAAAAATCTTTTGTTAAAATTTATTTTAATTCCAGTAGAGCTAACATACAGTGTTACATTCGTTTCAGGTGTCCAATAGTGATTCAGTAATTCCATATATTACTCAGTGGTCGTCAAGAAAAGCGTCCTCTTAATCCCCTTCATCTATTTCACTCATCCCTCTATTCACCTCCTCTCTGGTAACCATCCGTTTGTTCTCTGTTGTTAAGAGTTTGTATTTTGGTGTGTCTCCTTTTTCTCTTTTAGTTATTTATTTTTGTTTGTTTCTTAAATTCCCTATTAGAGTGACATCGTATGGGATTTGTCTTTCTCTGACTGACTGACTTTAGTTAGGATAATACTCTCTAGCTCCATCCATGTGGCTGCAAATGGCAAGGTTTCATTCTTTTTCAAGCCTAGTAATACTCCATTGTGTGTGTATGTGTGTGTGTCTCTCTGTGTGTGTGTGTGTGTGTGTGTGTGTGAATACACACATCTATCATCTCATTTGTCAATTTTTCTACAGACACTTGGGTTGCTTCCATATTGTGATATTGTAAATAATGGTGCAAGACACATAGGGGTGCACGTATCCTTTTAAGTTACTGTTTTCCTATTCTTTGGGTAAATATGTGTAGTGTGATTGTTGGATCATAGGGTAGTTCTATTTTTAATTTTTTGAGGAACCATCATACTGTTTTCCACGGTGGCCATCACAGTTTGCATTCCCACCCACAGTTTGCGAGGATTCCCCTTTATCCACATCCTCCCAACACCTGCTCTTTGTTGTGCTTTTGATGTTAGCCATTCTGACAGGTTTGAGGTATTACCTCATTGTCCTTTGGAATTACATTTTCCTGATGATGGGTGATGGTGAACATCTTTTCACGGGACTGTTGGCCATTTGTATTTCTTCTTTGGAGAAATGTCTGTCCATGTCTTCTGCCTATTTTTTAACTGGATTATTTGTTTCTTGGGGGTCGAGTAGTATCAGTTGTATATGTTTTGGACACTATCCCTTTATTGCATATGATGTTTGCAAATATCTTCTCCCTTTGAGTAGGTTGTCTTATGATTTTTACGTTTTCATTGTTCTTCTGCCATGTGGAAACTATTTATTTTGCTGTATTCCCAATAGTTTATTTTTGCTTTCATTTCCTTTGCCTCAGGACACAGTCTAGAAAAACGTTGGTATGGTCCATGTCAAGAAGTTACTGTCTTCCCTCCTGTAGGATTTTTATGGATTCAGGTCTTATATTGAGGTCTTGAAACTGTTTTGTGTTTGTCTGTATTGTGTAAGAAAGCAGTCTAATTTTATCCTTTTGTGCGTAGCTGTCTAGTTTTCCCAACACCATTTGTTGTAGTGACTGTCCATTTCCCTTTTGATATCGTTGCTTGCTTTGTGGAAGATTCATGGACCACATAATTGTGGGTTTCTGTCTGAACTTGTGTCCTGTTCCTTTGGTCGCTGTGTCCAGTTTTGTGCCGTACTGTCTTGTTAGGATGACTGCAGCTTTGTAGTATAACCTGAAATCTGAAATTGTGAGTCCTCCAGCTTTGTTTTTCTTTTCCACATTGCACTGGCTGTTTGGAATCTTTAGTGGTTCCATACAAATGTTTAGGATTGTTTATTCGAGGTCTTTTGTTCTTTAATTTAAATTCAATTAGCCAACTTACAGTACACCATTAGTTTCAGATGTAGTCTTCAATAAATTTTCAGTCGTGTGTAACACCCAGTGCTCATTGTATCGTGTGACCTCCTTAATGCTACTCACCCAGTTACCCCTCCCAACTTCTCTTCCAGCAATCATCAGTTTCTTGCGATAGTTAAGAGTCCATCATGGGTTTTCTCCCTCTCTGATGACTTCCCATTCTATTTTCCCTTCCTTCCCCTATGGTCATCTTCCTTGTTTCTGATATTCCACATAGGAGTGAAAGCATATGATCATTGCCTTTCTTTCATTGACTTATTCCACTCAGCATAATACCCTCCAGCTCCACCCAGGTCGGTGTGATGGTAAGTACTCATCCTTTCTGATATCTGAGTAATATTCTATTATATATATGATCCACACCTTCTTTATCCATTCATCTGTCCATGATCATCTGCACTCCTTCCACAGTTTGTCTATGATGGATATTGCTGCTATGAACACTGTGGTGCATGTGTCCCATCTTCACTACCTCTGTCTCTTTGGGGTCGATACCCAGTAGGGCAATTGCTGGGACATAGGGTAGCTTTATTTATAACTTCTTGAGGAAACTCCGTACCATTTTCAAGAGTGGCTGTACCGGACTGCATTCGCACAGGGGTGTAAGAGGGTTCCCGTTTCTCCACATCCTCTCCAAGATGTGTAGTTTCATTTCTTCTTATTTTTAGATATTCGGCCTCGTGTGATATGGCATCTATAGTGGTTTAGATTTGCATTTCCCTGAAGCCAAGTGATATGAAGCATTTATGCATGTATCTTTTGGTCACCGCTACCTCATCATTAGTGAAGTGACTTCTCATTTTAATCCATCTCAAGACCTAAAGCTGGGTAAGTCTCTGAAGCTGGATGATGCCATCGGTTGGAAGTGTGGAGAATTTCAAAAGATCTCCGTGGAGAGCAAGTTTAAAGGTCAGTGTGAAGCTACTAATTGGATCCGGGGAGATCTCTGAAAGTGGGGATTGCCTGGGATGGGCTGAGGGGGGCCCTCCGATTTTCCTATGAATCCTTGCTGCAGCCCCAAATGGACAGTTTCCTGCTGTGGGGCAGGCTGAGTCCTCTAGTCGTGCAGAGGTGAGCCCAATGCCTGGTGCCTTGGAGGCAGGCAAACGGGGAGGGACCGTCAGCAGAAGACCCAGGGTTAGGTTAGGCCTCAAGGACAGCAGGTCTGAACTGCCCAGTGCTCAGAGAGCTCCCAGGCCGAGTGAGATGAGGGCACAAGGGCGGGTGAGTGTGAGCCTTGGGGTTTCATCCGGAAGGGCCCACAAAGGTCGGGGTTCACCAGAAGGGGCTCTCAGGGGTTGCCCCAATTCTTGCCCTGAATGCTCTGTTCCCCAAAATGGTGCAGTTAACTGTGGGCTGCAGGCTGAGTCCTGCGGTGGGGCTTGGGTGTCCCCAATCCCCCAGAGTGGGGTGCCAGGACCCTGGGGAGGGACCCCTCTGTGGCCAACCTAGGGTAAGGGTTAGGGTCCAGGAGCCCGGCAGGGACATACTGCAGGCTGTGCGGCGAGCTCTGTGGAGGGCTGAGAGGAGGCCATGGGGGAGGGTGAGCATGGGCCTCAGGGTTGGGGCACGGGGGACTGCCAAAAGTGGGGACGGGCTCTGGGGGCCTCCCCAAATTCTCGTGCCCTGTAGGCTCCGTAGATCCCCCAGGGGCACGGTTTCCTGTCGGGTGGCAAGCTGAGTCCTGCGGTGGGGCACAGGTATCCCAATTCCCCAGGGCTGCAGTGTAAGCCTCCTGGGGAGGCCCCCACACCCACGGCCGAGCTAGGGCTAGGGTTAGGCCCCAGGAACCCCGCAGGCCTGATCTGCTGGCTGTATGGCTAGTTACCCGGGCTGAGGTGAGGGTGTGGGGAGGGTGAGCGTGGGCCTCAGGGTTGGGGTGCGGGAGGCCGCCAACGTTCGCTGGTGGCTCAGGAGGGCCCTCCTGGTTCTACCACCCTGAATGCTCTATGGCCTCCCAAGGTGCACGGTTTCCTGCGTGGTGGCAGACTGATTCCTGCTGTGGGGCTCAGGTGTCCCGAATCCCCGCGGCTGCGACTTCAGGCTCCTGGGGAGGGGCCCCTCCACAAATGAACTAGGGTTAGGGTTGGGGCCCAGGAACCCCGCAGGCCAGATCTGCCCGCTATGTGGCGAGCTCCGCCGCGGTCTGAGGTGAGGGTGCGGGGTGGGGTGAGCATGGGCTTCAAGGTTGGGTTTAGGAATCGCCGAAGTTCGCCTGGGGCTCTGGGAGCCCTCCTGGTTCTCCCGCCCTGAATGCTCTACAGCCTCCCAAGGGGCACTGTTTCCTGTGAGCTGGCAGGCTTTATCCTGCAGTGGGGCTCAGGTGTCCCCAGTCCCTGGGGCTGTGGCACCGGGCCCCAGGGGAGGGGCCCCCCCAGCCGACATAAGGACAGGTCTAGGCCCCAGGAACCCGACAGGCCTGATCTGCCAGCTCTGCGACGAGCTCGGTGGCAAGCTGAAGGGAAGGCGTGTGCGGCGGGATGAGCGTGGGCCTCAGGGTTGGGGTGTAGGGGGCCACCGAGGATCGCTTGGGTCTCAGGGGGGCCCTACCAGTTCTCTTGCACGGGATGCTCTGTGGCGCCCCAAGGGGCATGGTTTCCTGAGGGGTGGCAGGCTGAGTCCCGTGGTGGGGCTCAGGTGTACCCAATCCCCGGGGTTAGGGTATGGATCAGGGTATGGATTAAGGTTAGGGTATGGGTTACGGTTAGAGTACGGGTGAGGGTAGGGGTTAGGGTTAGGGTAAGGAGAGGGTACGGGTTAGGGTTGAGTTTAGGGGTTACAGGTTAGAGGTTATGGGTTAGGGTACAGATTAGGGTTTAGGGTATGGGTTAGGGTTTAGGGTTTGGGTTTAGGGTTAGGGTTAGGGTTGGAGTACGGGTTAGGTTTAGGGTACAGGTTAGGGTTAGGGTACGGGTTAGGGTACGCATTAGGGTACAGTTTAGGGTACGGGTTAGTGTACGATTTAGGGTAAGTGTTGACATACGGATTTGGGTATGGTTTAGGGTACGGGTTAGGGTTACGGTACGGGTTAGGGTTAGGGTATAGTTTAGGGTTATGGTGCAGGTTAGGTTACGGTTTAGGGTTGGGGTTAGGGTACGCGTTAGGGAACGGGTTAGGGATAGGGATAGGGTATGGTTTATAGTTAGTGTATGGGTTAGGGTTCGGGCTAGGGTACAGGTTAGGGTTAGGTATGGGTTAGGGTCCGGGTTAGGGATAGGGCACGGGTTAGGGTATGGGTTTGGGTACGGGTTAGGGTATGGGTTAAGGTTAAGGTAAGGGTACTGGTTAGGGTTAAGGTACGGGTTACAGTTTAGGGTTTAGGGTTACGGTTAGGGTACAGGTTAGGGTTAGGGTACGGGTAGGGTTAGGGTACGGTTTATGGTACGAGTTAGGGTATGGGTTAGATTCCGGGTTTAGGGTTTAGGGTTAAGGTTAGGGTACAGGTTAAGGTACTTGTTAGGGTTACGGTTAAGGTTAGGGTACGGTTTAAGTTATGGGTTAGGGTACAGTTTAGGGTTAAAGTTAGGGTACGGGTTAAGGTATGGGTTAGAGTACGTGTTACGGTTACGGTTAGAGTTAGGGTACAGTTTAGGGTTAGGGTTAGGGTACAGGTTAGGGTTAGGGTTAGGGTACGGGTGAGGGTATAGGTTAGGGTTAGGTTTAGGGTTAGGTTACGGGTTAGGGGTAGGGTTAGCTGAAGGGGTAGGGTGAGGGGTAGTGTTAGGGGTATGGTAGGGGTTGGGGTAGGGTTAGGGTTTAGGGTTAGTGTTTGGGGTTTGGGGTTAGTGGTTAGGGTTAGGGTTTCATGTTTAGGGTTTCGGGATTAGGGTTAGGGCTTAGGGTTTAGGGTTTAGTGTTAATGTTAGGGTTTAAGGTTTAAGGATTAAGGATTAAGGTTTAGGGTTAGGTTTAGGGTAGGGTTAGGGTTAGGGTAAGGGTTAGGGGTTAGAGTTACGGTTAGGATTAGGGTTTAAGGTTCAGGGTTTAAGGTTATGGGTTAGGGTTTAGGGTTAGTGTTAGACCCCAGTAGGCCAGCAGGACTGATGCGCCGGCTGTGCGGCGAGCGGAGGTGTGGGCCGAGGTGAGGGCGCTGGCGAGCGAGGGAATAGTATGCAGTGTTTTGGCGCGAGGGGCCTTTTACGTCACTAGAGGCTCGGAGGGCCCTGCCCGTTCTCCCGCCCTGAATGACCGGGGGCACCCCTAGCGACCGGTGTGGTGGCGGGGTGTCAGTGTGAGTCTGGCAATGCGGTTTAGGTGTCCCCAATGCTGTGCGTTGCAGCGCAAGGCCCCTTGGGAGGGGCCCCTCTAGGGCCGTCCTAGGGTTAGTGTTAGCACCCAGGAGTCCGGCAGGCATGATCCGCCAGCTGTGCGGTAGCAGAAGGCCAGGCCGAGGTGAAGACGCCAGCGAGCTGGAGCGTGGGCCCAAGCATTTTGGCACGGGGGGGCCTTGGAAGGTCGCCGGGGGATTGGAGGGCCCTGCCGGTTCTCCCGCCCTGAATGGCCAGAGGCGCCCTTAGCGGCCCGGGTGGTGGCAGGGCGGCACAGTGAGTATAGCGCTGGGGCTCGGGGGTCCCCAATCCCTGGCGTTGCTGTGCCAGGCCCCTTGTGAGGTTCCGCTCGGGGGCCAACCTAGGGTTAGGGTTAGCCCCCAGGAGGCTGGCAGGCCCGATCCGCTGGCTGTGCGTGAGCAGAGGGGCGGGCCGAGGTCAGGGCGCTGGTGAGCAGGAGCATGGGCCCAAGCATTTTGGCGCATGGGGGCTTAGAAGTTCACTGGGACTCGGAGGGCCCTGCCCGTTCTCCCACCCTGAAAGACCGGCAGCACGCCTAGTGGCCTGGTTTGCAGCGGGACGGCAAAGTGAGTCCTGGCTTGGGCTCGGGGGTCACCAATCCCTGGCACTGAGGCACCAGGCCCCTTCGAAAGGGCCCCTCATAGGCCACCCTAGGGGTAGTGTTAGCCCCCAGGAGGCGGGCAGGCCTGATGTGCCGGCTGTGCAGCGACCGGAGGGGCGGGCCAAGGTGAGGGCGCTGGGGAGCGGGAGCGTGGGCCCAAGCGTTCTGGCGCAGGCGGCCTTTGAAGGTCGCCGGGGGCTCGGAGGGCCCTGCCCGTTCTCCCACCCTGAAAGACCGGCAGCACGCCTAGTGGCCCGGGTTGCGGCAGGGCAGCAGGGTAGAGTCTGGCGCTGGGGCTTTGGGGTCCCCAATCCCAGGTGTTGCGGCGATAGGCGACTTGGGATGGGCCCCTCGGTGGCCGAACTAGGGTTAGAGTTTGCACTGAGGAGGCCGGAAGTCCGGATCCACCCGCTCTGCAAGGAGCGGAGGGGTGGGCTGAGATGAGGGCGCTGGCGAGCAGGAGCGTGGACCCAAGCGTTTTGGTGCTGGGGCCTTCAAAGGTCGCCGGGGGCTCGGAGGGCCCTGCACGTTCTTCCGCCCTGAATGCCCGACGGCGCACCGAGCGGCCCGGGTTGCAGAGGGGCAGCAGTGTGAGTCCGGTGCTAGGGCTCAGGGGTCCCCAATCCCCGGTGTTGCAGCGCCAGGCCCCTTGGGAGGGGCCCCTCGGGTGCGACCTAGTGTTAGGGTTAGCCCCCAGGAGGCCCTCAGGCCCGATTCGCCAGCTGTGTGGCGAGCAGAGGGTCGGGCGGAGGTGAGGCCGCTGGCGAGCAGGAGCATGGGCCCAGGAGTTTTCGAGGGGGGGGTCCTTCGAAGGTCGCCAGGTGCTCAGAGGGCCGTTCACGTTCTTCCGCCCTGAATGACAGGCGACTACCCTGGCGGCCCGGTTAGAGGAGGGGCGGTAGGGTGAGTCTAGCGCTGGGGCTCGGGGTCCCCAGTCCTCGGCTTTGGGGTGCCAGGCCCCTTCGGAAGGGCTCTAGGGGGCTGACCAAGCATTACTGTTAGCCCCCAGGAGGCTGGCAGACCCGATCTGCCGGCTGTGTGTCGAGCAGAGGGGCAGGCCTAGGTGAGGGCGCTGTCGAGCGGGAGTGTGGGCCCAAGCGTTTTGGCACGGGGGGCCTTCGAATGTTGCCAGGGGCTTGGAGGGATCTGCCCGTTCTCCCTCCCTAAATGACCGACAGTGCTCCTAGTGGCCTGGGTGGTGGCGGGGCGACACGGTGAGTCCGGCGCTGGGGCTCGGGTGTCCCCAATCTCAGGCATTGTGGTGTCAGGCCCCTTCAGAGGGGCCCCTCAGGGGCCAACCTAGGGTTATGGGTAGCCTCCAGGAGGAGGGCAGGCCTCATCCACCGTCTCTGCAGCGAGTGGAGGGGCGGGCCAAGGTGAGGGCACTGAGGAGCAGGAGCATGGGCTCAAGCGTTTTGGATGGGGGGGCCGTTGAGTGTCGCCATGGACTCAGAGGGCCCTGCCCATTCTCCCGCCCTGAATGACCAGCGGCACCCCTAGCAGCCCGGGTGGCAGCGGGGCGGCAGGGTGAGTCCGGCGCTGGGGCTCAGGGGTCCCTAATACCCAGCGTTGCGGCGCCAGGCCCCTTGGGCGGGCCCCTCGGGGGCCGACCTAGGGTTAGGGTTAGCCCGCAGGAGGCTGGCAGGCTCGTTCCACCATGTGCGGTGAATGGAGGTGTGGGTCGAGGTGAGGTAGCTGGTGAGTGGGAGTGTGGGCCAGAGCATTTTGGCTTTGGCTCGGGGTGCCTTCGAAGGTCCCAGGTGGCTCGGAGGGTGCTGCCCGTTCTGTCGCCCTCAAGGACTGGCGACGCCCCTAGTTCCCCATGTGGCGGTGGGGTGGCAGGGAGCTTCCGGCGCTGGGACTTGGGGGTTCCCAATCCCTGGCATGCAGCGCCAGGCCACATGGGAGGGGCCCCTTGGGGGCGACCTAGGGATAGGGTTAGCCCCCAGGAAGCCAGCAGGCCTGATCCGCCAGCTCTGCAGCGAGTGGAGGGGTGGGCCGAGGTTAGGGCACTGGCGGGCAGGAGTGTGGGAGCCAGAGTTTTTGCGTGGGGGGCCTTCGAATGTCGCAGGGTGATCGGAGGGCCCTGCCCATTCTCCCCTCCTGAATGGCAACGACCCTATTGCCCTCGGTGCCTATGGGGTGGCAGAGTGAGTACAGCACTGGGGCTCGGGGGTCCCAAATCCATGGCATTGCGGTGCCAGGATCCTTGGGAGGGGCCCCTCGGGGGTGACCTAGGGTAAGTGCTAGCCCCCAGGAGTCTAGGAGGCCCGTTCCGCCAGCTCTGCAGCAGGCGGAGGGGCAGGCCGAGGTGAGGGCGCTGGCGAGAGGGAGTGTGGGCCCAAGCATTTTGGCACAGGGGCCTTCGAAGGTCGCCAGGGGCTTGGAGGGCCCTGCCCGTTCTCTTGCCCTGAAAGACTGTCGGTGCCCCTAGCAGCCCGGGTTGCCGCGGGGCAGCAGGCTGACTCCGGTGCTGGGCTCGGGGGCCCCAATCCCCGGCGTTGTGGCACAAGGCCCCTTGGGAGGGGCCCCTCGGGGGCCGAGCTAGGGTTAGGGTTCGTCCCCAGGAGACCGGCAAGCCCGGCTATAAGTGGTTCAGGCAATGTAACAAAAATGCCATACACTTATCTGTAAGAAATAACAGTGTACAGGAACCCTCTTAGCCCTAACATCATCCTTTCTGAATATGGAAGCCAGCCCCAAAGTGGTCGTGGAAGTCTGACGAAAGGGCTAAGCACTTTTCTCTGAGTCACCACACTATACAGGGAAAGACCAATGTACATCTTCTTTCACGAGTAGGAAGCATTAATGAAAAGGTTCTGGAATTTCGAGGACTCTGACCCATCCTTATTGGTAATAAACCACCGTGTACAGGAAAACACCTTCAACTCTCATCAGTCTCCTCAATCCTGACTCCCATTCAACTTTGGATGTGTAGGACTAGGGAAATGTCCACATCTTATTGCTAAGAAAGAACGATGTCAGGGTAATGCCCTTCAAGTCACATCAGCCTTCCTGAAGACGGAAGCAGGAATCAAGGTGGTTATATTACCATGAGGTAAGGAAGATGTGCATAGAAGTGAGAAACAACAGTGGGCAGGACCTCTCTTCCAAGGAACAGTATCTTTGCTTAATGTTCAATCCCTATGGTAAGTGGTTGTGGGCATTTGTGAGGTCAAAATCTTGAGTGTTTTGTAAAACCTCTTGGCCATTCACAGATGAGACTAAGGTAGTTGGGGACTCCTAGGCAGTGATTTGTCCACTGTCAAAAATATGAAAAGATAAAAGAGACAGATGAGGTCTCCTCAGGCATTGTCCTTTATCCTCATCCTCCGTGAGGATGGCCATCTCTGGACAGCTCAGTGGCAGGGTCTCATTCACAGTGGGGGCATCTGTTCCTCACAGACATCAGGCAGGGAAATGGATTTGGTTCTCTGTGCCAGCCCAGCCACAGCTGAGTGTCACAGCACCCTCTCGTGGGCTCATAAGAGTTTCACTGTCACCAGGCAGGTCATTGTATTTGATAAACCACTGTGAGAGTTTGCAATCGCCTTCATCTGCAACCTCCTAGAGGCAAATGCAGGTGTCTGGTACCATGTGAAGTCATGTGAAGGCATTGTGAGAAATTGTCCTTTTGCTTAAGAAAAACATGGCTGGGGCTCCTGGCTGGCTCAGCCAGTTAAGCATGTGCCTTTGGCTCAGGTTATGTTCTCAGGGTTCTGGGATCGAGCCCGGGTTCCCTGTTCAGCAGGAAAGGAGTTAGGGAAATAGCTTAGAACCCACAGAGAATGTGAATAAAGGGGAGTGAAATGGAATTTGGTCTGTGTTTTGCTTTAGGGATTGGAAGTTAGTTTTTTTCTCAATTGTGATTGTTCTTGAAACAGAGAAGCTGTATTGGTTTTTTTTTACCTTTAATTTTTTTCTAATAATAATTTTTTATTATGATATGTTAGTCACTATACAGTA
This sequence comes from Ursus americanus, assembly GCF_024610735.1. Taxonomy (NCBI): domain Eukaryota; kingdom Metazoa; phylum Chordata; class Mammalia; order Carnivora; family Ursidae; genus Ursus; species Ursus americanus. The sequence goes on along the minus strand of NW_028273641.1, from coordinate 169,078 downwards.
TTTCCTTAGTTTTTGATGTAGTGTTCCGTGATTCATTATTTGCATATAACACCCAGTGCTCCATGCAATATGTACCTTCCTTAATACCCATCACTGGCCCATCCCAATCCCCCACCCCTCTCCCCTCTGAAGCCCTCAGTTTGTTTCCCAGAGTCCATAGTCTCTCGTGGTTCATTCCCCCTTCTGTTTAGGGTCCATTGTCTAAAGGGACAGACAGTGGAAGTTCACCAAATATAACATCGAAATTTCATTGTTCATTATAGATGCCGCTAAGTAGTTCCCAGACATTTCATTCTACTGTAGTAATTCATTATACCTGTGAAGGTGCACGTGGAAGACAATTGATGCATGCAGAGTGGTAATAAAACACGCCCCTCAGTAGTAGAATAAGAGAGGATGCATATGTGTAAAATTATTTGACTACAGCGTCCATGCTGTCCCTTTGGTTCCTTATTATCTATGAAATTGGACAATTTTTGTTCTCTAGGCTTAAAACTCATTGTCAGTATTTAGAGTTTTTCAATGCTGATCTTCTCCTGTATAAGTTACCAAAACCTAAAATATGTATGAACTTTAAAAAACGCTATATTGAAAATGACAGCAGGGAAGTTCCATTTTGTGAATATTGTGTCAATGGATCTCTATTTTGACATCAGTATTCATTAGAAATGATGACATTTCATGTGAGTATAAATATCAATGTGAAAAAGAAAAGGTAGGAAGAACCTTGAATGTTTAAGTAATTGCTGAAATGACAGGTGTGTGTGTGTGTGTGTGTGTGTGTGTGTGTGTGTGTGTGTGTAATTGATTTTCAGTGAGTGGTTCAGCTTCTTGTAGGGCCTCCGAGCGAGCCCAGGTGAACCTTTCAATGAGTTGGTATCTGTTTTCAGAACATGGGAATCTCTTACTCCAATAGTCAATCAGGCAAGCTTTGAGGTCTTGAAGAGTTTCAGTCCTCAGCGATGGTGTTGCAGACCCTTGTGAGCAAACCCTAGGGTATGCTCAGAGCCCTCATTAGCTGGTACCAACGTGTGACAATTTCAGACAGCATTTCCCAAAGAAGTACCTCTTGAGTCTCTGTCCTTGTCAGTTCCCTACACTTCCTTACACTAGTTATGTGATCAGTGTGTTTCAGGATAATCCCCACATGTGATTTTTGCTATTTCCTACTAGTCCTATCTGTTTCTCATGTTCTTCTTTTATGGTAGGTGTTGGGAAGCAACCTGTGTGGTGTAGGAAGGGGTGTGGTAGTTGTCTGCCTTCAGAGGACCGAATGATGCCTAGAAATTGTACTGTAGGTTGAGGTCAATTGTCCATCCTCTGAGTGTCAGGAATTCCATCACTTTACTTTGATGCTAGTCTGTTCTTCAAGCTGTCCTCAGAAATAAGGATGTCATCCATCTAGGGAATACTGGTTTGTGTGTATGTTTTCATTTTAGGAAAGGCTTTTTCTGTTCCTGAAAATAATACTGTAGAGTACCCTTTCTGGGTTTTATTGGACATCAGTCAATCTTTTGTGAAGTATTCGTTTATAAATAGACTTTTTATGGTTGATGAGCAGGAATTCTTTATTGACAAGTCTTTGTCAGTGTGTATATTGCAAATCTTTACTTCCCAGACTGTGGTTCACTTTTTCATTTTCTTATGGTCATAAGATAAGGAGAAATGTCACATTTTTATGAAGTCCCACTGAATTCTTTTAAATGGTTAGTGCACCATATGTCCTACCCCAAGATTGACAGGTTCTGCATTTTCTTTCAGAAACTGTCCAATGGGAAGCTACAATCCATCTCAAATTTATAAATTGCATTTTTAATTCTAATAGGGTATTTATAGACTGCTTTGTATTTTCTATGTACACAATCATATTATCTGTGAATAGTTACAATTATCCCCTCAATTCTTATACTTTTTGTTTCCCTTGCCTTCTAACAGTGGTAGATTCTCTGATGCCATGTTGAATAGAGCAACATTGTTTGAAGATTTTAATATACCTTTCTCAATATCTGACAGAAAAAGCAGACAAAACGTTGGTAAAAATGTGACCTAATTGACATATAGGGAACATTCCATAATAAGTGCAGAATACATTATTTTCAAGTGGTCATAGACTCTTTACCCAAATAGATGATAGATGGGGCCACGAATCAAGTCTACAAATGTTAAACCCTGAAATTAACTAGATTCTATTCTTAGACCACAGGCGAATTGAGCCACAGTCATAGCGAAAAGAAAACCAGGAAGTCCTTCAATGTTTAAAATTAAATGGAACTTTGCTACATATCCTAAAGGTGAGAGAGGGAATCTCAATGGAAATTCTGAACCTTTTCTACATGAGGGCTCACACACAATGGCACTTTCTTTGTGAAGAGCATTATAATAACCTAGACAGGAGTTGAGCCTTAAGTCAGAATTCTGCCTGCCCCAGCCACACCTGGCAGCCTTGGCCTGTGGTCCCCCTCAGCTGTCCTTTCTGGTGGCCCTGAGCTAAGGGGGTGAACATGGCCGTATGGAAATTAGAAGCTCCCCACTCTTAGTGATGACGTTGCTATCGTATTGTCCTCACCAGTCCAACAACATGATTTCTGAGTGAAACACGACACAAGAGCGACTTCTTGGCCTTCCTTCAGGTTTGAAAATCATCTGGTGAGTCATCTATTAGAAATATGGATTCAACATGTGTTCTTTCTTCTAGAAAAGAAATAGACCCAATAGCAATTATGTGTTCCTTAGCACCTGTTCCTGAGAGACATACTGGCTCTTTGTAGCATTCTGCCTCTTAAACTTCTCAACTAGGGTGTAGATATTTTTAGGCACATTTTCAGACGGTTAGAAAGGGACTCAGATGATATGAGTCACAGAGGATTTTAGTGTCAGAAACCTAAGTGGGATCCCCAAATTGACTCCAAATCCCTTGTTGTTCCATAGAGGGTACTATTTCCCTCTTATCTCTGGTCTTCTCAATCTGGAAACCTATCAAGTATCAGGATTTTCTTGTCATGTGGACAAATGGAACGAATTCAGTGGGCCTTTTCACCTCTGCCCATGGTGATCATTAAGATCATTATCTTAGTGGAGGACCTCTGGGTAAGATACTCAAAGATCCTTAGGAATAGAGACAGTATAATATTTTTCTGGTATTAAAGTTCCTGAAACCAACTATCTTTTTTAGTCCATTCAGGCTCTGGTATGTTCAGAGGGTGCTGTAAAACAGGTCTGAAATAGTATTTAAAAACACTCAGCTCAGCCTCTTCTACAAAGTGAGCCAATGCTTATAAACATGGCTAAAATATTCCCTTACCTACAATGACTCCCCAGCCATCGTAGTGTTTATATGGTATGACTGTGACTTACATTAGTCAACATTTGCAGAGAAAGAACTTAGTGCATCCAGGGGGCACTTCATGTTGAAATTAGTTTGTGACAACGAGCTACTGTGTTTTATTCTGCAGTCCAAGGGAATGGTGCCAGACATCTCTAAGGAGTTCTAGCAGTTCTACAATTCTGATTTTAAGTGGTCTGTGTGCTTCAGAGATTTGGTCAGGAGAAGGGCAGGAGTCCAGAGACTGTGAACACTTCTGTTACATGTGCTGACCATGGAGCAGGTAGCTTTCTGTGGGCATCATTTTGATTTCTTGGTACTGTTGTGAAGGTGCTTTTGTCTCAAATTCCTCCATTTAGGAGTAATTATAATGATGAAAGTAATTTTTATCTTATATCATCTGTGGGCCCTGATCCTGGGATCCCAGGGAAGCTATCCTTTAACATTTTACCCGGTTCAAAATGATTGGGCAAAACCTCAAATCATGGGCCCTATTTCTGCCCCAAGCACATGTTGTACATCTGCTTCAAGAAGAAAACAATAACCAAAAATGCCAACATGAAGATAAGAAAAAATAAAGAACCTCTTTGGCTCCCATAAGATTAAAGTCATACTGACATGTACATACTGAACATGCATGAAATCATTGCATTTCCTAAAGCCCAAGCCTTGGAGGGTCTGAGAGCCACTGATCTTGCCCAGAACCAGGCACACCCCAGCAGGGAGGTCTGGTGCAGAAAGGGAAGGGGCAGGACTCTGAGGGTGGTCTGCAGCTAGAGGGGTCCCTGGAATGGGCCAGGTGTGTGTGGGGAGCCCAGCCCAGGACCCCACCTATGCCTATGCTGGGTGTTGGGTAGAGGAGGCACCTCTTGGACCCCCTGCACTTTCAGGGTTCCAGGGGCTTGAGGGCGGCTTGCCTGGCTTCCCAGGGGCTGGGGCACCACCCTCCCTGACAAATCACCTCTTGGGAGTGGAGCTACGTCTCTGTGGGCTGTTCCAGAGTTGCAGTGGGGTGCAAACCTGGGACAGAAGAAGGGGAACTGGGAGAGAGAGAGTTGCCCTGCGGAGGTCCCGGCTGGTTAGAGAGCAGCGTGCACCCCTGGGTGGGGGGGTCTGGGGGTAGGGTGCACCCCAGGTGGGAGGCAGGGTTCTGGAAGGGCACCTAGAGAGGGTTCATTGTGGGAACTCAGGTGAGTTTTCTTTTTCCTTTTAAAGTCTCTTCTGCCCCATGTTCTCAACTGGCCTTATTCCCCATACCTGTGAACTCCAGGGCGCCCACTCACCTGAGCTTTTGTGGGATTGGTTGCAGAATTTCAGGGTTTCCCCTGTTCCCCGGGAAGAGTGCGGGTAAGGACCTCACAGAGTCCCCACCTTCAGTGATGTGTCCCACGGTTCTCTGACACAGTGCAGGTGATGCATCTTGAGAAGTACCCCAAGTTCAGCAGGGTGTGCCCTGGTCCCCCAGGCACAGGTGTGGCAGTAGCAAGCCCCAGAGCCGTCCCCCAACTTCAGCATTTTGCCCCGTGTGCCCCCAGGTTAGTGGTAATTGGCTGTTAGAATCATGCAGGAAAATCCTCCAGGTGGGGGCCTGAAGGAGGGCGTAAACCAGACCCCACTCTAATTGCATTGGGAATAGACGAATTGAGGGTTTCTTTAGAAGAGTAAGTCTGCTTTCCAGAAAAGGCAAGGTCATTGGTCTATTGAGAATGAAGATAATTACTGATATACAACAAGTATGTGTTGCCCCTGCACCCAGAAACCGAAGCAGGTGTGCAGGCTATAGGTCAGAGGTGCCTTCTTCTCCCCAGCTGACAGCACTTCTCTGCTCTGGCTCCAAGACACCCGAGGTTTTGAACGTCAGCATCGGAGTCAGCGAGGCAGCTTGTCACAGGACGCCAGTGTTCAGAGAAAGCACAGGTATGTTTGGCAAAATGTCCTATCTATGTCAGGGCTGGAGGTAAAACCTCTCATTATCCCAAAACCTCCTGGGCTTTTCTCTTTTCTCTAGTTGAGCCACAAAGTAAAATTGAAGTAGCTGTCAGCATTCTGGGTTTGGTGCAAGAATTACTTAGTTTCCCTGCAGGTAGAACTTTGCAGGGGATCACAATTTCTGTCCATTTATTGCTGACAAATGTATTTTGACCATCTGTTTCCTAGGAACCCTCTTTTATTAGAAAGGGAAGGTGAGATTCACTCTGTGCCTGTTTGTAACATCTAATTTGTTCCTTCATCTAACAGTGTTTATTCAATTGGGCCTAAGATATGGTTTAGTGGCCAGTATCTAGAGTTAGGTGGCTTTTTTCATCTGATACAGACTTGGATGATGTCATTTGACAAAGGTGATGTTTCATCATTGATTAGTTTATTCATCAGAAGAGTTAAAATTAGGGTGGAGGGAAAATTCAAAATTATCCAAACCGGCCTGTTCCTGTTTAAAAGTTGAGCTTGACTTTCTAGTTTTACTAAATGTATTATCTCGATATTTTGAGGTGCCATATTCTCTCTGTAGTTTCTTTGGTGGTGGAGTCAGAAGGAGAGTCTGGGAATTCTTTTGGATAGTGGCATGCTGGTGGCTTCAAGGGGCTTGGCGTCAGGAGCCTTGGGGTGAAGTCTGCAACTGCTTGCCTGACCCTTGGTGCATCTCACAGGTGTTTTGTTGCCTCTTATGAAATTGCCGGCAGATAATGTTCTGCTTAAAGGGGAACCCTCCCATCCTGTTGGTGGGAATGCAAAGTGGTGCAGCCAGTCTGGGAACCAGTGTGGGGGTTCCTCAAAAAGTTAAACATTGAACAACCACATGATCCAGCAATTGCTGTCCTATGTATTTACCCAAAGGATAAAAAAATGCAGATTCGAAGGGGGTCCGTGCACCATAATGTTTATAGCAGCAATGTCCACAGTAGCCAAACTATGGAGAGAATCCCAAAGTCCATGCACTGATGAATGGATAAAGCAGATGTGGGATACATATATATAATGGAATATGACCCAGCTTCAAAAAGAATGAAATCTTACCATTTGCAAGGATGTGGGTGGATCTAGAGTGTATTAAGCTAAGCAAAATCAGTGAGGAAAGACAAATATCCTATGCTCTCACGCTTGTGGAATTTCAGAAAAAAAACAGATGAAGAGAGTTGAGGGGTGATGAGAGAGGCAAACAAGGAAATAGACTCAACCTTGGAGAACAAACTGAGTGTTGCTGCAGGACATGGGCGTGGGGGTAAGAGTTAAATGGGTGAGGGGTATTAAGGAGGAATCTTGTGATGAGCACCGGGTACTGTATGCAGGTGAGGAATCACTAAATCTTACCCCTGAAGCGAATATTCCATGGCATGTGAACTAACTTGAATTTAAGTAAAAGAAGAAAGGAAAAAGTGTTCTGCTTCATGAAGAGTGAGGTAAAGTTGTAGTGATTTGGGCTGTACTATTCTATAGATGAGAGTTGTAGAACACCCTGTTGTAGGATACACTAGTTTCTTATCACATAAGGATTCCTCAAAAAACTGCAATGAAAGATTCAGGTCTCAGAGCATGTTCATGTTCCACTGATATGTTACAGTTTGCACAGGTAGGAAAGAAGGTGGAGAGAAAGGCAACAGAAGGGGAAAGTAGGTGTGAACCTTTCATTAGTTAGCGTTATAGCTTTCTCATGAAAGTCTTGCGCCAGTGTGATTTTGGAAGCAGAGTGGGAATCTGGGAGCTTTGCAGGAGATGGGGGAGTTCCAGGTCTGGGTAAAGCTGACAGGGGGCCCAGAGGAGAGCTGAATGCATTCTGCAGCAGGATGTGGGCAGGGTGGGCTCCAGGTGTGGCTATGGGTCTCCTGGGTGAGAGTTGTGACAAGTGTGGGCTGTGTGCAAGTTCCTGGCTGAGGACAAGTGAGGCACAGGCGGAGAGCTGGCAGAGAACCTTTTTCTGGGCCACCAGCCTCACCCAACACACACAGTCTCATCTTCTGTCCCTGACGCTCCAATTCAGACTTCTCCGAAGGTGAGTGAGAACACATCAAGAGCATTCGAAACAGAAGGGAAAGCATGTGCAATGGCTCTGGGGCAGGAGAATTCCAGGTATGTCCAGGAGCAGCAAGAAGGCCCTGTGGCCACAGGAGACAGCTTAGGACATGAGCTCAGAGAGGTGACAGAGGGTGACAGAAAGCCATTCCAGGGCTATATCCCCATGAGACCCTGTTTCACTGGGCCATCCTGGCTACAATGTTGAGAACAGATGACAGAGGGTTGAAGATGGCAAGGCAGGTCAATGACGAAGCTTTTCCAGGAACTCAGGCACTGTGGACCAGACAGGTGGCCTTGGATGGAGTGGTTAGACCTATTCTGGGTCCATTTTGAAGATACAGCTCACAGGATTTGCTGATGGGTTAGCTATTAGGAGCAGGAGAACGGAGGAATTAGGGTAACTCCCAGCTTTTGTGGGTTGTCGTGATCGAGGGGAAGGAGAGGGTTTCTCGGGAGGTAGGAGGTAGTCCGTGTTCCACATGCTGAGGAAGGTGCCTTTCCCGGTGGGTCTGCTGAGGTTTGTGTCTGGGAGAACCTTTCACATCTCGTCCCTCAGCAATGCTCAAGTACAAGTATCCCCCGTTTTTAAACGTTCACAGTAAGACACTGGGATTTCTTGAAAAACTATGTTATTACCCAGCTTCAGTAAGAGGAAGAGACCTGAAGAGGATTTCCCTCTTATGAAAAAAGGTGAACAGTGAGAATCGCATTCAGCATCTGTTTTGGGGAGAAGCATGACAAAGGCGGTGTGCTCCCCAACCAGCTCCTTCCGCTGGGAACTGCTCTCCGCATCCAGCCACCAGCACATTGAATTGTGTTTGTGAGCCTCTGCTGTGCTTTATCTTCATTTATGCTGGGCCTCCATTGGAAACTTGTGTGCTGAGGCCTAAGAAAAGCCAAAGAGAAGGAATTTTGGAGTCTGAGCACACTGTCTAATTGTTCCATGTAAATTAATGGCCATTCCTTCTTGACACCATTTCTGCTGTGCAAGGTTTCTCAGAAGCTCTGTACTTTCAAAGAGCAGGGAAACCTATACCCCATGCTGTGGGGTTAGTTTTAGTCTCCATGCTGGACAGAACATTTCATGACTGTCGGATTTTCTCACTCAAACATTGAGACTTTGACCACCTTCACCCGTTTCTACCACCCCATCCCCGAATCTGGCACCTACCAATCTGCTCTCAGTATCTATGTGTTCAGTATTTGTTTATTACACGTGGAATGTACATGAGAGCATCTGGTATTGGTCTTTCTGTGTCGGAGTTACTTGGCATAAGGCCCCCAAGGTCTGTGTTTCCATGTCTGGTTCTTGTGAATAATGCTTTAGTGAATGTGGGAGTGCATCTGTCTTTTTGAGGCAGTATTTTTGTGTTCTCCGAATCAATACTCAGTAGAGCCATTACTGGGTCATGGGGTAGTTGTATTTATTTTTTCAGGAACCTCCATACCGTTTGTCACAGTGGCTGCACCAATTTCCATTCCCACCAACAGTGCACAGTGTCTCCTCGTCTGCACACCCTTGACCCCACTTGGTGTCTGTCTCTGGGACAATTGCTGTTCCAACAGTTGTGAGCGGATAGCCGATTGTGGGTTTGACTGATGTTTCCCTGATGATGATTAGTGATGCCGAACAACTTTTTCTGTCTGTTGGCACCTGTGTGCCATCTTTGGAAGGTATCTATTCACATATTCCCCACATTTTTTATACTTTTTTTTTTTTGTTTTGATTTGTATGAGTGTTGTGTGTATTTTGGATATTAGCCTCTTCTCACACATATGATTCGCAGATATTTTTTTTTCTTATTGGGTCAGTGGCCTTTTAAGTTTTTGATGGTTTCTTTTGCCGTGTGGAAGATTTCAGTTTGATGTTGTTCCACTTGTTTATTTTTGCTTTTGTTGCCTTTGCATTTGGTGTCCGATCTGAAGACTCTTTGCCAAAACCAATGTCAAGAGACTTAGTACCTGTGTCTTCTTGGAGGTTTATGGATTCAGGTCTTATGTTCAAATCATTCATCCATTAAAAATTTTGTGTGTGGTGTAAGAAAGTGACCCAGTTATATTCTTCTGCATTTAGTGTCCAGTTTGCCTGTTACCGCTCACTGAAGACACAGTCCTTCCCTCATGGCATATCTTCTGCTGCTGTGTCGTAAGTTAGGATCATCTACGTGTGGGTAAGTTTCTGAGCTTTCTGTTCTGTTTCACTGACCTGGTGTCTGTGTTTCTGCCAGTACCATCCTGTTTTGATGACAACAGCTTTGTAATCTAGCTTGAAATACAGGTGTGTGTTGACTGCACCTTTCTTTCTCCAGGTTGCTTTGGGTATTTGGGGTCTTTTGTGATTCCATACAAGTTTGAGGACTGTTTTCTATTTCCTCGAATAATGCCAGTGGAATTCAGATAAGGATTTCATCACATCTGTCGATTGCTTTGGGTACGATGGACATGTTCACATAATTAACTTTTCCAGTTAAGGAGCATGGCGTAAGCTTCCATTTGTGTGTGTTGCCTTCCAAATCTTTGACCCATACATTCTGCCCCCCTCGACACACGTGTTTTTCATTTCTTTTCTGCCATGTGTTGAGTGTACTATGTCTTTCTCATTCTTGGTTACTTTTATTCCTAGATTTTTTTTTTCATGCAATTGTAAATGGCATTGCTTTTTTATTTCTCTTTGCGAAAGTATGTCATCAGTATACAGAAATGCAACAAGTTGGGTCATCTGTGTGGCTCCATAGGTGAAGCGTCTGCCTTTAGCTCAGGTCATGATCCCAGAGTTCTGGGATCGAGCCCCATGTTGGGCTCCCTGCTTAGCGAGGGTCTGCTTCTCCCTCTTTCTGACACTCTCCCTGATCCTGCTTTTTCTCTTCCTGTCAAATAAATAAATAAATAAATAAATAAATAAATAAATAAAATCTGAAAAAAATAAAGACAACAGGTCTCTGTATATCGACTTTATATCCTGCAGCTTTCTTGAATTTGTTTATTCTAACAGTTTTTTTGTGTGGAATCTTTCGGGATTTCATGTCATTTGCAAATAGTGACAGTTTTCCTGTATGGATTTCATATCTTTCTCATTTTTAAAATGATGTTAGTCACCCTAGAGTACTTCATTTGTTTTTGATGTAGTGTTCCATGATTCATTGTTTGCATATAACACCTAGTGCTCATTATGACACGTGCCCTCCTTTTTTTAAAAAAAAGAATTTATTTATTTATTCGACAGAGATAGAGACAGCCAGCGAGAGACGGAACACAAGCAGGGGGAGTGGGAGAGGAAGAAGCAGGCTCACAGCGGAGGAGCCTGATGTGGGGCTCGATCCCATAACCCTGAGCCGAAGGCAGACGCTTTACCGCTGTGCCACCCAGGTGCCCCAATATGTACCCTCCTTAATACCCATCACCAGGATAACCCATTCCCCTTCCCCTCCCTTTCTGCAGCCTTCAGTTTGTTTCCCAGTTTCAGTAGTCTCTCATGATTCATCTCCGCCTCTCATTCCCCCCATCACTTTTCCCTTCCATCTTCTAATGTCCTCCATGCTATTCCTTCCGTTCCACATAGGAGTGAAACCATATGATAATTGTCTTTCTCTGCTTGACTTAATTTCACTTAGCATAATCCCCTCCTGGTCCATCCACGTTGGTGCAAATGGGGGGTATTCATCCTTTCTGATGACTGAGGAATATTCCATTGTGTAGATGAACCACATCTTCTTTGTCCATTCATCTGCTGAAGGACACCTTGGCTCCTTCATCAGTTTGGCTATTATGTACATTGCTGCTATGAACATTGGGATACAGGTGCCCCTTCTTTTCATTACTCTGTGTCTATGCGGTAGATACCCAGTAGTGCAATTGGTGGGTCATAGGATAGCTCTGTGTTTAACGTCGTGAGGAACCTCCATATTGTTTTCAAAAGTGGCTATACCAGCTTGAATCCTCACGAGTAGTGTAAGATGGTTATGCTTTCTCCACATCCTCTCTGACTTTTTTTTATTTCCTGTCTTGTTAATTTTTTTTCAAGATTTTATTGATTTATTCCACAGAGATAGAGATAGACAGCGAGAGAGGGAACACAAGCAGGGGGAGTGGGAGAGGAAGAAGCAGCATCATAACGGAGGAGCCTGATGTGGGGCTCGATCGCATAATGCCAGGATCACGCCCTTAGCCGAAGACAGACGCTTAACCACTGTGCCACCCAGTTGCCGCCTGCCTTGTTAATTTTAACCATTCTAACTGGTGTATGGTGGTATCTCATTGTCGTTTTGATTTGTATTTGCCTGATGGCAAGTGATGTGGAGCATTTTTTCATGTGTCTGTTGGCCATTTGTATGTCTTCTCTGGAGAAGTATCTCTTTGTGTCTTCTGCCCATTTTTTGGGTGTCGAGTTTGAGGCGTTCTTTATAGATCTTGGATACCAGCCCTTTATCTGTAATATTATTTGCAGATATCTTCTTCAATTCCATAGGATGCCTTTTTGTTTTTTTGATCATTTGCTTTGCCGAGCAGAAGTTTTTATCCTGATGAAGTGCCAATAGTTCATTTTTGCTTTTATTTCCTTTGCCTTTAGAGACGTGGCTTGCAAGAAGTTGTTGTGTCCACGTTTGAAGAGCTCTTTTGATTTTGATATGATACAGGAATCCATTATCTTTCTTTCCTGATTGTATTCGAGTCCTCTGTGTTTCTTGGTGAGTCTAACTAAGTTTGTCAGTTTTGTTTATCTTTCCAAAAAAAGCAGCTCTCATTTTCATTTTTTTTTGTCCTTTTAGTCTCCGTTGGATTTATTAATGCATTCCTTTTTGTTATTTCCTTATTTCTACTAATTTGGGGCTTTGTTTGTTCTTTTTTTTTTTTCTAATTCTTTACCACATAAATCGGGTTGTTTATTGGAGAGCATTCTCATGGATTGATGAAGACTTGAATTTCTATGAATGTCCCCCATAAAGCTACTTTTGCTGCATCCCATAAGTTTTTGTAAGTTGTCTTTTTCATCAGTGTCAAGGTACTTCTAAAATTTTTTTGATTTCTTCTTTGACTGTTGGTTGTTCAGTAGCATGTTGTCAAATCTCCACACATTTATTTAAGATTATTTAAGTATCTGACAGAGAGTGAGACAGCGAGAGAGGGAACGCAAGCAGGGTGGTGGGAGAGGGAGAAGTGGGCTTCCCACTGAGTAAGGAGCCTGATTCGGGGTAGATCCCAGGATCCTGGAATCACGACCTGAGCTGAAAGCAGATCCTTAACAACTGAGCCACCCAGGCCCCCCAATCTCCACCTATTTTTGACTGTCCCATTTTTTTCTTGAGACTGATTTCTAGTTTCATATCATTGTGGTTGGACAAGATTTGAAGCAGAAGGTGAAAAGAGCATTCAGATGAAAGGTTTGTTTCCTGGAGGGTTTTCTGAGGGCAGACCATGAGTTCAGTGGGGATGGAGGAAGGTTTTGTGAGACGGGGGCTGGGGTTAACCCTCGTTAGAATTACTGACTACTACCATGCAGGCTGTGTGCTACCGTTCACACCGTAGTCCTGATGGACTGGTACTTCATTAGAAATATTTTCTAGGAGGTGTAGGCATAGTCTTCACTTAAAGAAAGGTGCCATGTGGGTTCATGGCATGACCCCAGGTCAGCAACCAGGATGTTTGGTATTGTGGGGGATCAGAACCAGGCTTTCTGTGGGAAGTGACAGAAATAGGGTATGGTGAGCTCCATGACCATAGGTGAGGTCCCGAGTGACACACTGGGTGTTGGGTTCTGTGGATCTGTCTCATCATGTGCTGTGGAATTCAGGGACACCCTCCTGTCTGTGGATTTGTGTGGAGACAGGTAGACATCAGTGTCTGGCCAGGCACGAGGGTCACACTGGACCACCACCAGAGGTGCAGCGTGCGTGGGAGCCACTGCTTGGTTTCCACGAAAGCTGACCAGGGTCTGTGACCGTGATTCCTAGCAGCTGCAAGGGGAGAGGAGGCCGGGGGTGGTGCACACTTCCTAGAGTTGTGGTCAGGACTAGTCTGGAGCCCACTGAAGTCAGCCACACCTGGCACAGAAGGCACCCAGTCAGTGTAGCTGTGGGCACTGCTCCCATGGCACTTTCAGGCCGGCTCCATGCTGCCACCTCCTGCATTTCATCATCATCTTCAAGGTCATGTGCCTCTGCTCTTGCCCCATGGCCTCCGGGGTATTGTCCGTCCTCCATCTGGCCCTCGTCCCTGGTGCCCTGTGCAGTCCAATGCCAGGGTACCCGTCTTGAGACAAATATCTGGCCCTGATGGAACACTTCCATGGATTTCGTGTAATGTGAGGGTGATGCCCTGCACTGGAAGGGGGCTACATGTCCCCAATCAGGAGAGCCATGTCTCCCTTTTCAGCATGGCCTGCCCGCCCCTCAGTCTTCTTAGGGAAGCTCTCCCCACTTCCTGAGATGACAGCCCTGAACTTAAAACTGAATGTCATTTTACATATCTCTATGCCTTAGTTCATCCATGGCATGTCTTTCAACCCCGTCAGTGGGTTTTTTTTAGAAGTTCTGAAGGGCTGTCTGCTCAAGGAGGGGATGACCTGGGTGGGGCAGCTTTCCCTCTCATCTCCCTCAGCATGTCTCTGAGCCCTGGGGCCAGCTGTCCCACTGAGGATTGAGGGACACGAGCCAGCCCTTCCTGAGCCCAGGCTGTGTCAGCTCATAGACTGATGCGTGTCAGAGTGGTGGGTAGCTGGCATGGGCCAGAGGCAGGCAGTGTCTCCTTCTCATTCCTTCCCTCCCTTCCTCCCAGAGGTAGCTCAGAGCAGCCTTCAACCCCTGCATCTCCAGATCCCTTGACCTGTGCCTCCTGTGTTCAGCTGGTGACCTTGGAGTTTCGCATGGATTCTACCTCACGTACCCTCTCCCGTAGCAATTCCTGGATCAGGGGAGGGGTCGGACCCTTGTCTGCTTTTGGTCTTCTTCCTGTCCAGCACCAAGCCCACCCACCTTTGCATCTTCCATGTATGTGCTTGGAAGCAAGCCCATCCACAGGGAACCTATTAGCCAAATGGATCCAGGCAATGAACACTGAAGTAGAGATCCAGGATCCATAATAAACCTGCTCTGAAACCTGTCCCAAAGTCTGTGAGTCTCTCACACTGAAACAAAAACAATAATAGCTTTCTGGACTGTGAAGTGACATGTGTCTCTACTTCCAATCTTGAATGCATTGGTGCTGAGCCTGGACTGAAAAGGACCATGGCTCCCATGGGCTGGGATCCACGGTAAGAACTCAGTGAAATCTGAATTTGATTCTTGTAGTGAATAATTATTGTAGAGCGAATCCTCCCAAGTAGGGCTTATGCACAGTGCACAGGAAAAGCTTTTTCAAAGAGGTTCCTGAAAGAAAAAATCTTTTTTAGAAATTTATTTTAATTCCAGTAGAGCTAACATACAGTGTTACATTCGTTTCAGGTGTACAATAGAGTGATTCAGTAATTCTATAAATTACTCAGTGGTCATCAAGAAAAGTGTCCTCTTAATCCCCTTCACCTATTCCACTCAACCTTCTATCCACCTCCTCTTGTAACCATCCGTTTGTTCTCTATTGTTAAGAGTTTGTATTTTGGTGTGTCTCCTTTTTCTCTTTTAGTTATTTATTTTTGTTTGTTGCTTAAATTCCCTATTAGAGTGACATCTTATGGGATTTGTCTTTCTCTGAATGCCTGATTTTAGTTAGGATAATACTCTCTAGCTCCATTCATGTGGCTGCAAATGGAAGGTTTCATTCTTTTTCAAGCCGAGTAATACTCCATTGTGTGTGTGTATGTGTGTGTGTGTGTGTGCACGTGCGTGTGTGTGAATACACATCTATCATCTCATTCGTCAATTTTTCTACAGACACTTGGG
The DNA here is from genome assembly GCF_024610735.1 of Ursus americanus. NCBI lineage: Eukaryota > Metazoa > Chordata > Mammalia > Carnivora > Ursidae > Ursus > Ursus americanus. The sequence goes on along the minus strand of NW_028273641.1, from coordinate 153,874 downwards.
TTGCTTCCATATTGTGATATTCTAAATAATGGTGCAAGGAACATAGGGGTGCACGTATCCTTTTACGTTACTGTTTTCCTATTCTTTGGGTAAATACAAGTAGTGTGATTGTTGGATCGTAGGGTAGTTTTATATTTAATTTTTTCAATAACCTTCATACTGTTTTCCACGGTGGCCACCACAATTTGCATTCCCACCCACAGTTCACGAGGATTCCCCTTTATCCACATCCTCTCAACACCTGTTCTTTGTTGTGCTTTTGATGTTAGCCATTCTGACAGGTTTGAGGGATTACCTCATTGTCCTTTGGATTCACATTTTCCTGATGATGGGTGATGGTGAACATCTTTTCACGGGACTGTTGGCCATTTGTATTTCTTCTTTGGAGAAATGTCTGTCCATGTCTTCTGCCTATTTTTTAACTGGATTATTTGTTTCTTGGGGGTCGAGTAGTATCAGTTGTATATGTTTTGGACACTATCCCTTTATTGCATATGATCTTTGCAAATATCTTCTCCCTTTGAGTAAGTTGTCTTACTATTTTTACGTTTTCATTGTTCTTCTGCCATGTGGAAACTTTATTTTGCTGTATTCCCAATAGTTTATTTTTGCTTTCATTTCCTTTGCCTCATACACAGTCTAGAAAAACGTTAATATGGTCCATGTCAAGAAGTTACTGTCTTCCCTACTGTAGGATTTTTATGGATTCAGGTCTCATATTGAGGTCTTGAAACTGTTTTGTGTTTGTCTGTATTGTGTAAGAAAGCAGTCTAATTTCATTCTTTTGTGCGTAGCTGTCTAGTTTTCCCAACAAAATTTGTTGTAGAGACTGTCCTTTTCCCTTTTGATATCGTTGCTTGCTTTGTGGAAGATTCATGGACCACATAATTATGGGTTTCTGTTTGAACTTGTATCCTGTTCCTTTGGTCGCTGTGTCTATTTTTGTGCCATACTCTCTTGTTAGGATGCCTGCAGCTTTGTAGTATAACCTGAAATCTGAAATTGTGAGTCCTCCAGCTTTGTTTTTCTTTTCCACATTGCACTGGCTGTTCGGAATCTTTAGTGGTTCCATACAAATGTTTAGGATTGTTTATTCAAGGTCTTTTGTTCTTTAATTTAAATTCAATTAGCCAACTTACAGTACATCATTAGTTTCAGATGTAGTCTTCAATCAATTTTCAGTTGTGTGTAACACCCAGTGCTCATTGTATCGTGTGACCTCCTTAATGCTACTCACCCAGTTACCCCCCCAAACTTCTCCTCCAGCAATCATCAGTTTCTTGTGATAGTTAAGTGTCCATCATGGGTTTTCTCCCTCTCTGATGACTTCCCATTCTATTTTCCCTTCCTTCCCCTATGGTCACCTTCCTTGTTTCTGATATTCCACATAGGAGTGAAAGCATATGATCATTGTCTTTCTTTCATTGACTTATTCCACTCATCATAATACCCTCCAGCTCCACCCAGGTAGGTGTGATGGTAAGTATTCATCCTTTCTGATGGCTGAGTAATATTCCACTATAGATATGATCCATATCTTCTTTATCCATTCATCTATCCATGGTCATCTGCACTCCTTCTGCAGCTTGTCTATTATGGATATTGCTGCTATGAACACTGTGGTGCATGTGTCCCATCTTCACTACCTCTGTATCTTTGGGGTAAATACCCAGTAGTGCAATTGCTGGGACATAGGGTAGCTTTATTATAACTTCTTGAGGAAATTCTGTACCATTTTCAAGAGTGGCTGTACCGGACTGCATTCGTACAGAGGTGTAAGAGGGTTCCCGTTTCTCCATATCCTCTCCAACATATATAGTTTCATGTCTTCTTATTTTTAGATATTCGGCCTCGTGTGATATGGCATCTATAGGGGTTTAGATTTGCATTTCCCTGAAGCCAAGTGATATGAAGCATTTATGCATGTATCTTTTGGTCACCAGTACGTCGTCATCAGTGAAGTGACTTCCCATTTTAATCCATCTCAAGACCTAAAGCTGGGTAAGGCACTGAAGCTGGATGGTGCCATCGGTTGGAAGTGTGGAGAATTTCAAAAGATCTCCTTGGAGAGCAAGTTTAAAGGTCAGTTTGAAGCTACTAATTGGATCCGGGGAGATCTCTGAAAGTGGGGGTTGCCTGCGATGGGCTGAGGAGGGCCCTCCGATTTTCCTATGAATCCTTGCTGCAGCCCCAAATGACAGTTTCCTGCTGTGGGGCAGGCTGAGTCCTCTAGTCGTGCAGAGGTGAGCCCAATGCCTGGTGCCTTGGAGGCAGGCAAACAGGGAGGGACCCTCAGCAGAAGACCCAGGGTTAGGTTAGGCCTCAAGAGACAGCAGGTCCAAACTGCCCAGTGCTCAGAGAACTCCCAGGCCGACTGAGATGAGGGCACAAGCGTGGGTGAGTGTGAGCCTTGGGGTTTCATCCGGAATGGCCCACAAATGTCGGGGTTCACCAGAAGGGGCTCTCAGGGGTGCCCCAATTCTCTTGCACTGAATGCTCTGTTGTGCCCCAAAACGGTACAGTTTCCTGTGGGCTGCAGGCTGAGTCCTACAGTGGGGCTTGTGTGTCCCCAATCCCCCGGAGTAGGGTGCCAGGACCCTGGGGAGGGGCCCCTCTGTGGCTAACCTAGTGTAAGGTTTAGGGTCCAGGAGCCCGGCAAGGACAATCTGCAGGCTGTGCAGCGAGCTCTGTGGAGGGCTGAGAGGAGGCCATGGGGGATGGTGAACATAGGCCTCAGGGTTGGGGCACGGGGGGCTGCCAAAAGTGGGGATAGGCCCTGGGGGCCTCCCCATGTTCTCATGCCCTGTAGGCTCCGTAGAGCCCCAAGGGGCACTGTTTCCTTTCCGGTGGCAAGCTGAGTCCTGCGGTGTGGTACAGGTACCCCAATTCCCTGGGGCTGTGGTGTAAGGCCCCTGGGAGTCCCCCACACCCGCGGCCGACCTAGGGCTAGGGTTAGGCCCCAGGAGCCCCGCAGGCCCGATCTGCTGGCTGTATGGCGAGCTACATGGGCTGAGGTGAGGGTGCAGGGAGGGTGAGCGTGGGCTTCAGGGTTGGGTTGCGGGAGGCCGCCAACGTTCGCTGGTGGCTCAGGAGGGCCCTCCTGGTTCTCCCATCCTGAACGCTCTATGGCCTCCCAAGGCGCACGGTTTCCTGCGGGGTGGCCGACTGAGTCCTGCTGTGGGGCTCAGGTGTCCCGAATCCCCGCGGCTCTGGCTCCAGGCTCCTGGGGAGGGGCCCCTCCACAGATGAACTAGGGTTAGGGTTGGGGCCCAGGAACCCCGCAGGCCAGATCTGCCCGCTATGTGGCGAGCACTGCCGCGGGCTGAGGTGAGGGTGTGGGGTGGGGTGAGCATGGGCTTCAAGCTTGGGTTTAGGGATCACTGAAGTTCGCAGGGGACTCTGGGGGCCCTCCTGGTTCTCCCGCCCTGAATGCTCTACAGCCTCCCAAGGGGCACGGTTTCCTGTGGGCTGGCAGGCTTTATCCTGCAGTGGGGCTCAGGTGTCCCCAGTACCTGGGGCTGTGGCACCGGGACCCAGGGGAGGGGCCCTACCCAGCCAAACTAGGGTCAGGTCTAGGCCCCAGGAACCCGGCAGGCCTGATCTGCCGGCTCTGCGACGCGCTCAGTGGCAAGCTGAAGGGAAGGCGTGGGGCGGGATGAGCGTGGGCCTCAGGGTTGGGGTGTAGGGGGCCGCCGAGGATCGCTGGGGTCTCAGAGGGGCCCTACCAGTTCTCCTGAACGGGATGCTCTGCGGCGCCCCAAGGGGCATGGTTTCCTGAGGGGTGGCAGGCTGAGTCCCGTGGTGTGTTCCAGGGGTACCCAATCCCCGGGGTTAGGGTACGGATTAGGGTACGGGTTAAGGTTAGAGTATGGATTATGGTTAGGGTATGGGAGAGGGTAGGGTTTAGGGTTAGGGTAAGGAGAGGGTATGGGTTAGGTTTGGGTTTAGGGGTTACAAGTTAGACGTTATGGGTTAGGGTACAGATTAGGGTTCAGGGTACGGGTTAGGGTTTAGGGTTTGGGTTTAGGGTTAGGGTTAGGGTTGGAGTAGGGGTTAGGTTTAGGGTACGGATTAGGGTTAGGGTACTGGTTAGGGTACGCATTAGGGTACGGTTATGGTTAGTGTTGGCATTCAGATTAGGGTACGGTTTAGGGTACGGGTTAGGGTACGGGTTAGGGTTAGGGTACAGTTTAGGGTTATGGTACAGGCCAGGTTATGGTTTAGGGTTAGGGTTAGGGTACGGGTTAGGGAATGGGTTAGGGATAGGGATAGGGTACAGTTTAGGGTTAGGGTATGGGTGTGGGTACGGGTTAGGGTACAGGTTAGGGTTAGGTATGGGTTAGGGTATGGGTTAGGGTCCGGGTTAGGGATAGGGTACAGGTTAGGGTATGGGTTAAGGTTAAGGTAAGGGTACTGGTTAGGGTTAGGGTACGGGTTACGGTTTAGGGTTTAGGTTTACGGTTAGGGTATGGGTTAGGTTTAGGGTACGGGTACGGTTAGGGTACGGGTATGGTACGAGTTAGGGTATGGGTTATGGTCAGGGTTCAGGGTTAAGGTTAGGGTATGGGTTAGGGTACTTGTTAGGGTTAAGGTTAAGTTTAGGGTACAGTTTAAGTTATGGGTTAGGGTACAGTTTAGGGTTAGGGTTAGGGTACAGGTTTGGGTACGCGTTAGAGTACGTGTTAGGGTTAGGGTACAGGTTAGGGTTCGGGTTAGGGTATGGGTTAAAGTTAGGGTTAGAGTATGGGTTAGGGTAAGGGTTAGGGTTACGTTACTGGTTAGGGGTAGGGTTAGCTGAAGGGGTAGGGTTAGGGTTATGATAGGGGTCGGGGTATGGTTAGGGTTTAGGGTTAGGGTTTGGGGTTTGGCTTAGTGGTTAAGGTAAGGGTTTAGTGTTTAGGGTTTCGGGTTTAGGGTTAGGGGTTAGGATTTAGGGTTTAGTGTTAATGTAGGGTTTAGGGTTTAAGGATTAGGGTTTAGGGTTAGGTTTAGGTTAGGGTCAGGGTTAGGGTAAGGGTTAGGGGTTAGTGTTAGGGTTAGGGTGAGGGTTAGGGGTTAAGGTTTAGGGTTTAAGGTTAGGGGTTAGGGTTTAGGGTTAGACCCCAGTAGGCCAGCAGGACCGATGCAACGGCTGTGCGGCGATCGGAGGAGTGGGCCAATGTGAAGGCGCTGGTGAGCGGCAGCATGGGCCCAACCATTTTGGTGCAGGAGGGCCTTCGAAAGTCGCCGGGGCCTCGGAGTGCCTTGCCCGTTCTCCCGCTCTGAATGACTAGCGGGGCCCCTAGCGGCTCGGGTGGCTGAAGGGCAACAGGGTGAGTCCGGCACATGGGCTTGTGGTCCCCATCCTCGGCGTTGCGGAGCCACGCCACTCAGGAAGTGCCTCTCGGGGGCTGACCTACACTTAGGGTTAGTCCCCAGGAGGCCGGCAGGCCCGATACACCACATGTGCGGTGATTGGAGCGGTGGGCTGAGGTGAGGGTGCTGGTGAACATGAGCCTGGGCCGAAGCGTTTTGGTTCCGGGCACCTTCGAAGGTTGGAGGGAGTTCGGAGGGCCCTGCCAGTTCTCCAACACTGAATGAATGGTGGTGCCCCTAGCGGCACGTTTAGGAAGGGACCCTCAGGGGCTGTCCTAGGGTGTAGGGTTAGCGCCCAGTAGGCCGGCAGGCCAGATCTGCCAGCTGTGCGAAGGGCAGAGGTGTGGGCCGAGTTGAGGGCGATGGCGAGCGGGAGCATGGGCACCAGGGTTTTGGCGCCCTGGGCCTTGCAATGTTGCCATGGCTCGGAGGGCCCTGCCCTTTCTCCTGCCCTGAATAACCAGCGGCGCCCCTAGTGGCTCCGTTGGCGGTGGGGCAGCAGGGTGAGTCCTGCACTGTGGCTTGGGGATCCCCAATCCCCGGCATTGCGGGGGCAGGCCCCTTGGGAGGAGCTCCTCGTGGGCTGACCTAGGGTTAGAGTTAGCCCCCAGGAGGCTGGCAGGCCCAATCCTCTGGCTGGGCGGCGAGAGGTGGGCGGGCAGAGGTAAAGGCGCTGCCGAGCGGGAGCGTGGGCCCCTGCATTTTGGCGTGGGAGGCTTCAAATGTCGCTGGTTTCTCCAGGGCCCTGTCGTTCTCCCGCCCTGAATGACCGGCGGCGCCCCTAGAGGCCCGGGTGGCGGCATTGAGGCAGGGTGATTCTGGCTCTGGGGCTTGGGGTCCCCGATCCCCAGTGTAGCAGCAGCAGGACCCTTGGGAGGGGCCCCTGAGGGGCCGACCTAGGATTAGGGTTAAGACCCAGGAGGCCGGCAGGCCCAATCCGCCCGCTGGGCTGAGAGCTGAGGGGCAAGCCAAGGTGAGGGCGTGGGGAGTGGGAGCGTGGGCACCAGCGTTTTGGACCAGGGAGCCCTTGAAAGTCACCGGGGGCTCAGAAGGCCCTGGCCCTTCTCTCGCCCTGAATGACCTGCGGCGTCCCTAGCGGCCCGGGTGGCGACAGTGCGGCAGGGTGAGTCTGGATCTGGGGCTCTGAGTCACCAAACCCCAGCGTTACAGAACCAGGCCCCTTGGGATGTCCCCCATGGGGCCGACCTAGGGTTTTGGTTAGCCCCCAGGAGCCCGGCAGGCCTTATCCACCAGCTCTGCAGCAACCAGAGGGGCGGGCCAAGGGGAGGGCGCTGGTGAGCAGGAGCGTGGGAGCCACCTTTTTGCACAAGGGTGCTTTGAAGGTCACAGGGGAAACGGAGCACCCTGCCAGTTCTCCCACACTGAATGATCCGTGGCTCCCCTAGCGGCCTGGGTGGTGGCGCGGCAGCAGGTGAGTCCGGCGCTGGGTCTCAGGGGTCCCCAATCCACTGTGTTGCGGCGCCAGGCCCCTTGGGAGGGGCCCCTCGTGGGCTGACCTAGGTTAGGGTCAGCCCCCAGGACGCCAGCAGGCTCAATCCGCCAGCTGTGCGGCGAATGGAGTGGTGGGTCGAGGTGAGGTCTCTGTCGAGAGGGAGCTTGGGCCCAAGCATTTTGGCTCCGGGGGCCTTTTAATGTTTCTGGGGACTCGGCGGGCCATGCCCATTCTCCTCCCTGAGTGACCGGCAGTGCCCCTAGCTGCCCAGGTGGCAGCGGGGCGGCAGGGTGAGTCAGGCGCTGCGGCTCGGGTATCCCCAATCCCCGGTGTTGCGGCGCCAGGCCCCTTGGGAGGGGCCCCTCGGGGGCCAACCTAGGGTTAGGTTTAGCCCCTAGGAGGCCGGCAGGCCCTATTCGCCAGCTGTGTGGAGACTGGAGTGTCGGACCGAGGTGAGGGCGCTGGTGAGCGGGAGCGTGGGCTCGGGTGTTTTGGCGCGGGGGGCTTTTGAAGGTCGCCGTGTCTCGGAGGGCCCTGCCTGTTCTCCCGCCCTGAATGAACGGCAGCACCCCAAGCCCCTGGGTGGCAGCTGGGTGGCAGGGTGAGTCAGGTGCTGAGGCTCAGGATCCCCAATCTCCGGCGTTGGAGCGCCAGGCCCCTTGGGATGGGCCCCTCGGTGGTCAATCTAGGGTTACGGTTAGCCCCCAGAAGGCCAGTGGTCCCAATCAGCGGCTGTGCAACACGCGAAGGGTTGGGCTGAGGTGAGGGCGCTGGCGAGCCTTAGCATGAGCCCAAGCCAAGCACGGGGGGCCTTTGAATGTCAGCGGGTGCTCGGAGGGCCCTAACCATTTTCTTGCTCTGATTGAACGGTGGGCCCCTAGCGGCTCGGGTGGCTGAAGGGAAGCAGGGTGAGTCTGGCACTTGGGCTCAGTGTCCCCATCCCCAGCGTTGCGATGCCAGGCCCCTTGGGAAGGGCCCCAGGGGTGCCGACCTATGGTTAGGGTTAGCCCCCAGGAGTCCAGCAGGTCCGATACACCACCTGTGCGTCGAGCGGCGAGTTGGGCCGAGGTGAGGGTGCTGGTGAACATGAGCCTGAGCCCAAGTGTTTTCGTTTGGGGCGCCTTCGAAGATCGGCAGTTTTCGGAGGGCCCAGCCCGTTCTCCCACCCTGAATGAACGGTGGCATCCCTAGCGGTCCGGGTGGGGCGGGGCGGCAGGGTGTAACTGACGATGGGGTTGGGGGTCCCCAATCCCCAGCATTGGGCCGCCAGGCCCCTTAGGAGGGGCCCTTCGGGGGCCAACCTAGAGTTAGGGTTAGCCCCTAGGTGGCCAGCAGGCCCTATTCGCCAGCTGTGTGGAGAGCGGAGTGGCGGACCCAGGTGAGGGTGCTGGTGAGCAGGAGCGTGGGACCTAGCATTTTGGTGCGGGTTGCCTTTGAAGGTCGCAGGGGACTGGAGGGCCCTGCCCATTCTACCACTCTGAATGAGGACGGCGCCCCTAGCGGGCCGGGTCGCGGCAGGGTGGCAGGGTGAGTCTGGCGCTGGGGCTTGTGGGTCCGGAATCCCGGGCATTGCGGCACCAGGCCCCTTGCGAGGGGCCCCTCGAGGGATCGAGCTAGGGTTAGGTTTAGCCCCCAGGGGACCGTCAGGCCCAATCCGCCGGTTGTGCAGGGAGCGGAGGGTGGGCTGAAGTGATGGTGCTGGCGAGCGGGAGCGTGGGCCCAAGGGTTTTGGCGCGGAGGGCCTTCAAACGGCGCTGGGGGCTCCGAGGGCCCTGTCCGTTGTTCTGCCCTGAATGACCGACAGCTCTCCTACCGTCCCGGGTGGCGGCGGGGCGGCACAGTGCGTCCGGCGCTGGGACTCGGGGGTCACCAATCCCAGGCATTGCAGCGATAGGCCCCTTGGGAGGGGCCCCTTGGGGGCCGACCTAGGGTTCGGGTTAGCCCCCAGGAGGCTGGCAGGCCCTATCCGCCGGCTCTGCCACATGCGGAGGGGCTAGCCGAGGTGAGGGCGCTGGCGAGCGGGAGCATGGCCCCAAGCGTTTTGTCGCGGGGGACCTTCGAAGGTCGCCGGGGGCCCGGGGGGCCCTGCCCGTTCTAACGCCCTGAATGAGGACGGCGCCCCTAGCGGGCCGGGTGGTGAGGAGCGGCAGAGTGCGTCCGGCGGTGGGGTTCGGGTGTCCCCAATCCCCAGCGTGGCGGCGCCAGGCCCCTTGGGAGGGGCTCCTCTGGGGCCGACCTAGGTTTAGGGTTAGCCCAAAGGAGGCCGGCAGGCCCGAACCGCCGGCTGTGCGGCGAGCAGAGGGGCGGGCCGAGGTGAGGGCGCTGGCGAGGGGGAGCGTGGGCCCAGGGTTTTGGCACAGGGGGCCTTGGATTGTCACTGGGGGCTTGGAGGGCCCTGCCCATTCTCACACACTAAATGACCGGTGGCGCCCCTGTCGGCCAGGGTGGCGGCGTGTCGGCAGGATGAGTCTGGAGCTGGGGCTCAGTGGTCCCCGATCCCCGGCGCGGTGGCTCCAGGCACTTGGGAGGGGTCCCTCGGGGGCCGACATATGGTGAGTGTTAGCCCAAAGGAGGCCGGCGGGCCCAATCCGCCGGCTGTGCAGCGAGCGGAGGGGTGGGCCGACGTTAATGCGCTGGCAAATGGGAGCGTGGGCCCAAGCGTTTTGGCATGGGGGGCCTTCGAAGCTCACCGGGGGCTCGGAGGGCCCAGCAAGTTCTCCCGCCCTGAATGCCCGGCGGCTCCCTAGCGGCCAGGGTGGCGGCGGGGAGGCAGGGTGAGTCCGGAGCTCGGGCTCGGGGGTCCCCAATACCCGGCATGGCATTGCCAGGCCGCTTGGGAGGGGTCCCTCGGGGGCCGAGCTAGGGTTATCGTTAGCCCAAAGGAGGCCAGCAGGCCCGATTGGCCGGCTGTGCGGCGAGGGGAGGGGTGAGCCGAGGTGAGGGCGCTGGCGAGCGGGAGCTTAGGCCCAAGCGTTTTGGTGCGGGGGGCCTTCGAAGGTCATCGGGGGCTCGGAGGGCCCTGCCAGTACTCCCTCCCTGAATGACCGGTGGCGCCCCTAGCGTCCCGGGTGGCGGCGGGGCGGCAGGGTGAGTCTGGAGTAGGGCTCAGGGGTCCAAATGCCCCGGCGAGGCGGCGCCTGGCCCCTTGGGAGGGGTCCCTCGGGGGCCGACCTAGGGTTGAGGTTAGCCCAAAGGAGGCCGGGGCCCGATCCGCCGGCTGTGCAGAGAACGGAGGGGCGGGGCGAGGTGAGGGCGCTGGCGAGCGGGAGCGTGAGCCCAAGCGTTTTGGCGCGGGGGGCCTTCGAATGTCGCCAGAGGCTCTGAGGGCCCTGCCCCTTGTCCCGCCCTGAATGACCGGCAGCGCCCCTAGTGGCCCATGTGGCAGCGGGGCAGCCGGTTGTGTCCAGCGCTGGAGCTCGGGGTTCTCCAATCCCCGGTGTTGCGGCTCTAGGCCCCTTGCTGGGGCCCCTAGGGGACCGACCTATGGTTAGATTTAGCCCCCAGGAGGCCGGAAGCCCGATCCGCCAACTCTGCGGCAAGCGGAGAGGCCGGCGGAGGTGAGGCCGCTGGCGAGCGGGAGCGTGGGCTCAGGCGTTTTGGCGCGGGGGTCCTTCGAAAGTCGCTGGGGGCTTGGAGGGCCCTGTACGTTCTTCTGCCCTGAATGACCGGCGGCTCCCCTAGCGGCCCGGGTGGAGGAGGGGTGTTAGGGTGACTTGGGCGCTGGGGCTTGGGGGTCCCCAATCCTCGGCGTTGGGGCGCCAGGCCCCTTTGGAAGGGCTCTAGGGGGCCGACCAAGGGTTATTGTTAGCCCCCAGGGGGCCAGCAGGCCAGATCCGCCGGCTGTGAGGCGAGCGGAGGGGTGGACCCAGGTGAGGGCGCTTGAGAGCAAGAATGTGGACCCAAGCGTTTTGGCACGGGGGGCCTTCGAAGGTCATCGGGGGTTCGGAGGGCCCAACCCGTCCTCCTGCCCTGAATGACCAGCGGCGCTACTAGCGGCCCGGGGGGGCGGAGCGGCAGGGTGAGCCCAGCACTGGGGCTTGGGGGTCCCCAATCCCCGGCGTTGCGGGGGCAGACCCTTGGTAGTGGCCCCTCGGGGGCCGACCTAAGGTTACAGTTAGCCCCCAGGAGGCCGGCAGGCCCGATGTGCCAGCTGTGCGGCGAGCGGAGGGGAGGGCCGAGGTGAGGGCGCGGGGGAGCGGGAGCTAGGCCGAAGCGTTTTGGCGCGGGAAGCCTTCGAAGGTCGCCGGGGGATCAGAGGACCCTGCCCGTTTTCCCGCCCTGAATGACCTGCGGCGCCCCTGGGGCCCGGGTGGCGGCAGGGCGACAGGGTGAGTCCGTCGCTGGGGTTGGGGGGTTCCCAATCCCCGGTGTTGCGGCACCAGGCCCCTTTGCAGGGGCCCCTCGGAGGCTGACCTAGGGTTATGGTTAGCCCCCAGGAGGCCGCAGGCCCAATCCACCGGCTGTGCGGTGAGCAGAGGGGAGGGCCGAGGTGAGGGCGCTGGCGAGCGGTAGCGTAGGCCCATGAGTTTTGGCGCGGGGGGCCTTCGAAGGTCGCCGGGGCTCAAGAAGCCCTGCCCGTTCTCCCGCAGTGAATGTCCGGCGGTGCCCCTAGCGGCTCAGTTGCCGGCGGGGCAGCATGGTGAGTCGGATGCTGGGGCTAGCGGTCCGCTAACCCAGGTGTTGCGGTGCCAGGCCCGTTGGGAGGGGCCTCTCGGGGGCCGACGAAGGGATAGGGTTAGCCCCCAGGAGGCTGGCGGGCCCTATCCGCCGGCTGTGCGGCGAGCGGAGGGGCGGGCCGAGGTGAGGGCACTGGCTACCGGGAGAGTGGGCGCAAGCTTTCTGGCGCGGGGGGCCTTCGAAAGAGGCCGGGGGCTCCAAGGGCCCTTCCCGTTCTCCCGCCCTGAATGACCGGTGGTGCCACTAGCGGCCTGTGTGGCGGCGGGGCAGCACGGTGAGTCCAGCACTGTGGCTCGTGGGTCTCCAATGCCCGGCATTGCCGCTCCAGGCACCTTGGGATGAGCCCCTCCGAGGGTGAGCTAGGGTTAGGGTTAGCCCCCAGGAGGCCGGCAGGCCCAATCTGCCAGCTGTGTGGCGAGCGGAGGGGCAGGCCGAGGTGAGGGCGCTAAAGAGCAGGAGCAGGGCCCAAGCGTTTTGGTGCGGGGGCCTTTGAAGGTCACCAGGGGCTCGGAGGACCCTGCCCGTTCTCCCGCCCTGAATGACCTGCGGCGCCCCTGGGGCCCGGGTGGCGGCAGGGCGACAGGGTGAGTCCGTCGCTGGGGTTGGGGGGTTCCCAATCCCCGGTGTTGCGGCACCAGGCCCCTTTGCAGGGGCCCCTCGGAGGCTGACCTAGGGTTATGGTTAGCCCCCAGGAGGCCGCAGGCCCAATCCACCGGCTGTGCGGTGAGCAGAGGGGAGGGCCGAGGTGAGGGCGCTGGCGAGCAGTAGCGTAGGCCCATGAGTTTTGGCGCGGGGGGCCTTTGAAGGTCACCAGGGGCTCGGAGGACCCTGCCCGTTCTCCCGCCCTGGATGACCGGCGGTGCCCCTAGAGGCCCGGGTGGCAGCGGGGCGGGAGGGTGAGTCTGGCGCTGGGGCTTGTGGGTCCGGAATCCCGGGCATTGCGGCACCAGGCCCCTTGGGAGGGGCCCCTCGAGGGATCGAGCTAGGGTTAGGTTTAGCCCCCAGGGGACCATCAGGCACAATCCGCCGGTTGTGCAGGGAGCGGAGGGTGGGCTGAAGTGATGGTGCTGGCGAGCGGGAGCGTGGGCCCAAGGGTTTTGGCGCGGAGGGCCTTCAAACGGCGCTGGGGGCTCCGAGGGCCCTGTCCGTTGTTCTGCCCTGAATGACCGACAGCTCTCCTACCGTCCCGGGTGGCGGCGGGGCGGCACAGTGCGTCCGGCGCTGGGACTCGGGGGTCACCAATCCCAGGCATTGCAGCGATAGGCCCCTTGGGAGGGGCCCCTTGGGGGCCGACCTAGGGTTCGGGTTAGCCCCCAGGAGGCTGGCAGGCCCTATCCGCCGCCTCTGCCACATGCGGAGGGGCTAGCCGAGGTGAGGGCGCTGGCGAGCGGGAGCATGGCCCCAAGCGTTTTGTCGCGGGGGACCTTCGAAGGTCGCCGGGGGCCCGGGGGGCCCTGCCCGTTCTAACGCCCTGAATGAGGACGGCGCCCCTAGCGGGCCGGGTGGTGAGGAGCGGCAGAGTGCGTCCGGCGGTGGGGTTCGGGTGTCCCCAATCCCCAGCGTGGCGGCGCCAGGCCCCTTGGGAGGGGCTCCTCTGGGGCCGACCTAGGTTTAGGGTTAGCCCAAAGGAGGCCGGCAGGCCCGAACCGCCGGCTGTGCGGCGAGCAGAGGGGCGGGCCGAGGTGAGGGCGCTGGCGAGGGGGAGCGTGGGCCCAGGGTTTTGGCACAGGGGGCCTTGGATTGTCACTGGGGGCTTGGAGGGCCCTGCCCATTCTCACACACTAAATGACCGGTGGCGCCCCTGTCGGCCAGGGTGGCGGCGTGTCGGCAGGATGAGTCTGGAGCTGGGGCTCAGTGGTCCCCGATCCCCGGCGCGGTGGCTCCAGGCACTTGGGAGGGGTCCCTCGGGGGCCGACATATGGTGAGTGTTAGCCCAAAGGAGGCCGGCGGGCCCAATCCGCCGGCTGTGCAGCGAGCGGAGGGGTGGGCCGACGTTAATGCGCTGGCAAATGGGAGCGTGGGCCCAAGCGTTTTGGCATGGGGGGCCTTCGAAGCTCACCGGGGGCTCGGAGGGCCCAGCAAGTTCTCCCGCCCTGAATGCCCGGCGGCTCCCTAGCGGCCAGGGTGGCGGCGGGGAGGCAGGGTGAGTCCGGAGCTCGGGCTCGGGGGTCCCCAATACCCGGCATGGCATTGCCAGGCCGCTTGGGAGGGGTCCCTCGGGGGCCGAGCTAGGGTTATCGTTAGCCCAAAGGAGGCCAGCAGGCCCGATTGGCCGGCTGTGCGGCGAGGGGAGGGGTGAGCCGAGGTGAGGGCGCTGGCGAGCGGGAGCTTAGGCCCAAGCGTTTTGGTGCGGGGGGCCTTCGAAGGTCATCGGGGGCTCGGAGGGCCCTGCCAGTACTCCCTCCCTGAATGACCGGTGGCGCCCCTAGCGTCCCGGGTGGCGGCGGGGCGGCAGGGTGAGTCTGGAGTAGGGCTCAGGGGTCCAAATGCCCCGGCGAGGCGGCGCCTGGCCCCTTGGGAGGGGTCCCTCGGGGGCCGACCTAGGGTTGAGGTTAGCCCAAAGGAGGCCGGGGCCCGATCCGCCGGCTGTGCAGAGAACGGAGGGGCGGGGCGAGGTGAGGGCGCTGGCGAGCGGGAGCGTGAGCCCAAGCGTTTTGGCGCGGGGGGCCTTCGAATGTCGCCAGAGGCTCTGAGGGCCCTGCCCCTTGTCCCGCCCTGAATGACCGGCAGCGCCCCTAGTGGCCCATGTGGCAGCGGGGCAGCCGGTTGTGTCCAGCGCTGGAGCTCGGGGTTCTCCAATCCCCGGTGTTGCGGCTCTAGGCCCCTTGCTGGGGCCCCTAGGGGACCGACCTATGGTTAGATTTAGCCCCCAGGAGGCCGGAAGCCCGATCCGCCAACTCTGCGGCAAGCGGAGAGGCCGCCGGAGGTGAGGCCGCTGGCGAGCGGGAGCGTGGGCTCAGGCGTTTTGGCGCGGGGGTCCTTCGAAAGTCGCTGGGGGCTTGGAGGGCCCTGTACGTTCTTCTGCCCTGAATGACCGGCGGCTCCCCTAGCGGCCCGGGTGGAGGAGGGGTGTTAGGGTGACTTGGGCGCTGGGGCTTGGGGGTCCCCAATCCTCGGCGTTGGGGCGCCAGGCCCCTTTGGAAGGGCTCTAGGGGGCCGACCAAGGGTTATTGTTAGCCCCCAGGGGGCCAGCAGGCCAGATCCGCCGGCTGTGAGGCGAGCGGAGGGGTGGACCCAGGTGAGGGCGCTTGAGAGCAAGAATGTGGACCCAAGCGTTTTGGCACGGGGGGCCTTCGAAGGTCATCGGGGGTTCGGAGGGCCCAACCCGTCCTCCTGCCCTGAATGACCAGCGGCGCTACTAGCGGCCCGGGGGGGCGGAGCGGCAGGGTGAGCCCAGCACTGGGGCTTGGGGGTCCCCAATCCCCGGTGTTGCGGGGGCAGACCCTTGGTAGTGGCCCCTCGGGGGCCGACCTAAGGTTACAGTTAGCCCCCAGGAGGCCGGCAGGCCCGATGTGCCAGCTGTGCAGCGAGCGGAGGGGAGGGCCGAGGTGAGGGCGCGGGGGAGCGGGAGCTAGGCCGAAGCGTTTTGGCGCGGGAAGCCTTCGAAGGTCGCCGGGGGATCGGAGGACCCTGCCCGTTTTCCCGCCCTGAATGACCTGCGGCGCCCCTGGGGCCCGGGTGGCGGCAGGGCGACAGGGTGAGTCCGTCGCTGGGGTTGGGGGGTTCCCAATCCCCGGTGTTGCGGCACCAGGCCCCTTTGCAGGGGCCCCTCGGAGGCTGACCTAGGGTTATGGTTAGCCCCCAGGAGGCCGCAGGCCCAATCCACCGGCTGTGCGGTGAGCAGAGGGGAGGGCCGAGGTGAGGGCGCTGGCGAGCGGTAGCGTAGGCCCATGAGTTTTGGCGCGGGGGGCCTTCGAAGGTCGCCGGGGCTCAAGAAGCCCTGCCCGTTCTCCCGCAGTGAATGTCCGGCGGTGCCCCTAGCGGCTCAGTTGCCGGCGGGGCAGCATGGTGAGTCGGATGCTGGGGCTAGCGGTCCGCTAACCCAGGTGTTGCGGTGCCAGGCCCGTTGGGAGGGGCCTCTCGGGGGCCGACGAAGGGATAGGGTTAGCCCCCAGGAGGCTGGCGGGCCCTATCCGCCGGCTGTGCGGCGAGCGGAGGGGCGGGCCGAGGTGAGGGCACTGGCTACCGGGAGAGTGGGCGCAAGCTTTCTGGCGCGGGGGGCCTTCGAAAGAGGCCGGGGGCTCCAAGGGCCCTTCCCGTTCTCCCGCCCTGAATGACCGGTGGTGCCACTAGCGGCCTGTGTGGCGGCGGGGCAGCACGGTGAGTCCAGCACTGTGGCTCGTGGGTCTCCAATGCCCGGCATTGCCGCTCCAGGCACCTTGGGATGAGCCCCTCCGAGGGTGAGCTAGGGTTAGGGTTAGCCCCCAGGAGGCCGGCAGGCCCAATCTGCCAGCTGTGTGGCGAGCGGAGGGGCAGGCCTAGGTGAGGGCGCTAAAGAGCAGGAGCAGGGCCCAAGCGTTTTGGTGCGGGGGCCTTTGAAGGTCACCAGGGGCTCGGAGGACCCTGCCCGTTCTCCCGCCCTGAATGACCTGCGGCGCCCCTGGGGCCCGGGTGGCGGCAGGGCGACAGGGTGAGTCCGTCGCTGGGGTTGGGGGGTTCCCAATCCCCGGTGTTGCGGCACCAGGCCCCTTTGCAGGGGCCCCTCGGAGGCTGACCTAGGGTTATGGTTAGCCCCCAGGAGGCCGCAGGCCCAATCCACCGGCTGTGCGGTGAGCAGAGGGGAGGGCCGAGGTGAGGGCGCTGGCGAGCAGTAGCGTAGGCCCATGAGTTTTGGCGCGGGGGGCCTTTGAAGGTCACCAGGGGCTCGGAGGACCCTGCCCGTTCTCCCGCCCTGGATGACCGGCGGTGCCCCTAGAGGCCCGGGTGGCAGCGGGGCGGGAGGGTGAGTCTGGCGCTGGGGCTTGTGGGTCCGGAATCCCGGGCATTGCGGCACCAGGCCCCTTGGGAGGGGCCCCTCGAGGGATCGAGCTAGGGTTAGGTTTAGCCCCCAGGGGACCATCAGGCACAATCCGCCGGTTGTGCAGGGAGCGGAGGGTGGGCTGAAGTGATGGTGCTGGCGAGCGGGAGCGTGGGCCCAAGGGTTTTGGCGCGGAGGGCCTTCAAACGGCGCTGGGGGCTCCGAGGGCCCTGTCCGTTGTTCTGCCCTGAATGACCGACAGCTCTCCTACCGTCCCGGGTGGCGGCGGGGCGGCACAGTGCGTCCGGCGCTGGGACTCGGGGGTCACCAATCCCAGGCATTGCAGCGATAGGCCCCTTGGGAGGGGCCCCTTGGGGGCCGACCTAGGGTTCGGGTTAGCCCCCAGGAGGCTGGCAGGCCCTATCCGCCGCCTCTGCCACATGCGGAGGGGCTAGCCGAGGTGAGGGCGCTGGCGAGCGGGAGCATGGCCCCAAGCGTTTTGTCGCGGGGGACCTTCGAAGGTCGCCGGGGGCCCGGGGGGCCCTGCCCGTTCTAACGCCCTGAATGAGGACGGCGCCCCTAGCGGGCCGGGTGGTGAGGAGCGGCAGAGTGCGTCCGGCGGTGGGGTTCGGGTGTCCCCAATCCCCAGCGTGGCGGCGCCAGGCCCCTTGGGAGGGGCTCCTCTGGGGCCGACCTAGGTTTAGGGTTAGCCCAAAGGAGGCCGGCAGGCCCGAACCGCCGGCTGTGCGGCGAGCAGAGGGGCGGGCCGAGGTGAGGGCGCTGGCGAGGGGGAGCGTGGGCCCAGGGTTTTGGCACAGGGGGCCTTGGATTGTCACTGGGGGCTTGGAGGGCCCTGCCCATTCTCACACACTAAATGACCGGTGGCGCCCCTGTCGGCCAGGGTGGCGGCGTGTCGGCAGGATGAGTCTGGAGCTGGGGCTCAGTGGTCCCCGATCCCCGGCGCGGTGGCTCCAGGCACTTGGGAGGGGTCCCTCGGGGGCCGACATATGGTGAGTGTTAGCCCAAAGGAGGCCGGCGGGCCCAATCCGCCGGCTGTGCAGCGAGCGGAGGGGTGGGCCGACGTTAATGCGCTGGCAAATGGGAGCGTGGGCCCAAGCGTTTTGGCATGGGGGGCCTTCGAAGCTCACCGGGGGCTCGGAGGGCCCAGCAAGTTCTCCCGCCCTGAATGCCCGGCGGCTCCCTAGCGGCCAGGGTGGCGGCGGGGAGGCAGGGTGAGTCCGGAGCTCGGGCTCGGGGGTCCCCAATACCCGGCATGGCATTGCCAGGCCGCTTGGGAGGGGTCCCTCGGGGGCCGAGCTAGGGTTATCGTTAGCCCAAAGGAGGCCAGCAGGCCCGATTGGCCGGCTGTGCGGCGAGGGGAGGGGTGAGCCGAGGTGAGGGCGCTGGCGAGCGGGAGCTTAGGCCCAAGCGTTTTGGTGCGGGGGGCCTTCGAAGGTCATCGGGGGCTCGGAGGGCCCTGCCAGTACTCCCTCCCTGAATGACCGGTGGCGCCCCTAGCGTCCCGGGTGGCGGCGGGGCGGCAGGGTGAGTCTGGAGTAGGGCTCAGGGGTCCAAATGCCCCGGCGAGGCGGCGCCTGGCCCCTTGGGAGGGGTCCCTCGGGGGCCGACCTAGGGTTGAGGTTAGCCCAAAGGAGGCCGGGGCCCGATCCGCCGGCTGTGCAGAGAACGGAGGGGCGGGGCGAGGTGAGGGCGCTGGCGAGCGGGAGCGTGAGCCCAAGCGTTTTGGCGCGGGGGGCCTTCGAATGTCGCCAGAGGCTCTGAGGGCCCTGCCCCTTGTCCCGCCCTGAATGACCGGCAGCGCCCCTAGTGGCCCATGTGGCAGCGGGGCAGCCGGTTGTGTCCAGCGCTGGAGCTCGGGGTTCTCCAATCCCCGGTGTTGCGGCTCTAGGCCCCTTGCTGGGGCCCCTAGGGGACCGACCTATGGTTAGATTTAGCCCCCAGGAGGCCGGAAGCCCGATCCGCCAACTCTGCGGCAAGCGGAGAGGCCGCCGGAGGTGAGGCCGCTGGCGAGCGGGAGCGTGGGCTCAGGCGTTTTGGCGCGGGGGTCCTTCGAAAGTCGCTGGGGGCTTGGAGGGCCCTGTACGTTCTTCTGCCCTGAATGACCGGCGGCTCCCCTAGCGGCCCGGGTGGAGGAGGGGTGTTAGGGTGACTTGGGCGCTGGGGCTTGGGGGTCCCCAATCCTCGGCGTTGGGGCACCAGGCCCCTTTGGAAGGGCTCTAGGGGGCCGACCAAGGGTTATTGTTAGCCCCCAGGGGGCCAGCAGGCCAGATCCGCCGGCTGTGAGGCGAGCGGAGGGGTGGACCCAGGTGAGGGCGCTTGAGAGCAAGAATGTGGACCCAAGCGTTTTGGCACGGGGGGCCTTCGAAGGTCATCGGGGGTTCGGAGGGCCCAACCCGTCCTCCTGCCCTGAATGACCAGCGGCGCTACTAGCGGCCCGGGGGGGCGGAGCGGCAGGGTGAGCCCAGCACTGGGGCTTGGGGGTCCCCAATCCCCGGTGTTGCGGGGGCAGACCCTTGGTAGTGGCCCCTCGGGGGCCGACCTAAGGTTACAGTTAGCCCCCAGGAGGCCGGCAGGCCCGATGTGCCAGCTGTGCAGCGAGCGGAGGGGAGGGCCGAGGTGAGGGCGCGGGGGAGCGGGAGCTAGGCCGAAGCGTTTTGGCGCGGGAAGCCTTCGAAGGTCGCCGGGGGATCGGAGGACCCTGCCCGTTTTCCCGCCCTGAATGACCTGCGGCGCCCCTGGGGCCCGGGTGGCGGCAGGGCGACAGGGTGAGTCCGTCGCTGGGGTTGGGGGGTTCCCAATCCCCGGTGTTGCGGCACCAGGCCCCTTTGCAGGGGCCCCTCGGAGGCTGACCTAGGGTTATGGTTAGCCCCCAGGAGGCCGCAGGCCCAATCCACCGGCTGTGCGGTGAGCAGAGGGGAGGGCCGAGGTGAGGGCGCTGGCGAGCGGTAGCGTAGGCCCATGAGTTTTGGCGCGGGGGGCCTTCGAAGGTCGCCGGGGCTCAAGAAGCCCTGCCCGTTCTCCCGCAGTGAATGTCCGGCGGTGCCCCTAGCGGCTCAGTTGCCGGCGGGGCAGCATGGTGAGTCGGATGCTGGGGCTAGCGGTCCGCTAACCCAGGTGTTGCGGTGCCAGGCCCGTTGGGAGGGGCCTCTCGGGGGCCGACGAAGGGATAGGGTTAGCCCCCAGGAGGCTGGCGGGCCCTATCCGCCGGCTGTGCGGCGAGCGGAGGGGCGGGCCGAGGTGAGGGCACTGGCTACCGGGAGAGTGGGCGCAAGCTTTCTGGCGCGGGGGGCCTTCGAAAGAGGCCGGGGGCTCCAAGGGCCCTTCCCGTTCTCCCGCCCTGAATGACCGGTGGTGCCACTAGCGGCCTGTGTGGCGGCGGGGCAGCACGGTGAGTCCAGCACTGTGGCTCGTGGGTCTCCAATGCCCGGCATTGCCGCTCCAGGCACCTTGGGATGAGCCCCTCCGAGGGTGAGCTAGGGTTAGGGTTAGCCCCCAGGAGGCCGGCAGGCCCAATCTGCCAGCTGTGTGGCGAGCGGAGGGGCAGGCCTAGGTGAGGGCGCTAAAGAGCAGGAGCAGGGCCCAAGCGTTTTGGTGCGGGGGCCTTTGAAGGTCACCAGGGGCTCGGAGGACCCTGCCCGTTCTCCCGCCCTGAATGACCTGCGGCGCCCCTGGGGCCCGGGTGGCGGCAGGGCGACAGGGTGAGTCCGTCGCTGGGGTTGGGGGGTTCCCAATCCCCGGTGTTGCGGCACCAGGCCCCTTTGCAGGGGCCCCTCGGAGGCTGACCTAGGGTTATGGTTAGCCCCCAGGAGGCCGCAGGCCCAATCCACCGGCTGTGCGGTGAGCAGAGGGGAGGGCCGAGGTGAGGGCGCTGGCGAGCAGTAGCGTAGGCCCATGAGTTTTGGCGCGGGGGGCCTTTGAAGGTCACCAGGGGCTCGGAGGACCCTGCCCGTTCTCCCGCCCTGGATGACCGGCGGTGCCCCTAGAGGCCCGGGTGGCAGCGGGGCGGGAGGGTGAGTCTGGCGCTGGGGCTTGTGGGTCCGGAATCCCGGGCATTGCGGCACCAGGCCCCTTGGGAGGGGCCCCTCGAGGGATCGAGCTAGGGTTAGGTTTAGCCCCCAGGGGACCATCAGGCACAATCCGCCGGTTGTGCAGGGAGCGGAGGGTGGGCTGAAGTGATGGTGCTGGCGAGCGGGAGCGTGGGCCCAAGAGTTTTGGCGCGGAGGGCCTTCAAACGGCGCTGGGGGCTCCGAGGGCCCTGTCCGTTGTTCTGCCCTGAATGACCGACAGCTCTCCTACCGTCCCGGGTGGCGGCGGGGCGGCACAGTGCGTCCGGCGCTGGGACTCGGGGGTCACCAATCCCAGGCATTGCAGCGATAGGCCCCTTGGGAGGGGCCCCTTGGGGGCCGACCTAGGGTTCGGGTTAGCCCCCAGGAGGCTGGCAGGCCCTATCCGCCGCCTCTGCCACATGCGGAGGGGCTAGCCGAGGTGAGGGCGCTGGCGAGCGGGAGCATGGCCCCAAGCGTTTTGTCGCGGGGGACCTTCGAAGGTCGCCAGGGGCCCGGGGGGCCCTGCCCGTTCTAACGCCCTGAATGAGGACGGCGCCCCTAGCGGGCCGGGTGGTGAGGAGCGGCAGAGTGCGTCCGGCGGTGGGGTTCGGGTGTCCCCAATCCCCAGCGTGGCGGCGCCAGGCCCCTTGGGAGGGGCTCCTCTGGGGCCGACCTAGGTTTAGGGTTAGCCCAAAGGAGGCCGGCAGGCCCGAACCGCCGGCTGTGCGGCGAGCAGAGGGGCGGGCCGAGGTGAGGGCGCTGGCGAGGGGGAGCGTGGGCCCAGGGTTTTGGCACAGGGGGCCTTGGATTGTCACTGGGGGCTTGGAGGGCCCTGCCCATTCTCACACACTAAATGACCGGTGGCGCCCCTGTTGGCCAGGGTGGCGGCGTGTCGGCAGGATGAGTCTGGAGCTGGGGCTCAGTGGTCCCCGATCCCCGGCGCGGTGGCTCCAGGCACTTGGGAGGGGTCCCTCGGGGGCCGACATATGGTGAGTGTTAGCCCAAAGGAGGCCGGCGGGCCCAATCCGCCGGCTGTGCAGCGAGCGGAGGGGTGGGCCGACGTTAATGCGCTGGCAAATGGGAGCGTGGGCCCAAGCGTTTTGGCATGGGGGGCCTTCGAAGCTCACCGGGGGCTCGGAGGGCCCAGCAAGTTCTCCCGCCCTGAATGCCCGGCGGCTCCCTAGCGGCCAGGGTGGCGGCGGGGAGGCAGGGTGAGTCCGGAGCTCGGGCTCGGGGGTCCCCAATACCCGGCATGGCATTGCCAGGCCGCTTGGGAGGGGTCCCTCGGGGGCCGAGCTAGGGTTATCGTTAGCCCAAAGGAGGCCAGCAGGCCCGATTGGCCGGCTGTGCGGCGAGGGGAGGGGTGAGCCGAGGTGAGGGCGCTGGCGAGCGGGAGCTTAGGCCCAAGCGTTTTGGTGCGGGGGGCCTTCGAAGGTCATCGGGGGCTCGGAGGGCCCTGCCAGTACTCCCTCCCTGAATGACCGGTGGCGCCCCTAGCGTCCCGGGTGGCGGCGGGGCGGCAGGGTGAGTCTGGAGTAGGGCTCAGGGGTCCAAATGCCCCGGCGAGGCGGCGCCTGGCCCCTTGGGAGGGGTCCCTCGGGGGCCGACCTAGGGTTGAGGTTAGCCCAAAGGAGGCCGGGGCCCGATCCGCCGGCTGTGCAGAGAACGGAGGGGCGGGGCGAGGTGAGGGCGCTGGCGAGCGGGAGCGTGAGCCCAAGCGTTTTGGCGCGGGGGGCCTTCGAATGTCGCCAGAGGCTCTGAGGGCCCTGCCCCTTGTCCCGCCCTGAATGACCGGCAGCGCCCCTAGTGGCCCATGTGGCAGCGGGGCAGCCGGTTGTGTCCAGCGCTGGAGCTCGGGGTTCTCCAATCCCCGGTGTTGCGGCTCTAGGCCCCTTGCTGGGGCCCCTAGGGGACCGACCTATGGTTAGATTTAGCCCCCAGGAGGCCGGAAGCCCGATCCGCCAACTCTGCGGCAAGCGGAGAGGCCGCCGGAGGTGAGGCCGCTGGCGAGCGGGAGCGTGGGCTCAGGCGTTTTGGCGCGGGGGTCCTTCGAAAGTCGCTGGGGGCTTGGAGGGCCCTGTACGTTCTTCTGCCCTGAATGACCGGCGGCTCCCCTAGCGGCCCGGGTGGAGGAGGGGTGTTAGGGTGACTTGGGCGCTGGGGCTTGGGGGTCCCCAATCCTCGGCGTTGGGGCGCCAGGCCCCTTTGGAAGGGCTCTAGGGGGCCGACCAAGGGTTATTGTTAGCCCCCAGGGGGCCAGCAGGCCAGATCCGCCGGCTGTGAGGCGAGCGGAGGGGTGGACCCAGGTGAGGGCGCTTGAGAGCAAGAATGTGGACCCAAGCGTTTTGGCACGGGGGGCCTTCGAAGGTCATCGGGGGTTCGGAGGGCCCAACCCGTCCTCCTGCCCTGAATGACCAGCGGCGCTACTAGCGGCCCGGGGGGGCGGAGCGGCAGGGTGAGCCCAGCACTGGGGCTTGGGGGTCCCCAATCCCCGGTGTTGCGGGGGCAGACCCTTGGTAGTGGCCCCTCGGGGGCCGACCTAAGGTTACAGTTAGCCCCCAGGAGGCCTGCAGGCCCGATGTGCCAGCTGTGCGGCGAGCGGAGGGGAGGGCCGAGGTGAGGGCGCGGGGGAGCGGGAGCTAGGCCGAAGCGTTTTGGCGCGGGAAGCCTTCGAAGGTCGCCGGGGGATCAGAGGACCCTGCCCGTTTTCCCGCCCTGAATGACCTGCGGCGCCCCTGGGGCCCGGGTGGCGGCAGGGCGACAGGGTGAGTCCGTCGCTGGGGTTGGGGGGTTCCCAATCCACGGTGTTGCGGCACCAGGCCCCTTTGCAGGGGCCCCTCGGAGGCTGACCTAGGGTTATGGTTAGCCCCCAGGAGGCCGCAGGCCCAATCCACCGGCTGTGCGGTGAGCAGAGGGGAGGGCCGAGGTGAGGGCGCTGGCGAGCGGTAGCGTAGGCCCATGAGTTTTGGCGCGGGGGGCCTTCGAAGGTCGCCGGGGCTCAAGAAGCCCTGCCCGTTCTCCCGCAGTGAATGTCCGGCGGTGCCCCTAGCAGCTCAGTTGCCGGCGGGGCAGCATGGTGAGTCGGATGCTGGGGCTAGCGGTCCGCTAACCCAGGTGTTGCGGTGCCAGGCCCGTTGGGAGGGGCCTCTCGGGGGCCGACGAAGGGATAGGGTTAGCCCCCAGGAGGCTGGCGGCCCCTATCCGCCGGCTGTGCGGCGAGCGGAGGGGCGGGCCGAGGTGAGGGCACTGGCTACCGGGAGAGTGGGCGCAAGCTTTCTGGCGCGGGGGGCCTTCGAAAGAGGCCGGGGGCTCCAAGGGCCCTTCCCGTTCTCCCGCCCTGAATGACCGGTGGTGCCACTAGCGGCCTGTGTGGCGGCGGGGCAGCACGGTGAGTCCAGCACTGTGGCTCGTGGGTCTCCAATGCCCGGCATTGCCGCTCCAGGCACCTTGGGATGAGCCCCTCCGAGGGTGAGCTAGGGTTAGGGTTAGCCCCCAGGAGGCCGGCAGGCCCAATCTGCCAGCTGTGTGGCGAGCGGAGGGGCAGGCCGAGGTGAGGGCGCTAAAGAGCAGGAGCAGGGCCCAAGCGTTTTGGTGCGGGGGCCTTTGAAGGTCACCAGGGGCTCGGAGGACCCTGCCCGTTCTCCCGCCCTGAATGACCTGCGGCGCCCCTGGGGCCCGGGTGGCGGCAGGGCGACAGGGTGAGTCCGTCGCTGGGGTTGGGGGGTTCCCAATCCCCGGTGTTGCGGCACCAGGCCCCTTTGCAGGGGCCCTCGGAGGCTGACCTAGGGTTATGGTTAGCCCCCAGGAGGCCGCAGGCCCAATCCACCGGCTGTGCGGTGAGCAGAGGGGAGGGCCGAGGTGAGGGCGCTGGCGAGCAGTAGCGTAGGCCCATGAGTTTTGGCGCGGGGGGCCTTTGAAGGTCACCAGGGGCTCGGAGGACCCTGCCCGTTCTCCCGCCCTGGATGACCGGCGGTGCCCCTAGAGGCCCGGGTGGCAGCGGGGCGGGAGGGTGAGTCTGGCGCTGGGGCTTGTGGGTCCGGAATCCCGGGCATTGCGGCACCAGGCCCCTTGGGAGGGGCCCCTCGAGGGATCGAGCTAGGGTTAGGTTTAGCCCCCAGGGGACCATCAGGCACAATCCGCCGGTTGTGCAGGGAGCGGAGGGTGGGCTGAAGTGATGGTGCTGGTGAGCGGGAGCGTGGGCCCAAGGGTTTTGGCGCGGAGGGCCTTCAAACGGCGCTGGGGGCTCCGAGGGCCCTGTCCGTTGTTCTGCCCTGAATGACCGACAGCTCTCCTACCGTCCCGGGTGGCGGCGGGGCGGCACAGTGCGTCCGGCGCTGGGACTCGGGGGTCACCAATCCCAGGCATTGCAGCGATAGGCCCCTTGGGAGGGGCCCCTTGGGGGCCGACCTAGGGTTCGGGTTAGCCCCCAGGAGGCTGGCAGGCCCTATCCGCCGCCTCTGCCACATGCGGAGGGGCTAGCCGAGGTGAGGGCGCTGGCGAGCGGGAGCATGGCCCCAAGCGTTTTGTCGCGGGGGACCTTCGAAGGTCGCCGGGGGCCCGGGGGGCCCTGCCCGTTCTAACGCCCTGAATGAGGACGGCGCCCCTAGCGGGCCGGGTGGTGAGGAGCGGCAGAGTGCGTCCGGCGGTGGGGTTCGGGTGTCCCCAATCCCCAGCGTGGCGGCGCCAGGCCCCTTGGGAGGGGCTCCTCTGGGGCCGACCTAGGTTTAGGGTTAGCCCAAAGGAGGCCGGCAGGCCCGAACCGCCGGCTGTGCGGCGAGCAGAGGGGCGGGCCGAGGTGAGGGCGCTGGCGAGGGGGAGCGTGGGCCCAGGGTTTTGGCACAGGGGGCCTTGGATTGTCACTGGGGGCTTGGAGGGCCCTGCCCATTCTCACACACTAAATGACCGGTGGCGCCCCTGTCGGCCAGGGTGGCGGCGTGTCGGCAGGATGAGTCTGGAGCTGGGGCTCAGTGGTCCCCGATCCCCGGCGCGGTGGCTCCAGGCACTTGGGAGGGGTCCCTCGGGGGCCGACATATGGTGAGTGTTAGCCCAAAGGAGGCCGGCGGGCCCAATCCGCCGGCTGTGCAGCGAGCGGAGGGGTGGGCCGACGTTAATGCGCTGGCAAATGGGAGCGTGGGCCCAAGCGTTTTGGCATGGGGGGCCTTCGAAGCTCACCGGGGGCTCGGAGGGCCCAGCAAGTTCTCCCGCCCTGAATGCCCGGCGGCTCCCTAGCGGCCAGGGTGGCGGCGGGGAGGCAGGGTGAGTCCGGAGCTCGGGCTCGGGGGTCCCCAATACCCGGCATGGCATTGCCAGGCCGCTTGGGAGGGGTCCCTCGGGGGCCGAGCTAGGGTTATCGTTAGCCCAAAGGAGGCCAGCAGGCCCGATTGGCCGGCTGTGCGGCGAGGGGAGGGGTGAGCCGAGGTGAGGGCGCTGGCGAGCGGGAGCTTAGGCCCAAGCGTTTTGGTGCGGGGGGCCTTCGAAGGTCATCGGGGGCTCGGAGGGCCCTGCCAGTACT
Source organism: Ursus americanus (assembly GCF_024610735.1). Classification (NCBI taxonomy): domain Eukaryota; kingdom Metazoa; phylum Chordata; class Mammalia; order Carnivora; family Ursidae; genus Ursus; species Ursus americanus. The sequence goes on along the minus strand of NW_028273641.1, from coordinate 127,853 downwards.
CCCTCCCTGAATGACCGGTGGCGCCCCTAGCGTCCCGGGTGGCGGCGGGGCGGCAGGGTGAGTCTGGAGTAGGGCTCAGGGGTCCAAATGCCCCGGCGAGGCGGCGCCTGGCCCCTTGGGAGGGGTCCCTCGGGGGCCGACCTAGGGTTGAGGTTAGCCCAAAGGAGGCCGGGGCCCGATCCGCCGGCTGTGCAGAGAACGGAGGGGCGGGGCGAGGTGAGGGCGCTGGCGAGCGGGAGCGTGAGCCCAAGCGTTTTGGCGCGGGGGGCCTTCGAATGTCGCCAGAGGCTCTGAGGGCCCTGCCCCTTGTCCCGCCCTGAATGACCGGCAGCGCCCCTAGTGGCCCATGTGGCAGCGGGGCAGCCGGTTGTGTCCAGCGCTGGAGCTCGGGGTTCTCCAATCCCCGGTGTTGCGGCTCTAGGCCCCTTGCTGGGGCCCCTAGGGGACCGACCTATGGTTAGATTTAGCCCCCAGGAGGCCGGAAGCCCGATCCGCCAACTCTGCGGCAAGCGGAGAGGCCGGCGGAGGTGAGGCCGCTGGCGAGCGGGAGCGTGGGCTCAGGCGTTTTGGCGCGGGGGTCCTTCGAAAGTCGCTGGGGGCTTGGAGGGCCCTGTACGTTCTTCTGCCCTGAATGACCGGCGGCTCCCCTAGCGGCCCGGGTGGAGGAGGGGTGTTAGGGTGACTTGGGCGCTGGGGCTTGGGGGTCCCCAATCCTCGGCGTTGGGGCGCCAGGCCCCTTTGGAAGGGCTCTAGGGGGCCGACCAAGGGTTATTGTTAGCCCCCAGGGGGCCAGCAGGCCAGATCCGCCGGCTGTGAGGCGAGCGGAGGGGTGGACCCAGGTGAGGGCGCTTGAGAGCAAGAATGTGGACCCAAGCGTTTTGGCACGGGGGGCCTTCGAAGGTCATCGGGGGTTCGGAGGGCCCAACCCGTCCTCCTGCCCTGAATGACCAGCGGCGCTACTAGCGGCCCGGGGGGGCGGAGCGGCAGGGTGAGCCCAGCACTGGGGCTTGGGGGTCCCCAATCCCCGGTGTTGCGGGGGCAGACCCTTGGTAGTGGCCCCTCGGGGGCCGACCTAAGGTTACAGTTAGCCCCCAGGAGGCCGGCAGGCCCGATGTGCCAGCTGTGCAGCGAGCGGAGGGGAGGGCCGAGGTGAGGGCGCGGGGGAGCGGGAGCTAGGCCGAAGCGTTTTGGCGCGGGAAGCCTTCGAAGGTCGCCGGGGGATCGGAGGACCCTGCCCGTTTTCCCGCCCTGAATGACCTGCGGCGCCCCTGGGGCCCGGGTGGCGGCAGGGCGACAGGGTGAGTCCGTCGCTGGGGTTGGGGGGTTCCCAATCCCCGGTGTTGCGGCACCAGGCCCCTTTGCAGGGGCCCCTCGGAGGCTGACCTAGGGTTATGGTTAGCCCCCAGGAGGCCGCAGGCCCAATCCACCGGCTGTGCGGTGAGCAGAGGGGAGGGCCGAGGTGAGGGCGCTGGCGAGCGGTAGCGTAGGCCCATGAGTTTTGGCGCGGGGGGCCTTCGAAGGTCGCCGGGGCTCAAGAAGCCCTGCCCGTTCTCCCGCAGTGAATGTCCGGCGGTGCCCCTAGCGGCTCAGTTGCCGGCGGGGCAGCATGGTGAGTCGGATGCTGGGGCTAGCGGTCCGCTAACCCAGGTGTTGCGGTGCCAGGCCCGTTGGGAGGGGCCTCTCGGGGGCCGACGAAGGGATAGGGTTAGCCCCCAGGAGGCTGGCGGCCCCTATCCGCCGGCTGTGCGGCGAGCGGAGGGGCGGGCCGAGGTGAGGGCACTGGCTACCGGGAGAGTGGGCGCAAGCTTTCTGGCGCGGGGGGCCTTCGAAAGAGGCCGGGGGCTCCAAGGGCCCTTCCCGTTCTCCCGCCCTGAATGACCGGTGGTGCCACTAGCGGCCTGTGTGGCGGCGGGGCAGCACGGTGAGTCCAGCACTGTGGCTCGTGGGTCTCCAATGCCCGGCATTGCCGCTCCAGGCACCTTGGGATGAGCCCCTCCGAGGGTGAGCTAGGGTTAGGGTTAGCCCCCAGGAGGCCGGCAGGCCCAATCTGCCAGCTGTGTGGCGAGCGGAGGGGCAGGCCGAGGTGAGGGCGCTAAAGAGCAGGAGCAGGGCCCAAGCGTTTTGGTGCGGGGGCCTTTGAAGGTCACCAGGGGCTCGGAGGACCCTGCCCGTTCTCCCGCCCTGAATGACCTGCGGCGCCCCTGGGGCCCGGGTGGCGGCAGGGCGACAGGGTGAGTCCGTCGCTGGGGTTGGGGGGTTCCCAATCCCCGGTGTTGCGGCACCAGGCCCCTTTGCAGGGGCCCTCGGAGGCTGACCTAGGGTTATGGTTAGCCCCCAGGAGGCCGCAGGCCCAATCCACCGGCTGTGCGGTGAGCAGAGGGGAGGGCCGAGGTGAGGGCGCTGGCGAGCAGTAGCGTAGGCCCATGAGTTTTGGCGCGGGGGGCCTTTGAAGGTCACCAGGGGCTCGGAGGACCCTGCCCGTTCTCCCGCCCTGGATGACCGGCGGTGCCCCTAGAGGCCCGGGTGGCAGCGGGGCGGGAGGGTGAGTCTGGCGCTGGGGCTTGTGGGTCCGGAATCCCGGGCATTGCGGCACCAGGCCCCTTGGGAGGGGCCCCTCGAGGGATCGAGCTAGGGTTAGGTTTAGCCCCCAGGGGACCATCAGGCACAATCCGCCGGTTGTGCAGGGAGCGGAGGGTGGGCTGAAGTGATGGTGCTGGTGAGCGGGAGCGTGGGCCCAAGGGTTTTGGCGCGGAGGGCCTTCAAACGGCGCTGGGGGCTCCGAGGGCCCTGTCCGTTGTTCTGCCCTGAATGACCGACAGCTCTCCTACCGTCCCGGGTGGCGGCGGGGCGGCACAGTGCGTCCGGCGCTGGGACTCGGGGGTCACCAATCCCAGGCATTGCAGCGATAGGCCCCTTGGGAGGGGCCCCTTGGGGGCCGACCTAGGGTTCGGGTTAGCCCCCAGGAGGCTGGCAGGCCCTATCCGCCGCCTCTGCCACATGCGGAGGGCCTAGCCGAGGTGAGGGCGCTGGCGAGCGGGAGCATGGCCCCAAGCGTTTTGTCGCGGGGGACCTTCGAAGGTCGCCGGGGGCCCGGGGGGCCCTGCCCGTTCTAACGCCCTGAATGAGGACGGCGCCCCTAGCGGGCCGGGTGGTGAGGAGCGGCAGAGTGCGTCCGGCGGTGGGGTTCGGGTGTCCCCAATCCCCAGCGTGGCGGCGCCAGGCCCCTTGGGAGGGGCTCCTCTGGGGCCGACCTAGGTTTAGGGTTAGCCCAAAGGAGGCCGGCAGGCCCGAACCGCCGGCTGTGCGGCGAGCAGAGGGGCGGGCCGAGGTGAGGGCGCTGGCGAGGGGGAGCGTGGGCCCAGGGTTTTGGCACAGGGGGCCTTGGATTGTCACTGGGGGCTTGGAGGGCCCTGCCCATTCTCACACACTAAATGACCGGTGGCGCCCCTGTCGGCCAGGGTGGCGGCGTGTCGGCAGGATGAGTCTGGAGCTGGGGCTCAGTGGTCCCCGATCCCCGGCGCGGTGGCTCCAGGCACTTGGGAGGGGTCCCTCGGGGGCCGACATATGGTGAGTGTTAGCCCAAAGGAGGCCGGCGGGCCCAATCCGCCGGCTGTGCAGCGAGCGGAGGGGTGGGCCGACGTTAATGCGCTGGCAAATGGGAGCGTGGGCCCAAGCGTTTTGGCATGGGGGGCCTTCGAAGCTCACCGGGGGCTCGGAGGGCCCAGCAAGTTCTCCCGCCCTGAATGCCCGGCGGCTCCCTAGCGGCCAGGGTGGCGGCGGGGAGGCAGGGTGAGTCCGGAGCTCGGGCTCGGGGGTCCCCAATACCCGGCATGGCATTGCCAGGCCGCTTGGGAGGGGTCCCTCGGGGGCCGAGCTAGGGTTATCGTTAGCCCAAAGGAGGCCAGCAGGCCCGATTGGCCGGCTGTGCGGCGAGGGGAGGGGTGAGCCGAGGTGAGGGCGCTGGCGAGCGGGAGCTTAGGCCCAAGCGTTTTGGTGCGGGGGGCCTTCGAAGGTCATCGGGGGCTCGGAGGGCCCTGCCAGTACTCCCTCCCTGAATGACCGGTGGCGCCCCTAGCGTCCCGGGTGGCGGCGGGGCGGCAGGGTGAGTCTGGAGTAGGGCTCAGGGGTCCAAATGCCCCGGCGAGGCGGCGCCTGGCCCCTTGGGAGGGGTCCCTCGGGGGCCGACCTAGGGTTGAGGTTAGCCCAAAGGAGGCCGGGGCCCGATCCGCCGGCTGTGCAGAGAACGGAGGGGCGGGGCGAGGTGAGGGCGCTGGCGAGCGGGAGCGTGAGCCCAAGCGTTTTGGCGCGGGGGGCCTTCGAATGTCGCCAGAGGCTCTGAGGGCCCTGCCCCTTGTCCCGCCCTGAATGACCGGCAGCGCCCCTAGTGGCCCATGTGGCAGCGGGGCAGCCGGTTGTGTCCAGCGCTGGAGCTCGGGGTTCTCCAATCCCCGGTGTTGCGGCTCTAGGCCCCTTGCTGGGGCCCCTAGGGGACCGACCTATGGTTAGATTTAGCCCCCAGGAGGCCGGAAGCCCGATCCGCCAACTCTGCGGCAAGCGGAGAGGCCGGCGGAGGTGAGGCCGCTGGCGAGCGGGAGCGTGGGCTCAGGCGTTTTGGCGCGGGGGTCCTTCGAAAGTCGCTGGGGGCTTGGAGGGCCCTGTACGTTCTTCTGCCCTGAATGACCGGCGGCTCCCCTAGCGGCCCGGGTGGAGGAGGGGTGTTAGGGTGACTTGGGCGCTGGGGCTTGGGGGTCCCCAATCCTCGGCGTTGGGGCGCCAGGCCCCTTTGGAAGGGCTCTAGGGGGCCGACCAAGGGTTATTGTTAGCCCCCAGGGGGCCAGCAGGCCAGATCCGCCGGCTGTGAGGCGAGCGGAGGGGTGGACCCAGGTGAGGGCGCTTGAGAGCAAGAATGTGGACCCAAGCGTTTTGGCACGGGGGGCCTTCGAAGGTCATCGGGGGTTCGGAGGGCCCAACCCGTCCTCCTGCCCTGAATGACCAGCGGCGCTACTAGCGGCCCGGGGGGGCGGAGCGGCAGGGTGAGCCCAGCACTGGGGCTTGGGGGTCCCCAATCCCCGGTGTTGCGGGGGCAGACCCTTGGTAGTGGCCCCTCGGGGGCCGACCTAAGGTTACAGTTAGCCCCCAGGAGGCCGGCAGGCCCGATGTGCCAGCTGTGCAGCGAGCGGAGGGGAGGGCCGAGGTGAGGGCGCGGGGGAGCGGGAGCTAGGCCGAAGCGTTTTGGCGCGGGAAGCCTTCGAAGGTCGCCGGGGGATCGGAGGACCCTGCCCGTTTTCCCGCCCTGAATGACCTGCGGCGCCCCTGGGGCCCGGGTGGCGGCAGGGCGACAGGGTGAGTCCGTCGCTGGGGTTGGGGGGTTCCCAATCCCCGGTGTTGCGGCACCAGGCCCCTTTGCAGGGGCCCCTCGGAGGCTGACCTAGGGTTATGGTTAGCCCCCAGGAGGCCGCAGGCCCAATCCACCGGCTGTGCGGTGAGCAGAGGGGAGGGCCGAGGTGAGGGCGCTGGCGAGCGGTAGCGTAGGCCCATGAGTTTTGGCGCGGGGGGCCTTCGAAGGTCGCCGGGGCTCAAGAAGCCCTGCCCGTTCTCCCGCAGTGAATGTCCGGCGGTGCCCCTAGCGGCTCAGTTGCCGGCGGGGCAGCATGGTGAGTCGGATGCTGGGGCTAGCGGTCCGCTAACCCAGGTGTTGCGGTGCCAGGCCCGTTGGGAGGGGCCTCTCGGGGGCCGACGAAGGGATAGGGTTAGCCCCCAGGAGGCTGGCGGGCCCTATCCGCCGGCTGTGCGGCGAGCGGAGGGGCGGGCCGAGGTGAGGGCACTGGCTACCGGGAGAGTGGGCGCAAGCTTTCTGGCGCGGGGGGCCTTCGAAAGAGGCCGGGGGCTCCAAGGGCCCTTCCCGTTCTCCCGCCCTGAATGACCGGTGGTGCCACTAGCGGCCTGTGTGGCGGCGGGGCAGCACGGTGAGTCCAGCACTGTGGCTCGTGGGTCTCCAATGCCCGGCATTGCCGCTCCAGGCACCTTGGGATGAGCCCCTCCGAGGGTGAGCTAGGGTTAGGGTTAGCCCCCAGGAGGCCGGCAGGCCCGATCTGCCAGCTGTGTGGCGAGCGGAGGGGCAGGCCGAGGTGAGGGCGCTAAAGAGCAGGAGCAGGGCCCAAGCGTTTTGGTGCGGGGGCCTTTGAAGGTCACCAGGGGCTCGGAGGACCCTGCCCGTTCTCCCGCCCTGAATGACCTGCGGCGCCCCTGGGGCCCGGGTGGCGGCAGGGCGACAGGGTGAGTCCGTCGCTGGGGTTGGGGGGTTCCCAATCCCCGGTGTTGCGGCACCAGGCCCCTTTGCAGGGGCTCCTCGGAGGCTGACCTAGGGTTATGGTTAGCCCCCAGGAGGCCGCAGGCCCAATCCACCGGCTGTGCGGTGAGCAGAGGGGAGGGCCGAGGTGAGGGCGCTGGCGAGCAGTAGCGTAGGCCCATGAGTTTTGGCGCGGGGGGCCTTTGAAGGTCACCAGGGGCTCGGAGGACCCTGCCCGTTCTCCTGCCCTGGATGACCGGCGGTGCCCCTAGAGGCCCGGGTGGCAGCGGGGCGGGAGGGTGAGTCTGGCGCTGGGGCTTGTGGGTCCGGAATCCCGGGCATTGCGGCACCAGGCCCCTTGGGAGGGGCCCCTCGAGGGATCGAGCTAGGGTTAGGTTTAGCCCCCAGGGGACCATCAGGCACAATCCGCCGGTTGTGCAGGGAGCGGAGGGTGGGCTGAAGTGATGGTGCTGGCGAGCGGGAGCGTGGGCCCAAGGGTTTTGGCGCGGAGGGCCTTCAAACGGCGCTGGGGGCTCCGAGGGCCCTGTCCGTTGTTCTGCCCTGAATGACCGACAGCTCTCCTACCGTCCCGGGTGGCGGCGGGGCGGCACAGTGCGTCCGGCGCTGGGACTCGGGGGTCACCAATCCCAGGCATTGCAGCGATAGGCCCCTTGGGAGGGGCCCCTTGGGGGCCGACCTAGGGTTCGGGTTAGCCCCCAGGAGGCTGGCAGGCCCTATCCGCCGCCTCTGCCACATGCGGAGGGGCTAGCCGAGGTGAGGGCGCTGGCGAGCGGGAGCATGGCCCCAAGCGTTTTGTCGCGGGGGACCTTCGAAGGTCGCCGGGGGCCCGGGGGGCCCTGCCCGTTCTAACGCCCTGAATGAGGACGGCGCCCCTAGCGGGCCGGGTGGTGAGGAGCGGCAGAGTGCGTCCGGCGGTGGGGTTCGGGTGTCCCCAATCCCCAGCGTGGCGGCGCCAGGCCCCTTGGGAGGGGCTCCTCTGGGGCCGACCTAGGTTTAGGGTTAGCCCAAAGGAGGCCGGCAGGCCCGAACCGCCGGCTGTGCGGCGAGCAGAGGGGCGGGCCGAGGTGAGGGCGCTGGCGAGGGGGAGCGTGGGCCCAGGGTTTTGGCACAGGGGGCCTTGGATTGTCACTGGGGGCTTGGAGGGCCCTGCCCATTCTCACACACTAAATGACCGGTGGCGCCCCTGTCGGCCAGGGTGGCGGCGTGTCGGCAGGATGAGTCTGGAGCTGGGGCTCAGTGGTCCCCGATCCCCGGCGCGGTGGCTCCAGGCACTTGGGAGGGGTCCCTCGGGGGCCGACATATGGTGAGTGTTAGCCCAAAGGAGGCCGGCGGGCCCAATCCGCCGGCTGTGCAGCGAGCGGAGGGGTGGGCCGACGTTAATGCGCTGGCAAATGGGAGCGTGGGCCCAAGCGTTTTGGCATGGGGGGCCTTCGAAGCTCACCGGGGGCTCGGAGGGCCCAGCAAGTTCTCCCGCCCTGAATGCCCGGCGGCTCCCTAGCGGCCAGGGTGGCGGCGGGGAGGCAGGGTGAGTCCGGAGCTCGGGCTCGGGGGTCCCCAATACCCGGCATGGCATTGCCAGGCCGCTTGGGAGGGGTCCCTCGGGGGCCGAGCTAGGGTTATCGTTAGCCCAAAGGAGGCCAGCAGGCCCGATTGGCCGGCTGTGCGGCGAGGGGAGGGGTGAGCCGAGGTGAGGGCGCTGGCGAGCGGGAGCTTAGGCCCAAGCGTTTTGGTGCGGGGGGCCTTCGAAGGTCATCGGGGGCTCGGAGGGCCCTGCCAGTACTCCCTCCCTGAATGACCGGTGGCGCCCCTAGCGTCCCGGGTGGCGGCGGGGCGGCAGGGTGAGTCTGGAGTAGGGCTCAGGGGTCCAAATGCCCCGGCGAGGCGGCGCCTGGCCCCTTGGGAGGGGTCCCTCGGGGGCCGACCTAGGGTTGAGGTTAGCCCAAAGGAGGCCGGGGCCCGATCCGCCGGCTGTGCAGAGAACGGAGGGGCGGGGCGAGGTGAGGGCGCTGGCGAGCGGGAGCGTGAGCCCAAGCGTTTTGGCGCGGGGGGCCTTCGAATGTCGCCAGAGGCTCTGAGGGCCCTGCCCCTTGTCCCGCCCTGAATGACCGGCAGCGCCCCTAGTGGCCCATGTGGCAGCGGGGCAGCCGGTTGTGTCCAGCGCTGGAGCTCGGGGTTCTCCAATCCCCGGTGTTGCGGCTCTAGGCCCCTTGCTGGGGCCCCTAGGGGACCGACCTATGGTTAGATTTAGCCCCCAGGAGGCCGGAAGCCCGATCCGCCAACTCTGCGGCAAGCGGAGAGGCCGGCGGAGGTGAGGCCGCTGGCGAGCGGGAGCGTGGGCTCAGGCGTTTTGGCGCGGGGGTCCTTCGAAAGTCGCTGGGGGCTTGGAGGGCCCTGTACGTTCTTCTGCCCTGAATGACCGGCGGCTCCCCTAGCGGCCCGGGTGGAGGAGGGGTGTTAGGGTGACTTGGGCGCTGGGGCTTGGGGGTCCCCAATCCTCGGCGTTGGGGCGCCAGGCCCCTTTGGAAGGGCTCTAGGGGGCCGACCAAGGGTTATTGTTAGCCCCCAGGGGGCCAGCAGGCCAGATCCGCCGGCTGTGAGGCGAGCGGAGGGGTGGACCCAGGTGAGGGCGCTTGAGAGCAAGAATGTGGACCCAAGCGTTTTGGCACGGGGGGCCTTCGAAGGTCATCGGGGGTTCGGAGGGCCCAACCCGTCCTCCTGCCCTGAATGACCAGCGGCGCTACTAGCGGCCCGGGGGGGCGGAGCGGCAGGGTGAGCCCAGCACTGGGGCTTGGGGGTCCCCAATCCCCGGTGTTGCGGGGGCAGACCCTTGGTAGTGGCCCCTCGGGGGCCGACCTAAGGTTACAGTTAGCCCCCAGGAGGCCGGCAGGCCCGATGTGCCAGCTGTGCAGCGAGCGGAGGGGAGGGCCGAGGTGAGGGCGCGGGGGAGCGGGAGCTAGGCCGAAGCGTTTTGGCGCGGGAAGCCTTCGAAGGTCGCCGGGGGATCGGAGGACCCTGCCCGTTTTCCCGCCCTGAATGACCTGCGGCGCCCCTGGGGCCCGGGTGGCGGCAGGGCGACAGGGTGAGTCCGTCGCTGGGGTTGGGGGGTTCCCAATCCCCGGTGTTGCGGCACCAGGCCCCTTTGCAGGGGCCCCTCGGAGGCTGACCTAGGGTTATGGTTAGCCCCCAGGAGGCCGCAGGCCCAATCCACCGGCTGTGCGGTGAGCAGAGGGGAGGGCCGAGGTGAGGGCGCTGGCGAGCGGTAGCGTAGGCCCATGAGTTTTGGCGCGGGGGGCCTTCGAAGGTCGCCGGGGCTCAAGAAGCCCTGCCCGTTCTCCCGCAGTGAATGTCCGGCGGTGCCCCTAGCGGCTCAGTTGCCGGCGGGGCAGCATGGTGAGTCGGATGCTGGGGCTAGCGGTCCGCTAACCCAGGTGTTGCGGTGCCAGGCCCGTTGGGAGGGGCCTCTCGGGGGCCGACGAAGGGATAGGGTTAGCCCCCAGGAGGCTGGCGGGCCCTATCCGCCGGCTGTGCGGCGAGCGGAGGGGCGGGCCGAGGTGAGGGCACTGGCTACCGGGAGAGTGGGCGCAAGCTTTCTGGCGCGGGGGGCCTTCGAAAGAGGCCGGGGGCTCCAAGGGCCCTTCCCGTTCTCCCGCCCTGAATGACCGGTGGTGCCACTAGCGGCCTGTGTGGCGGCGGGGCAGCACGGTGAGTCCAGCACTGTGGCTCGTGGGTCTCCAATGCCCGGCATTGCCGCTCCAGGCACCTTGGGATGAGCCCCTCCGAGGGTGAGCTAGGGTTAGGGTTAGCCCCCAGGAGGCCGGCAGGCCCGATCTGCCAGCTGTGTGGCGAGCGGAGGGGCAGGCCGAGGTGAGGGCGCTGAAGAGCAGGAGCGTGGGCCCAAGCGTTTTGGTGCGGGGGCCTTTGAAGGTCACCAGGGGCTCGGAGGACCCTGCCCGTTCTCCCGCCCTGAATGACCTGCGGCGCCCCTGGGGCCTGGGTGGCGGCAGGGCGACAGGGTGAGTCCGTCGCTGGGGTTGGGGGGTTCCCAATCCCCGGTGTTGCGGCACCAGGCCCCTTTGCAGGGGCCCCTCGGAGGCTGACCTAGGGTTATGGTTAGCCCCCAGGAGGCCGCAGGCCCAATCCACCGGCTGTGCGGTGAGCAGAGGGGAGGGCCGAGGTGAGGGCGCTGGCGAGCAGTAGCGTAGGCCCATGAGTTTTGGCGCGGGGGGCGTTTGAAGGTCACCAGGGGCTCGGAGGACCCTGCCCGTTCTCCCGCCCTGGATGACCGGCGGTGCCCCTAGAGGCCCGGGTGGCAGCGGGGCGGGAGGGTGAGTCTGGCGCTGGGGCTTGTGGGTCCGGAATCCCGGGCATTGCGGCACCAGGCCCCTTGCGAGGGGCCCCTCGAGGGATCGAGCTAGGGTTAGGTTTAGCCCCCAGGGGACCGTCAGGCCCAATCCGCCGGTTGTGCAGGGAGCGGAGGGTGGGCTGAAGTGATGGTGCTGGCGAGCGGGAGCGTGGGCCCAAGGGTTTTGGCGCGGAGGGCCTTCAAACGGCGCTGGGGGCTCCGAGGGCCCTGTCCGTTGTTCTGCCCTGAATGACCGACAGCTCTCCTACCGGCCCGGGTGGCGGCGGGGCAGCACAGTGTGTCCGGCGCTGGGACTCGGGGGTCACCAATCCCAGGCATTGCAGCGATAGGCCCCTTGGGAGGGGCCCCTTGGGGGCCGACCTAGGGTTCGGGTTAGCCCCCAGGAGGCTGGCAGGCCCTATCCGCCGGCTCTGCCACATGCGGAGGGGCTAGCCGAGGTGAGGGCGCTGGCGAGCGGGAGCATGGCCCCAAGCGTTTTGTCGCGGGGGACCTTCGAAGGTCGCCAGGGGCCCGGGGGGCCCTGCCCGTTCTAACGCCCTGAATGAGGACGGCGCCCCTAGCGGGCCGGGTGGTGAGGAGCGGCAGAGTGCGTCCGGCGGTGGGGTTCGGGTGTCCCCAATCCCCAGCGTGGCGGCGCCAGGCCCCTTGGGAGGGGCTCCTCTGGGGCCGACCTAGGTTTAGGGTTAGCCCAAAGGAGGCCGGCAGGCCCGAACCGCCGGCTGTGCGGCGAGCAGAGGGGCGGGCCGAGGTGAGGGCGCTGGCGAGGGGGAGCGTGGACCCAGGGTTTTGGCACAGGGGGCCTTGGATTGTCACTGGGGGCTTGGAGGGCCCTGCCCATTCTCACACACTAAATGACCGGTGGCGCCCCTGTCGGCCAGGGTGGCGGCGTGTCGGCAGGATGAGTCTGGAGCTGGGGCTCAGTGGTCCCCGATCCCCGGCGCGGTGGCTCCAGGCACTTGGGAGGGGTCCCTCGGGGGCCGACATATGGTGAGTGTTAGCCCAAAGGAGGCCGGCGGGCCCAATCCGCTGGCTGTGCAGCGAGCGGAGGGGTGGGCCGACGTTAATGCGCTGGCAAATGGGAGCGTGGGCCCAAGCGTTTTGGCATGGGGGGCCTTCGAAGCTCACCGGGGGCTCGGAGGGCCCAGCAAGTTCTCCCGCCCTGAATGCCCGGCGGCTCCCTAGCGGCCAGGGTGGCGGCGGGGAGGCAGGGTGAGTCCGGAGCTCGGGCTCGGGGGTCCCCAATACCCGGCATGGCATTGCCAGGCCGCTTGGGAGGGGTCCCTCGGGGGCCGAGCTAGGGTTATCGTTAGCCCAAAGGAGGCCAGCAGGCCCGATTGGCCGGCTGTGCGGCGAGGGGAGGGGTGAGCCGAGGTGAGGGCGCTGGCGAGCGGGAGCTTAGGCCCAAGCGTTTTGGTGCGGGGGGCCTTCGAAGGTCATCGGGGGCTCGGAGGGCCCTGCCAGTACTCCCTCCCTGAATGACCGGTGGCGCCCCTAGCGTCCCGGGTGGCGGCGGGGCGGCAGGGTGAGTCTGGAGTAGGGCTCAGGGGTCCAAATGCCCCGGCGAGGCGGCGCCTGGCCCCTTGGGAGGGGTCCCTCGGGGGCCGACCTAGGGTTGAGGTTAGCCCAAAGGAGGCCGGGGCCCGATCCGCCGGCTGTGCAGAGAACGGAGGGGCGGGGCGAGGTGAGGGCGCTGGCGAGCGGGAGCGTGAGCCCAAGCGTTTTGGCGCGGGGGGCCTTCGAATGTCGCCAGAGGCTCTGAGGGCCCTGCCCCTTGTCCCGCCCTGAATGACCGGCAGCGCCCCTAGTGGCCCATGTGGCAGCGGGGCAGCCGGTTGTGTCCAGCGCTGGAGCTCGGGGTTCTCCAATCCCCGGTGTTGCGGCTCTAGGCCCCTTGCTGGGGCCCCTAGGGGACCGACCTATGGTTAGATTTAGCCCCCAGGAGGCCGGAAGCCCGATCCGCCAACTCTGCGGCAAGCGGAGAGGCCGGCGGAGGTGAGGCCGCTGGCGAGCGGGAGCGTGGGCTCAGGCGTTTTGGCGCGGGGGTCCTTCGAAAGTCGCTGGGGGCTTGGAGGGCCCTGTACGTTCTTCTGCCCTGAATGACCGGCGGCTCCCCTAGCGGCCCGGGTGGAGGAGGGGTGTTAGGGTGACTTGGGCGCTGGGGCTTGGGGGTTCCCAATCCTCGGCGTTGGGGCGCCAGGCCCCTTTGGAAGGGCTCTAGGGGGCCGACCAAGGGTTATTGTTAGCCCCCAGGGGGCCAGCAGGCCAGATCCGCCGGCTGTGAGGCGAGCGGAGGGGTGGACCCAGGTGAGGGCGCTTGAGAGCAAGAATGTGGACCCAAGCGTTTTGGCACGGGGGGCCTTCGAAGGTCATCGGGGGTTCGGAGGGCCCAACCCGTCCTCCTGCCCTGAATGACCAGCGGCGCTACTAGCGGCCCGGGGGGGCGGAGCGGCAGGGTGAGCCCAGCACTGGGGCTTGGGGGTCCCCAATCCCCGGTGTTGCGGGGGCAGACCCTTGGTAGTGGCCCCTCGGGGGCCGACCTAAGGTTACAGTTAGCCCCCAGGAGGCCGGCAGGCCCGATGTGCCAGCTGTGCAGCGAGCGGAGGGGAGGGCCGAGGTGAGGGCGCGGGGGAGCGGGAGCTAGGCCGAAGCGTTTTGGCGCGGGAAGCCTTCGAAGGTCGCCGGGGGATCGGAGGACCCTGCCCGTTTTCCCGCCCTGAATGACCTGCGGCGCCCCTGGGGCCCGGGTGGCAGCAGGGCAACAGGGTGAGTCCATCGCTGGGGTTGGGGGTTCCCAGTCCCCGGTGTTGCGGCACCAGGCCCCTTTGCAGGGGCCCCTCGGAGGCTGACCTAGGGTTATGGTTAGCCCCCAGGAGGCCGCAGGCCCAATCCACCGGCTGTGCGGTGAGCAGAGGGGAGGGCCGAGGTGAGGGCGCTGGCGAGCGGTAGCGTAGGCCCATGAGTTTTGGCGTGGGGGGCCTTCGAAGGTCGCCGGCGCTCAAGAAGCCCTTCCCGTTCTCCCGCACTGAATGTCCGGCGGTGCCTCTAGCGGCTCAGTTGCCGGCGGGGGAGCATGGTGAGTCTGGTGCTGGGGCTCAGGAGTCCCCAATCCCCGTCGTTGCGGCGCCAGGCCCCTTGGGAGGGGCCACTAGGGGGCCGACCTAGGGTTTGGGTTAGCCTCCAGAAGGCCCACAGGCCCGATTCACCATCTGTGCAGCGAGCGGAGGGGAGGGCCGAGGTAAGGGCGCTGGCGAGCAGGAGCGTGGGCCCAAGCGTTTTGGTGCAGGGGGCCTTCGAAGGTCGCCGGTGGCTTGGAGGGCCCTGGCCATTCTCCCTCCCTGAATGAACAGCGGCGCCCCTAGTGGCCCAGGTGGCGGTAGGGCGGGAGGGTCAGCTGGGCGCTGGGGCTCAGGAGTCCCCAGTCCCCAGTGTTGAGGCAATAGGAACCTGGGATTGGCCCCTCGGGGGCCCACCAAAGGTTAGGTTAACACCCAGGAGGCTGGCAGTCCTGATCCACCGGCTGTGCAGCGAGCAGAGGGGCGGAACGAGGTGAGGGCGCAGGCGAGTGGGAGCATGGGCCAAAGCATTTTGGCACAGGGGGCCTTTGAAGGTCGCCAGGGGCTTGGAGGGATCTGACCGTACTCCCTCCCTGAATGACCGACGGTGTTCCTAGTGGCCTGGGTGGTGGCGGAGCAACACGGTGAGTCCGGCGCTGGGGTTCGGGGGTCCCCAATCCCAGGCATTGCGGTGCCAGGCCCCTTTGGAAGGGCCCCTCAGGGGCCAACCTAGGGTTATGGGTAGCCCCAGGAGTCGGGCAGGCCTCATCCACCAGCTCTGCAGCAAGCGGAGGGACGGGCCGAGGTGAGGGCACTGAGGAGCAGGAGCATGGGCTCAAGCGTTTTGGATGGGGGGGCCTTGGAAGGTCGCCGTGGGCTCGGAGGGCCCTGCCTGTTCTCCCACACTGAATGACCAGCGACACCCCTAGCGGCCCGGGTGGTGGAGGGGCAGCAGGGTGAGTCCGGCGCTGGGGCTCGGGGGTCCCCAACCCGGCGTTGCGGTCCCAGGCCCCTTGGGAGGGGCCCCTCAGCGGCCGACCTAGGGTTAGGGTTAGCCCCCTGGAGGCCGGGAGGCCCGATCTGCCAGCTGTGTGGGGAGCGGAGGGGCCGGCCAAGGTGAGGGCGCTGACTAGTGGGAGCGTGGGCGCAAGCATTGTGGCGCAGGGGGCCTTCGAAGGTCGCCAGTGGCTCAGAGGGCCCTGTCCTTTGTTCCGGCCTGAATGACCTACAGCGCTCCTAGCGGCACGGGTGGTGGCGGAGCGGAAGTGTGAGTCCGGCGCTGAGGCTTGCGGGTCCAGAATCCCTGGCTTGTGGCGCCAGGCCCCTTGGGAGAGGCCCCTCGGGGGCCGACCTAGGGTTAGGGTTAGCTCCTAGGAATCCGGCAGGCCCATATGCCGGCTGTGCAGCGAGCGGAGGGGCGGGACTTGGCGAGGGCGCTGGTGAGCAGGAACATGGGCCCAAGCATTTTGGCGCAGGGGGCCTCTAATGGTCGCCGTGGCTCGGAGGGCCCTCCCCGTTCTCCCGCCCTGACTGACCGGAAGCGGCCCTAGAGGCCCGGGTGGCGGTGGGGTGGCAATGTGAGTCTGGCGCTGCGGCTCAGGGGTCACCAATTTCCGGCGTTGCAGCGCCAAGCCCCTTGGCAGGAATGACTCGGGGGCTGACCTAGGGTTAGGGTTAGACCTCAGAAGGCCGGCAGGCCTGAAACGCCAGCTGTGCGTAAAGCAGATGGGCGGGCCGAGGTGAGGGCGCTGGTGAGCGGGAGCGTGGGCCCACGTGTTTTGGCACGGGAGGGCTACGAAGGCCGCAGGGGCCTGGGAGGTCCCTGCCTGTTCTCCCTCCCTGAATGACCGGCGTCACCTGCAGCGGCCCTGGTGGCGGCGGGGCTACAGGTTGAGTCCGGTGCTGGGGGTCGGGGGTTCCCAATCCCCAGCATTGTGCCACCAGGCCCCTTGGAAGGGGCCCCTCGGGGGCTGACCTAGGGTTAGGGTCAGCCCCCAGGAGGCCGGCAGGCCCGGGAGCCTGGGCCCAAACGTTTTGGCGCAGGGGGCCTTTGATGTCGCCGGGGGCTAGGAGGGCCCTGCCTGTTCTCCCGCCCTGAATGACCGGCTGCACCCCTAGCGGCCCGAATGGCAGCGGGGCGGCAGGGTGACTCCGGCGCTGCAGCTTGGTCCCCAATCCCCGGCGTTGCAGCGCCAGGCCCCTTGGCAGGGGCCCCTCGGGTCTGACCTAGGGTTAGGGTTAGCCCCCAGGAGGCCGGCAGGCCCAATCCTCCAGCTGTGCAGGAGCAGAGGGGTGGGATGAGATGAGGGCACTGGCGAGCGGGAAGGTGGGGCCAAGCATTTTGGCGCGAGGGGCCTTCAAAGGTTGCCAGGGGCTCGGAGGGCCCTGCCTGTTCTCCTGACCTGAATGACTGACGGCGCCCTTCGTGGCCCGTTTAGCAGCGGGGCGGCAGGGAGAGTCTGGTGCTGGGGCTCGGGGGTCCCCAATCCCCGGCGTTGCAGCGCCAGGCCCTTTGGGATGGGCCCCTAGGGGGCCTACCTAGGGTAGGGTTAGCCGCCAGGAGGCTAGGATGCCTGATCTGCCGGCTGTGCGGCGAGCGGAGGGGCAGGCTGAGGTAAGGGCGATGGCAAGCGGGACCATGGGCCCTAGTGCTTTGGTGCAGGGGGCCTTCGAAGGTCGTTGGGGGCTCAGAGGGCCCTGCCCATTCTCCCGCACTGAATGACCGGCAGTGCCCCTAGTGGCCCGGGTGGCGGCGGGGGGCATGGTGAGTCCGGCGCTGGGGCTCGGGAGTCCCCTTTCCCCGTCGTTGTGGCACCAGGCCCCTTGGGAGGGGCCACTAGGGCCGACCTAGGTTTAGGGTTAGCCCCCAGAAGGCCCACAGGCCCGATCCGCCAGCTGTGAGGCGAGCGGAGGAGAGGGCCGAGGTAAGGGCGCTGGCCAGCGGGAGCGTGGGGCCAAGCGTTTTGGTGCGGGGGGCCTTCGAAGGTCACCGGTCGCTCGGAGGGCCCTGCCCGTTCTCCCTCCCTGAATGAATGGCGGCGCCCCTAGCGGCCCAGGTGGCGGTAGGGCAGGAGGGTGAGTCCGGCACTGGGGCTCGGGAGTCCCCAATCCCAGGCATTGCGGTGCCAGGCCCCTTCAGAGGGGCATCTCAGGGGACAACCTAGGGTTCTGGAGGAGTGCAGGCCTCATCTGCTGGCTCTGTGGCGAGCGGAGGGGCGGGCCGAAGTGAGGGCACTGAGGAGCAGGAGCGTGGTCTCAAGTGTTTTGGATGCGGGGGCCTTCGAAGTTCGCCAGGGGCTCGGAGGGCCCTGCCCATTCTCCCGCCCTGAATGACCAGCGGCACCCCTAGCGGCCCGGGTGGTGATGGGGTGGCAGGGAGACTCCGGCGCTGGGGATCGGGGCTCCTTAATACCCGGCGTTGTGGCCTCAGGTCCCTTGGGATGGGACCCTCGGAGGCCGACCTAGGGTTAGGGTTAGCCCCCAGGAGGCTGCCAGGCTCGTTCCGCCCATGTGCGGTGAATGGAGGTGTGGGTTGAGGTGAGGTAGCTGGCGAGTGGGGGCGTGGGCCAGAGCATTTAGGCTTTGGCTTGGGGTGCCTTCGAAGGTTGCAGGAGGCTTAGAGGGTCCTGCCCGTTCTGTCGCCCTGAAGGACTGGTGATGCCCCTAGTGCCCCATGTGGCGGCAGGGCGGCAGGGTGCATCCGGTGGTGGGACTCGGGGGTCCCCAATCCCTGACATGCGGCGCCAGGCCACTTGGGAGGGGCCCCTCGGGTGCAACCTAGGCATAGGGTTAGCCCCCAGGAAGCCAGCAGGCCCGATCCGCCAGCTCTGCAGCGAGAGGAGGGGTGGGCCGAGGTTAGGGCGCTGGGGAGCAGGAGCAAGGGAGCCAGAGTTTTTGTGCGGGGGGCCTTTGAAGGTCGAAGGGGGATCGGAGGGCCTTGCCCGTTCTCCCTTCTTGAATGACTGGCAACGCCCGTAGCGCCCTGGGTGCTTGCGGGGTGGCAGAGTGAGTCCAGCACTGGGGCTCGGGGGTCCCAAATCCCCAGCATTGTGGTGCCAGGCTCCTTGGGAGGGGCCCCTCGGGGGCCGACCTCGGGTTAGGGTTCTTCCACAGGAGGCCGGCAAGCCCGGCGCTAAGTGGCTCTGACAATGTAACAAAAATGCCATACACTTATCTGAAAGAAATAACAGTGTACAGGAACCCTCTTAGCCCTAACATCATCCTTTGTGAATATGGAAGCCAGCCCCAAAGTGGTCGTGGAAGTCTGACGAAAGGGCTAAGCACTTTTCTCTGAGTCACCACACTGTACAGGGAAAGAGCAATGTACATCATCATTCACGAGTAGGAAGCATGAATGGAAGGTTCTGGAATTTCGAGGACTCTGACCCATCCTTATTGGTAATAAACCACCGTGTACAGGAAAACACCTTCAACTCTCATCAGCCTCCTCAATCCTGATTCCGATTCAACTTTTGGTGTGTAGGACTAGGGAAATGTACACATCTTATTGCTAAGAAAGAACGATGTCAGGGTAATGCCCTTCAAGTCACCTCAGCCTTCCTGAAGACGGAAGCAGGAATCAAGCTGGTTATGTTACCATGAGGTAAGGAAGATGAGCATATAAGTGAGAAACAACAGTGGGCAGGACCTCTCTTCCAACGAACATTATCTTTGCTTAATGTTGAATCCCTATGGTAAGTGGTTGTGGGCATTTGTGAGGTCAAAATCTGAAGTGTTTTGTAAAACCTCTTGGTCATTCACAGATGAGACTAAGGTAGTTGGGGACTCCTAGGCAGTGATTTGTCCACTGTCAAAAATATGAAAAGATAAAAGAGACAGATGAGGTCTCCTCAGGCATTGTCCTTTATCCTCATCCTCCGTGAGGATGGCCATCTCTGGACAGCTCAGTGTCAGAGTCTCATTCACATTGGGGGCATCTGTTCCTCACAGACATCAGGCAGGGAAATGGATTTGGTTCTCTGTGCCAGCCCAGCCACAGCTGAGTGTCACAGCACCCTCTCGTGGGCTCATAAGAGTTTCACTGTCACCAGGCAGGTCATTGTATTTGATAAACCACTGTGAGAGTTTGCAATTGCCTTCACCTGCAACCTCCAGAGGCAAATGCAGATCTCTGGTACCATGTGAAGTCATGTGAAGGCTTTGTGAGAAAGTGTCCTTTTGCTTAAGAAAAACATGGCTGGGGCTCCTGGCTGGCTCAGCCAGTTAAGCATGTGCCTTTGGCTCAGGTTATGATCCCAGGGTTCTGGAATCGAGCCGAGGGTCCCTGCTCAGCAGGAAAGGAGTAGGGAAATAGCTTAGAACCCACAGAGAATGTGAATAAAGGGGAGTGAAATGGAACTTGGTCTGTGTTTTGCTTTAGGGATTGGAAGTTAGTTTTTTCTCAATTGTGATTGTTCTTGAAACAGAACAGCTGTATTGTTTTTTTTTTTACCTTTAATTTTTTTCTAGTAACAATTTTTTATTATTATATGTTAGTCACTATACAGTATTTCCTTAGTTTTTGATGTAGTGTTCCGTGATTCATTATTTGCATATAACACCCAGTGCTCCATGCAATATGTACCTTCCTTAATACCCATCACTGGCCCATCCCAATCCCCCACCCCTCTCCCCTCTGAAGCCCTCAGTTTGTTTCCCAGAGTCCATAGTCTCTCGTGGCTCATTCCCCCTTCTGTTTAGCGTCCATTGTCTAAAGGGACAGACAGTGGAAGTTCACCAAATATAAGATCGAAATTTCATTGTTCATTATAGATGCCGCCAAGTAGTTCCCAGACATTTCATTCTACTCTAGTAATTGATTATACCTGTGCAGGTGCACGTGAAAGATAACTGATGAATGTATACTGGTAATAAAACACGCCCCACAGTAGTAGAATAATAGAGAATGCACATGTGTAAAATTATTCGACTACGGCTTCCATGCTTTCCCTTTGGTTCCTTGTTATCTATGAAATTGGACAATTTTTGTTCTCTAGGCTTAAAACTCATTGTCAGTATTCAGAGTTTTTCAATGCTGATCTTCTCCTGTATAAGTTACTAAAAACCTAAAATATGTATGAACTTTAAAAAATGCTATATTGAAAATTATAGCAGGGAAGTTCCATTTTGTGAATATTGTGTCAATGGATCTCTATTTTGCCATCAGTGTTCATTAGAAATGATGACATTTCATGTGAGTATAAATATCAATGTGAAAAAGAAAAGGTAGGAAGAACCTTGAATGTTTAAGTAATTGCTGAAATGACAGGTGTGTGTGTGTGTGTGTGTGTGTGTGTGTGTGTGTGTGTAATTGATTTTCAGTGAATGGTTCAGCTACTTGCAGGGCCTCCGAGAGAGCACAGGTGAACCTTTCAATGAGTTGGTATCTGTTTTCAGAACATGGGAATCTCTTAGTCCAATAGTCAATCAGGCAAGCTTTGAGGTCTTGAAGAGTTTCAGTCCTCAGCGATGGTGTTGCAGACCCTTGTGAGCAAACCCTAGGTATGCTCAGAGCCCTCATTAGCTGGTACCAACGTGTGACGATTTCAGACAGCATTTCCCAAAGAAGTACCTCTTGAGTCTCTGTTCTTGTCAGTTCCCTACACTTCCTTACACTAGTTATGTGATCAGTGTGTTTCAGGATAATCCCCACATGTGATTTTTGCTATTTCCTACTAGTCCTATCTGTTTCTCATCTTGTTCTTTTATGGTAGGGGTTGGGAAGCAACCTGTGTGGTGTAGGAAGGGGTGTGGTAGTTGTCTGCCTTCAGAGGACCAAATGATGCCTAGAAATTGTACTGTAGTTTGAGGTCAATTGTCCATCCTCTGAGTGTCAGGAATTCCATCACTTTACTTTGATGCTAGTCTGTTCTTCAAGCTGTCCTCAGAAATAAGGACGTCATCCATCTAGGGAATACTGGTTTGTGTGTATGTTTTCATTTTAGGAAAGGCCTTGCTGTGCCTGAAAATAATACTGTAGAGCACCCTTTCCTGTTCTTATTGGCCATCAGTCAATCTTTTGTGAAGTATTCGTTTATAAATAGACTTTCTATGGTTGATGAGCAGGAATTCTTTATTGACAAGTCTTTGTCAGTGTGTGTATTGCAAATCTTTACTTCCCAGCCTGCGGTTCACTTTTTCATTTTCTTATGGTCATAAGATAAGGAGAAATGTCACATTTTTATGAAGTCCCACTGAATTCTTTTAAATGGTTTGTGCACCCTATGTCTTACCCCAAGACTGACAGGTTCTACGTTTTCGTTCAGAAACTGTCCAATGGGAAGCTACAATCCATTTTCTCTGTCCATTTATTGCTTACAAATTTCACATTTTTATGAAGTCCCACTGAATTCTTTTAAATGGTTAGTGCACCCTATGTCCTACCCCAAGATTGACAGGTTCTACGTTTTCTTTCAGAAACTGTCCAATGGGAAGCTACAATCCAATTTCTCTGTCCATTTATTGCTTACAAATGTATTTTGACCATCTGTTTCCTAGGAAACCTCTTTTGTTATTATTATTATTATTATTATTATTATTATTATTATTATTATTTTAAATTGCATTTTTAATTCTAAAAGGGTATTTATAGACTGTTTTGAATTTTCTATGTACACAATCGTGTTATCTGTGAATAGTCACTATTATCCCCTCAATTCTTATCCTTTTTGTTTCTCTTGCCTTAAAACACTGGTAGATTCTCCGATGCCACGTTGAATAGAGCAGCATTGTTTAAAGATTTTCATATACCTTTCTCAATATCTGACAGAAAAAGCAGACAAAACATTGGTAACAAATGTGACCAAATTGACATATAGGGAACATTCCATAATAAGTGCAGAATACGTTATTTTCAAGTGATCATAGACTCTTTACCCAAATAGATGATAGGTGGGGCCACGAATCAAGGCTACAAATGTTAAACCCTGAAATTAACTGGATTCTATTCTTAGACCAGAGGGGAATTGAGTCACAGTCATAGCGAAAAGAAAACCAGGAAGTCCTTCAATGTTTAAAAATTAAATGGAACTTTGCTACATATCCTAAAGGTCAGAGAAGGAATCTCATTGGAAATTCTGAACCTTTTATACATGAGGGCTCACACACAATGGCACTTTCTTTGTGAAGAGCATAATAATAACCTAGACAGGAGTTGAGCCTTAAGTCAGAGTTCTGCCTGCCCCAGCCACACCTGGCAGCCTTGGCCTGTGGTCCCCCTCAGCTGTCCTTTCTGGTGGCCCTGAGCTAAGGGGGTCAACATGGCCATATGGAAATGGGAAGCTCCCCACTCATAGTGATGGCAGTGCCCCCTCCCCAGCTGCCCTTTCTGGTGGCTCTGAGCTAAGGGGGTCAACATGGCCGTATGGAAATTAGAAGCTCCCCACTCTTAGTGATGACGTTGCTATCTTATCATCCTCACCAGTCCAACAACATGATTTCTGAGTGAACTATGACACAAGAGCGACTTCTTGTCCTTCCTTCAGGTTTGAAAATCATCTGGTGAGTCATCTATTAGAAATAGGATTCAACATGTGTTCTTTCTTCTGGAAAAGAAATAGACCCAATAGCAATTATGGCTTCCTGAGCACCTGTTCTTGAGAGACATCATACTGGCTCTTTGTAGCATTCTGCCTCTTAAACTTCTCAACTAGGGTGTAGATATTTGTAGGCACATTTTCAGGTGGTTAGACAGGGACTCGGATGATATGAGTCACAGAGGATTTTAGTGTCAGAAACCTAAGTGGGATCCCCAAATTGACTCCAAATCCCTTGTTGTTCCATAGAGGGTACTATTTCCCTCTTATCTCTGGTCTTCTCGATCTGGAAACCAATCAAGTATCAGGATTTTCTTGTCATGTGGACAACTGGAACGAATTCAGCGGGCCTTTTCACCTCTGCCCATAGTGATCATTAAGATCATTATCTCAGTGGAGGACCTCTGGGTAAGATATTCAAAGATCCTTAGGGATACAGACAGTATAATATTTTTCTGGTATTAAAGTTCCTGAAACCAACTATCTTTTTTAGTCGATTCAGGCTCTGGTATGTTCAGAGGGTGCTGTAAAACAGGTCTGAAATAGTATTTAAAAACACTCAGCTCAGCCTCTTCTACAAAGTGAGCCAATGCTTATAAACATGGCTAAAATATTGCCTTACCTACGATGACCTCCCAGCCATCATAGTGTTTATATGGTATGACTGTGACTTACATTAGTCAACATTTGCAGAGAAAGAACTTAGTGCATCCAGGGGGCACTTCATGTTGAAATTAGTTTGTGACAACGAGCTACTGTGTTTTATTCTGCAGTCCAAGGGAATGGTGCCAGACATCTCTAAGGTGTCTAGCAGTTTTACAATTCTGATTTTAAGTGGTCTGTGTGCTTCAGCGATTTGGGCAGGAGAAGGGCAGGAGTCCAGAGACTGTGAACACTTCTGTTACCTGTGCTGACCATGGAGCAGGTAGCCTTCTGTGGGCATCATTTTGATTTCTTGGTACTCTTGTGAAAGGTGCTTTTGTCTCAAATTCCTCCTTTTTAGGAGTAATTATAATGATGAAAGTAATTTTTATCTTATATCATCTGTGGGCCCTGATCCTGGGCTCCCAGGGAAGCTATCCTTTAACATTTTAACTGGCTCAAAATGATTGGGCAAAAACTCAAAGCATGAGCCCTATTTCTGCCCCAAGTACATGTTGTACATCTGCTTCAAGAATAAAACAATAACCAAAAATGACAACATGAAAATAAGAAAAAATAAAGAACCTCTTTGGCTCCCATAAGATTAAAGTCATACTGACATGTACATACTGAAAATGCATGAAATCATTGCATTTCCTAAAGCCCAAGCCTTGGAGGGTCTGAGAACCACTGACATTGCCCAGAACCAGGCACACCCCAGCAGGGAGGGGTGGTGCAGAAAGGGAAGGGGCAGGACTCTGAGGGAGGTCTGCAGCTAGAGGGGTCCCTGGAAGGGGCCAGGTGTGTGTGGGGAGCCCGGCCCAGGACCCCAACCATGCCTGTGCTGGGTGTTGGGTAGAGGAGGCGCCTCTTGGACTCCCTGCACTTTCAGGGTTCCAGGGGCTTGAGGGCGGGTTGCCTGGCATCCCAGGGGCTGGGGCACCACCCTCCCTGACCAATCACCCCTTGGGGGTGGAGCTACGTCTCTGTGGGCTGTTCCAGAGTTGCAGTGGGGTGCAGACCTGGGGCAGAAGAAGGGGCACTGGGAGAGAGAGAGTTGCCCTGTGGAGGTCCCAGCTGCTGAGTGAGCAGAATGCACCAGGGGCGGGGGAGTTCGGGGGTAGGGTGCAACCCAGGTGGGAGGCAGGGTTCTCGAAGGGCACTTGGAGAGGGTTCATTGTGGGGACTCAGGTGAGTTTTCTTTTCCTCTTTAAAGTCTCTTCTGCCCCATGTCCTCAACTGGCCTTATTCCCCATACCCGTGAACTCCAGGGCGCCCAATCACCTGAGCTTTTGTGGGATGGGTTGCAGAATTTCAGGGTTTCCCCTGTTCCCTGGAAAAGTGTGGGTAAGGACCTCACAGAGTCCCCACCTTCAGTGATGTGTCCCCCTGTTCTCTGACACAGTGCAGGTGATGCATCTTGAGCAGTACCCCGAGTTCAGCAGGGTGTGCCCTGGTCCCCCAGGCACAGGTGTGGCAGTAGCAAGCCCCAGAGCCATACCCAACTTCAGCATTATGCCCCGTGTGCCCCCAGGTTAGTGGTCATTGGCTGTTGGAATCATGCAGGAAAATTCTCCAGGTGGGGGCCTGGAAGCGGGTGTAAACCAGACCCCACTCTAGTTGCACTGGGAATAGACAAATTGAGGGTTTCCTTAGAAGAGTAAGTCTGCTTTCCAGAAAAGGCAAGGTCATTGGTCTATTGAGAATGAAGATAATTACTGCTAAACAAGAAGTATGTGTTGCCCCTTTGCCCAGAAACCGAAGCAGGTGTGCAGGCTTTAGGTCAGAGGTGCCTTCTTCTCCACAGCTGACAGCACTTCTCTGCTCTGACTCCAAGACACCCGAGGTTTTGAACGTCAGTATCGGAGTCAGCGAGGCAGCTTGTCACTGGACGCCAGTGTTCAGAGAAAGCACAGGTATGTTTGGCAAAATGTCCTAACTATGTCAGGGCTTTAGGTAAAACCTCTCATTATCCCAAAACCTCCTGGGCTTTTCTCTTTTCTCTAGTTGAGCCACAAAGTAAAATTGAAGTAACTGTCAGCATTCTGGGTTTGGTGCAAGAATTACAATTTTCCCTGCTGGTAGAACATTGCAGGGGATCACAATTTCTCTGTCCATTTATTGCTTACAAATGTATTTTGACCATCTGTTTCCTAGGAACCCTCTTTTATTAGAAAGGGAAGGTGAGATTCACTCTGTGCCTGTTTGTAACATCTAATTTGTTCCTTCATCTAACAATGTTTACTCAATTGGGCCTAAGACATGTTTGAGTGGCCAGCATCTAGAGTTAGGTGGCTTTTTTCATCTGATACAGACTTGGATGATGTCATTTGACAAAGGTGATGTTTCATCATTGATTAGTTTATTCATCAAAAGAGTTAAAATTAGGGTGGAGGGAAAATTGAAAATTTTCCAAAGCGGCCTGTTCCTGTTTAAAAGTTGAGCTTGACTTTCTAGTTTTACTAAATGTATTATCTCGATATTTTGAGGTGCCATATTCTCTCTGTAGTTTCTTTGGTGGTGGAATCAGAAGGAGAGTCTGGGAATTCTTTTGGATAGTGGCATGCTGGTGGCTTCAAGGGGCTTGGCGTCAGGAGCCTTGGGTGAAGTCTGCAACTGCTTGTCTGACCCTAGGAGAATCTCCCAGAGGTTTTGTTTCCTCTTATGAAATTGCCGGCAGATAATGTTCTGATTAAAGGGGAACCCTCCCATCCTGTTGGTGGGAATGCAAAGTTGTGCAGCCAGTCTGGGAAACAGTGTGGGGGTTCCTCAAAAAGTTAAACATTGAACAACCCCATGATCTAGCAATTGCTCTCCTAGGTATTTACCCAAAGGATACAAAAATGCAGATTTAAAGGGGGAACCTGAACCATGATGTTTATAGCAGAAATGTCCACAGTAGCCAAACTATGGAGAGAATCCCAACATCCATGCACTGATGAATGGATAAAGCAGATGTGGGATACATATATATAATGGAATATGACCCAGCTTCAAAAAGAATGAAATCTTACCATTTGCAAGGATGCGGATGGATCTAGAGTGTATTAAGCTAAGCAAAATCAGTGAGGAAAGACAAATATCCTATGCTCATACGCTTGTGGAACTTCGGAAAGAAAACAGATGAACAGAGTGGAGGGGCGATGAGAGAGGCAAACAAGGAAATAGACTCAACCTTGGAGAACAAACTGAGTGTTACTGCAGGACAGGGGCATGGGGGGAAGAGTTAAATGGGTGAGAGGTATTAAGGAGGGTGTTTGTGATGAGCATCGGGTACTGTATGCAGGTGAGGAATCGCTAAATCCTACCCCTGACGCAAATGTTCCATGGCATGTGACTAACTGGAATTTAAGTAAGAGAAGAAAGGAAAAAGTGTTCTGCTTCATGAAGAGTGAGGTAAACTTGTAGTAATTTGGGCTGTACTATTCTATAGATGAGAGTTGTTAAACACCCTGTTGTAGGATACACTAGTTGCTTATCACATAAGGAGTCTTCAGAAAGCTGCAATGAAAGATTCAGGTGTCAGAGTATGTTCATGTTCCACTGATATGTTACAGTTTGCACAGGTAGGAAAGAAGATGGAGAGAAAGGCAACAGAAGGGGAAAGTAGGTGTGAACCTTTCATTACTTAGCATTATAGCTTTCTCATGAAAGCCTTGCGCCAATGTGATTATGGAAGCAGAGGGGAATCCGGGAAATTTGCAGGAGACGGGGGAGTTCCAGATCTGGGTAAAGCTGACAAGGGTCCCAGAGGAGAGCTGAATGCATTCTGCAGCAGGGTGTGGGCGGGGTGGGCTCCAGGGGTGGCTGTGGGTCTCCTGGGTGAGAGTTGTAACAGGTGAGGGCTGTGTGCAAGTTCCTGGCTGAGGACAAGTGAGGCACAGGTGGAGAGCTGGCAGAGAACTTTCTTCTGGGCCACCAGCCTCACCCAACACACAGCTTCATCTTCTGTCCCTTTCACTCCAATTCAGACTTCTCCGAAGGTGAGTGAGAACACATCAAGAGCATTCGAAACAGAAGGGAAAGCATGTGGAAAGGCTCTGGGGCAGGAGAATTCCAGGTATGTCCAGGAGCAGCAAGAAGGCCCTGTGGCCACAGGAGACAGCTTAGGACATGAGCTCAGAGAGGTGACAGATGGTGACAGAAAGCCATTCCAGGGCTATAACCCCATGAGACCCTGTTTCACTGGGCCATCGTGGCTACAGTGTTGAGAACAGATGACAGAGGGTTGAAGATGGCAAGGCAGGTCAATGACGAAGCTTTTCCAGGAACTCAGGCACTGTGGTCCAGACAGGTGGCCTTGGATGGAGTGGTTAGACCTATTCTGGGTCCATTTTGAAGATGGAGCTCACAGGATTTGCTGATGGGTTAGCTATTAGGAGCAGGAGAACAGAGGAATTGGGGTAACTCCCAGCTGTTGTGGGTTGTCCTGATCGAGGGGAAGGAGTGGGTTTTTCGGGTGGTAGGAGGTAGTCCGTGTTCTGCATGCTGAGGAAGGTGCCTTTCCCAGTGGATCTGCTGAGGTTTGTGTCTGAGAGAACCTTTCACTTCTCCTCCCTCAGCAATGCTCAAGTACAAGTATCCCCCACTTTTTAAACGTTCACAGTAAGTCACTTGGTTTTCTTGAAATAACTACGTAATTACCCATCTTCAGTAAGAGGAAGAGACCTGAAGAGGATTTTCCTCTTATGAAAAAAGGTGAACTGTGAGAATCGCGTTCATCATCTGTTTTGGGGAGAAGCTCCTTCCGTTGGGAACCGCTCTCCGCATCCAGCCACCAGCACTTTGAATGGTGTCTGTGAGCCTCTATTGTGCTTTATCTTCATTTATGCTGGGCCTCCGTTAGGTACTTGTGTCCTGAGGCCTAAGAAAAGCCAAAAGAAGGAATTTTGGGGTCTGAGCACACTGTCTAATTGTTCCGTGTAAATTAATGGCCATTCCTTCTTGACACCATTTCTGCTGTGCAAGGTTTCTCAGAAGCCCTGCACTTTCAAAGAGCAGGGAAACCTATACCCCATGCTGCGGGGTTAGTTTTAGTCTCCATGCTGGACAGAACATTTCATGACTGTCAGATTTTCTCACTCAAACATTGAGACTTTGACCACCTTCACCCATTTCTACCACCCCATCCCCGAATCTGGCACCTACCAATCTGCTATCAGTATCTATGCATTCAGTATTTGTTTATTCCACGTGGAATGTACATGAGAGCATCTGGGATTGGTCTTTCTGTGTCTGAGTTACTTGGAATAAGGTCCCCAAGGTCTGTGTTTCCAGGTCTGATTCTTGTGAATAATGCTGCAGTGAACGTGGGAGTGCATCTGTCTTTTTGAGGCAGTATTTTTGTGTTCTCCGAATAAATACTGAGTAGAGCCATTACTGTGCCATGTGGTAGTTGCATTTATTTTTTCAGGAACCTCCATACCATTTGTCACAGTGGCTGCACCAATTTCCATTCCCACCAACAGTGCACAGTGTCTCCTCTGCAAACCCTTGACCCCAACTGGTGTCTGTCTCTGGACAATTGGTGATCCAACTGTTGTGAGGGGATAGCCGATTGTGGGTTTGACTGATGTTTCCCTGACGATTTTTAGTGATGTCTAACAACTTTCTCTGTCTGTTGGCACCTGTGTGCCATCTTTGGAAAGTATCTATTCACATATTCCCCACGTTTTTTTATACAGTTTTTTTTTTGTTTCTTTTGATTTGTATGAGTGTTGTGTGTATTTTTTATATTAGCCTCTTCTCACACATATGATTCGCAGATATTTTTTTCTTATTGGGTCAGTGGCCTTTTAAGTTTTTGCTGGTTTCTTTTGCCGTGTGGAAGATTTCAGTTTGATATTGTTCCACTTGTTTATTTTTGCTTTTGTTGCCTTTGCATTTGGTGTCCGATCTGAAGACTCTTTGCCAAAACCAATGTCGAGAGACTTAGTACCTGTGTCTTCTTGGAGGTTTATGGATTCAGGTCTTATGTTCAAATCATTCATCCATTAAAAATTTTGTGTGTGGTGTAAGAAAGTGGCCCAGTTATATTCTTCTGCATTTACTGTCCAGTTTGCATGTTACCGCTCACTGAAGAGACGGTCCTTCCCTCATGGCATATCCTCTGCTGCTCTGTCGTAAGTTAGGATCATCTACGTGTGGGTAAGTTTCTGAGCTTTCTGTTCTGTTCCACTGACCTGGTGTCTGTGTTTATGCCAGTACCATCCTGTTTTGATGACAACAGCTCTATAATCTAGCTTGAAATCCAGGAGTGTGTTGACTGCACCTTTCTTTCTCCAGGTTGCTTTGGGTATTTGGGGTCTTTTGTGATTCCATACAAGTTTGAGGACTGTTTTCTATTTGCTCGAATAATGCCAGTGGAATTCAGATAGGGATTTCATCATATCTGTCGATTGCTTTGGGTACGATGGACATGTTCACATAATTAAATCTTCCAGTTAAGGAGCATGGCGTATGCTTCCATTTGTTTGTGTTGCCTTCCAAATCTTTGACCCATACATTCTGCCCCCCTCGACACACATGTTTTTCATTTCTTTTCTGCCATGTGTTGAGTGTACTATGTCTTTCGCATTTTTGGTTACTTTTTTTTTTTTTTTTTTTTTTTTTTTTTTTTAAAGATTTTATTTATTTATTTGACAGAGATAGAGACAGCCAGCGAGAGAGGGAACACAAGCAGGGGGAGTGGGAGAGGAAGAAGCAGGCTCATAGCGGAAGAGCCTGATGTGGGGCTCGATCCCATAACGCCAGGATCACGCCCTGAGCTGAAGGCAGACGCTTAACCACTGTGCCACCCAGGCGCCCCCGCATTTTTGGTTACTTTTATTCCTAGATTTTTTTTTGATGCAATTGTAAATGGCATTGCTTTTTTAATTCCTCTTTGCGAACGTGTGTCATCAGTATACAGAAATGCAAGAAGTTGGGTCATCTGGGTGGCCCCATAGGTGAAGCGTGTGCCTTCAGCTCAGGTCATGATCCCAGAGTCCTGGATCGAGCCCCATTTTGGGCTCCCCGCTTAGCGAGGGTCTGCTTCTCCCTCTTTCCTACACTCCCCCTGCATGTGCTTTTTCTCTTCCTCTCAAATAAATAAATAAAATCTGAAAAAAAATAAAGACAACAGGTCTCTGTATATTGACTTTATATCCTGCAGCTTTCTTGCATTTGTTTAAACTAACTGTTTTTTTTTGTGTGTGTGTGTGTAATCTTTCGGGATTTCATGTCATTTGCAAATAGTGACAGTTTTCCTGTATGGATTTCATATCTTTCTCTTTTTTTAAAATGATGTTAGTCACCCTACAGTACTTCATTTGTTTTTGATGAAGTGTTCCATGATTCATTGTTTGTATATAACACCTAGTGCTCCTTATGACACGTACCCTCCTTAATACCCATCACCAGGATAACCCATTCCCCTACCCCTCCCTTACTGCAACCTTCAGTTTGTTTCCCAGTGTCAACAGTCTCTCATGGTTCCTCTCCCCCTCTCATTCCCCCCCTTCACTTTTCCCTTCCTTCTTCTAATGTCCTCCATGCTATTCCTTCCATTCCACATAGGAGTCAAACCTTATGATAATTCTCTTTCTGTGCTTGCCTTAATTTCACTTAGCATAATCCCCTCCTGGTCAATTCACCTTGGTGCAAATGGTGGGTATTCATCCTTTCTGATGACTGAGTAATATTCCATTGTATAGATGAACCACATCTTCTTTGTCCATTCATCTGCTGAAGGACATCTTGGCTCCTTATACAGTTTGGCTATTATGGACATTGCTGCTATGAACATTGAGATACAGGTGCCCCTTCTTTTCATTACTCTGTGTCTATGGGGTAAATACCCAGTAGTGCAATTGTTGGGTCATAGGATAGCTCTGTGTTTAATGTCTTGCGGAACATCCATATTGTTCAAAAGTGGTTATACCAGTTGAATTCTCACGAGTAGTGTAAGAGGGCTCCCCTTTCTCCACATCATCTCTGACTTTTTGTAATTTCCTGTCTTGTTAATTTTTTTCTCAAGATTTTATTTATTTATTTGATAGAGATAGAGACAGCCAGCGAGAGAGGGAACACAAGCAGGGGGAGTGGGAGAGGAAGAATCAGGCTCATAGCGGAGGAGCCTGATGTGGGGCTCGATCCCATAATGCCAGGATCACGCCCTTAGCCGAAGGCAGATCCTTAACCTCTGTGCCACCCAGGTGCCCCCTGCCTTGTTAATTTTAACCATTCTAACTGGTGTAAGGTGGTATCTCATTGTCGTTTTGATTTGTATTTGCCTGATGGCAAGTGATGTGGAGCATTTTTTCATGTGTCTGTTGGCCATTTGTATGTCTTCTCTAGAAGTATCTCTTTGTGTCTTCTGCCCATTTTTTGGGTGTCGAGTTTGAGGAGTTCTTTATAGATCTTGGATACCAGCCCTTTATCTGTAATATCATTTGCAGATATCTTCTTCTTTTCCATAGGTTGCCTTTGTGTTTTGTTGATCGTTTGCTTTGCTGTGCAGAAGGTTTTTATCTTGATGAAGTGCCAATAGTTCATTTTTGCTTTTATTTCCTTTGCCTTTAGAGACATGGCTTGCAAGAAGTTGTTGTGTCCAAGGTTGAAGAGATCTTTTGATTTGGATATGATACAGGAATCCATTATCTTTCTTTCCTGAATGTATTCGATTCCTCTGTCTTTCTTGGTGAGTCTAGCTAAGTTTGTCAGTTTTATTTATCTTTCCAAAAAAGGCACCTTTCAATTTCATTGTTTTTTTTTTTTTTTTTTTTGGTCTTTTTAGTCTCTGTTGGATTTATTTATGCATTCCTTTTTGTTATTTCCTTATTTCTACTATATTGGGTCTTTGTTGTTTTATTTTTTACTTCTTTACCACATAAATCAGGTTGTTTATTGGAGACCCTTCTCATGGATTGATGAAGACTTGAGTTTCTATGAATGTCCCCCATAGAGCTACTTTTGCTGCATCCCATAAGTTTTTGTAAGTTGTCTTTTTCATCAGTGTCAAGGTACTTCTAAAATCTTTTTTGATTTCTTCTTTGACTGTTGGTTGTTCGGTAGCATGTTTGTAATTCTCCACATATTTTTTTGAGATTATTTAAGTATCTGACAGAGAGTGAGACAGTGAGAGAGGGAACGCAAGCAGGGGGGGTGAGAGAGGGAGAAGCGGGCTTCCCACTGAGCAAGGAGCCTGATTCCAACCTAAATCCCAGGATCCTGGGATCGGGACCTGAGCTGAAGGCAGATCCTTAACAACTGATCCACCCAGGCTCCCCAATCTCCACCTATTTTTGACTGTCCCATTTTTTTCTTGAGACTGATTTCTAGTTTCATATCTTTGTGGTTGGACAAGATTTGAAGCATAAGGTGAAGAGCATTCAGATTAAAAGTTTGTTTCCTGGAGGGATTTCTGAGGGCAGACCATGAGTTCTGTGGGGACGGAGGAAGGTTTTGTGAGACGGGGGTGGGGTTAACCCTTGTTAGAATTACTGACTACTACCATGCAGGCTGTGTGCTACTGTTCACACCGTAGTCCTGATGGACTTGTACTTCATTAGGAATATTTTCTAGGAGGTTTAGGCATAGCCTTCTCTTAAAGAAAGGTGCCATGTGGGTTCATGGCATGACCCCAGGTCAGCAACCAGCATGTATGGTATTGTGGGGGATGAGAAACAGGCTTTCTGTGGGAAGTGACAGAAATAGTTTATGGTGAGCTCCATGACCATAGGTGAGGTCCCGAGTGACCCACTGGGTGTTGGGTTCTGTGGATCTGTCTCATCAGGTGCTGTGGAATTCAGGGACACCCTCCTGTCTGTGGATTTGTGTGGAGACAGGTAGACATCAGTGTTTGGCCAGGCACAAGGGTCGCACTGGACCACCACCAGAGGTGCAGCGTGTGCGGGAGCCACTGCTTGCTTTCCACGAAAGCTGACCAGGGTCTTTGACCGTGATTTCTAGCAGCTGCAAGGGGAGAGGAGGCCGGGGGTGGTGCACACTTCCTAGAGTTGTGGTCAGGACTAGTCTGGAACCCACTGAAGTCAGCCACACTGGGCACAGAAGGCCCCCAGTCAGTGTAGCTGTGGGCACTGCTCCCATGGTACTTTCGGGCCGGCTCCATGCTGCCACCTCCTGCTTTTCATCATCATCTTCAAAGTCATGTGCCTCTGCTCTTGCCCCATGGCCTCCGGGGTATTGTCCGTCCTCCATCTGGCCCTCGTCCCTGTTGCCCTGTGCAGTCCGATGCCAGGATAGCCTTCTCGAGACAATCATCTGGCCCTGATGGAACACTTCCATGGATCTCGTGTGATGCAAGGATGAAGCCCTGCCCTGGAAGGGGGCTGCAGGTCCCCAATCAGGAGAGCCATGTCTCCCTTTTCAGCATGGCCTGCCCTCCCCTCAGTCTTCTTCAGGGAAGCTCTCCCCACTTCCTGAGATGACAGCTCTGAACTTAAAAATGAATGTTATTTTACATATCTCTATGCCTTAGTTCATCCATGGCATGTCTTTCAACCCCGTTAGTGGGGTTTTTCTTTAGCAGTTCTGAAGGGCTGTCTGCTCAAGGAGGGGATGACCCGGGTGGGGCAGCTTTCCCTCTCATCTCCCTCAGCATGTCTCTGAGCCCTGGGGCCAACTGTGCCACTGAGGATTGAGGGACCCGAGCCAGCTCATCCTGAGCCCAGGCTCTGTCAGCTGTGTAGACGGATGCGTGTCAGAGTGGTGGGCAGCGGCATGGGCCAGGGGCAGGCAGTGTCTCCTCATTCCTTCCCTCCCTTCCTCGCAGATATAGCTCAGAGCAGCCTTCAACCCCTGCATCTCCAGATCCTTTGACCTGTGCCTCCTGTGTTCAGCTGGTGACCTTGGAGTTTTGCATTGATTCTACCTCCCATACCCTCTCCTGTAGCAGTTCCTGGATCAGGGGAGTGGTGGGACTCTTGTCTGCTTTTGATCTTCTTCCTGTCCCACACCAAGCCCACCCACCTTTGCATCTTCCATGTAAGTGCTTGGAAGCAAGCCCATCCACAGGGAACCTATTAGCCAAATGGATCCAGGCAAAGAACATTGAAGTAGAGATCCAGGATCCATAATAAACCTGCTCGGAAACTTGTCCCAAAGTCTGTGACTCTCTCACACTGAAACAGAAACAATAATAGCTTTCTGGACTGTGAAGTGACATGTGTCTCTACTTCTAATCTTAAATGCATAGGTGCTGAGCCTGGACTGAAAAGGACCATGGCTCCCGTGGGCTGGGATCCACAGTAAGAACTCAGTGAAATCTGAATTCAAGGCATAGAGTGAATAATTATTGTAGAGTGAATCCTCCCAAGTAGGGCTTATGAACAATGCACAGGAAAAGCTTTTTCAAAGAGGTTTCTGAAAGAAAAATCTTTTTTAAAAATTTATTTTAATTCCAGTAGAGCTAACCTACAGTGTTACATTCGTTTCAGGTGTACAATAGAGTGATTCAGTAATTCTATATATTACTCAGTGGTCATCAAGAAAAGTGTCCTCTTAATCCGCTTCATCTATTTGACTCATCCCTCTATCCACCTCCTCTCTGGTATCCATCCGTTTGTTCTCTATTGTTAAGAGTTTGTATTTTGCCACACCCATACTCAGGCAACCCTGTTTGGGTAGAGTTGCCCTGTCCCCTGCGAGGGGGGATTGGTGTGGGAACGCTGTGAGCCAGTATTTCCAGGCTTTTGTTCCCTGGCATCTTTCTCTGGCGGTCTGCTGTGCCTCTTCTGAGAGTCAGAGCAGCAGAGGCTGAATTGTCACAGAACAGAGGGATTGCGGCATGTTCTTCACGGATGTTCTGGCCACTTTAACTCCGTTACTGTTGGTGCTGCTCAACCCCATAGCGTCCCTGGATGTGTGCTCCACACCTGGTGTCCCTGCCCTCACTTCCAGGGCAGGTGCATCTCTGTCCTTTGTGTTTCTAAGGCCACCAGCCACCAGCCGCCCCCTGGAGCTCCCAGATCTCCAGGTCTCAGTCTGGATCCTGTGAGCACACCAGGATTACGGAGTTTCCTGAGAAGCCTGGTGGCATACCACCTCCTTCAGGGTCTCAGTCTGCTGTTTCCTGGGTGCCAACCACGAGTTCGCCCGCTGCCCCATTCAGGTGGCCCACCAGGCGCCAGCCGCCCCGCGTGCTCCCGGGTCTCTGGGTCTGTCTATTCCCGGTGAGCACACTGGGATTCCGGAGTTCCGTGAGAAGCCTGGTGGTGGGCGCACCTGGTTCAGGGTCTCAGTCTGCTGTTTCCTGGGTTCTGACCATGAATCTGCCCTCTCCCCTGTGCAGGTGGCCTGCCAGCCTCCAGTGGACCCACACGCGCTCCAGGAGCTCTCATTCTCATTCTGGATCCCATGAGCACACTGGGATTCCTGTGTTCTGGGAGATGCCTAGTGGTGTGCTCTCTGGGCTCACCAGTCTCAGTCCTCTCTCTAGGGGTGCCTTCTGTGAATCTGCCAGCTCCCCTGTGCAGGTGGCTGCTACTTCCTGGCGCCCAAATGCGGTGGCTCCCTCCCCCTTCCTTTTATCTTCCAGTATCTGTGCCAGGTTTCAGGACTCCCCGCTTCCTACCTCAATACGCAGCGCTGGAGATGTTCATTTGTAGAGATCCAGATATATCTTCCTGCCTCTCAGGCTGATTCTGTGGTTGTTTAGGCTGGCCTGCTACCTATCCAGCAGGACTCAGGGGATCTGCGGAAAAAGGAGTCCCCTACTCCTCCACCATCTTAACTCCTCTCTTGTACCTGAAATAGTATTTAAAAACACTCAGCTCAGCCTCTTCTACAAAGTGAGCCAATGCTTATAAACCTGGCTAAAATATTGCCTTACCTACGTTGACTTCCCAGCCATCCTAGTGTTTAAATGGTGTGACTGTGACTTACATTAGTCAACATTTGCAGAGAAAGAACTTAGTGCATCCAGGGGGCACTTCATGTTGAAATTAGTTTGTGACAACGAGCTACTGTGTTTTATTCTGCAGTCCAAGGGAATGGTGCCAGACATCTCTAAGGTGTCTAGCAGTTCTACAATTCTGATTTTAAGTGGTCTGTGTGCTTCAGAGATTTGGGCAGGAGAAGGGCAGGAGTCCAGAGACTGTGAACACTTCTGTTACCTGTGCTGACCATGGAGCAGGTAGCCTTCTGTGGGCATCATTGTCATTTCTTGGTACTCTTGTGAAAGGTGCTTTTGTCTCAAATTCCTCCATTTAGTAGTCATTATAATGATGAAAGTAATTTTTATCTTATATCATCTGTGGGCCCTGATCCTGGGCTCCCAGGGAAGCTATCCTTTAACATTTTAACTGGCTCAAAATGATTGGGCAAAAACTCAAAGCATGGGCCCTATTTCTGCCCCAAACACATGTTGTACATCTGCTTTGAGAAGAAAACAACCAAAAATGCCAACATGAAGATAAGAAAAAATAAAGAACCTCTTTGGCTCCCATAAGATTAAAGTCATACTGACATGTACATACTGAAAATGCATGAAACCATTGCATTTCCTAAAGCCAAAGCCTTGGAGGGTCTGAGAGCCACTGACCTTGCCCAGAACCAGGCACACCCCAGCAGGGAGGGCTGGTGCAGAAAGGGAAGGGGCAGGACTCTGAGGGTGGTCTGCAGCTAGAGGGGTCCCTAGAAGGGGCCAGGTGTGTGTGGGTGCCCTGGCCCACGACCCCACCCATTCCTGTGCCGGGTGTTGGGTAGAGGAGGCGCCTCTTGGGGCCCCTGCACTTTCAGGGTTCCAAGGGCTTGAGGGCGGATTGCCCAGCATCCAAGGGGCTCAGGCACCAACCTCCCCAACCATTCACTGCTTGGGGGTGGAGATGTCTCTGTGGGCAGTCCCAGATTTGCAGTGGGTTGCAGAATTGGGGCAGAAGAAGGGGCACTGAGAGAGAGAGAGTTGCCCTGTGGAGATCCCTGCTGGTGAGTGAGCAGCTTGCACTGGGGTGGGGGTCTGGGGGTAGGGTGTACCCCAGGTGGGAGGCAAGGTTTTGGAAGGGCACGTGGAGAGGGTTCATTGTGGGTACTCAGGTGAGTTTTCTTTTTCCCTTTAAAGTCTCTTCTGCCCCATGTCCTCAACTGACCTTATTCCCCATACCCGGGAGCTCCAGGGCACCCACTCACCTGAGCTTTTGTGGGATGGGTTGCAGAATTTCAGCGTTTCACCTGTTCCCCTGGAAGAGTGCGGGTAACGACCTCACACAATCCCCACTTTCAGTTCTCTGACACAGTGCAGGTGATGCATCTTGAGCAGTACCCTGAGTTCAGCAGGGTGTGTCCTGGTCCCCCAGGCACAGATGTGGCAGTAGCAAGCCCCAGGGCCATCCCCCAACTTCAGCATTATGCCCCGTGTGCACCTGGGTAGTGGTAATTGGCTATTAGAATCATGCAGGAATATCCTCCAGGTGGGGGCCTGGAGGCGTGCGTAAACCAGACCCCACTCTAGTTGCATTGGGAATAGACGAATTGAGGGTTTCTTTAGAAGAGTAAGTCTGCTTTCCAGAAAAGGCAAGGTCATTGGTCTATTGAGAATGAAGATAATTACTGATAAACAACAAGTATGTGTTGCCCCTTCGCCCAGAAACCGAAGCAGGTGTGCAGGCTTTAGGTCAGAGGTGCCTTCTTCTCCCCACCTGACAGCAATTCTCTGCTCTGGCTCCAAGAAACCCGAGGTTTTGAACGTCAGCATCAGAGTCAGCGAGGCAGCTTGTCACAGGACGCCAGTGTTCAGAGAAAGCACAGGTATGTTTGGCAAAATGTCCTATCTATGTCAGGGCTGGAGGTAAAACCTCTCATTATCCCAAAACCTCCTGGGCTTTTCTCTTTTCTCTAGTTGAGCCACAAAGTAAAATTGAAGTAGCTGTCAGCATTCTGGGTTTGGTGCAGGAATTACTTAGTTTCCCTGGAGGTAGAACGTTGCAGGGGATCACAATTTCTCTGTCCATTTATTGCTTACAAATGTATTTTGACCATCTGTTTCCTAGGAACCCTCTTTTATTAGAAAGGGAAGGTGAGATTCACTCTGTGCCTGTTTGTAACATCTAATTTGTTCCTTCATCTAACAGTGTTTATTCAATTGGGCCTAAGATATGGTTGAGTGGCCAACATCTAGAGTTAGGTGACTTTTTTCATCTGATACAGACTTGGATGATGTCATTTGACAAAGTTGATGTTTCATCATTGATTAATTTATTCATCAGAAGAGTTAAAATTAGGGTGGAGGGAAAATTGAAAATTTTCCAAAGCGGCCTGTTCCTGTTTAAAAGTTGAGCTTGACTTTCTAGTTTTACTAAATGTATTATCTCGATATTTTGAGGTGCCATATTCTCTCTGTAGTTTCTTTGGTGGTGGAGTCAGAAGGAGAGTCTGGGAATTCTTTTGGATAGTGGCATGCTGGTGGCTTCAAGGGGCTTGGCGTCAGGAGCCTTGGGGTGAACTCTGCAACTGCTTGTCTGACCCTAGGTGCATCTCCTAGAGGTTTTGTTTCCTCTTATGAAATTGCTGGCAGATAATGTTCTGCTTAAAGGGGAAGCCTCCCATCCTGTTGGTGGGAATGCAAAGTGGTGCAGCCAGTCTGGGAAACAGTGTGGGGGTTCCTCAAAAAGTTAAAAATTGAACAACCCCATGATCCAGCAATTGCTCTTCTAGGTATTTACCCAAAGGATACAAAAATGTGGATTCGAAATGGGTACATGCACCATGATGTTTATAGCAGAAATGTCCACAGTAGCCAAACTATAGAGAGAATCCCAACGTCCATGCACTGATGAATGGGTAAAACAGATGTGGGATACATATATATACACTGGAATATGACCCAGATTCAAAAAGAATGAAAACTTACCATTTGCAAGGATGTGGATGGACCTAGAGTGTATTAAGCTAAGCAAAATCATTGAGGAAAGACAAATATCCTATGCTCTCATGCCTGTGGAACTTCAGAAAGAAAACAGATGAACAGAGTTGAGGAGTGATGAGAGAGGCAAACAAGGAAATAGACTCAACCTTGGAGAACAAACTGAGTGTTGCTGCAGGACAGGGACATGGGGGGAAGAGTTAAATGGGTGAGGGGTATTAAGGAGGGCACTTGTGATGAGCACCGAGTTCTGTATGCAGGTGAGGAATCACTAAATCCTACCCCTGAAGCGAATATTCCATGGCATGTGAACTAACTGGAATTTAAGTAAGAGGAGAAAGGTAAAAGTGTTCTGCTTCATGAAGAGTGAGGTAAAATTGTAGTGATTTGGGCTGTACTATTCTATAGATGAGAGTTGTAAATCACCCTGTTGTAGGATACACTAGTTGCTTATCACATAAGGAGTCCTCAGAAAGCTGCAATGAAAGATTCAGGTCTCAGAGCATGTTCATGTTCCACTGATATGTTACAGTTTGCACAGGTAGGAAAGAAGGTGGAGAGAAAGGCAACAGAAGGGGAAAGTAGGTGTGAACCTTTCATTAGTTAGCGTTATAGCTTTCTCATGAAAGCCTTGCGCCAGTGTGATTTTGGAAGCAGAGAGGTAATCCGGGAGCTTTGCAGGAGATGGGGGAGTTCCAGGACTGGGTAAAGCTGACAGGGGTTCCAGAGGAGAGCTGAATGCATTCTGCAGCAGGGTGTGGGCAGGGTGGGCTCCAGGGGTGGCTGTGGGTCTCCTGGGTGAGAGTTGTGACAGGTGAGGGCTGTGTGCAAGTTCCTGGCTGAGGACAAGTGAGGCACAGGCGGAGAGCTGGCAGAGAACCTTCTTCTGGGCCACCAGCCTCACCTAACACACACAGCCTCATCTTCTGTCCCTGTCACTCCAATTCAGACTTCTCCGAAGGTGAGTGAGAACACATCAGGAGCATTCTGAACAGAAGGGAAAGCATGTGCATAGCTCTGGGGCAGGAAAATTCCAGCTATGTCCTGGAGTAGCAAGATGGCCCTGTGGCCACAGGAGACAGCTTAGGACATGACCTCAGAGAGGTGACAGAAAGCCATTCCAGGGCTATAACCCCATGAGACCCTGTTTCACTGGGCCATCGTGGCTACAGTGTTGAGAACAGATGACAGAGGGTTGAAGATGGCAAGGCAGGTCAATGACGAAGCTTTTCCAGGAACTCAGGCACTGTGGTCCAGACAGGTGGCCTTGGATGGAGTGGTTAGACCTATTCTGGGTCCATTTTGAAGATGGAGCTCACAGGATTTGCTGATGGGTTAGCTATTAGGAGCAGGAGAACAGAGGAATTGGGGTAACTCCCAGCTGTTGTGGGTTGTCCTGATCGAGGGGAAGGAGAGGGTTTCTCGGGTGGTAGGAGGTAGTCCGTGTTCCACATGCTGAGGAAGGTGCCTTTCCCAGTGGATCTGCTGAGGTTTGTGTCTGGGAGAACCTTTCACATCTCCTCCCTCAGCAATGCTCAAGTACAAGTATCCCCCACTTTTTAAACGTTCACAGTAAGACACTGGGCTTTCTTGAAAGAACTACGTTATTACCCAGCTTCAGTAAGAGGAAGAGACCTGAAGAGGATTTCCCTCATGAAAAAAGGTGAACAGTGAGAATCGCGTTCAGCATCTGTTTTGGGGAGAAGCACGACAGAGGCGTCGTGCACCCCAACCTGCTCCTTCCGCTGGGAACTGCTCTCCGCATCCAGCCACCAGCACTTTGAATGGTGTCTGTGAGCCTCTGCTCTGCTTTGTCTTCATTTATGCTGGGCCTCCATTAGAAACTTGTGTCCTGAGGCCTAAGAAAAGCCAAAGAGAAGGAATTTTGGAGTCTGAGGACACTATCTAATTGTGCCGTGTAAATTAATGGCCATTCCTTCTTGAACACCATTTCTGCTGTGGAAGGTTTCTCAGAAGCCCTGTACTTTCAAAGAGCAGGGAAACCTATACCCCATGCTGCGGGGTTAGTTTTAGTCTCCATACTGGATGGAACATTTCATGACTGTAGGATTTTCTCACTCAAACATTGAGACTTTGACCACCTTCACCCATTTCTAACACCCCATCCCCGAATCTGGCACCTACCAATCTGCTATCAGTATCTATGCATTCAGTAATTGTTTATTCCACGTGGAATGTACATGAGAGCATCTGGGATTGGTCTTTCTGTGTCTGAGTTACTTGGCATAAGGACCCCAAGGTCTGTGTTTCCATGTCTGGTTCTTGTGAATAATGCTGCAGTGAACGTGGAAGTGCATCTGTCTTTTTTAGGCAGTATTTTTGTGTTCTCCAAATCAATACTCAGTAGAGCCATTAATGGGTCATGTGGTAGTCGCATTTATTTTTTCAGGAACCTCCATACCGTTTGTCACAGTGGCTGCACCAATTTCCATTCCCACCAACAGTGCACAGTGTCTCCTCCTCTGCACACCCTTGACCCCACCTGGTGTCTGTCTCTGGGACAATTGCTGTTCCAACTGTTGTGAGTGGATAGCCGATTGTGGGTTTGACTGATGTTTCCCTGATTATGATGAGTGATGTCTAACAACTTTCTCTGTCTGTTGGCACCTGTGTGCCATCTTTAGAAAGTATCTATTCACATATTCCCCACATTTTTTATACAATTTTTTTGTTTTGATTTGTATGAGTGTTGTGTGTATTTTGGATATTAGCCTCTTCTCACACATATGATTCGCAGATATTTTTTTTCTTATTGGGTCAGTGGCCTTTTAAGTTTTTGCTGGTTTCTTTTGCCGTGTGGAAGATTTCAGTTTGATGTTGTTCCACTTGTTTATTTTTGCTTTTGTTGCCTTTGCATTTGGTGTCCGATCTGAAGACACTTTGCCAAAACTAATGTCGAGAGACTTAGTACCTGTGTCTTCTTGGAGGTTTATGGATTCAGGTCTTATGTTCAAATCATTCATCCATTAAAAATTTTGTGTGTGGTGTAAGAAAGTGGACCAGTTATATTCTTCTGCATTTAGTGTCCAGTTTGCCTGTTACCGCTCACTGAAGAAACAGTCCTTCCTTCATGGCATATCTTCTGCTGCTGTGTCGTAAGTTAGTATCATCTACGTGTGGGTAAGTTTCTGAGCTTTCTGTTCTGTTCCACTGACCTGGTGTCTGTGTTTCTGCCAGTACCATCCTGTTTTGATGACAACAGCTTTGTAATCTAGCTTGAAATCCAGGAGTGTGTTGACTGCACATTTCTTTCTCCAGGTTGCTTTGGGTATTTGGGGTCTTTTGTGATTCCATACAAGTTTGAGGACTGTTTTCTATTTGCTCGAATAATGCCGTTGGAATTCAGATAGGGATTTCATCATATCTGTCGATTGCTTTGGGTACGATGGACATGTTCACATAATTAAATCTTCCAGTTAAGGAGCATGGCGTAAGCTTCCATTTGTTTGTGTTGCCTTCCAAATCTTTGACCCATACATCCTGCCCCCCTCGACACACATGTTTTTCATTTCTTTTCTGCCATGTGTTGAGTGTACTATGTCTTTCTCATTTTTGGTTACTTTTATTCCTAGATTTTTTTTTTGATGCAATTATAAATGGCATTGCTTTTTGAATTTCTCTTTGCAAAAGTGCGTCATCAGTATGCAGAAATGCAAGAAGTTGGGTCACCTGGGTGGCCC
Source organism: Ursus americanus (assembly GCF_024610735.1). Classification (NCBI taxonomy): domain Eukaryota; kingdom Metazoa; phylum Chordata; class Mammalia; order Carnivora; family Ursidae; genus Ursus; species Ursus americanus. Next base: position 85,391 of record NW_028273641.1, on the reverse strand, counting down.
CATAGGTGAAGCTTCTGCCTTCATCTCAGGTCATGAACTCAGAGTTCTGACATTGAGCCCTGTGTTGGGCTCCCCGTTTAGCGAGGGTCTGCTTCTCCCTCTTTTGGACACTCCCCCTACCCTTGCTTTTTCTCTTCCTCTCAAATAAATTAATAAAATATGAAAAAAAAAGAGAACAGGTCTCTGTATATTGACTTTATATCCTGCAGCTTTCTAGAATTTGTTTATTCTAACAGTTTTGTGTGTGTGTGTGTGTGTGTGTGTAATCTTTTGGGATTTCATGTCATTTGCAAATAGTGACATTTTTCCTGTATGAATTTCATATCCTTCTATTTTTTTAAAATGATGTTAATCACCCTACAGTACTTCATTTGTTTTTGATGAAGTGTTCCATGATTCATTGTTTGCATATAACACCTAGTGCTCATTATGACACGTGCCCTCCTTCTTTTTAAAGAATTTATTTATTTATTCGATAGATAGAGACAGCCAGCGAGAGAGGGAACTCAAGCAGGGGGAGTGGGAGAGGAAGAAGCAGGCTCACAGCGGAGGAGCCTGTTGTGGAGTTCGATCCCCTAATGCCGGGATCACGCCCTGAGCCGAAGGCAGATGCTTAACCGCTGTGCCACCCAGGTGCCCCAACACGTGCCCTCCTTAATACCCATCACCAGGATAACCCATTCCCCTACCCTCCCTTTCTGCAACCTTCAGTTTGTTTCCCAGTGTCAGTAGTCTCTCATGTTTCATTTCCCCTCTCATTACCTCACTTCACTTTTCCCTTCCTTCTTCTAATATCCTCCATGCTATTCCTTCCATTCCACATAGGAGTGAAACCATATGATAATTGTCTTTCTCTGCTTGCTTTAATTTCACTTAGCATAATCCCCTCCTGGTCCATGCACGTTTGTGCAAGTGGTGGGTATTCATCCTTCTGACGACTGAGTAATAGTCCATTGTATAGATGAACCACATCTTCTTTGTCCATTCATCTGCTGAAGGACATCTTGGCTCCTTCCACAGTTTGGCTATTATGGACATTGCAGCTATGAACATTGGGATACAGGTGCCGCTTCTTTTCATTACTCTGTGTCTATGGGGTAAATACCCAGTAGTGCAATTGGTGGGTCGTAGGATATCTCTGTGGTTAACGTCGTGAGGAACATCCATATTGTTTTCAAAAGTGGCTGTACCAGCTTGAATTCTCACGAGTAGTGTAAGAGGGCTCCCCTTTCTCCACATCCTCTCTGACATTTTTTTTTTCTGTCTTGTTAATTTTTTTTCAAGATTTTATTTATTTATTCCACAGAGATAGAGACAGCCAGCGAGAGAGGGAACACAAGCAGGGGGAGTGGGAGAGGGAGAAGCAGCATCATAACGGAGGAGCCTGATGTGGGGCTCGATCCCATAATGCCAGGATCATGCCCTGAGCCGAAGTCAGACGCTTAACCGCTGTGCCACCCAGGTGCCCCCTGCCTGGTTAATTATAACCATTCTATCTAGTGTAAGGTGGTATCTCATTGTCGTTTTGATTTGTATTTGCCTGATGGCAAGTGATGTGGAGCATTTTTTCATGTGTCTGTTGGCCATTTGTATGTCTTCTCTGGAGAAGTATCTCTTTGTGCCTTCTGCCCATTTTTTGGGTGTCGAGTTTGAGGAGTTCTTTATAGATCTTGGAAACCAGCCCTTTATCTGTAATATCATTTGCAGATATCTTCTTCGATTCCATAGGTTGCCTTTTTGTTTTTTGATCATTTGCTTTGCCAAGCAGAAGCTTTTTATCCTGATGAAGTGCCAATAGTTCATTTTTGCTTTTATTTCCTTTGCCTTTAGAGACGTGGCTTGCAAGAAGTTGTTGTGTCCAAGGTTGAAGAGTTCTTTTGATTTTGATATGAGACAGGAATCCATTATCTTATTTTCCTGATTATATTCGAGTCCTCTGTCTTTCTTGGTGAGTCTAGCTAAGTTTGTCGGTTTTGTTTATCTTTCCAAAAAAGGCCGCTCTCATTTTCATTGTTTTTTTTTTTGTCTTTTTAGTATCCATTGGATTTATTTATGCATTCCTTTTTGTTATTTCCTTATTTCTACTAATTTGGGGCTTTGTTTGTTGTTTTTTTTTCTACTTCTTTACCACATAAATCAGGTTGTTTATTGGAGACCATTCTCATGGAATGATGAAGACTTGAATTGCTATGAATGTCCCCCATAAAGCTACTTTTGCTGCATCCCATAAGTTTTTGTAGGTTGTCTTTTTCATCAGTGTCAAGGTACTTCTAAAATTTTTTTGATTTCTTCTTTGACTGTTGGTTGTTCAGTAGCATGTTGTTAAATCTCCACATATTTTTTTAAGATTATTTAAGTATCTGACAGAGAGTGAGACAGCGAGACAGTGAACACAAGCAAGGGGGTGGCAGAGGGAAAAGTGGGCTTCCCACTGAGCAAGGAGCCTGATATGGGGCTAGATCCCAGGATCCTGGGATCAAGACCAGAGATGAAAGCAGTTCCTTAACGACTGAGCCACCCAGGCCCCAAAAATCTCCACCTATTTTTGACTGTCCCATTTTTTTCTTTAGACTGATTTCTAGTTTCATATCTTTGTGGTTGGACAAGGTTTGAAGCAGAAGGTGAAGAGAGCATTCAGATGAAAGGTTTGTTTCCTGGAGGGCTTTCTGAGGGCAGACCATGAGTTAAGTGGGGATGGAGGAAGTTTTTGTGAGACAGGGAGTGGGGTTAACCCTTGTTAGAATTACTGACTACTACCATAAAAGCTGTGTGCTACCGTTCACACCATAGTCCTGATGGACTTGTACTTCATTAGAAATATTTTCTAGGAGGTGTAGGCATATCCTTCACTTAAAGAAAGGTGCTATGTGGGTTCATGGCATGACCCCAGGTCAGCAACCAGGATGTATGGTATTGTGGGGGATCATAACCAGGCTTTCTGTAGTAAGTGACAGAAATAGGGTATGGTGAGCTCCATGACCATAGGTGAGGTCCCGAGTGATCCAATGGGTGTTGGTTTCTGTGGATCTGTCTCATCATGTGCTGTGGAATTCAGGGACACCCTCCTGTCTGTGGATTTGTATGGAGACAGGTAGACATCAGTGTCTTGCCAGGCACAAGGGTCGCACTGGACCAACACCAGAGGTGCAGCGTGTGCGGGAGCCACTGCTTGCTTTCCACGAAAGCTGACCAGGGTCTGTGAACGTGATTCCTAGCAGCTGCAAGGGGAGAGGAGGACGGGGGTGGTGCACACTTCCTAGAGTTGTGGTCAGGACTACTCTGGAGCCCACTGACGTCAGCCACACCTGGCACAGAAGACACCCATTCAGTGAAGCTGTGGGCGCTGCTCCCATGATACTTTTGGGACGGCTCCATGCTGCCACCTCCTGCTTTTCATCATCATCTTCAAGGTCCTGTGCCTCTGCTCTTACCCATGGCCTCCGGGGTATTGTCCGTCCTCCATCTGGCCCTCGTCCCTGGTGCCCTGTGCAGTCCAATGCCAAGGTAGCCTTCTCGAGACAAACATCTGGCCCTGATGGAACACTTCCATGGATCTCTTTTGATGTGAGGATGATGCCCTGCCCTGGAAGGGGGCTACAGGTCCCCAATCAGGAGAGCCATGTCTCCCTTTTCAGCATGGCCTGCCCTCCCCTCAGTCTTCTTCAGGGAAGCTCTCCCCACTTCCTGAGATGACAGCTCTGAACTTAAAAATGAATGTTATTTTACATATCTCTATGCTTTAGTTCATCCATGGCAAGTCTTTCAACCCCGTTAGTGGGTTTTTTTAGCAGTTCTGAAGGGCTGTTTGCTCAAAGAGGGGGTGACCAGGGTGGGGCAGCTTTCCCTCTCATCTCCCTCAGCATGTCTCTGAGCCCTGGGGACAGCTGTCCCACTGAGGATTGAGGGACGCGAGCCAGCCCATCCTGAGCCCAGGCTGTGTCAGCTGTGTCGACTGATGCGTGTCGGAGCAGTGGGCAGCTGGCATGGGCCAGGAGCAGGCAGTGTCTCCTTCTCATTCCATCCCTCCCTTCCTCCCAGAGGTAGCTCAGAGCAGCCTTCAACCGCTGCATCTCCAGATCCCTTGACCTGTGCCTCCTGTGTTCAGCTGGTGACCTTGGAGTTTCGCATGAATTCTCCCACCTGTACCCTCTCCCATAGCAGTTCCTGGATCAGGGGAGGGGTCGGACCCTTGTATGTTTTTGGTCTTCTTCCTGTCCCACACCAAGCCCACCCACCTTTGCATCTTCCATGTAAGTGCTTGGAAGCAAGCCCATCCACAGGGAACCTATTAGCCAAATGGATCCAGGCAATGAACATTGAAGTAGAGATCCAGGATCCATAATAAACCTGCTCTGAAACCTGTCCCAAAGTCTGTCACTCTCACACTGAAACAGAAACAATAATAGCTTTCTGGAATGTGAAGTGACATGTGTCTCTACTTCCAATCTTGAATGCATAGGTGCTGAGCCTTGACAGAAAAGGACCATGGCTCCCGTGGGCTGGAATCCACGGTAAGAACTCAGTGAAATATGAATTTGAGGCATGGAGTGAATAATTACTGTAGAGTGAATCCTCCCAAGTAGGGCTTATGCACAGTGCACAGGAAAAGCTTTTTCAAAGAGGTTCCTGAAAGAAAAATCTTTTTTAAAATTTATTTTAATCCCAGTAGAGCTAACATACAGTGTTACATTCATTTCAGGTGTACAAGAGAGTGATTAATAATTCTATATATTACTCAGTGGTCATCAAGAAAAGCGTCCTCTTAATCCCCTTCATCTATTTCACTCAACCCTCTATCCACCTCCTCTCTGGTAACCATCCGTTTGTTCTCTATTGTTAAGAGTTTGTATTTTGGTGTGTCTCCTTTTTCTCTTTTAGTTAGTTATTTTGTTTGTTTTGTAAATTCCCCATTAGAATGACATCGTATGGGATTTGTCTTTCTCTGACTGACTGATTTTAGTTAGGATAATACTCTCTAGCTCCATCCATGTGTCTGCAAATAGCAAGGTTTCATTCTTTTTCAAGCCGAGTAATACTCCATTGTGTGTGTCTGTGTGTGTGTGTGTGTGTGTGTGTGTGTGTGTGTGTGTGTGTGAATACACACACCTATCATCTCATTTGTCAATTTTTCTACAGACACTTGGGTTGCTTCCATATTGTGATATTGTAAATAATGGTGCAAGAAACATAGGGGTGCACGTATCCTTTTACGTTACTGTTTTCCTATTCTTTGGGTAAATACGAGTAGTGTGATTGTTGGATCGTAGGGTAGTTCTATATTTAATTTTTTGAGGAACCTTCATACTGTTTTCCACGGTGGCCAACACAGTTTGCATTCCCACCCACAGTTCGCTAGGATTCCCCTTTATCCACATCCTCCCAAAACCTGCTCTTTGTTGTGCTTTTGATGTTAGCCATTCTGACAGGTTTGAGGTATTACCTCATTGTCCTTTGGATTTACATTTTCCTGATGATGGGTGATGGCGAACATCTTTTCACGGGACTGTTGGCCATTTGTATTTCTTCTTTGGAGAAATGTCTGTCCATGTCTTCTGCCTATTTTTTAACTGGAGTATTTGTTTTTTGGGGGGTCGAGTAGTATCAGTTGTATATGTTTTGGACACTATCCCTTTATTGCATATGATCTTTGCAAATATCTTCTCCCTTTGAGTAAGTTGTCTTATTATTTTTACGTTTTCATTGTTCTTCTGCCATGTGGAAACTTTTTATTTTGCTGTATTCCCAATAGTTTATTTTTGCTTTCATTTCCTTTGCCTCAGGACACAGTCTAGAAAAACGTTGGTATGGTCCATGTCAAGAAGTTACTGTCTTCCCTCCTGTAGGATTTTTATGGATTCAGGTCTCATATTGAGGTCTTGAAACTGTTTTCTGTTTGTCTGTATTGTGTAAGAAAGCAGTCTAATTTCATTCTTTTGTGCATAGCTGTCTAGTTTTCCCAACACCATTTGTTGTAGAGACTGTCCATTTCCCTTTTGATATCGTTGCTTGCTTTGTGGAAGATTCATGGACCATATAATTGTGGGTTTCTGTCTGAACTTGTATCCTGTTCCTTTGGTCGCTGTGTCTATTTTTGTGCCGTACTGTCTTGTTAGGATGACTGCAGCTTTGTAGTATAACCTGAAATCTGAAATTGTCAGTCCTCCAGCTTTGTTTTTCTTTTCCACATTGCACTGGCTGTTCGGAATCTTTAGTGGTTCCATACAAATGTGTAGGATTGTTTATTCGAGGTCTTTTGTTCTTTAATTTAAATTCAATTAGCCAACTTACAGTACATCATTCGTTTCAGATGTAGTCTTCAATAAATTTTCAGTCATGTGTAGCACCGAGTGCTCATTGTATCGTGTGACCTCCTTAATGCTACTCACCCAGTTACCCCCCCCCAACTTCTCCTCCAACAATCATCAGTTTCTTGCGATAGTTAAGCGTCCATTATGGGTTTTCTCCCTCTCTGATGACTTCCCATTCTATTTTCCCTTCCTTGTCCTATGGTCTTCTTCCTTGTTTCTGATATTCCACATAGGAGTGAAAGCATATGATCATTGTCTTTCTTTCATTGGCTTATTCCACTCAGCATAATACCCTCCAGCTCCACCCAGGTCGGTGTGATGGTAAGTACTCATCCTTTCTGATGGCTGAGTAATATTCCATTATATATATGATCCACATCTTCTTTATCCATTCATCTATCCATGGTCATCTGCACTCCTTCCACAGCTTGTCTATTATGGTTATTGCTTCTATGAACACTGGGGTGCATGTGTCCCGTCTTCACTACCTCTGTCTCTTTGGGGGTAAATAGCCAGTAGTGCAATTGCTGGGACATAGGGTAACTTTATTTATAACTTCTTGAGGAAACTCCGTACCATTTTCAAGAGTGGCTGTACCGGACTGCATTCGTACAGGGGTGTAAGAGGGTTCCTGTTTCACCACATCCTCTCCAACATGTATAGTTTCATGTCTTCTTATTTTTAGATATTCAGCCTCGTGTGATATGGCATCTATAGGGGTTTAGATTTGCATTTCCCTAAAGCCAAGTGATATGAAGCATTTATGCATGTATCTTTTGGTCACCAGTACGTCGTCATCAGTGAAGTGACTTCCCATTTTAATCCATCTCAAGACCTAAAGCTGGGTAAGGCACTGAAGCTGGATGATGCCATCGGTTGGAAGTGTGGAGAATTTCAAAAGATCTCCGTGGAGAGCAAGTTCCAAGTTCAGTGTGAAGCTACTAATTGGATCCGGGGAGATCTCTGAAATTGGGGGTTGCCTGGGATGGGCTGAAGGGGGCCCTCCGATTTTCCTATGAATTCTTGCTGCAGCCCAAAATGGACAGTTTCCTGCTGTGGGGCAGGCTGAGTCCTCTAGTCGTGCTGAGGTGAGCCCAATGCCTGGTGCCTTGGAGGCAGGCAAACGGGGAGGGACCCTCAGCAGAAGACCCAGGGTTAGGTTAGTCCTCAAGAGACAGCAGATCTGAACTGCCCAGTGCTCAGAGAACTCTCATGCCGAGTGAGATGAGGGCACAAGGGCGGGTGAGTGTGAGCCTTGGGGTTTCATCTGGAAGGGCCCACAAAGGTCGGGGTTCACCAGAAGGGGCTCTCAGGGGGTGCCCCAAATCTCTTGCCCTGAATGCTCTGTTGTGTCCCAAAATGGTACAGTTTACTGTGGGTTGCAGGCTGAGTCCTGCGGTGGGGCTTTGGTGTCCCCATCCCCTGGAGTTGGTTGCCAGGACCCTGGGGAGGGGCCCCTCTCTGCCCAACCTAGGGTAAGGGTTAGGGTCCCGGAGCCCAGCAGGGACAATCTGCAGGCTGTTAGGCGAGCTCTGTGGAGGGCTGAGAGGAGGCCATGGGGGAGGGTGAGCATGGGCCTCAGGGTTGGGGCATGGGGGAATGCCAAAGGATGGGGATGGGCTCCGGGGGCCTCCCCAAGTTCTCGTGCCCTGTAGGCTCCTTAGAGCCCCAAGGGGCAATGTTTCCTGTCGGGTGGCAAGCTGAGACCTGCAGTGGGGCACAGGTATCCCAATTCCCCGGGGCTGCGGTGTAAGGCTCCTGGGGAGGCCCCCATACCCACGGCCGACCTAGGGCTAGGGTTAGGTCCAGGAGCCCCGCAGGCCCGATTTGCTGGCTGTATGGCGAGCTACACGGGCTGAGGTGAGGGTGTGGGGAGGGTGAGCATGGGCCTCAGGGTTCCGGTGCGGGAGGCCGCCGAAGTTCGCTGGTGGCTCAGGAGGGCCCTCCTGGTTCTCCCGCCCTGAATGCTCTATGGCCTCCCAAGGGGCACGGTTTCCTGCGGGGTGGCAGACTGAGTGCTGCTGTGGGGCTCAGGTGTCCCAAATGCCCGCAGCTGCGGCTCCAGGCTCCTGGGGAGGGGCCCCTCCACAGATGAACTAGGGTTAGGGTTGGCGCCCAGGAACCCCGCAGGCCAGATCTGCCCACTATGTGGCGAGCTCCGCCATGGGCTGAGGTGAGGGTGTGGGGTGGGGTGAGCATGGGCTTCAAGGTTGGGTTTAGGGATTGCCGATGTTCGCTGGGGGCTCTGGGGGCCCTCCTGGTTCTCCCGCCCTGAATGCTCTACAGCCTCCCAAGGGGCACGGTTTCCTGCGGGCTGACAGGCTTTGTCCTGCAGTGGGGCTCAGGTGTCCCCAGTCCCTGGGGCTGCGGCACTGGGCCCCAGGGGAGGGGCCCTACCCAGCTGACCTAGGGTCAGTTCTAGGCCCCAGGAACCCGGCAGGCCTGATCTGCTGGCTCTGCGACGAGCTCGGTGGCAAGCTGAAGGGAAGGTGTGGGGCGGGATTAGCGTGGGCCTCAGGGTTGGGGTGTATGGGGCCGCCGAGCATCGCTGGGGGCTCAGGGGGGCCCTACCAGTTTTCCTGCATGGGATGCTCTGTGGCGCCCCAAGGGGCATGGTTTCCTGAGGGGTGGCAGGCTGAGTCCCATGGTGGGGCTCAGGTTTACTAATCCCCGGGGTTAGGGTACGGTTTAGGGTATGGGTTAAGGTTAGGGTATGGGTTACGGTTAGGGTATGATTGAGGGTAAGGGTTAGGGTTAGGGTAAGGAGAGGGTACGGGTTAGGGTTGGGTTTAGGGGTTACAGTTTAGAGGTTACGAGTTAGGGTACAGATTAGGGTTTAGGGTAAGGGTTAGGGTTTAGGGTTAGGGTTAGGGTTGGAGTACGGGTTAGGTTTAGGATACGGGTTAGGGTTAGGGTATGGGTTAGTGTACACATTAGGGTACAGTTTAGGGTACGGGTTAGGGTACGGTTTAGGGTAAGTGTTGGTGTACGGATTTGGGTACGGCTTAGGGTACGGGTTAGGGTTAGGGTTAGGGTACGGGTTAAGGTACAGATTAGAGTATGTGTTAGGGTTACGTTTAGGGTTAGGGTACAGGTTAGGGTAGGATTAGGGTTAGGTTTAGGGTTAGGTTACGGGTTAGGGGTAGGGTTAGCTGAAGGGGTAGGTTTAGGGGTAGGGTTAGGGGTATGGTAGGGCCGGGTAGGGTTAGGGTTTAGGGTTAGGGTTTGGGGTTTGGAGTTAGTGGTTAAGGTTAGGGTTTAGAGTTTAAGGTTTCGTGATTAGGGTTAGGGGTTAGGGTTTAGGGTTTAGTGTTAATGTTAGGGTTTAGGGTTTAAGGATTAGGGTTTATTGTTAGGTTTAGAGTAGGGTTGTGGTTAGGGTAAGGGTTAGAGGTTAGAGTTAGGGTTAGGTTTAGGGGTTAAGGTTTAGGGTTTAAGGTTAGGAGTTAGGGTTTAAGGTTAGGGTTAGCCCCAGTAGGCCAGCAGGACCCATGTGCCAGTTGTGCGGGGAGTGGAGGAGTGGGATGAGGTGAGTGCGCTGCCGAGCAGGAGTATGGTATCTAGCGTTTTGGTGCAGGGGGCCTTTGAAAGTCGCTAGAGGCTCGGAGGGCCCTGTCCGTTCTCCCGCCCTGAATGACCGGCGGCGCCCCTAGCGCCTGGGTGGTGGCAGGTTGGCAGTGTGAGTCTGGCTTTGCGGTTTGGGGGTCCCCAATGCCATGCATTGCAGCGCAAGGCCCCTTGGGAGGGGCCCCTCTGGGACCATCCTAGGGTTACTGTTAGCACCCAGGATTCCAGTAGACATTATCTGCCAGCTGTGCGGTAGCGGAGGGCCAGGCCGAGGTGAGGGCGCCGGCGAACTGGAGCGTGGGCCCAAGCATTTTGTCACGGGGGGCCTTGGAAGGTCGCTGGGGTCTCGAGGGCCCTGCCTGTTCTCCCACCCTGAATGAACAGTAATGCCCCAGTGTGCCCGGTGTCAGCGGGGTGGCACGGAGAGTATGGTGCTAGGGCTCGGGGGTCCCCAATCCCTGGCGTTGCTGCGCCAGGCCCCTTGGGAGGTTCCCCTTGGGGGCCAACCTAAGGTTAGGGTTAGCCCCCAGGAGGCTGGCAGACCTGATCAGCTGGCTGTGCGTCGAGCAGAGGGGCGGGTCGAAGTGAGGGCGCTGCTTAGCGGGAGCATGGGCCCAAGCATTTTGGAACATGGGCCCTTAGAAGTTCACCAGGACTCAGAGGGCCCTGCCCATTCTCCCGCCCTGAATGACCAGTGGCGCCCCTAGTGGCCTGGGTGCCAGCGGGGCAGCAGGGTGAGTCCAGCGCTGGGGCTTAGGGGTCATCAATCCCCGGTGTTGCGGCGACAGGCCCCTTGGGAGGGGCCCCTTGGGGGCCAACCTAGGGTTAGGTTTAGCCCCCAGTAGCCCGGCAGGCCCGATCCACCTGCTGAGTGGCGAGCAGTGGGGCGGGCCGAGGTGAGTGCGCTGGCGAGCGGGAGCGTGGTCCCAAGCGTTTTGGAGCAGGGGGCCTTCGAAAGTCACTGGGGGCTTGGAGGGCCCTGCTCGTTCCCTCACCTGGATGACCGGCGGCGCCCCTAGCGGCCCGGGTGATGGCGGGGCGGCAGGGTGAGTCCAGTGCTGAGGCTCGGGCTTCCCTATACCCGACGTTGCAGTGCGAGGCCCCTTGGGAAGGGCCCCTCTGGGGCCAAGGTAGGGTTAGAGTTAGCCCTCAGGAGGCCGTCAGGCTCGATCCACCATCTTGAGGTGAATGGAATCGCGGTCCGAGGTGAGGCCGCTGGCGAGCGGAGCGTGGGCCCCAGCGTTTTGGTGCTGGGGCCTTCAAAGTTCACCGGGGCTCAGAGGGCCCTGCCCGTTCTCCCGCCCAAAACGATCTGTGGCGCCCTAGCACCACTGGTGTCAGCGGGGCAGCAGGGTGAGTCCGGCATTACGACTCGAGGGTCCCCAATCCCCGGCGTTGTGGCGGCAGGCCCCTTCAGAGGGGCCCCTCTGGGGCCAACCTAGGATTAGAGTTAGCCCCCAGGAGGCCGGCAGGCCTGATCTGCCAGCTGTGCAGAGGGCGGAGGGGCAGGCTGAGGTGAAGGCGCTGGCGAGCTCCAGCGTGGGCCCCAGCATTTTGGCGCGGATGGCCTTCAAAATTGACCGGAGTCTCGAGGGCCCTGCCCATTCTCCCACCCTGAAGGACCAGTGATGCCCCAGAGAGCCTGATGTCGACAGGACGGCAGGGTGAGTCCGGCGCTGCGGCTCGGCTGTCCCCAATCCCCGGCTTTGGTCACAAGTCCCCTTGGGAGGGGCCCCTCTGGGCCAACCTAGGGTTAGGGTTAGCCCCCAGGAGGCCGGCAGGCCCGATATGCCAGCTAGACTGTGAGAGGAGGGGCGGGCCAAAGTAAAGGTGCTGGCGAGCAGGAGCCTGGGCACCAGCGTTTTGACTTGGGGCTTTCAAAGGTCGCCGGGGTCTCGAGGGCCCTGCCTGTTCTCCCACCCTGCATGAACGGCGGTGCCCCTAGCGGCCCGGGTGGTGAGGGGTGGCAGGGTGAGTCAGGCCCTGAGGCTCAGGTATCTCCAATCCCCAGCGATGCGGCGCCAGGCCCCTTGGGAGGGGCCCCTCGGATGACAACTTAGGGTTAGGTTTAGCCCCTAGGAACTCGGCAGTTCCTATTCGCCAGCTGTGTGGAGAGTGGAGTGGCGGACCTAGGTGAGGGTGCTGGTGTTTGGGAGCGTGGGCCCAGGCATTTTGGCGCGGGGGGGATTCGAAGGACACCGTGTATCGGAGGGCCCTGCCCGTTCTCCCGCCCTGAATGAACGGCAGCACCCCAAGCCCCTGGGTGGTGGCTGGGTGGCAGGGTGAGTCAGGTGCTGAGGCTCAGGGTCCCCAATCCCCTGTGTTGCAGCGCCAGGCCCCTTGGGAGGGGCCCCTCAGGGGTCGATCTAGGGTTACGGTTAGCCCCCCGGATGCCGGTGGACCCGATCAGCGTCTGTGCGGCACGCAGCAGGGTGGGCCGAGGTGAGGGCGCTGGCGAGCCTGAGCATGAGCCCAAGCATTTTAGCGTGGGGGGCTTTCGAAGGTCAGTGGGGGCTCGGAGGGACCTGCCCGTTCTCCCGCTCTGAATGACCAGCGGGGTCCCTAGTGGCTCAGGTGGCTGAAGGGCAGCAGGGTGAGTCTGGCACTTGGGCTCGGTTGCCCCATCCCCGGCATTGGGGCGCCAGGCCACTTGAGAAGGGCCCCTCAGGGGCCGACCTACAGTTAGGGTTAGCCCCCAGGAGGCCGGCAGGCCCTATACACCGCCTGTGCGTGGAGCGGAGAGTTGGGCCGAGGTGAGGGTGCTGGTGAACATGAGCCTGGGCACAAGCATGTTGGTTCTGGGAGCCATTGAAGGTGGGTGGGGGTTCGGAGGCCCCTGCCAGTTCTCCCGCCGAGAATGAATGGCGGCGCCCCTAGCGGCCCGTGTGGGGCGGGATTGCAGGGTGCACCCGGCACTGGGGCTTGGGGGTCGCCAATCCCTGGTGTTGCACCGCAAGGCTCCTTAGGAAGGGACCCTCAGGGGCCGTCCTAGGGTTAGGGTTAGCGCCCAGGAGGCCGGCAGGCCCGAGTCGCCGGCTGTGCGAGTAGCGGAGGTGTGGGCTGAGTTGAGGGGGATGCAGAGCGGGAGCGTGGGCCCCAGCGTTTTGGCGCCCTGGGCCTTCGAATGTGCCATGTCTCGGAGGGCCCTGCCCATTCTCCTGCTCTGAATAACCAGTGACACCCCTAGCGGCTCTGTTGGCAGTGGGGTGGCAGGGTGAATCCCACGCTGTGGCTCAGGGATCCCCAATCCCTGGTGTTGCGGTGCCAGGCCCCTTGGGAGGGGCTCCTCCTGGGCCGACTTAGGGTTAGAGTTAGCCCCCATGAGGATGGCAGGCCCGATCCTCTGGCTGGGCGGCGAGAGGTGGGTGGGCCGAGCTAAAGGCGCTGGGGAGCGGGATTGTGGGCCCCTGCATTTTGACGCTGGAGGCTTCAAATGTCCCGGTTTCTCCAGGGCTCTGTCCATTCTCCCGCCCTGAATGACCGGCGGCGCCCCTCGCGGCCCGGGTGGCAGCGTTGTGGGAGGGTGAGTCTGGCTCTGGGGCTTGGGGTCCCAGATCCCCAGTGTAGTGGCACCAGGACCCTTGGGAGGAGCCCCTGGGGCGCCGACCTAGGGTTAGGGTTAGCCCCAAGGAGACCTTCAGGCCCAATCCGCACACTGTGCGGCGAGCGGAGGTGCAAGCCCAGGTGAGGGCGCTGGGGAGGGGGAGCGTGGGCACCAGTGTTTTGGCACGGGGAGCCTTTGAATGTCACTGGTGGCTCAGAAAGCCCTGCCCTTCTCTCGCCCTCTATGACCTGCGGCGCCCCTAGCGGCCCGGGTGGGGACAGTGCGGCAGGGTGAGTCTGGCTCTGGGGCTCTGAGTCACCAATCCCCAGCATTGCAGAGCCAGGCCTCTGGGGATGTCCCCACAGGGCCAACCTAGGGTTTTGGTTAGCTGCCAGAAGCCCAGCAGGCCCTATCCACCAGCTCTGAAGCAAGCAGAGGGGCGGGACGAGGCGAGGGCGCTGGTGAGCAGGATCCTGGGAGCCAACGTTTTTGCGCAGGGAGCCTTCAAAGGTCAGCGTGGGCTCGGAGGGCCCTGCCCGATCTGCCCTGATTGACCGGCGGGGCCTCTAGCGGCTCCAGTGGCTGAAGGGCAGCAGGGTGAGTCCGGCACATGGGCTCAGGATCTCCATCCCCAGCGTTGTGATGCCAGGCCCCTTGGGTAGAGCCCCTCGGGGGCCGACCTATGGTTAGGGTTAGCCTCAAGGAGCCCCACAGGCCCGATACACCACCTGTGCGTCGAGCAGAGAATTGAGGCGAGGTGAGGGTGGTGGTGAACATGAGCCTGGGTCCAAGCTTTTTGGTTCGGTGCGCCTTCGAATGTCGGCAGGGGTTCGGAGGGACCTCCAGTTCTCCCACCCTGAATGAATGGCGGCGCCCCTAGCAGCATGTGTGGGGCGGGCGGCAGCATGCATCTGGCGCTGGGGCTTGGGGGTCCCCAATCCCTGGTGTTGCGTCACCAGGCCCCTTAGGAAGGGACCTTCAAGGGCTGTCCTAGGGTTAGGGTTAGCGCCCAGGAGGCCGGCAGGCCCGAGTCGCTGGCTCTGCGAAGAGCGGAGGTGCGGGCCAAGTTGAGGGTGATGCAGAGTGGGAGCGTGGTCCCCAGCGTTTTTGCACCCTGGGCTTTTGAATGTTGCCATGTCTCAGAGGGCCCTGCCCATTCTCCTGCCCTGAATAACCAGCGGCGCGCTTTGCGGCTCCGTTGGAGGTGGGGCGGCAGTGTGAGTTCCGCACTGCGGCTCAGGGATCCCCAATCCCCAGCATTGAGGGGCCAGGCCCCTTGGGAGGGGCTCCTCATGGGCGGACCTAGGGTTAGAGTTAGCACCCAGGAGGCCGGCAGGCCCAATCCTCTGGCTGGACGGCGAGAGGTGCACGGGCCGAGGTAAAGACTCTGGCGAGCAGGAGCGTGGGCCCCTGCATTTTGGCGCAGGAGGCTTCAAATGTCTATGGTTTCTCCAGGGCCCTGTCCGTTCTCCCACCCTGAATGAGCGGCGGCGCCCCTAGCGGCCTGGGTGGGAACAGTGCGGCAGGGTGAGTCTGGCTCTGGGGCTCTGAGTCACCAATCCCCAGCGTTGCAGAGCTAGGCCCCTTGGGTTGTGCCCCACGGGGCCGACCTAGGATTTCAGTTAGCCCCCAGGATCCTGGCAGGCACTATCCACTGGCTCTGCAGCAAGCGGAGGGGCGGGCTGAGGTGAGGGCGCTGGCGAGCAGGAGGATGGGAACCAATGTTTTTGCACGGGGGGGCTTCGAAGGTCAGCGGGGGCTCCGAGGGCCCTGCCCATTCTCCCGCCCTGATTGACCAGTGGTCTCTAGCAGCTCAGGTGGCTGAAGGGCAGCAGGGTGAGTCTGGCACTTGGACTCGGGGTCCCCATCCCCAGTGTTGTGATGCCAGGCCCCTGGGAAGTGCCCCTAGGGGGCCGAACTATGGTTAGGGTTAGCCCCCAGGAGGCCGGCAGGCCCGATACACCACCTGGGCGTTGAGCGGAGAGTTGGGCTGAGGTGAGGGTTCTGGTGAATATGAGCCTGGGCCCAAGCATTTTGGTTCGGGGTGCCTTCGAAAGTTGGTGGGGATTCGGAGGGCCCTGTCCATCCTCCCATGGTGAATGAATGGCGGCGCCCCTAGCGGCCTGGGTGGGGAGGGGCGGCAGGGTGCATCCGGCACTGGGGCTTGGGGGTCCCCAATCCCCGGCGTTGTGGCACCAGGCCCCTTGGGAGGGGCCCTTCGGGGCCCAACCTAGGGTTAGGTTTAGCCCCTAGGAGGCCAGCAGGCCCTATTCGCCAGCTGTGTGAAGAGAGGAGTGGCAGACCTACGTGAGGGCGCTGGTGAGTGGGAGGGTGGGCCTGGGCATTTTGGCGCGGGAGGCCTTCGAAGTTCACCGTGTCTCGGAGGGCCCTGCCCCTTCTCCCGCCCTGAATGAACGGCAGCACCCCAAGCCTCCGAGTGGCGGCTGGGCGGCAGGTGAGTCAGGTGCTGGCGCTCGGGGTCCCCAATCCCCGGCGTTGTGGCGCGAGGCCCCTTGGGAGGGCCCCCTCAGGTGCTGACCTAGGGTTAGGGTTACCCCCAGGAGGCCAGGAGACCCAATCTCCCGGCTGTGCGGTGAGCGGAGGGGCGGGTTGAGATGAGGGTATTGGCGAGCGGGAAAGTGGGCCCAAAGTTTTGGAGCGAGGGGCCATCGAAGGTCACCAGGGGCTCAGAGGGTCCTGCCTGTTCTCCCGCCCTGAATGACCGGGGGTGCCCCTTGTGGCCCAGGTGGCGGTGGGGGGCATGGTGAGTCCGGCGCTGGGGCTCAGGAGTCCCCAATCCCCGTCGTTGAGGCTCCAGGCACCTTGGGAGGGGCCACTAGGGGGCCGACCTAGGGTTTGGGTTAGCCCCCAGAAGGCCCGCAGGCCCAGTCAGCCAGCTGTGCGGCGAGCGGGGGGGAGGGCCGAGGTAAGGGCGCTGGCCAGCGGGAGCGTGGGCCCAAGCATTTTGGTGCGGGGGGCCTTCGAAAGTCGCCGGTGACTTGGAGGGCCCTTGCCATTCTCCCTCCCTGAATGAAAGCGGCGCCCCTAGCGGCCCAGGTGGCGGTAGGGCAGGAGGGTGAGTTGGGCGCTGGGGCTCGGGAGTCCCCAATCCCCGGTGTTGCGGCAATAGGAACCTGGGATGGGCCCCTCGGGGGCCCACCAACGGTTAGGGTAACACCCAGGAGGCTGGCAGTCCAGATCCACCGGCTGTGCAGCGAGCGGAGGGGCAGACCGAGGTGAGGGTGCAGGCGAGCGGGAGCATGGGCCCAAGCGCTTTGGCACGGGGGGGCCTTCGAAGGTCGCCAGGGGCTCGGAGGGATCTGCCCATTCTCCCTCCCTGAATGACCGACGGTGCTCCTAGGGGCCCGGCTGGTGGCGGGGCAACATAGTGAGTCTGGCACTGGGGCTCGAGGGTCCCCAATCCCAGGCATTGCGGTGCCAGGCCCCTTCGGAGGGGCCCCTCAGGGGCCAACCTAGGGTTATGTGTAGCCCCAGGAGGAGGGCAGTCCTCATCCCCCAGCTCTGCAGGGAGTGGAGGAGTGGGCCAAGGTGAGGGTGCTGAGGATGGGGAGCATAGGCTCAAGCGTTTTGGATGTGGGGGCCTTCGAAGGTCGCCGTGGGCTCGGAGGGCCCTGCCGTTCTCCCGCACTGAATGACCAGGGACACCCTAGCGGCCCGGGTGGTGGTGGGGCAGCACGGTGAGTCCGGCGCTGGGGCTCGGCAGTCCCTGATACCCAGCGCTGCGGCGCCAGGCCCCTTGGGACGGGCCCCTCGGGGACTGACCTAGGGTAGGGTTAGCCCCCAGGAGACTGGCAGGCTCGTTCCGCCCATGTGCAGTGAATGGAGGTGTGGGTCGAGGTGAGGTAGCTGGTGATCGGGAGCGTAGGCCATAGCATTTGGCTTTGGCTCGGGGTGCCTTCGAAGATTGCAGGTGGCTCAGAGGGTCCTGCCCATTCTGTCGCCCTGAAGGACTGGCGACGCCCCTAGCACCCCAGGTGGCGGCGGGGTGGCAGGGTGCGTCTGGCGCTGGGACTTGGGGGTCCCCAATCAATGGCATGCCGCGCCAGGCCACTTGGGAGGGGCCCCTCGGGGGCGACCTAGGGATAGGGTTAGCCCCCAGCAAGCCAGCAGGCCTGATCCGCCAGCTCTGCAGCAAGCTTAGGCATGGGCCGAGGTTAGGGCGCTGGCGAGCAGGAGCATGGGAGCCATAGTTTTTGCACGGGGGGCCTTCGAAGGTCGCAGGGGGATCGGAGGGCCCTGCCCGTTCTCCCTTCCTGAATGACTGGCAACGCCCCTAGCGCCCTGGGTGCTTGCGAGGTGGCAGAGTGAGTCCAGCACTGGGGCTCGGGGGTCCCAAATCCCCGGCATTGCGGTGCCAGGCCCCTTCGGAGGGGCCCCTCAGGGGACAACCTAGGCCCCTCAGGGGACACCCTAGGAGGGCAGGCCTCATCCGCCGGCTCTGCGGCGAGCGGAGGGGAGGGCCGAGGTGAGGGCGCTGAGGAGCCGGAGCGAGGGCTCAAGTGTTTAGGATGGGGGGCCTTCGAAGATTGCCATGGGCTCGGAGGGCCCTGCCCATTCTCCCGCCCTGAATGACCAGTGGCGCCCCCAGCGGCCGGGTTGGCGGCGGGGCAGCAGGGTGAGTCCGGCGCTGGGGCTTGGGTGTCAGCAATCCCAGGCGTTGTGGCACCAGGCCCCATCGGACGGGCCCCTCGGGGGCCGACCTACGGTTAGAGTTAGCCCCCAGGAGGCTGGCAGGCCTGATCCGCCAGCTGTGAGGTGAGTGGAGGGGCAGGCCGAGGTAAGGGCACTGGCAAGCGGGAGCGTGGGCCGAAGCATTTTGTCGCTGGGGGCCTTCAAAAGTCTCCGGGGGCTCAGAGGGCCCTGCCCATTCTCCCACACTGAATGACTGGCGGCGCCCCTAGCGGCCCGGGTAGCAGTGGGGCGGCAAGGTGAGTCCGGCGCTGCGGCTCGGGGGTCACCAATCTCCAGCGTGCAGCGCCAGGCCCCTTGGGATGTACGCCTCGGGGGCTGTCCTAGGGTTAGGGTTAGACCTCAGGAGGCTGGCAATCCCGAAATGTCAGTTGTGCGGCGAGCGGATCGGTGTTCTGAGGTGAGGGCGCTGGCGAGGGGGACCATGGGAGCATTTTGGGGCGGGGCACTTTCGAATGTCGCCTTGGGCTCCAAGGGCCCTGCCTGTTCTCCCACACTGAATGAAGGGCGGCTCCCCTAGCAGCCCGGGTGGCGACGGGACGACAAAATGAGTCCTCGCTGGGGCTCTGGGGTCCCCAATCCCCGGCGTTGTGGGGCCAGGCCCCTTAGTAGGGGCCCCACGGGGGCCAACATAGGGTTAGTGTTAGCCCCCAGGAGGCCGGCAGGCCCGGGAGTGTGGGCCCAAATGTTTTGGTGCAGGGGGACTTCGAATGTCACCGGGGGCTAGGAGGGCCCTGCCCATTCTCCCGCCCTGAATGACAGGCTGTACCCCTAGCGGCCCGAATGGCGGCGGGGCGGCAGGGTGAGTCCAGCACTGCAGCTTGGGTGTCCCCAATCCCCGCGTTGCGGCGCCAGGCCCCTTGGCAGGGGCCCCTTGGGTCTGACCTAGGGTTAGGGTTAGCCCCCAGGAGGCCGGCAGGCCCGATCCTCCGGCTGTGCACGAGCGGACGGGTGGGATGAGATGAGGGCGCTGGCGAGCGGGAAGGTGGGCCCAAGCATTTTGGCGTAAGGGGCCTTCAAAGGTTGCCAGGGGCTCGGAGAGCCCTGCCTGTTCTCCTGCCCTGAATGACCGACAGTGCCCCTCGCGGCCCGTTTAGCAGCGGGGCGGCAGGGAGAGTCTGGCGTTGGGGCTCGGGGGTCCCCAATCCCCGGTGTTGCAGCGCCAGGCCCTTTGGGATGGGCCCCTAGGGGGCCTACCTAGGGTTAGGGTTAGCCACAAGGAGGATAGGATGCCTGATTCGCCGGCTGTGTGGCGAGCGGAGGGGCAGGCCGAGGTAAGGGCGATGGGAGCGGGAGCATGGGCCCTAGTGCTTTGGTGCAGGGGGCCTTCGAAGGTTGCCGTTCGCTGGGAGGGTCTTGCGCGTTCTCCCGCCCTGAATGACCGGCGGTGCCCCTAGTGGCCCGGGTGGCGGCGGGGGGCATGGTGAGTCCAGCGCTGGGGCTCAGGAGTCCCCTTTCCCCGTCGTTGCAGCGCCAGGCCCCTTGGGAGGGGCCACGAGGGGGCCAACCTAGCTTTAGGGTTAACCCCCAGAAGGCCCCCAGGCCCGATCCGTCAGCTGTGCGGCGAGCGGAGGGGAGGGCCGAGGTAAGGGTGCTGGCCAGCGGGAGCATGGGCCCAAGCATTTTGGTGCGGGGGGCCTTCGAAGTCGCCGGTCGCTGGGAGGGCCCTGCCCGTTCTCCCTTCCTGAATGAACGGCGGTGCCCCTAGCGGCCCAGGTGGCGGTAGGGCGGGAGGATGAGTCTGGCGCTGAGGCTCCGGAGTCCCCAATCCCCAGTGTTGCGGCAATAGGAACCTGGGATGGGCCCCTTGGGGGCCCACCAAAAGTTAGGGTAACACCCAGGAAGCCTGCAGTCCCGATCCACTGGCTCTACAGTGAGCGGAGGGGCGGACCGAGATGAGGGCGCAGGTGAGCGGGAGCATGGGCCCAAGCGTTTTGGCGCGGGGGGCCTTCGATGGTCACCAGGGGCTTGGAGGGATCTGCCCATTCTCCCTCCCTGAATGACCGACGGTGCTCCTGGCGGCCCGGGTGGCGGTGGGGCGATAAGGTGAGTCCGGCGCTGGGGCTCGGGGGTCCCCAATCCCAGGCATTGCAGTGCCAGGCCCCTTCGGAGGGGCCCCTCAGGGGACAACCTAGGGTTCTGGGTAGCCCCCAGGAGGAGGGCAGGCCTCATCCGCAGGCTCTGCGGCGAGTGGAGGGGCGGGCCGAGGTGAGGGTGCTGAGGAGCGGGAGCATGGGATCAAGCATTTTGGATGGGGGGGCCTTCGAAGGTCCCGCGGGCTCGGAGGCCCCTGCCCGTTCTCCCGCCCTGAATGACCAGTGGCACCCCTAGCATCCCGGGTGGCGGCGGGGCGGCAGGGTGAGTATGGCGCTGGGGATCGGGGCTCCCTAATACCCGGTGTTGCGGCCTCAGGCCCGTTGGGACGGGCCCCTTGGGGGCCGACTTAGGGTTAGGGTTAGCCCCCAGTAGGCTGGCAGGCTCGTGCCGCCCATGTGCGGTGAATGGAGGTGTGGGTCGAGGTGAGATAGCTGGCAAGCAGGGGCGTGGGCCAGAATATTTTGGCTTTGGCTCAGGGTGCATTTGAAGGTCGCAGGTGGCTTGGAGCGTCCTGCCAGTTCTGTCGCCCTGAAGGACTGGTGACGCCCCTAGTGCCCCATGTGGCGGCCGGGCGGCAGGGTGCTTCCAGTGCTGGGACTTGGGGGTCCCCAATCCCTGGCATGCGGTGCCAGGCCACTTGGGAGAGTCCCCTTAGGGGCGACCTAGGGATAGTTTTAGCCCCCAGGAAGGCAGCAGGCCCGATCCACCAGCTCTGCAGCGAGAGGAGGGGTGGGCCGAGGTTAGGGCGCTGGGGAGCAGGAGCGTGGGAGCCAGAGTTTTTGCGCGGGGGGCCTTTGAAGGTAGCAGGGGAATCAGAGGGCCCTGCCTGTTCTCCCTTCTTGAATGACTGGCAACACCCCTAGCACCCTGGGTGCTTGTGGGGTGGCAGAGTGAGTCCAGCACTGGGGCATGGGGGTTCAAAATTCCCCGGCATTGCGCTGCCAGGATCCTTGGGAGGGGCCCTTCGGGGGCCGACCTAGGTTAAGTTTTAGGCCCCAGGAGTCCAGCAGGCCCCTTCTGCCAGCTCTGCGGCAGGCGGAGGGGCAGGCCGAGGTGAGGGCACTGGCGAGAGGGAGTGTGGGCCCAAGCATTTTGGCGCGGGGGGCCTTCGAAGGTCACCGGGGGCTTGGAGGGCCCTGCCCATTCTCTCGCCCTGAAAGACTGGCGGCGCCCCTAGCAGCCTGGGTTGCTGCGGGGCGGCAGGGTGACTCCGGCGCTGGGCTCGGGGGTCCCCAATCCCCGGCGTTGTGGCACCAGGCCCCTTGGAGGGGCCCCTCGGGGGCCGACTAGGGTTAGGGTTCGTCCCCAGGAGGCCGGCAAGCCCAACGCTAAGTGGTTCTGGCAATGTAACAAAAATGCCATACACTTATCTGTAAGAAATAACAGTGTACAGGAACCCTCATAGCCCTAACATCATCCTTTGTGAATATGGAAGCCAGCCCCAAAGTGGTCGTGGAAGTCTGACGAACGCGCTAAGCACTTTTCTCTGAGTCCGACCACAATATACAGGGAAAGACCAATGTACATCATCTTTCACGAGTAGGAAGCATTAATGAAAATGTTCTGGAATTTCGAGGACTCTGACCCATCCTTATTGGTAATAAACCACCGTGTACAGGAAAACACCTTCAACTCTCATCACCTCCTCAATCCTGATTCCGATTCAACTTTGGGTGTGTAGGACTAGGGAAATGTCCACATCTTATTGCTAAGAAAGAACGATGTCAGGGTAATGCCCTTCAAGTCACCTCAGCCTTCCTGAAGACGGAAG
Organism: Ursus americanus; assembly: GCF_024610735.1. Lineage (NCBI taxonomy): Eukaryota > Metazoa > Chordata > Mammalia > Carnivora > Ursidae > Ursus > Ursus americanus. Next base: position 63,394 of record NW_028273641.1, on the reverse strand, counting down.
CAGGAATCAAGGTGGTTATGTTACCATGAGGTAAAGAAGATGAGCATATAAGTGAGAAACAACAGTGGGCAGGACCTCTCTTCCAAGGAACATTATCTTTGCTTAATGTTGAATCCCTATGGTAAGTGGTTGTGGGCATTTGTGAGGTCAAAATCTTAAGTGTTTTGTAAAACTTCTTGGCCATTCACAGATAAGACTAAGGTAGTTGGGGACTCCTAGGCAGTGATTTGTCCACTGTCAAAAATATGAAAAGATAAAAGAGACAGATGAGGTCTCCTCAGGCATTGTCCTTTATCCTCATCCTCTGTGAGGATGGCCATCTCTGGACAGCTCAGTGGCAGGGTCTCATTCACAGTGGGGGCATCTGTTCCTCACAGACATCAGGCAGGGAAATGGATTTGGTTCTCTGTGCCAGCCCAGCCACAGCTGAGTGTCACAGCACCCTCTCGTGGGCTCATAAGAGTTTCACTGTCACCAGGCAGGTCATTGTATTTGATAAACCACTGTGAGAGTTTGCAATTGCCTTCATCTGCAACCTCCTAGAGGCACATTCAGATCTCTGGTACCATGTGAAGTCATGTGAAGGCATTGTGAGAAAGTGTCCTTTTGCTTAAGAAAAACATGGCTGGGACTCCTGGCTGTCTCACCAGTTAAACATGTGCCTTTGGCTCAGGTTATGATCCCAGGGTTCTGGGATCGAGCCCGGGCTCCCTGCTCAGCAGGAAAGGAGGTTGGGAAATAGCTTAGAACCCACAGAGAATGTGAATAAAGGGGAGTGAAATGGAACTTGGTCTGTGTTTGGCTTTAGGGATTGGAAGTTAGTTTTTTCTCAATTGTGATTGTTCTTGAAACAGAACAGCTGTATTTTTTTTTACCTTTAATTTTTTTCTAATAATTTTTTATTATGATATGTTAGTCACTATACAGTATTTCCTTAGTTTTTGATGTAGTGTTCCGTGATTCATTATTTGCATATAATACCCAGTTCTCCATGCAATATGTACCTTCCTTAATACCCATCACTGGCCCATCCCAATCCCCCACCCCTCTCCCCTCTGAAGCCCTCAGTTTGTTTCCCAGAGTCCATAGTCTCTCGTGGTTCATTCCCCCTTCTGTTTAGGGTCCATTGTCTAAAGGGACAAACAGTGGAAGTTCACCAAATATAAGATCGAAATTGAATTGTTCATTATAGATGCCACCACGTAGTTCCCAGACATTTCATTCTACTGTAGTAATTCATTATACCTGTGCAGGTGCACGTGGAAGACAATTGATGCATGCAGAGTGGTAATAAAACACGCCCCTCAGTAGTAGAATAATAGGGGATGCATATGTGTAAAATTATTCGACTACAGCTTCCATGCTTTCCCTTTGGTTCCTTATTATCTATGAAATTGGACAATTCTTGTTCTCTAGGCTTAAACCTCATTGTCAGTATTTAGAGTTTTTCAATGCTGATCTTCTCCTGCATAAGTTACCAAAAACCTAAAATATGTATGAACTTTAAAAAACGCTATATTGAAAATGACAGCAGGGAAGTTCCATTTTGTGAATATTGTGTCAATGGATCTCTATTTTGACATCAGTGTTCATTAGAAATGATGACATTTCATGTGAGTATAAATATCAATGTGAAAAAGAAAAGGTAGGAAGAACCTTGAATGTTTAAGTAATTGGTGAAATGACAGGTGTGTGTGTGTGTGTGTGTGTGTGTGTGTGTGTGTGTGTGTGTGTGTAATTGATTTTCAGTGAATGGTTCAGCTACTTGTAGGGCCTCCGAGGGAGCCCAGGTGAACCTTTCAATGAGTTGGTATCTGTTTTCAGAACATGGGAATCTCTTAGTCCAATAGTCAATCAGGCAAGCTTTGAGGTCTTGAAGAGTTTCAGTCCTCAGCGATGGTGTTGCAGACCCTTGTGAGCAAACCCTAGGATATGCTCAGAGCCCTCATTAGCTGGTACCAACGTGTGACAATTTCAGACAGCATTTCCCAAAGAAGTACCTCTTGAGTCTCTGTTCTTGTCAGTTCCCTACACTTCCTTACACTAGTTATGTGATCAGTGTGTTTCAGGATAATCCCCACATGTGATTTTTGCTATTTCCTACTAGTCCTATCTGTTTCTCATCTTCTTCTTTTATGATAGGGGTTGGGAAGCAACCTGTGTGGTGTAGGAAGGGGTGTGGTAGTTGTCTGCCTTCAGAGGACCGAATGATGCCTAGAAATTGTACTGTAGTTTGAGGTCAATTGTCCATCCATCCTCTGAGTGTCAGGAATTCCATCACTTTACTTTGATGCTAGTCTGTTCTTCAAGCTGTCCTCAGAAATAAGGACGTCATCCATCTAGGGAATACTAGTTTGTGTGTATGTTTTCATTTTAGGAAAGGCCTTGCTGTTCCTGAAAATAATACTGTAGAGCACCCTTTCCTGTTCATATTGGCCATCAGTCAATCTTTTGTGAAGTATTTGTTAATAAATAGACTTTTTATGTTTGATGAGCAGGAATTCTTTATTGACAAGTCTTTGTCAGTGTGTGTATTGCAAATCTGTACTTCCCAGCCTGCGGTTCACCTTTTCATTTTCTTGTGGTCATAAGATAAGGAGAAATGTCACATTTTTATGAAGTCCCACTGAATTCTTTTAAATGGTTAGTGCACCCTATGTCCTACCCCAAGATTGACAGTTTCTACATTTTCTTTCAGAAACTGTCCAATGGGAAGCACAATCCATCTCAAATTTATAAATTGCATTTTTAATTCTAATAGGGTATATAGACTGTTTTGGATTTTCTATGTATACAATCGTATTATCTGTGAATAGTCACAATTATCCCCTCAATTCTTATACTTTTTGTTTCTCTTGCCTTCTAACACTGGTAGACTCTCCAATGCCACGATGAATAGAGCAGCATTGTTTGAAGATTTTAATATACCTTTCTCAATATCTGACAGAAAAAGCAGACAAAACATTGGTAACAAATGTGACCTAATTGACATATAGGGAACATTCCATAATAAGTGCAGAATATATTATTTTCAAGTGGTCATAGACTCTTTACCCAAATAGATGATAGGTGGGGCCATGAATCAAGGCTACAAATGTTAAACCCTGAAATTAACTAGGTTCTATTCCTAGACCACAGGGGAATTGAGCCACAGTCTTAGCGAAAAGAAAACCAGGAAGTCTTTCAATGTTTAAAAATTAAATGGAACTTTGCTACATATCCTAAAGGTCAGAGAGGGAATCTCAATGGAAATTCTGAACCTTTTCTACATGAGGGCTCACACACAATGGCACTTTCTTTGTGAAGAGCATAATAATAACCTAGACAGGAGTTGAGCCTTAAGTCAGAGTTCTGCCTGCCCCAGCCACACCTGGCAGCCTTGGCCTGTGGTCCCCCTCAGCTGTCCTTTCTGGTGGCCCTGAGCTAAGGGGGTCAACATGGCCATATGGAAATGGGAAGCTCCCCACTCATAGTGATGGCAGTGCCCCCTCCCCAGCTGCCCTTTCTGGTGGCTCTGAGCTAAGGGGGTCAACATGGCCGTATGGAAATTAGAAGCTCCCCACTCTTAGTGATGACGTTGCTATTGTATCGTCCTCACCAGTCCAACAACATGATTTCTGAGTGAACTATGACACAAGAGCGACTTCTTGGCCTTCCTTCAGGTTTGAAAATCATCTGGTGAGTCATCTATTCGAAATATGGATTCAACATGTGTTCTTTCTTCTGGAAAAGAAATAGACCCAATAGCAATTATGGCTTCCTGAGCACCTGTTCTTGAGAGACATCATACTGGCTCTTTGTAGCATTCTGCCTCTTAAACTTCTCAACTAGGGTGTAGATATTTGTAGGCACATTTTCAGGTGGTTAGACAGGGACTCGGATGATATGAGTCACAGAGGATTTTAGTGTCAGAAACCTAAGTGGGATCCCCAAATTGACTCCAAATCCCTTGTTGTTCCATACAGGGTACTATTTCCCTCTTATCTCTGGTCTTCTCGATCTGGAAACCTATCAAGTATCAGGATTTTCTTGTCATGTGGACAACTGGAACGAATTCAGCGGGCCTTTTCACCTCTGCCCATGGTGATCATTAAGATCATTATCTCAGTGGAGGACCTCTGGGTAAGATACTCAAAGATCCTTAGGAATAGAGACAGTATAATATTTTTCTGGTATTAAAGTTACTGAAACCAACTATCTTTCTTAGTCCGTTCAAGCTCTGGTATGTTCAGAGGGTGCTGTAAAACAGGTCTGAAATAGTATTTAAAAACACTCAGCTCAGCCTCTTCTACAACGTGAGCCAATGCTTATAAACATGGCTAAAATATTCCCTTACCTACGATGACTTCCCAGCCATCCTAGTGTTTATATGGTATGACTGTGACTTACATTAGTCAACATTTGCAGAGAAAGAACTTAGTGCATCCAGGGGGCACTTCATGTTGAAATTAGTTTGTGACAACGAGCTACTGTGTTTTCTTCTGCAGTCCAAGGGAATGGTGCCAGACATCTCTAAGGTGTCTAGCAGTTCTACAATTCCGATTTTAAGTGGTCTGTGTGCTTCAGAGATTTGGGCAGGAAAAGGGCAGGAGTCCAGAAACTGTGAACACTTCTGTTACCTGTGCTGACCATGGAGCAGGTAGCCTTCTGTGGGCATCATTTTGATTTCTTGGTACTCTTGTGAAAGGTGCTTTTGTCTCAAATTCCTCCTTTTTAGGAGTAATTATAATGATGAAAGTAATTTTTATCTTATATCATCTGTGGGCCCTGATCCTGGGATCCCAGGGAAGCTATCCTTTAACATTTTACCTGGCTCAAAATGACTAGGCAACACCTCAAAGCATGGGCCTTGTTTCTGCCCCAAGCACGTTGTACATTTGCTTTGAGAAGAAAACAATAACCAAAAATGCCAACATAAAGATAAGAAAAAATAAAGAACCTCTCTGGCTCCCATAAGATTAAAGTCATACTGACATGTACATAGTGAAAACATAAGAAAGAGTCTGTCACTTTCTGGAATCTAAGAAGATCCTCATTGTGGTGTGTAACTCTGTATGTAAAACAAAACAGAAAAAAATATATACGCCTGCCCCAAAAGTTCATTCCCCGGAGCACTCCCTTCTTGGTGAAGATTGTGTCTGCCAGGCAGCTGTCCTGACTTGGGTTTGAATAAAGGTCTCTTCCTTTCTCTCTAAAATGTTTTTAAAAGTTCATTCACGCAATGTCGACAATAACAGTGTTTTCTATTTAAGTGAGAAATAAATGTTCCACTCTAGTTGCATTGGGAATAGACGAATTGAGGGTTTCTTTAGAAGAGTAAGTCTGCTTTCCAGAAAAGGCAAGGTCATTGGTCTATTGAGAATGAAGATAATTACTGCTAAACAACATATATGTGTTACCCCTTCGCCCAGAAACCGAAGCAGATGTGCAGGCTTTAGGTCAGAGGTGCCTTCTTCTCCCCACCTGACAGCAATTCTCTGCTCTGGCTCCAAGAAACCCGAGGTTTTGAACATCACCATCTGAGTCAGTGAGGCAGCTTGTCACAGGACGCCAGTGTTCAGAGAAAGCGCAGGTATGTTTGGCAAAATGTCCTAACTATGTCAGGGCTGGAGGTAAAACCTCTCATTATCCCAAAACCTCCTGGGCTTTTCTCTTTTCTCTAGTTGAGCCACAAAGTAAAATTGAAGTAGCTGTCAGCATTCTGGGTTTGGTGCAAGAATTACTTAGTTTCCCTGTAGGTAGAACTTTGCAGGGGATCACAATTTCTCTGTCCATTTATTGCTTACAAATGTATTTTGACCATCTGTTTCCTAGGAACCCTCTTTTATTAGAAAGGGAAGGTGAGATTCACTCTGTGCCTGTTTGTAACATCTAATTTGTTCCTTCATCTAACAGTGTTTATTCAATTGGGCCTACGATATGGTTGAGTGGCCAGCATCTAGACTTAGGTGGCTTTATTCATCTGATACAGACTTGGGTGATGTCATTTGACAAAGGTGATGTTTCATCATTGATTAGTTTATCCATCAGAAGAGTTAAAGTTAGGGTGGAGGGAAAATTCAAAATTATCCAAAGCGGCCTGTTCCTGTTTAAAAGTTGAGCTTGTCTTTCTAGTTTTACTAAATGTATTATCTCGATATTTTGAGGTGCCATATTCTCTCTGTAGTTTCTTTGGTGGTGGAGTCAGAAGAAGAGTCTGGGAATTCTTTGGGATAGTTAAATGCTGGTGGCTTCAAGGGGCTTGGCGTCAGGAGCCTTGGGGTGAAGTCTGCAACTGCTTGCCTGACCCTGGGTGCATCTCCCAGAGGTTTTGTTTCCTTTTATGAAATTGCCGGCAGATAATGTTCTGCTTGAAGGGGAACCCTCCCATCCTGTTGGTGGCAATGCAAAGTGGTGCAGCCAGTTTGGGAACCAGTTGGGGGTTCCTCAAAAAGTTAAACATTGAACAACCCCATGATCCAGCAATTGCTCTCCTAGGTATTTACCCAAAGGATACTAAATTGCAGATTCAAAGGGGGAACATGCACCATGATGTTTATAGCAGCAATGTCCACAGTAGCCAAACTATGGAGAGAATCCCAAAGTCCATGCACTGATGAATGGATAAAGCAAATGTGGGATACATATATATATATATATATATATATATATATATATATATATATATATATATATATATATATATATATATATATATATATATATATATAATGGATTATGACCCAGCTTCAAAAAGAATGAAATCTTACCATTTGCAAGGATGTGGATGGATCTAGAGTGTATTAAGCTAAGCAAAATCACTGAGGAAAGACAAATATCCTATGCTCTCACGCTTGTGGAATTTCAGAAAGAAAACAGAGGAACAGAGTTGAAGCGTGATGAGAGAGGCAAACAAGGCAATAGACTCAACCTTGGAGAACAAACTGAGTGTTGCTGCAGGACAGGGGCATAGGGTAAGAGTTAAATGGGTGAGGGGTATTAAGGAGGGCACTTGTGATGAGCACTGGGTACTCGATGCAGGTGAGGAATCACTAAATCCTACCCCTGAAGCGAATATTCCATAGCATGTGAACTAACTGGAATTTAATAAAAGAAGAATGGAAAAAGTGTTCTGCTTCATGAAGAGTGAGGTAAAATTGTAGTGATTTGGGCTGTAGTCTTCTCTAGATGATAGTTGTAAAACACCCTGTTGTAGGATACACTAGTTGCTTATCACATAAGGAGTCCTCAGAAAGCTGCAATGAAAGATTCACGTCTCAGACCATGTTCATGTTCCACTGATATGTTACAGTTTGCACAGGTAGGAAAGAAGGTAGAGAGAAAGGCAACAGAAGGGGAAAGGAGGTGTGAACCTTTCATTACTTAGTGTTATAGCTTTCTCATGAAAGCCTTGCGCCAGTGTGATTTTGGAAGCAGAGAGGTAATCCGGGAGCTTTGCAGGAGACGGGGGAGTTCCAGGTCTGGGTAAAGCTGACAGGGGTCCCAGAGGAGAGATGAAAGCATTCTACAGTAGGGTGTGGGCAGGGTGGGCTCCAGGGGTGGCTGTGGGTCTCCTGGGTGAGAGTTGTGACAGGTGAGGGCTGTGTGCAAGTTCCTGGCTGAGGACAAGTGAGGCACAGGCGGAGAGCTGGCAGAGAACCCTCTTCTGGGCCACCAGCCTCACCCAACACACACAGCCTCAACTTCTGTCTCTGACACTCCAATTCAGACTTCTCCGAAGGTGAGTGAGAACACATCAAGAGCATTCTGAACAGAAGGGAAAGCATGTGCAAAGGCTCTGGGGCAGGAGAATTCCAGGTATGTCCAGGAGCAGCAAGAAGGCCCTGTGGCCACAGGAGACAGCTTAGGACATGAGCTCAGAAAGGTGACAGAGGGTGACAGAAAGCCATTCCAGGGCTATAACCCCATAAGACCCTGTTTCACTGGGCCATCCTGGCGACAGTGTTGAGAACAGATGACAGAGGGTTGAAGATGGCAAGGCAGGTCAATGACGAAGCTTTTCCAGGTACTCAGGCACTGTGGACCAGACAGGTGGCCTTGGATGGAGTGGTTAGACATATTCTGGGTCCATTTTGAAGATACAGCTCACAGGATTTGCTGATGGGTTTGCTATTAGGAGCAGGAGAATGGAGGAATTGGGGTAACTCCCAGCTGTTGTGGGTTTTCCTGATCTAGGGGAAGGAGAGGGTTTCTGGGGGTAGGAGGTAGTCCGTGTTCCGCATGCTGAGGAAGGTGCCTTTCCCGGTGGGTCTGCTGAGGTTTTTGTCTGGGAGAACCTTTCACATATCCTCCCTCAGCAATGCTTAAGTACAAGTATCCCCCACTTTTTAAACGTTTACAGTAAGACACTGGGCATTCTTGAAAGAACTACGTTTATTACCCAGCGTCAGTAAGAGGAAGATACCTGAAGAGGATTTCCCTCTTATGAAAAAAGGTGAACAGTGAGAATCGCGTTCAGCATCTGTTTGGGGGAGAAGCAGGACAGAGGAGGCGTGCACCCTAACCAGCTCCTTCCGCTTGGAACCGCACTCCGCATCCAGCCACCAGCACTTTGAATTGTGTCTGTGAGCCTCTGCTGTGCTTTATCTTCATTTATGCTGGTCCTCCGTTAGAAACTTGTGTCGTGAGGCCTAAGAAAAGCCAAAGAGAAGGAATTTTGGAGTCTGAGGACACTGTCTAATTGTTCCGTGTAAATTAATGGCCATTCCTTCTTGACACCATTTCTGCTGTGCAAGGTTTCTCAGAAGCCCTGTACTTTCAAAGAGCAGGGAAACCTATACCCCATGCTGTGGGGTTAGTTTTAGTCTCCATGCTGGACAGAACATTTCATGACTGTCGGATTTTCTCACTCAAACATTGAGACTTTGACCGCCTTCACCCGTTTCTACCACCCCATCCCCGAATCTGGCACCTACAAAAATGCTCTCAGTATCCATGTGTTCAGTATTTGTTTATTCCATGTGGAATGTACATGAGAGCATCCGGTATTGGTCTTTCTGTGTCTGAGTTACTTGGCATAAGGCCCCCAAGGTCTGTGTTTCCATGTCTGGTTCTTGTGAATAATGCTGCAGTGAACGTGGGAGTGCATCTGTCTTTTTGAGGCAGTATTTTTGTGTTCTCTGAATCAATACTCAGTAGAGCCATTACTGGGTCATGGGGTAGTTGTATTTATTTTTTCAGGAACCTCCATACTGTTTGTCACAATGCCTGCACCAATTTCTATTCCCACCAACAGTGCACAGTGTCTCTTCGTCTGCACACCCATGACCCCACTTTTTGTCTGTCTCTGGGACAATTGGTGTTCCAGCAGTTGTGAGGGGATAGCTTATTTTGGGTTTGACTGATGTTTCCCTGACGATGATTAGTGATGTCGAACAACTTTTTCTGTCTGTTGGCACCTGTGTGCCATCTTTGGAAAGTATCTATTCACATATTCCCCCCATTTCTTATACCGTTTTTTTTTATTGTTTTGATTTGTATGAGTGTTGTGTGTATTTTGGATATTAGCGTCTTCTCACACATGATTCACAGATATTTTTTCTTATTGGGTCAGTGGCCTTTTAAGTTTTTGCTGGTTTCTTTTGCCGTGTGGAAGATTTCAGTTTGATGTTGTTCCACTTGTTTATTTTTGCTTTTGTTGCCTTTGCATTTGGTGTCTGATCTGAAGACTCTTTGCCAAAACCAATGTCGAGAGACTTAGTACCTGTGTCTTCTTGGAGGTTTATGGATTCAGGTCTTATGTTCAAATCATTCATCCATTAAAAATTTTGTGTGTGGTGTAAGAAAGTGACCCAGTTATATTCTTCTGCATTTAGTGTCCAGTTTGCCTGTTACCGCTCACTGAAGGGACAGTCCTTCCCTCATGGCATATCTTCTGCTGCTGTGTTGTAAGTTAGGATCATCTACGTGTGGGTAAGTTTCTGAGCTTTCTGTTCTGTTCCACTGACCTGGTGTCTGTGTTTCTGCCAGTACCATCCTGTTTTGATGACAACAGCTTTGTAATCTAGCTTGAAATCCAGGAGTGTGTTGACTGCACCTTTCTTTCTCCAGGTTGCATTGGGTATTTGGGGTCTTTAGTGACTCCATACAATTTTAAGGACTATTTTCGATTTCCTCGAATAATGCCACTGGAATTCAGATAGGGATTGCATCACATCTGTCGATTGCTTTGGGTACGATGGACATGTTCACATAATTAACTCTTCCAGTTAAGGAGCATGGCGTATGCTTCCATTTGTTTGTGTTGCCTTCTAAATCTTTGACCCATACATTCCGCCCCCCTCGACACACATGTTTTTCGTTTCTTTTCTGCCATGTGTTGAGTGTACTATGTCTTTCTCATTTCTGGTTACTTTTATTCCTAGATTATTTTTGATGCAATTGTAAATGGCATTGCTTTTTAAATTTCTCTTTGCGATAGTGTGTCATCAGTATACAGAAATGCAAGAAGTTGGGTCATCTCGGTGGCCCCATAGGTGAAGCGTCTGCCTTCAGGTCAGGTCATGATCTCAGAGTTATGGGATTGAGCCCCGTGTTGGGCCCCCGCTTAGCAAGGGTCTGCTTCTCCCTCTTTCTGACACTCTCCCTGCTCATGCTTTTTCTCTTCCTGTCAAATAAATAAATAAAATCTGAAAAGAAATAAAGACAATAGGTCTCTGTATATTGACATTATATCCTGCAGCTTTCTTGAATTTGTTTATTCTAACAGTTTTTTGTGTGTGTGTGTGTGTGTGTGTGTGGAATCTTTCGGGATTTCATGTCATTTGCAAATAGTGACAGTTTTCCTGTATGGATTTCATATCTTTCTCTTTCTTTAAAATGATGTTAGTCACCCTACAGTACTTCATTTGTTTTTGATGTAGTGTTCCATGATTCATTGTTTGCATATAACACCTAGTGCTCATTATGACACGTGCCCTCCTTAATACCCATCACCAGGATAACCCATTCCCCTACCCTCCCTTTCTGCAACCTTCAGTTTGTTTCCCAGTGTCAGTAGTCTCTCATGGTTCATGTCCCCCTCTCATTCCCCCTCTTCACTTTTCCTCTCCTTCTCCTAATGTCCTCCATGCTATTCCTTCCATTCCACATAGGAGTGAAACCATATGATAATTGTCTTTCTCTGCTTGACTTAATTTCACTTAGCATAATCCCCTCCTGATCCATCCACGTTGGTGCAAATGGTGGGTATTCATCCTTTCTGATGACTGGGTAATATTCCATTGGACAGATGAACCACATCATCTTTGTCCATTCATCTGCTGAAGGACATCTTGGCTCCTTCCACAGTTTGGATATTATGGACATTGCTGCTATGAACATTGGGATACTGGTGCCCCTTCTTTTCATTACTGTGTGTCTATGGGGTAAATACCCAGTAGTGCAATTTGTGGGTCGTAGGATAGCTCTGTGTTTAACGTCTTGAGGAGCCTCCATATTGCTTTCAAAAGTGGCTGTACCAGCTTGAATTCTCATGAGTAGTGTAAGAGGGTTCCCCTTTCTCCACATCACCTCTGACTTTCTTTTATTTCCTGTCTTGTTAATTTTTTTTCAAGATTTTATTTATTTATTCCACAGAGATAGAGAAAGCCAGCGAGAGAGGGAACACAAGCATGGGGAGTGGGAGAGGAAGAAGCAGGCTCATAGTGGAGGAGCCTGATGTGGGGCTCGATCGCATAATGCCAGGATCACGCCCTTAGCTGAAGGCAGACACTTAACCGCTGTGCCACCCAGGTGCCCCCTGCCTTGTTAATTTTAACCATTCTAACTGGTGTAAGGTGGTATCTCATTGTCGTTTTATTTGTATTTGCCTGATGGCAAGTGATGTGATGCATTTTCTCATGTGTCTGTTGGCCATTGGTATGTCTTCTCTGGAGAAGTATCTCTTTGTGTCTTCTGCCCATTTTTTGGGCGTTGAGTTAGAGAAGTTCTTTATAGATCTTGGATACCAGCCCTTTCTCTGTAATATCATTTGCAGATATCTTCTTCGATTCCATAGGTTGCCTTTTTGTTTCGTTGATCGTTTGCTTTGCCGAGCAGAAGCTTTTTATCCTGATGAAGTGCCAATAGTTCATTTTTGCTTTTATTTCCTTTGCCTTTAGAGACGTGGCTTGCAAGAAGTTGTTGTGTCCAAGGTTGAAGAGTTCTTTTGATTTTGATATGAGACAGGAATCCAGTATCTTATTTTCCTGATTGTATTTGAGTCTTCTGTCTTTGTTGGTGAGTCTAGCTAAGTTTGTCAGTTTTGTTTATCTTTCCAAAAAGGCAGCTTTCATTTTCATTGTTTATTTTTTTGTCTTTTTAGTCTCCATTGGATTTCTTTATGCATTCCTTTTTCTTATTTCCTTATTTCTACTAATTTGGGGCTTTGTTTGTTGTTTTTTTTTTTTCTACTTCTTTACCATATAAATCAGGTTGTTTATTGGAGAGCATTCTCATGGATTGATGAAGACTTGAATTTCTATGAATGTCCCCCATAAAGCTACTTTTGCTGCATCCCATAAGTTTTTGTAGTTTGTCTTTTGCATCAGTGTCAAGGTACTTCTAAAAATTTTTTTGATTTCTTCTTTGACTGTTGGTTGTTCAGTAGCATGTTGTTAAGTCTCCACATATTTTTTTAAGATTATTTGAGTATCTGACAGAGAGTGAGACAGCGAGAGGGAACGCAAGCAGGGGGTAGGGAGAGGGAGAAGCGGGCTTCAAACCGAGCAAGGAGCCTGCTTCGGGGCTAGATCTCAGGATCCTGGAATCACGACCTGAGCTGAAAGCAGATCCTTAACGACCGAGCCACCCAGGCCCCCCAATCTCCACCTATTTTTGACTGTCCCATTTTTTTCTTGAGACTGATGTCTAGTTTCATATCATTGCGGTTGGACAAGATTTGAAGCAGAAGGTGAAGAGAGCATTCAGATGAAAGGTTTCTTTCCTGGAGGGTTTTCTGAGGGCAGACCATGAGTTCACTGGGGATGGAGGATGGTTTTGTGAGACGGGGGTTGGGGTTAACCCTTGTTAGAATTACTGACTACTACCATGCAGGCTGTGTGCTACTGTTCACACCATAGTCCTGATGGACTTGTACTTCATTAGAAATATTTTCTAGGAGGTGTAGGCATAGCCTTCTCTAAAAGAAAGGTGCCATGTGGGTTTATGGAATGACCCCAGGTCAGCAACCAGGATGTATGGTATTGTGGGGGATCAGAAACAGGCTTTCTGTGGGAAGTGACAGAAATGGGGTATGGCGAGCTCCATGACCATAGGTGAGGTCCCGAGTGACCCACTGGGTGTTGGGTTCTGTGGATCTGTCTCATCAGGTGCTGTGGAATTCAGGGACACCCTCCTGTCTGTGGATTTGTATGGAGACAGGTAGGCATCAGTGTCTGGCCAGGCACGAGGGTCGCACTGGACCACCACCAGAGGCGCAGCGTGCGGGGGAGCCACTGCTTGGTTTCCACGAAAGCTGACCAGGGTCTGTGACTGTGATTCCTAGCAGCTGCAAGGGGAGAGGAGGCCGGAGGTGGTGCACACTTCCTAGAGTTGTGGTCAGGACTAGTCTGGAACCGACTGAAGTCAGCCACACCTGGCACAGAAGGCACCCAGTCAGTGTAGCTGTGGGCACTGCTCCGATGGTACTTCAGGCTGGCTCAATGCTGCCACCTCCTGCTTTTCATCATCATCTTCAAGGTCATGTGCCTCTGCTCTTGCCCCATGGCCTCCGGGGTATTGTCCGTCCTCCATCTGGCCCTCGTCCCTGGTGCCCTGTGCAGTCCGATGCCAGGTAGCCTTCTCGAGACAAACATCTGGCCCTGATGGAACACTTCCATGGATCTCGTGTGATGCGAGGTTGATGCCCTGCCCTGGAAGAGGGCTGCAGTTTCCCAATCAGGAGAGCCATGTCTCCCTTTTCAGCATGGCCTCCCCTCCCCTCAGTCTTCTTCAGGGAAACTCTCCCAATTCCTGAGACAACAGCTCTGAACTTAAAAATGAATGTTATTTTACATATCTCTATGCCTTAGTTCATCTATGGCATGTCTTTCAACCCCGTTAGTGGTTTTTTTTTTAGCAGTTCTGAAGGGCTGTCTGCTCAAGGAGGGGATAACCTGGGTGGGGCAGCTTTCTCTCTCATCTCCCTCAGCATGTCTCTGAGCCCTGGGGACAGCTGTCCCACTGAGGATTGAGGGACCCGAGACAGCCCATCCTGAGCCCAGGCTGTGTCAGCTCATAGACTGATGCGTGTCAGAGCGGTGGGCAGATGGCATGGGCCAGGGGTAGGCAGTGTCTCCTTCTCATTCCTTCCCTCCCTTCCTCCCAGAGGTAGCTCAGAGCAGCCTTCAACCCCTGCATCTCCAGATCCTTTGACCTGTGCCTCATGTGTTCAGCTGGTGACCTTGGAGTTTCGCATGGATTCTACCTCCCGTACCCTCTCCCGTAGCAGTTCCTGGATCAGGGGAGGGTTCCGACCCTTGTCTGTTTTTGATCTTCTTCCTGTCCCGCACCAAGCCCACCCACCTTTGCATCTTCCATGTATGTGCTTGGAAGCACGCCCATCCACAGGGAACCTATTAGCCAAATGGATCCAGGCAATGAACATTGAAGTAGAGATCCAGGATCCATAATAAACCTGCTCTGAAACCTGTCCCAAAGTCTGTGACTCTCTCACACTGAAACAGAAACAATAATAGCTTTCTGGACTGTGAAGTGACATGTGTCTCTACTTCCAATCTTGAATGCATAGGTGGTGAGCCTGGACAGAAAAGGACCATGGCTCCCGTGGGCTGGGATCCACGGTAAGAGCTCAGTTAAATATGAATTTGAGGCATGGAGTGAATAATTATTGTAGAGTGAATCCTCCCAAGTAGGGCTTATGCACATTGCACAGGAAAAGTTTTTTCAAAGAGGTTCCTGAAAGAGAAATATTTTTAAAAAATTTATTTTAATTCCAGTAGAGCTAACATACAGGGTTACATTCGCTTCAGGTGTACAATAGAGTGATTCAGTAATTCTATATATTACTCAGTGGTCATCAAGAAAAGCGTCCTCTTAATCCCCTTCATCTATTTCACTCATCCCTCTATCCACCTCCTCTCTGGTAACCATCCGTTTGTTCTCTATTGTTAAGAGTTTGTATTTTGGTGCGTCTCCTTTTTCTCTTTTAGTTATTCATTTTTGTTTGTTTCTTCAATTCCCCATAAGAGTGACATCGTATGGGATTTGTCTTTCTCTGACTGACTGATTTTATTTAGGATAATACTCTCTAGCTCCATCCATGTGTCTGCAAATGGCAAGGTTTCATTCTTTTTCAAGCCGAGTAATACTCCATTGTGTGTGTGTGTGTGTGTGTGTGTGTGTGTGTGTGTGTGTGTGTGAGTACACACATCTATCATCTCATTTGTCAATTTCTCTACAGACACTTGGGTTGCTTCCATATTGTGATATTGTAAATAATGGTGCAAGAAACATAGGGGTGCACGTATCCTTTTACGTTACTGTTTTCCTATTCTTTGGGTAAATACGAGTAGTGTGATTGTTGGATCGTAGGGTAGTTCTATATTTAATTTTTTGAGGAACCTTCATACTGTTTTCCACGGTGGCCACCACAGTTTGCATTCCCACCCACAGTTCGCTAGGATTCCCCTTTATCCACATCCTCCCAACACCTGCTCTTTGTTGTGCTTTTGATGTTAGCCATTCTGACAGGTTTGAGGTATTACCTCATTGTCCTTTGGATTTACATTTTCCTGATGATGGGTGATGGTGAACATCTTTTCACGGGACTGTTGGCCATTTGTATTTCTTCTTTGGAGAAATGTCTGTCCATGTCTTCTGCCTATTTTTTAACTGGAGTATTTATTTTTTGGGGGGTCGAGTAGTATCAGTTGTATATGTTTTGGACACTATCCCTTCATTGCATATGATCTTTGCAAATATCTTCTCCCTTTGAGTAGGTTGTCTTATTATTTTTACATTTTCATTGTTCTTCTGCCATGTGGAAACTTTTTATTTTGCTGTATTCCCAATAGTTTATTTTTGCTTTCATTTCCTTTGCCTCAGGACACAGTCTAGAAAAACGTTGGTATGGTCCATGTCAAGAAGTTACTGTCTTCCCTCCTGTAGGATTTTTATGGATTCAGGTCTCATATTGAGGTCTTGAAACTGTTTTGTGTTTGTCTTTATTGTGTAAGAAAGCAGTCTAATTTCATTCTTTTGTGCGTAGCTGTGTAGTTTTCCCAACACCATTTGTTGTAGAGACTGTCCTTTTCCCTTTTGATATCGTTGCTTGCTTTGTGGAAGATTCATGGACCATATAATTGTGGGTTTCTGTCTGAACTTGTATCCTGTTCCTTTGGTCGCTGTCTCTATTTTTGTGCTGTACTCTCTTGTTAGGATGACTGCAGCTTTGTAGTATAACCTGAAATCTGAAATTGTGAGTCCTCCAGCTTTGTTTTTCTTTTCCACATTGCACTGGCTGTTTGGAATCTTTAGTGGTTCCATATAAATGTTTAGGATTGTTTATTCGAGGTCTTTTGTTCTTTAATTTAAATTCAATTAGCCAACTTACAGTACACCATTAGTTTCAGATGTAGTCTTCAATAAATTTTCAGTCGTGTGTAACACCCAGTGCTCATTGTATCGTGTGACCTCCTTAATGCTACTCACCCAGTTACCCCCCCCAACTTCTCCTCCAACAATCATCAGTTTCTTATGATAGTTAAGAGTCCATCATGGGTTTTCTCCCTCTCTGATGACTTCCCATTCTATTTTCCCTTCCTTCCCCTATGGTCTTCTTCCTTGTTTCTGATATTCCACATCGGAGTGAAAGCATATGATCATTGTCTTTCTTTCATTGGCTTATTCCACTCAGCATAATACCCTCCAGCTCCACTCAGGTCGGTGTGATGGTAAGTATTCATCCTTTCTGATGGCTGAGTAATATTCCATTATATATATGATCCACATCTTCTTTATCCATTCATCTATCCATGGTCATCTGCACTCCTTCCACAGCATGTCTATTATGGATATTGCTGCTATGAACTCTGTGGTGCATGTGTCCCGTCTTCACTACCTGTCTCTTTGGGGTAAATACCCACTAGTGCAATTGCTGGGATATAGGGTAGCTTTATTTATAACTTCTTGAGGAAACTCCGTACCATTTTCAAGAGTGGCTTCACTGAACTGCATTCATACAGGGGTGTAAGAGGGTTCCCGTTTCTCCACATCCTCTCCAACATGTATAGTTTCATGTCTCCTTTTTTTTAGATATTTGGCCTCGTGTGATATGGCATGTATAGGGGTTTAGATTTGCATTTCCCTTAAGCGAGGTGATATGAAGCATTTATGCATGTATCTTTTGGTCACCAGTACTTCGTCATCAGTGAAGTGACTTCACATTTTAATCCATCTCAAGAGCTAAAGCTGGGTAAGGCACTGAACCTGGATAATGCCATCAGTTGGAAGTGTGGAGAATTTCAAAAGATCTCCGTGGAGAGCAAGTTCCAAGTTCAGTGTGAAGCTACTAATTGGATCCAGGGACATCTCTGAAAGTGGGGGTTGCCTGGGATGGGCTGAAGGGGGACCCTCTGATTTTACTATGAATCCTTGCTGCAGCCCCAAATGACAGTTTCCTGCTGTGGGGCAGGCTGAGTCCTCTAGTCATGCAGAGGTGAGCCCAATGCCTGGTGCCTTGGAGGCAGGCAAACGGGGAGGGACCCTCAGCAGAAGACCCAGGGTTAGGTTAGGCCTCAAGGACAGCAGGTCTGAACTGCCCAGTGCTCAGAGAACTCTCATGCCGAGTGAGATGAGGGCACAAGGGCGGGTGAGTGTGAGCCTTGGGTTTCATCCGGAAGGGCCCACAAAGGTCGGGGTTCACCAGAAAGGGCTCTCAGGGTGTGCCCCAATTCTCTTGCCCTGACTGCTCTTTGTGCACCAAAATGGTACAGTTTACTGTGGGCTGCAGGCTGAGTCCTACGGTGGGGCTTGGGTGTCCCCAATCCCCCGGAGTGTGGTGCCAGGACCCTGGGGAGGGGCCCCTCTCTGCCCAACCTAGGGTAAGGGTTAGGGTCCAGGAGCCCGGCAGGGACAATCTGCAGGCTGTGCGGTGAGCTTTGTGGAGGGCTGAGAGGAGGCCATGGGGGTGGGTGAGCATGGGCCTCAGGGTTGGGGCACGGGGGGCTGCCAAAGGTGGGGACGGGCTCCGAGGGCCTCCCCAAGTTCTTGTGCCCTGTAGGCTCCATAGAGCCCCAAGGGGCAATGTTTCCTATCGGGTGGCAAGCTGAGCCCCCGGTGGGGTATAGGTATCCCAATTCCCTGGGGCTGTGGTGTAAGGCTCCTGGGGAGACCCCCACACCCGCGGCCGACCTAGGGCTAGGTTTAGGCCCCAGGAGCCCCGCAGGCCCGATCTGCTGGCTGTATGTCGAGCTACACGGGCTGAGGTGACGGTGTGGGGAGGGTGAGCATGGGCCTCAGGGTTGGGGTGTGGGAGGCCGCCGAAGGTCGCTGGTGGCTCAGGAGTGCCCTCCTGGTTCTCCCGCCCTGAATGCTCTATGGCCTCCCAAGGCACACGGTTTCCTGTGTGGTGGCAGACTGAGTCCTGCTGTGGGGCTCAGGTGTCCTGAATCCCCGTGGCTGTGGCTCCAGACTCCTGGGGAGGGGCCCCTCCACAGATGAACTAGGGTTAGGGTTGGGGCCCAGGAACCTCACAGGCCAGATCTGCCCACTATGTGGCAAGCTCCTCCGCGGGCTGAGGTGAGGGTGCAGGGTTGGGTGAGCATGGGCTTCAAGGTTGGGTTTAGGGATCACTGAAGTTCCCCGGGGGCTCTGGGGGCCCTCCTGGTTCTCCCGCCCTGAATGCTCTACAGCCTCCCAAGGGGCACGGTTTCCTGCGGGCTGGCAGGCTTTGTCCTGCAGTGGGGCTCAGGTGTCCCCAGTCCCTGGGGCTGCGGCACCGGGCCCCAGGGGAGGGGCCGTACCCAGCCGACCTAGGGTCAGGTCTAAGCCCCAGGAACCCGGCAGGCCTGATCTGCCGGCTCTGCGATGAGCTCGGTGGCAAGCTGAACGGAAGGTGTGGGGCAGGATGAGCGTGGGCCTCAGGGTTGGGGTATAGGGGGCCGCCGAGGATCGCTGGGGGCTCAGGGGGGCCCTACCAATTCTCCTGCATGGGATGCTCTGTGGCGCCGCAAGGGGCATGGTTTCCTGAGGGGTGGCAGGCTGAGTCCCGTGGTGGGGCTCAGGTGTACCCAACCCCGGGGGTTAGGGTACGGATTAGGGTATGGGTTAAGGTTAGGGTATGGGTTACGGTTAGGGTATGGGTGAGGGTAGGGGTTAGAGTTAGGGGAAGGAGAGGGTACGGGTTAGGGTTGGGTTTAGGGGTTACAGGTTAGAGGTTATGCGTTAGGGTACAGATAAGGGTTTAGGGTACGGGTTAGGGTTTAGGGTTTGGGGTTAGGGTGGGGTTAGGGTTGGAGTATGGGTTACGTTTAGGGTATGGGTTAGGGTTAGGGTACGGGTTAGGGTACGCATTAGGGTACGGTTTAGGGTACGTGTTAGGGTACGGCTTAGGGTAAGTGTTGGCGTACGGATTTGGGTACGGTTTAGGGTACGGGTTAGGGTTAGGGTATGGGTTCGGGTTAGGGTACAGTTTAGGGTTATGGTACAGGCCAGGTTATGGTTTAGGGTTGGGGTTAGGGTACGGGTTAGGGAACGGGTTAGGGATAGGTATAGGGTATGGTTTAGGGTTAGGGTATGGGTTAGGGTACGGGTTAGGGTACAGGTTAGGGTTAGGTATGGGTTAGGGTATGGGTTAGGGTCCGGGTTTGGGATAGGGTACGGGTTATGGTATGGGTTAGTGTACGGGTTAGGGTATGGGTTAACGTTAAGGGAAGGATACTGGTTAGGGTTAGGGTACGGGTTACGGTTTAGGGTTTAGGGTTATAGTTAGGGTACGGGTTAGGGTTAGGTTACGGGTTGGGTTAGGGTACGGGTTATGGTATGAGTTAAGGTATGGGTTAGGGTCAGGGTTTAGGGTTTAGGGTTAAGGTTAGGGTTCAGGTTAGGGTACGGGTTAGGTTTAGGTTTAGGGTTAGTTTACAGGTTAGGGGTAGGGTTAGCTGAAGGGGTAGCGTTAAGGGGAGGGTTAGGGTTTGGGGTTTGGGGTTAGTGGTTAAGGTTAGGGTTTATTGTTTAGGGCTTCGGGATTAGGGTTAAGGTTTATGGTTTAGTGTTAATGTTAGGGTTTAGGGTTTAAGGATTAGGGTTTAGGGTTAGATTTAGGGTAGGGTTAGGGTTAGGGCAAGGGTTAGGGGTTATGGTTAGGGTTAGGGTTAGGGGTTAAGGTTTAGGGTTTAAGGTTAGGGGTTAGGGTTAGACCTCAGTAGGCCAGCAGGCCCGATGCACCGTCTGTGCGGCAAGCAGAGGAGTGGGCCTAGGTGAGGGTCCCGGCGAGCGGGAGTATGGTATCCAGCGTTTTGGAGTAGGGGCCTTTGAACGTCGCTAGAGGCTCGGAGGGCCCTGCCCGTTCTCCCGCCCTGAATTACCGGCGATGCCCCTAGCGGCTCCATTCACGGTTGGGCAGCAGGGTGAGTCCCACGCTGCGGCTCGGTGATCCCCAATCCCCGGCGTTGCAGTGCCAGGCCCCTTGGGAAGGTCTCCTTGTGGGCCGACCTAGGGTTAGATTTAGCCCCCATGAGGCCAGCAGGCGTGATCCTCTGGCTAGGCGGCTAGAGGTGGGCGGGCCAAGGTGGAGGTGCTGGGGAGCGTGATGGTGGGCCCCAGCATTTTGGGGTGGGAGGCTTCAAATGTCGCCTGTTTCTCCACGGCCCTGTCCGTTCTCCCACCCTGAATGACCGGTGGTGCCCCTAGCGGCCCGGGTGGCTGCACTGTGGAGGGTGAGTCCAGCTCTGGGGCTTGGGGTACCACATCCCCGGCGTAGTGGCACCAGGACCCTTGGGAGGGGCCCCTGGGGCGACGACCTAGGGTTAAGGTTAGCCCCAAAAAGACCGTCAGGCCCAATCCGCACACTGTGCAGCGAGTGGAGGTGCGGGCCGAGGTGAGGGCGCTGGGGAGAGGAAAAGTGGGCCCAAGCATTTTAGCGCAGGAGTTCTTCGAAGGTCGCCGGGGGCTCAGAGGGCCCTGCCCCTTCTCCCTCCTTGAATGATCGGCGGCGCCCCTACTGGCCCAGTTGGCGGCAGGGCGGCAGGGAGAGTCTGGCACTGGGGCTCGGGTGTCCCCAATCCCCGGTGTTGTGGTGCAAGGCCCCTTGGGAGGGGCCCCTCGTGGGCCGACCAAGTGTTAGAGTTAGCCCCCAGGATGCCAGCAGGCCTGATCTGCCAGGTGTGCGGCAAGCGGAGGGGCGGGCTGAGATGTGGGTGCTAGTGAGCAGGAGTGTGGGCCCAAGCGTATTTGCAAGTTGGCCTTCGAAGGTCGCCAGGGGCTCGAAGGGCCCTGCCTGTTCTCCCGCACTGAATGACCGGCAGCGCCCCTAGCAGCTCGGGTGGCGTCGGGGCAGCAGGGTGAGTCCGGCGCTGGAGCTCAGGGGTCCCCAGTCCCTGGCATTGCTGCGCCAGGCCCCTTGGGAGGTTCCCCTCGGGGGCCAACCTAGGGTTAGGGTTAGCCCCCAGGAGGCTGGCAGGCCCAATCCGCTGGCTGTGCAGCCAGCAGAGGGGCTGGCTGAGGTGAGGGCGCTGGTCAGCGGGAGCATGGGCCCAAGCATTCTGGCTCCTGGGGCCTTAGAAGTTCACTGGGACTGGGAGGGCCCTGTCCATTCTCCCGCCCTGAATGACCGGTGGTGCCCTAGCGGCCTGGGTGCCGGCGGGGATGCAGGGTGAGTCCGGCGCTGGGGCTGGGGGTCATCAATCCCCGGTGTTGTGGCGACAGGCCCCTTGGGAGGGGCCCTTTGGGGGCCAACCTAGGGTTAGGGTTAGCCCCCAGGAGGCCGGTAGGCCTGATCCGACAGCTGTGTGTTGAGCAGAGGGCGGGCCAAGGTGAGCAAGCTGGCGAGCAGGAACATGGGCCCAAGCGATTTGGTACGGGGGGCCTTCGAAGGTCGCCGGGGGCTCAGAGGGCCCTGCCCATTCTACCGACCTGAATGAGTGGCGGCGTCCCTAGCGGCCGGGTTGGCAGCAAGGCGGCAGGGTTTGTCTGGCGCTGGTGCTGGGGGTCCCCAAGCACCGGTGTGGCAGTGCCAGGTCCCTTGGGAGGAGCCCCCAGGAGGCCGACATGCGCAATCCGCCGGCTGTGCAGTTTGCAGAGGTGCAGGCCGAGGTGATGGCGCTGGCGAGCGGGAGCATCGGCCCAGGAGTTTTGGCGCGGGGTCCTTCAAAGGTCGACGGAGGCTTGGAAGGCCCTGCATGTTCTCCCTCCGTGAATGACCGGCGGCGCCCCTAGCGGCCCGGGTGGTGCCGGGGCGGCAGGGTGAGTCCGGCGCTGGGGCTGGGGGTCATCAATCCCCGGTGTTGTGGCGACAGGCCCCTTGGGAGGGGCCCCTCGGGGGCCGACCTGGAATAGGTTTAGCCCCCAGGAGGCAGGCAGGCCTGATCCCCCGGCTGAGCGGGGTGTGGAGCGGTGGGCCAAGGTGAGGGTGCTGGGGAGCGGGTGCGTGCGCCCAAGCGTTTTGGCGCAGGGTAACTTCAAATGTTGCCGGGGTCTCTGAGGGCCCTGCTCATTCTCCCGCGCTGAATGACCGGTGGTGCCAATAGCAGCCCAGATGGACGCAGGGCGGCAGGGTTAGTCCAGACCTGGGGCTCGGGGGTCCCCAATCCGTGGCGTGGTGACGCCAGGCCCCTTGGGAGGGGCCCCTCAGGGGTTGACCTAGGGTTAGGGTTAGCCCTCAGGAGGCCGGCAGGCCCAATCCGCCAGCTGTGCAGCAAGCAGTGGGGTGGGCCGAGGTGAGGGCACTGGGGAGCAAGAGCATGGGCCTAAGCCTTTTGGTGCGGGGGGCCTTCGAATGTCGCCGATGTTTCGGAGGGCCCTACCCGTTCTCCCAACCTGAATAACCGGCGGCACCCCTAGTGTCCCGGTTGGCGGTGGGGTGGCAGTGTGAGTGTGGCGAAGGGGCTCCGGGGACCCCAGTCCCCAGCGAGGCGGCACCAGGCACCTTGGGAGGGGGCCCACCGGGGCTGACCTAGGTGTAGAGTTAGCCCCAAGGGGGCCGGCAGGCCAGATCTGCCAGCTGTGCGGTGAGCGGAGGGGTGGGCCGAGGTGAGGGCACTGGCGAGTGGGAGCGTGGGCCCAAGAGTTTTGGCAAGGGGGCTTTCGAAGTTTGCTGGGGGCTCGGAGGGCACTGCACGTTCTCCCGCACTGAATGACCGGCGGCACCCCTAGAGGCCAGGGTGGAGGCGGGGCTGCAGGGTGAGTCTGGCGCTAGGGCTAGGGCATCCCCAATCCCTGGCGTGGCGACATCAGGCCCCTTGGGAGGGGCCCCTTGGGGGCCGACGTAGGGTTTGGAGTTAGTTCCCAGGAGGCCGACAGGCCCGATCCACCAGCTGTGTGGAGAGTGGAGTGGCGGGCCAAGGTGAGACGCAGCGACAGGGTGAGTCCACAGCTGGGGCTTGGGGGTCTCAATCACTGGCGTGATGGCGCCAGGCACTTGGGAGGGGTCCCTTGGGGGCTGACCTAGGGTTAGTGTTAGCTCAAAGGAGGCCAGCAGGCCCGATACGCCGGCTGTGTGGAGAGCGGAGTGGTGGGCCAAGGTGAGGGCTCTGGGGAGCGGGATCCTTGGCTGAAGCGTTTTTGCACGGGGGGCCTTCCAATGTCATCAGGGGCTCGGAGATCCCAGCCCGTTCTCCCGCCCTGAATGACCGGCGCCGCCCCTAGCAGCCCGGGTGGTGGTATGGTGGCAGGGTGAGTCTGGCGCTGCTGCTGAGCGTGCCCAAGCACAGGAGTGGTGGCTCCAGGACCCTTGTGAGGGGCCCCTCGGGGGCTGACACAGGGTTTGTGTTAGCCCCCAGGATTTCGGCAGGCCTGATCTGCCAGCTTTGCGGCGTGCAGAGGGGCAGGCCAAGGTGAGAGTGCTGGCAAGCGGGAGCGTGGGCCCAGGCGTTTTGGCGTGGGGGCCTTCAAAGATCGAGGGTGGCTCAGAAGGCCCTGTACGTTCTCCAGCCCAGAATGACCAGCAGCGCCCCTAGTGGCCCGGGTGGTGGCAGGGCAGCAGGCTGCATCTGGCGTTGTGGCTCAGGAGTCCCCAATCCTTGGTGTGGCAGCGCCAGGCCCCTCGGACGGGCCCCTCTGGGGCCGACCTAGGGTTAGTGTTAGCTCCTAGGAGGCCGACAGGCCCGATCCGCCAGTGGTGCGGCGAGCGGAGGGGTGGGCCGAAGTGAAGGCGCTGGCGAGCGGGAGCGTGGGCCCAAGCGTTTGGCGCGGGGGGCCTTTAAAGATCGCCAGGAGCTCATAGAGCACTGCCCTTTCTCCCGCCCTGAATGATCTGCGGCGCCCCAGGCGGCCCGCAAGGCGGCGGGGCAGCTGGGTGAGTCTGGCGCTGGGACTCAGGGGTCCTCAATCCCCGGTGTTGCGGCGCCAGGCCGCTATGGAGGGGCCCCTCGGGGGCCGACCTAGGGTTAGGGTTAGCCCCCAGGAGGCCTGCAGGCCCAATCCGCCGGCTGTGTGGTGAGCAGAAGGGCGGGCCGAGGTGAGGGCGCTGGGCAGCAGGAGTGTGGGCCCAAGCGTTTTGGCGCAGGGGGATTTCAAATGTCGCCAGGAGCTCGGAGGGCCCTGCCCGTTCTCCCATCCTGAATGACTGGTGGCGCCCCTAGAGGCCTGGGTGGCGGCGGGGCAGCAGGGTAAGTCCTGCGCTGGGGCTCGAGGGTTTCCAATCGCCAGCGTGGCGGCGCCAGTCCCCTTCGTAGGGGCCCCTCGGGCCCGATGTAGGGTTAGGGTTAGCCCCCAGGAGGCCGGCAGGACCGATCTGCCAGCTGAGTGGCAAGCGGAGGGGAGGGCCAAGGTGAGGGTAATGGCGAGCGGGAGCGTGGGCCCTAGCATTTTGGCACAGGGGGCCTTCAAAGGTCGCCAGGGGCTCGGAGGGCCCTTCCCGTTCTCCAATCCTGAATGACCTGAGGCGCCCCTAACGGCCTGGGTGGTGGCGTGGCGGCAGAGTGAGTCCGGCACTGGGGCTCGGGCATCCCCAATCCCTGGCATGGTGACGCCAGGCCCCTTGGGAGGGACTCGTCTGGGGCCGACCTAGGTTTAGGGTTAGCCCAAAGGATGCTGGCAGGCCCGATCTGCTGGCTGTGCAGCAAGCGTAGGGGCGGGCCGACGTGAATGCGCTGGCGAGCGGGAGCGTAGGCCCAAGCGTTTTGGACCGGGGGTCCTTCGAAGGTCACCGGGCCTTGGATGGCCCTTCCCGTTCTTCCGCTCTGAATGAGGACGGCGCCCCTAGTGGGCCGGGTCACGGAGGGGCGGCAGGGTGAGTCCGGTGATGGTGCTCAGGGGACCCCAATCCCCGGCGTAGCTGCGCCAGGCACCTTGGGTGGAGCCCCTCGTGGGCCGACCTAGGGTTAGGTTTAGACCCTAGGAGGCCGGCAGGCCCGATTCGTCGGCTGTGCGGTGAGCAGTGGGGCGGGCCAAGGTGAGGGTGCTGGAGAGTGGGAGCGTGGGCCCAAGCGTTTTGGCACGGGGGGCCTTCGAAAGTCGTCGGGGGCTCGGAGGGCCCTGCCCATTCTCCCGCCCTGAATGATCGGCGGCACCACTAGCAGCCCGGTGGGGGCGGGGTGGAAGGGTGAGCCTGGCACTGGGGCTTGGGGTTCCCCAATCCCCAGCGTTGCGGCGATAGGACCCTTGGGATGGGCCCCTCGGGGGCTGACCTTTGGATAGGGTTAGCCCCCAGTTGGCTGGCAGGCCCTATCTGCCGGCTGTGCAACGATCGAGGGGCGGGCTGAGGTGAGCACGCTGGCAAGCGGGAGCATGGGCACAAGCATTTTGGCGCAGGGGTCCTTCGAATGTCACCGGGGGCTCAGAAGGCCCTGCCCGTTCTCCCGCCCTGAATGACCGGTGGCACCCCTAGTGGCCGGTGTGATGGCAGGCCGGCAGGGTGAGTCTAGAGCTGGGGCTCGGGGGTCCCCAATCCCCGGCGTGGCAGCGCCAGGCACTTGGGAGTGGTTCCTCGGGGGCTGACATATGGTTAGTGTTAGCCCAAAGGAGGCCGGCCGGCCTGATCCGCCGGCTGTGCAGCGAGCAGAGGGGTGGGCTGACGTTAATGCGCTGGCAAGCGGGAGCGTGGGCCCAAGCGTTTTGGCATGGGGGGCCTTCGAAGCTCACCAGGGGCTCGGAGAGCCCAGCAAGTTCTCCCGCCCTGAATGCCCGGCGGCGCACTAGCGGCCAGGGTGGTGGCGGGGAGGCAGGGTGAGTCCAGAGCTCGGGCTCGGGGGTCCCCAATACCCGGCGTGGCATTGCCAGGCCCCTTGGGAGGGGTCCCTCGGGGGCCGAGCTAGGGTTTTCGTTAGCCCCAAGGAGGCCGGCAGGCCCGATCCGCCGCCTCTACAGCATGCAGAGGGGCTGGCCGAGGTGAGGGCACTGGCGAGCGGGACCGTGGACCCTAGGGTTTTGGCGCCAGGAGACTTCGAATATCGGCGGGGGCTCAGAGGGCCTTGCCCGTTCTCCCTCCCTGAATGAACGGCGGCGCTCCTAGCAGCCTGGGTGGCGCCGGGGTGGCAGGGTGTGTCCGGCGGTGGGGCTTGGGGATCCCAAATCCCTGGCGTGGTGGCGCCAGGCCCCTTGGGAGGGGCCCCTCTGGGGCCGACCTAGCGTTAGGGTTAGCCCCCAGGAGGCTGGCAGACCCGATCCGCCGGCTCTGCCGCATGCGGAGGGGCTAGCCGAGGTGAGGGCGCTGGTGAGCGGGAGCATGGGCCCAAGCGTTTTGTCGCGGGGGACCTTCGAAGGTTGCCGGGGGCTCCGCAGGCCCTGCCCGTTCTAACGCCCTGAATGAGGACGGCGCCCCTAGCGGGCCGGGTGGTGAGGAGCGGCAGCGTGCATCCGGCGGTGGGGTTCAGGTGTCCCCAATCCCCAGCATGGCGGCGCCAGGCCCCTTGGGAGGGGCTCCTCTGGGGACGACCTAGGTTTAGGGTTAGCCCATAGGAGGCCAGCAGGCCCGAACCGCCGGCTGTGCGGTGAGCAGAGGGGCGGGCCAAGGTGAGGGCGCTGGCAAGCGGGAGCGTGGGCCCAGGCCTTTTGGCATGGAGGGCCTTCCTTTTTCGCTGGGGGCTTGTAGGGCCCTGCCCATTCTCACACCCTAAATGACCGGTGGCGCCCCTAGCGGCCAGAGTGGCGGCGTGTCAGCAGGATGAGTCTGGAGCTGGGGCTCAGTGGTCCCCGATCCCCGGCGTGGTGGCTCCAGGCACTTGGGAGGGGTCTCTCGGGGGCCGACCTAGGGTTAGGGTTAGCCCAAAGGAGGCCGGGGCCCGATCCGCCCGCTGTGTGGCGAGGGGAGGGGTGAGCCGAGGTGAGGGCGCTGGTGAGCAGGAGCTTAGGCCCAAGCGTTTTGGTGCGGGGGGCCTTCGAAGGTCATCGTGGGCTCAGAGGGCCCTGCTGGTACTCCCTCCCTGAATGACCGGTGGCGCCCCTAGCATCCCGGGTGGCGGCGGGGCGGCAGGGTGAGTCTGGAGTAGGGCTCAGGGATCCAAATGCCCCGGCGTGGTGGCGCCTGGCCCCTTGGGAGGGGTCCCTCGGGGGCTGACCTAGGGTTAGGGTTAGCCCAAAGGAGGCCGGGGCCTGATCCGCCGGCTGTGCAGAGAATGGACGGGTGGGGCGAGGTGAGGGCGCTGGCGAGCGGGAGCATGAGCCCAAGCGTTTTGGCGTGTCGGGCCTTCGAATGTCACCGGGGGCTCAGAGGGCCCTGTCCGTTCCCCAGCCCCGAATGAGGACGGTGCCCCTAGCGAGCCGGGTCACAGCGGGGCAGCAGGGTGAGTTCAGCCCTGGTGCTTGGGGGTCCCCAATCACCCACGTGGCGGTGCCAGGCCCCTTGGGATGGGCCCCTCGGGATCCGACCTCGGGTTAGGGTTAGCCCCAGGAGGCCGGCAGTCCCGATCTGCCAGCTGTGCAGTGAGCGGAGGGGCGGGCTGAGGAGAGGGTGCTGGCGAGCAGGAGCGTAGGCCCAAATGTTTTGGCGCGGGGGGCCTTTGAAGGTCACTGGGGGCTTGGAGGGCCCTGCCCGTTCTCCCGCCCTAAATAACTGGTAGCATCCCTAGCAGCCCGGGTGGCGGCAGGGCGGCAGGGTAAGTAATGCGCTGGGGCTCGAGGGTCCCCAATCCCCGGCGTGGCATCGCCAGGCCCCTTGGGAGGGGCCCCTCGTGAGCAGACCTAGAGTTAGGGTCAGTTCCCAGGAGGCTGGCAGGCCCGATCCGCTGTCTGTGCGGCAAGAGGGGGGGTGGGATGAGGTGAGCACGCTGGCATGCGGGACCGTGGGCCCAAGCGTTTTGGCGCAGGGGGCCTTCGCAGGTCACCGGGGGCTCACAGGGCCCTGGCCGCTTTCCCGCCCTGAATGACCAGCAGCGCCCCTAGCGCCCCGGGTCGTGGTGGGGCGGCAGGGTGAGTCCAGCGCTGGTGCTCGAGGGTCCCCATGCCCCAGCGTGGCGGAGCCAGGCCCCTTGGGAGGGGCCCCTCGGGGGCTGATGTAGGGTTTGGTTTAGCCCCCAGGAGGCTGGCAGGCCTGATCCGCTGGCTGTGTGGCATGCGGAGGGGCTAGTCTAGGTGAGGGCGCTGGCGAGCGGTTCTGTGGGTCCAAGCGTTTTGGCGCGGGGGTCTTCAAATGTCGCCCGGGGCTCTGAGGGCCCTGCCCTTTCTCCCGCCCTGAATGAGGACAGCGCCCCTAGCGGGCCGGGTCACAGCGCGGAGGCAGGGTGAGACTGCCGCTGGTGCTCGGGGGTCCCCAAGCCCCGGCGTGGCGGAGCCAGGCCCCTTGGGAGGGGCCCCTCGGGCGCCGACGTAGGGTTTGTGTTAGCTCCAGGAGGCCGGCAGGACCTATCCGTCGGCTGTACTGTGAGCGGAGGGTGGGTCGATGTGAATGCACTGGCGAGTGGGAGCATGGGCCCAAGCATTTTGGCGAGCGGGCATTCGAAGCTTGCCGGGGGCTCGGAGAGCCCTGCCCGTTCTAACGCCCTGAATGACCGGCGGCGCCCCTAGCAGCCCGGGTGGTGGCGGGGCGGCAGGGTGAGTCAGTCGATGGGGCTCAGGGGACCCCAATCCCAGGTGTGGTGGCGCCAGGCACCTTGGGAGGGGCCCCTTGGGGGCCAACCTAGGTTTAGGGTTAGCCCCCAGGAGGCCTGCAGGCCCGATCCGCCAGCTGTGTGGCAAGTGGAGGGACGGGCCGAGGTGAGGGCGCTTGCGAACGGGAGCTTGGGCCCAAGCGTTTTGGCGCGGTGGGCCTTCAAAAGTCGCCGGGGGCTCGGAGGGCCCTACACGTTCCCCAGCCCCGAATGAGGACGGTGCCCCTAGTGAGCCGGGTCGCAGCAGGGCGGCAGGGTGACTTCGGCCCTGGTGCTCGGGGGTCCCCAATCACCCGCGTGGCGGCACCAGGCCCCTTGGGATGGGCCCCTCGGGAGCCGACCTAGGGTTAGGGTTAGCCCCAGGAGGCCAGCAGTCCCGATCTGCCGGCTGTGCAGCGAGCGGAGGGGCGGGCTGAGGAGAGGGTGCTGGCGAGCAGGAGCATAGGCCCAAGCGTTTTGGAGCGGGGGTCTTCGAAGGTCGCCGGGGCTCGGAGAGCCCTGCCCGTTCTCCCACCCTAAATAACCGGCGGCGCCCCTAGCAGCCTGGGTGGTGGCAGGGCAGCAGGGTAAGTAATGCACTGGGCTTGAGGGTCCCCAATCCCCGGCGTGACATTGCCAGGCCCCTTGGGAGGGACCCCTCGTGAGCAGACCTAGAGTTAGGGTTAGTTCCCAGGAGGCTGGCAGGCACAATCCGCTGTCTGTGCGGCGAGAGGGGGGGCGGACCGAGGTGAGGGCGCTTACTAGCAAGAAGCGTGGGCCCAAGCGTTTTGGTGTGGGGGCCTTCAAAGGTCACCAGGGGCTCGGAGGACCCTGCCCGTTCTCCCGCCCTGGATGACCGGCGGTGCCCCTAGAGGCCCAGGTGGCAGCGGGGCGGGAGGGTGAATCCGGCGCTGGGGCTTGTGGGTCCCAAATCCCTGGCGTTGCGGCACCAGGCCCCTTGGGAGGGGCCCCTCAAGGGCCGACCTAGGGTTAGGGTTAGCCCCCAGGAGACCGTCAGGCCCAATCCGCCAGCTGTGCAGCGAGCGGAGGGTGGGCCGAAGTGATGGTGCTGGCGAGCGGGAGCGTGGGCCCAAGGGTTTTGGTGCAGAGGGCCTTCAAATGGCGCCGGGGGCTCGGAGGGCCCTGTCCGTTGTTCTGCCCTGAATGACCGACGGATCTCCTACCGGCCTGGGTGGCGGCGGGGCGGCACGGTGAGTCCAGCGCTGGGACTCGGGGGTCACCAATCCCAGGCATTGCAGCGATAGGCCCCTTGGGAGGGGCCCCTTGGGGGCCGACCTGGTGTTTGGGTTAGCCCCCAGAAGGCCGGCAGGCCCGATCCGCCAGCTCGCGGCGAGCGGAGGGGCGGCTGAGGTAAGGCGCTAGCGAGCAGGAGCATGGGCCCAAGCTTTTTGGCACGGGGGGCCTACTAAGGTCGCAGGGGCCTCGGAGGACCCTGCCCGTTCTCCAGCCCTGAATGATGGGCGACGCCCCTAGTGGCCCAGGTGGTGGCGGGGCAGCAGGGTGAGTCCGGAGCTGGGGCTGTGGGGGCCCAATCCCTGGTGTTGCGGTGCCAGGTCCCTTGGGAGGGGCCCCTCGGGGGCCGACCCAGGGTTAGCGTTAGCCCCCAGGAGGCCAGCCGACCCGATCCGCCAGCTTGTGGTGAGCGGACGGGGGGTCGAGGTACGGGCGCTGCGAGCGGAAGCGTGGACCCAAGTTCCTTGGTGCGGGGGGCCTTCGAAGGTCGCCGGGGGCTCGGAGGGCCCTGCCCGTTCTCCCGCCCTTAATGTCCGGTGTTGCCCCTACCGACCCAGTTGGCAGAAGGGCGGCAGGGTGAATCCGGCGCTGGGGCTGGGAGGTACCCTATCCCCGGCGTTGTGGGTCCAGGCCACTTAGGAGGGGACCTTAGGGGGCCGACCTATGTTTAGGGTTAGCCCCCAGGTGGCTGACAGGCACTATCCGCCTCCTGTGCGGCAAGCAGAGGGCCTGGCCGAAGTGAGGGTGCTGGCGAACGGGAGCATGGGCCCAAGCGTTTTGGCTCTGGGGGCCTTCAAAAGTCACCGATAGCTCGGAGGGCCCTACATGTCCTCCCGCACTGAATGACCAGCGGCACCCCTACCGGCCCGGTTGGCGGTGGGGCAGCAGGGTGAATCCGGCGCTGGGGCTCAGGGATCCCCAACCCCCGGCGTTGTGGTGCTAGGCCCCTCGGGAGGGGCCCCTAAGGGGCCGACCTAGGGTTACGGTTAGCCCCAAGGAGGCCGGCAGGCCGATCTGCTGGCTGTGCAGAGAGCGGAGGGGCAAACCGAGGTGAGGGCTCTGGTGAGCGGGTGCGTGAGCCCAAGCGTTTTGGCGAGGGGGTCTTCGAAGTTCGCCGGGGGCTCGAGGGCCCTGCCCATTCTCCCGCCCTCAATGACCTGCGGCGCCCCTAGCTGCCCGGATGTCGGAGGGGTGGCAGGGTGAGTCCGGTGCTGGGGCTTGGGGGTCCCCCATCCCCAGTTTGCGGCGCCAGGCCCCTTGGGTGGGGGCCCTCGGGGACAGACCTAGGGATAGGGTTAGCCCCCAGTAGGCCGGCAGGCCCGATCCACCCGCTGTGCGGCGAGCGGAGGGGCGGGCTGAGGTGAGGGCGCTGGCGAGCAAGAGCTTGGGCCCAAGCGTTTTTTCGCGGAGGGCTTCGAAGGTCGCTGGGGCCTCGGAGGGCGCTGCCCGTTTTCCTGCCCTTAATGAACGACAGCGCCCCTAGTCGCCAGGGTGGTGGCAGGGGGGCAGGTTAAGTCCAGCGCTGGGGATCGGGGGTCCCCCATCCCCGGCGTTGCGGCGCCAGGGCCCTTGGGAGGGGTCCGTCGATGGCCGACCTAGGCTTAGGGAGATTCCCCAGGAGGACGGCAGGCCCGATCCGCCAGCTCTGCGGCAAGCGGAGGGGCAAGCTGAGGTGAGGGCACTGGGGAGCGGGAGCGTGGGCCCAAGCGTTTTGGCGCGGGGGGCCTTCGATGGTCGCCGTGAGCTCTGATGGCCCTGCCCGTTCCCCCGCCCTTAATGACCGGCGGCACCCTAGCGGCCAGGGTGGCGGTGGGGAGGCAGCGTGAGTCCGGAGCTGGGGCTCAGGATTCCCCAAGCCCCGGCGTGGCGGTGCCAGGCCCCTTGGTGGGGCCCCTCGGGGGCCGAAGTAGGGTTTGGGGTTATCTCCCAGGAGTCCGGCAGGCCCGATCTGCCCACTGTGCGATGGGCGGAGGTGCGGGTCGAGTTGAGGGCGATGGCGAGCGGGAGCGTGGGCCCCAGTGTTTTGGTGCCCTGAGCCTTCGAATGTTGCCATGGCTCGGAGGGCCCTGCCCGTTCTCCCGCCCTGAATGACCGGCGGCGCCCCTAGGGGCCAGTAGGGGAGGGGCGGTAGAGTGCGTCTGGCACTGTGGCTCAGGGGTCCCCAATCCCCGACGTTGTGGCACCAGGCCTTTGGAAGGGGCCTCTCGGGGTCCGACCTAGGGTTAGGGTTAGCCCCCAGGAAGCAGGCTGGCCTGATCCGCTAGATGTTCGGTGAGCGGAAGGGCGACCTGAGAAGAGGGCGCTGGCGAACGGGAGCGTGGGCCCAAATGTTTTGGTGCGGGAGGCCTTCTAAGGTCAGCGGGGGCTCAGAGGGCCCTGCCCTTTCTTCCGCCCTGAAATTCTGGCAACGCCCCTAGCGGCCTGGGTGGTGGTGGGGCAGCAGGGTGAGTCCGGCGCTGGGCCTGGGGTTCCCCAATCCCCGGCATTGCGATGCCAGGCCCATTAGGAGGGGCCCCATGGGGACAGACCTAGGGTTAGGGTTACACCCAGAAGCCCGGCAGGCGGGATCTGCCAGCTGTGTGGCGAGAGGAGGGGTGGGTCGAAGTGAGTGCGCTGACAAACAGGAGCGTGAGCCCAAGCGTTTTGGCGCGGGGGGCCTTCAAAGGTCACTGGGGGCTCGGAGGGGCCTGCCAGTTCTGCCGCCCTGAATGACCGAGGGTGCCCCTAGCAGCCCGGGTGATGGCGCGGGGGCAGGGTGAGTTCGCAGCCGGGGCTCGGGTTCCCCGATCCCTGGCGTTGCGGCGCCAGTCCCCTTGGGAGGGGCCCCTCTGGGGCCGAGCTTGGGTTAAGGTTAGCCCCCAGGAGGGTGGCAGGCGCGATCCGCCAGCTCTGCGGCGATTGGAGTGGTGTGCTGAGGTGAGGTCGCTGGCGACCAGGAGCGTCGGCCCAAGCGTTTTGGCGCGGATGGCCTTCGTAGTCGCCAGAGGCTCGGAGGGCGCTGCCCGTTCTCCCGCCCTGAATGACCGGCGGTGCCCGTAGCGGCCCGGTTGGCGACGGGACGGCAAGGTGAGTCCAGCACTGGGGGGGGTCCCCAATCCCCGGCGTGGCTGCACCGGACACTTGGAAGTGGTCCCTCGGGGGCCGACCTAGGGTAGGGTTAGCCCAAAGGAGGCCGGCAGGCCCGATCCTCCAGCTGTGCGGCGAGCAGAGGGGCAGGTTGAGATGAGTGATTTGTTGAGTGGGAACATGGGCTCAAAGTTTCGGCGTGAGGGGCCTTCGAATTTTGCCAGGGACTCAGAGGGTCCTGCCCGTTCTTCCGTCCTGAATGACCGATGGCGCTCCTCACGGCACTGGTGGCAGCGGGGCGGCAGGTTGAGTCCGGTGCTGGGTCTCGGGGGTCCCCAATGCCCGGCTTTGCGGCGCCAGGCCCCTTGGGAAGGGCCATTTGGGGGCAGACCTAGGGTTAGGGTTAGCCCCCAGGAGGCCCACAGGCCCGATCCACCGGCTGTGCAGTGAGCGGAGGGGTGGTCCGAGGTGAGGGCGCAGGTGAGCAGGAGCTTGGGCCCAATCGTTTTGGCGCGGGGGGTCTTCGAAGGTCGCCAGGGGCTCGGAGGGCCCTGCCCATTTTCCCGCCCTGAATGACTGACGGCACTCCTAGCAGCCCAGTTGGCGGTGGGGCGGCAAGGTGAATCCCGCGCTGGGGCTCGGGGTCAGCAATCCCAGGCGATGTGGCGCCAGGCCCCACCTATCGGAGGGGCCCCTCGGTGGCCGACCTACGGTTAGGTTTAGCCACCAGAAGGCAGGCTGGCCCGATCCGCCAGCTATCCGGTGAGCGGAGGGGCAGGCCAAGGTGAGGGCGCTGGCGAGCGGGAGCCTGGGCTCAAGCGTTTTGGCGCAGGGGCCCTTTGAAGGTCGCCGGGGGCTCCAAGGGCCCTGCCCGTTTTCCAGCCTTGAATATCCGGCCGCACCCCTAGCGGCCCAGGTGGCGGCAGGACGGCAGGGTGAGTCCGGCGCTGGGGCATGGGGGTCCCCAATCCCCGGCGTTGTGGTGCCAGGCCCCTTTGGAGGGGCCCTTTGGGGACCAAACTAGTGTTAGGGTTAGCCCCCGGGAGGCCGGCAGACCCTATCCGCCAGGTGTGCGTCGAGTGGAGTGGCGGGCCGAGGTGAAGGAGCTGGCAAGCGGGAGTGAGGGCCCAAGCGTTTTGGCGTGGGGGGACTTCGATGGTCGGCAGGGGCTCGGAGGGCCCTGCCCGTTTTCCCGCCCTGAATGATCGGCGGCGCCCCTACCAGCCCGGGTGGCAGCGGGGCAGTAGGGTGAGTCCAGCGCTGGGGATCGTGGATTCCCAATCCCCAGCGTTGCGGCGCCAGGCCCCTTGGGAAGGGCCCCTAGTGGGCTGAACTAGGGATACCAATAGTCCCCAGGAGGCCAGCAGGCCCAATCCGCTGGCTATGCGACTAGCGGAGGGGGGGGGCGAGGTGAGGGTGCTGGCGAGCGGGAGCATGGGCCCAAGCGTTTTGGCGAGGGGGGCCTTCGAAAGTCGCAGGGGGCTCAGAGGGCCCTGCCCATTCTCCCGCCCTGAATGACTGACAGCGCTCCTAGCGGCCAGGGTGGCGGTGGGTCAGCAGGGTGAGTCCAGTGCTGAGGCTTGGGCGTCCTGAATCCCTGGCTTGCGGCACCAGGCCCCTTGGGAGGGGCCCCTCGGGCGCCGACTTAGCGTTAGGGTTAGCTCCCAGGAGTCGGCAGGCCCGTATGCCGGCTGTGCAGCGAGCGGAGGGGTGGGCCGAGGCAAGGGTGCTGGCGAGCAGGAACATGGGCCCAGGCGTTTGGCGCAGGGGGGCTTCGATGGTCGCTGTGGGCTCGGAGGGCCCTGCCCGTTCTCCCGTCCTGACTGACTGGCAGCGGCCCTAGAAGCCCGGGTGGCGGTGGGGTGGCAATGTGAGTCCGGCGCTGCGGCTCGGGGGTCACCAATCTCCGGCATTGTGGCACCAAGCGCCTTGGGAGGTACGCCTCGGGGGCTGACCTAGGGTTAGAGTTAGACCTCAGGAGGCCGGCAGGCCCAAAACGCCAGCTGTGTGGCGAGCAGATGGGCGAGCCGAGGTGAGGGCGCTGGCGAACGGGAGCGTGGGCCCAAGCGTTTTGGCGCGGGGGGCCTACGAAGGCCCCAGGGGCCTCGGAGGTCCCTGCCTGTTCTCCCTCCCTGAATGACCGGCGGCACCTGTAGCGGCCCGGGTGGTGGCGGGGCTGCAGGGTGAGTCTGGCGCTGGGGCTCGGGGGTCCCCAATCCCCGGTGTTGCAGCAATAGGAACCTGGGATGGCCCACTCGGGGGCCCACCAACGGTTAGGGTAACACCCAGGAGGCCGGCAGTCCCGATCCACTGGCTCTGCAGCGAGCGGAGGGGCGGACCGAGGTGAGGGCGCAGGCGAGCGGGAGCAAGGGCCCAAGCGTTTTGGCGCGGGGGGCCTTCGAAGGTCACCAGGGGCTCGGAGGGATCTGCCCATTCTCCCTCCCTGAATGACCGACGGTACTCCTAGCGACCCAGGTGGCGGCGGGGCGAGACCTTCAGTCCGGCGCTGGGGCTCGGGGGTCCCCAATCCCAGGCATTGCGGTGCCAGGCCCCTTTGGAGTGGCCCCTCAGGGGCCAACCTAGGGTTATGGGTAGTCCCCAGATGGAGGGCAGGCCTCGTCCACCGGCTCTGCGGCGAGCAGAGGGGCGGGCCGAGGTGAGGGCGCTGAGGAGCAGGAGCGTGAGCTCAAGCATTTTGAATGGGGCGGCCTTCGAAGGTCGCCGCGGGCTCGGAGGGCCCTGCCCGTTCTCCCGCCCTGAATGACCAGCGGCACCCTTAGCGGCCCGGGTGTCAGCGTGGCGGCAGAGTGAATCCGGCGCTGGGGCTCGGGGGTCCCTAATACCTGGCGTTGCCCCGCCAGGCCCTTTGGGACGGGCCCCTCGGTGGCCAACCTAGGGTTAGGGTTAGCCCCCAGGAGGCTGGCAGGCTCGATCAGCCCATGTGCAGTGAATGGAGGTGTGGGTCGAGGTGAGATAGCTGGCGAGCGGGAGCGTGGGCCAGAGCATTTTGGCTTTGCCTTGGGGTGCCTTCAAAAGTCACAGGTGGCTCGGAGGGTCCTGCCCGTTCTGTCGCCCTGAAGGACTGGCAACGCCCCTAGCTCCCCATGTGGCGGTGGGGCGGCAGGGTGCATCCGGCGCTGGGACTTGGGGGTCCACAATCAATGGCATGCGGCGCCAGGCCACTTGGGAGGGGCCCCTCGGTGGTGACCTAGGGTTAGGGTTAGACCCCAGGAAGCCAGCAGGCCCGATCCGCCAGCTCTGCACCGAGCGTAGGGGTGGGCCGAGGTTAGGGCGCTGGCGAGCAGAAGCGAGGGAGCCAGAGTTTTTGCGCAGGGGGCCTTCGAAGGTCACAGGGGGATCGGAGGGCCCTGCCCGTTCTCCCTTCCTGAATGACTGGCAACGCCCCTAGCGCCATGGGTGCTTGCGGGGTGGCAGAGTGAGTCCAGCACTGGGGCTCGGGTTCCCAAATCCCCGGCATTGTGGTGCCAGGCTCCTTGGGAGGGGGCCCTCGGGGGCCGACCT
The DNA here is from genome assembly GCF_024610735.1 of Ursus americanus. Lineage (NCBI taxonomy): Eukaryota > Metazoa > Chordata > Mammalia > Carnivora > Ursidae > Ursus > Ursus americanus. The sequence goes on along the minus strand of NW_028273641.1, from coordinate 26,390 downwards.
AGGGTTAGAGTTAGCCCCCATAAGGCCGGCAGGCCAGATCCTCTGGCTGGGCGGTGAGAGGTGGGCGGGCCGAGGTAAAGGCGCTGGGGTGCGGAATTGTGGGCCCCTGCATTTTGGGGTGGGAGGCTTCAAATGTCGCCGGTTTCTCCAGGGCCCTGTCAGTTCTCCGGCCCTGAAGGACCGGAGGCGCCCCTCGCGGCCCGGGTGGCAGCGTTGTGGGAGGGTGAGTCTGGCTTTGGGGCTTGGGCTTCCAGAACCCTGGCGTAGTGGCACCAAAACCCTTCGGAGGGGCCCCTGGGGGGCCGACCTAGGGTTAGGGTTAGCGCCCAGGAGACCGTCAGGCCCAACCGCACACTGTGCGGCGAGCTGAGGTGCGGCCCGAGGTGAAGGCGCTGGGGAGCTGGAGCGTGGGCACCAGCGTTTTGGCACGGGGAGCCTTTGAAGGTCACCGGGGACTCAGAAGGCCCTGCCCTTCTCTCGCCCTCTATGACCCGCGGCGCCCCTAGCGGCCCAGGTGGGGACAGTGTGGCAGGGTGAGTCCGGCTCTGGTGCTCTGAGTCACCAATTCCCAGCATTGCAGAGCCAGGCCGCTTGGGATGTCCCCTCAGGCCCGACCTAGGGTTTTGGTTAGCTGCCAGGAGCCCGGCCGGCCCTATCCATCGGCTCTGAAGCAAGCGGTGGGTTGGGCCTAGGTGAGGGCGCTGGGGAGCAGGATCCTGGGAGCCAACGTTTTTGCGCGGGGAGCCTTCAAAGGTCAGCGTGGACTCGGAGGGCCCTGCCCGATCTCTTGCCCTGATTGACCGGCGGGGCCTCTAGTGGCTCGGGTGGCTGAAGGGCAGCAGGGTGAGTGCGGCACGTGAGCTCGCGGTCCCCATCCCCAGCATTGCGACGCCAGGCCCCTTGGGAAGGGCCCCTCGGTGGCCGACCTATGGTTAGGGTTAGCCTCCAGGAGGCCAGCAGGCCCGATACACCGCCTGTGCGTCGAGCGGAGAGTTGGGCCGAGGTGAGGGTGCTGGTGAACATTAGCCTGGGCCCAAGCCGTTTGGTTCGGGGCGCCTTCGAAGGTCGGCGGGGGTTCGAAGGGCCCTGCCTGTTCTCCCACCCTGAATGAATGGCGGCGCCCCTAGCGGCACGTGTGGGGCGGGGTGGCGGGGTGCATCCAGCGCTGGGGCTTGGGGGTTCCCAATCCCCGGCGTTGCGGCGCCAGGCCGCTTAGGAAGCAACGCTCGGGGCCGTCCTAGAGTTAGGGTAAGCGCCCAGGAGGCCTGCAGGCCCGATCCGCCGGCTGTGCGAGGATTGGAGATGCAGGCCGAGTTGAGGGCGATGGCGAGCGGGAGCGTGGGCCCCAGCGTTTTGGCGTCCTGGGCCTTTGAATGTTGCCATGGCTCGGAGGGCCCTGCCCTTTCTCCTGCCCTGAATACCCAGCAACGCCCCTAGCGGCTCGGTTGGCGGTGGGGCGGCAGGGAGAATCCCAGGCTGCGGCTCGGGGATCCCCAATCCCCGGCATTGTGGTGCCAGGCCCCTAGGGAGGGGCTCCTCGTGGGCCGACCCAGGGTTAGAGTTAGCCCCCATAAGGCCGGCAGGCCAGATCCTCTGGCTGGGCGGTGAGAGGTGGGCGGGCCGAGGTAAAGGCGCTGGGGTGCGGGATTGTGGGCCCCTGCATTTTGGGGTGGGAGGCTTCAAATGTCGCCGGTTTCTCCAGGGCCCTGTCAGTTCTCCCGCCCTGAAGGACCGGAGGCGCCCCTCGCGGCCCGGGTGGCAGCGTTGTGGGAGGGTGAGTCTGGCTTTGGGGCTTGGGCTTCCAGAACCCTGGCGTAGTGGCACCAAAACCCTTCGGAGGGGCCCCTGGGGGGCCGACCTAGGGTTAGGGTTAGCGCCCAGGAGACCGTCAGGCCCAACCGCACACTGTGCGGCGAGCTGAGGTGCGGCCCGAGGTGAAGGCGCTGGGGAGCTGGAGCGTGGGCACCAGCGTTTTGGCACGGGGAGCCTTTGAAGGTCACCGGGGACTCAGAAGGCCCTGCCCTTCTCTCGCCCTCTATGACCCGCGGCGCCCCTAGCGGCCCAGGTGGGGACAGTGCGGCAGGGTGAGTCTGGCTCTGGGGCTCTGAGTCACCAATTCCCAGCATTGCAGAGCCAGGCCGCTTGCGATGTCCCCTCAGGGCCCACCCAGGGTTTTGGTTAGCTGCCAGGAGCCCGGCAGGCCCTATCCACCGGCTCTGAAGCAAGCGGTGGGGTGGGCCTAGGTGAGGGCGCTGGCGAGCAGGATCCTGGGAGCCAACGTTTTTGCGCGGGGAGCCTTCAAAGGTCAGCGTGGGCTCGGAGGGCCCTGCCCGATCTCTTGCCCTGATTGACCGGCGGGGCCTCTAGTGGCTCGGGTGGCTGAAGGGCAGCAGGGTGAGTGCGGCACGTGAGCTCGGGGTCCCCATCCCCAGCGTTGCGACGCCAGGCCCCTTGGGAAGGGCCCCTCGGTGGCCGACCTATGGTTAGGGTTAGCCTCCAGGAGGCCAGCAGGCCCGATACACCGCCTGTGCATCGAGCGGAGAGTTGGGCCGAGGTGAGGGTGCTGGTGAACATGAGCCCGGGCCCAAGCCTTTTGGTTTGGGGCGCCTTCGAAGGTCGGCGGGGGTTCGAAGGGCCCTGCCCGTCCTCCCACCCTGAATGAATGGCGGCACCCCTAGCGGCCTGTATGGGTTGGGGTGGCAGCGTGCATCCGGCGCTGGGGCTTGGGGGCTCCCAATCCCTGGCGTTGCGGCGCCAGGCCCCTTAGGAAGGGACCTTCAGGGGCTGTCCTAGGGTTAGGCTTAGCTCCCAGGAGGCTGGCAGGCCCGAGTCGCTGGCTCTGCGAAGAGCGGAGGTGCGGGCCGAGTTGAGGGTGATGCAGAGCGGGAGCGTGGTCCCCAGCGTTTTGGCGCCCTGGGCCTTCGACTGTTGCCATGGCTCAAAGGGCCCTGCCCGTTCTCCTGCCCTGAAGAACCAGCGGCGCCCTTAGCAGCTCCCTTGGCGGTGGAGCGGCAGGGTGAGTCCATGCTGCGGCTCGGGGATCCCCAATCCCCAGCGTTGCGGGGCCAGGCCTCTTGGGAGGGGCTCCTCGTGGGCGGACCTAGGTTTAGAGTTAGCACCCAGGAGGCCAGCAGGCCCAATCCTCTGGCTGGGCGGCGAGAGGTGGGCGGCCCGAGGTAAAGGCGCTGGCGATCGGGAGCGTGGGCCCCTGCATTTTGGCGCAGGAGGCTTCAAATATCGCCGGTTTCTCCAGGGCCCTGTCAGTTCTCCCGCCCTGAATGACGGGCGGCGCCACTAGCGGCCCGGGTGGCAACGTTGCGGCAGGGTGAGTCTGGCTCTGGGTCTTGGGGTCCCTGATCCCCAGTGTAGCGGCACCAGGACCCTTGGGAGTGGCCCCTGGGTGGCTGACCTAGGGTTAGGGTTAGCCCCCAGGAGACCGTCAGGCCCAACCGCACACTGTGCGGCGAGCTGAGGTGCGGCCCGAGGTGAAGGCGCTGGGGAGCGGGAGCGTGGGCCCCAGCGTTTTGGCGTCCTGGGCCTTTGAATGTTGCCATGGCTCGGAGGGCCCTGCCCTTTCTCCTGCCCTGAATCCCCAGCAACGCCCCTAGCGGCTCCGTTGGCGGTGGGGCGGCAGGGTGAATCCCAGGCTGCAGCTCGGGGATCCCCAATCCCCGGCGTTGTGGTGCCAGGCCCCTTGGGAGGGGCTCCTCGTGGGCCGACCCAGGGTTAGAGTTAGCCCCCATAAGGCCGGCAGGCCAGATCCTCTGGCTGGGCGGTGAGAGGTGGGCGGGCCGAGGTAAAGGCGCTGGGGTGCGGGATTGTGGGCCCCTGCATTTTGGGGTGGGAGGCTTCAAATGTCGCCGGTTTCTCCAGGGCCCTGTCAGTTCTCCCGCCCTGAAGGACCGGAGGCGCCCCTCGCGGCCCGGGTGGCAGCGTTGTGGGAGGGTGAGTCTGGCTTTGGGGCTTGGGCTTCCAGAACCCTGGCGTAGTGGCACCAAAACCCTTCGGAGGGGCCCCTGGGGGGCCGACCTAGGGTTAGGGTTAGCCCCCAGGAGACCGTCAGGCCCCACCGCACACTGTGCGGCGAGCTGAGGTGCGGCCCGAGGTGAAGGCGCTGGGGAGCGGGAGCGTGGGCACCAGCGTTTTGGCACGGGGAGCCTTTGAAGGTCACCGGGGACTCAGAAGGCCCTGCCCTTCTCTCGCCCTCTATGACCCGCGGCGCCCCTAGCGGCCCAGGTGGGGACAGTGCGGCAGGGTGAGTCTGGCTCTGGGGCTCTGAGTCACCAATTCCCAGCATTGCAGAGCCAGGCCGCTTGCGATGTCCCCTCAGGGCCCACCCAGGGTTTTGGTTAGCTGCCAGGAGCCCGGCAGGCCCTATCCACCGGCTCTGAAGCAAGCGGTGGGGTGGGCCTAGGTGAGGGCGCTGGCGAGCAGGATCCTGGGAGCCAACGTTTTTGCGCGGGGAGCCTTCAAAGGTCAGCGTGGGCTCGGAGGGCCCTGCCCGATCTCTTGCCCTGATTGACCGGCGGGGCCTCTAGTGGCTCGGGTGGCTGAAGGGCAGCAGGGTGAGTGCGGCACGTGAGCTCGGGGTCCCCATCCCCAGCGTTGCGACGCCAGGCCCCTTGGGAAGGGCCCCTCGGTGGCCGACCTATGGTTAGGGTTAGCCTCCAGGAGGCCAGCAGGCCCGATACACCGCCTGTGCGTCGAGCGGAGAGTTGGGCCGAGGTGAGGGTGCTGGTGAACATGAGCCCGGGCCCAAGCCTTTTGGTTCGGGGCGCCTTCGAAGGTCGGCGGGGGTTCGAAGGGCCCTGCCCGTCCTCCCACCCTGAATGAATGGCGGCACCCCTAGCGGCCTGTATGGGTTGGGGTGGCAGCGTGCATCCGGCGCTGGGGCTTGGGGGCTCCCAATCCCTGGCGTTGCGGCGCCAGGCCCCTTAGGAAGGGACCTTCAGGGGCTGTCCTAGGGTTAGGCTTAGCTCCCAGGAGGCTGGCAGGCCCGAGTCGCTGGCTCTGCGAAGAGCGGAGGTGCGGGCCGAGTTGAGGGTGATGCAGAGCGGGAGCGTGGTCCCCAGCGTTTTGGCGCCCTGGGCCTTCGACTGTTGCCATGGCTCAAAGGGCCCTGCCCGTTCTCCTGCCCTGAAGAACCAGCGGCGCCCTTAGCAGCTCCCTTGGCGGTGGAGCGGCAGGGTGAGTCCATGCTGCGGCTCGGGGATCCCCAATCCCCAGCGTTGCGGGGCCAGGCCTCTTGGGAGGGGCTCCTCGTGGGCGGACCTAGGTTTAGAGTTAGCACCCAGGAGGCCAGCAGGCCCAATCCTCTGGCTGGGCGGCGAGAGGTGGGCGGCCCGAGGTAAAGGCGCTGGCGATCGGGAGCGTGGGCCCCTGCATTTTGGCGCAGGAGGCTTCAAATATCGCCGGTTTCTCCAGGGCCCTGTCAGTTCTCCCGCCCTGAATGACGGGCGGCGCCACTAGCGGCCCGGGTGGCAACGTTGCGGCAGGGTGAGTCTGGCTCTGGGTCTTGGGGTCCCTGATCCCCAGTGTAGCGGCACCAGGACCCTTGGGAGTGGCCCCTGGGTGGCTGACCTAGGGTTAGGGTTAGCCCCCAGGAGACCGTCAGGCCCAACCGCACACTGTGCGGCGAGCTGAGGTGCGGCCCGAGGTGAAGGCGCTGGGGAGCGGGAGCGTGGGCCCCAGCGTTTTGGCGTCCTGGGCCTTTGAATGTTGCCATGGCTCGGAGGGCCCTGCCCTTTCTCCTGCCCTGAATCCCCAGCAACGCCCCTAGCGGCTCCGTTGGCGGTGGGGCGGCAGGGTGAATCCCAGGCTGCAGCTCGGGGATCCCCAATCCCCGGCGTTGTGGTGCCAGGCCCCTTGGGAGGGGCTCCTCGTGGGCCGACCCAGGGTTAGAGTTAGCCCCCATAAGGCCGGCAGGCCAGATCCTCTGGCTGGGCGGTGAGAGGTGGGCGGGCCGAGGTAAAGGCGCTGGGGTGCGGGATTGTGGGCCCCTGCATTTTGGGGTGGGAGGCTTCAAATGTCGCCGGTTTCTCCAGGGCCCTGTCAGTTCTCCCGCCCTGAAGGACCGGAGGCGCCCCTCGCGGCCCGGGTGGCAGCGTTGTGGGAGGGTGAGTCTGGCTTTGGGGCTTGGGCTTCCAGAACCCTGGCGTAGTGGCACCAAAACCCTTCAGAGGGGCCCCTGGGGGGCCGACCTAGGGTTAGGGTTAGCCCCCAGGAGACCGTCAGGCCCCACCGCACACTGTGCGGCGAGCTGAGGTGCGGCCCGAGGTGAAGGCGCTGGGGAGCGGGAGCGTGGGCACCAGCGTTTTGGCACGGGGAGCCTTTGAAGGTCACCGGGGACTCAGAAGGCCCTGCCCTTCTCTCGCCCTCTATGACCCGCGGCGCCCCTAGCGGCCCAGGTGGGGACAGTGCGGCAGGGTGAGTCTGGCTCTGGGGCTCTGAGTCACCAATTCCCAGCATTGCAGAGCCAGGCCGCTTGCGATGTCCCCTCAGGGCCCACCCAGGGTTTTGGTTAGCTGCCAGGAGCCCGGCAGGCCCTATCCACCGGCTCTGAAGCAAGCGGTGGGGTGGGCCTAGGTGAGGGCGCTGGCGAGCAGGATCCTGGGAGCCAACGTTTTTGCGCGGGGAGCCTTCAAAGGTCAGCGTGGGCTCGGAGGGCCCTGCCCGATCTCTTGCCCTGATTGACCGGCGGGGCCTCTAGTGGCTCGGGTGGCTGAAGGGCAGCAGGGTGAGTGCGGCACGTGAGCTCGGGGTCCCCATCCCCAGCGTTGCGACGCCAGGCCCCTTGGGAAGGGCCCCTCGGTGGCCGACCTATGGTTAGGGTTAGCCTCCAGGAGGCCAGCAGGCCCGATACACCGCCTGTGCGTCGAGCGGAGAGTTGGGCCGAGGTGAGGGTGCTGGTGAACATGAGCCCGGGCCCAAGCCTTTTGGTTCGGGGCGCCTTCGAAGGTCGGCGGGGGTTCGAAGGGCCCTGCCCGTCCTCCCACCCTGAATGAATGGCGGCACCCCTAGCGGCCTGTATGGGTTGGGGTGGCAGCGTGCATCCGGCGCTGGGGCTTGGGGGCTCCCAATCCCTGGCGTTGCGGCGCCAGGCCCCTTAGGAAGGGACCTTCAGGGGCTGTCCTAGGGTTAGGCTTAGCTCCCAGGAGGCTGGCAGGCCCGAGTCGCTGGCTCTGCGAAGAGCGGAGGTGCGGGCCGAGTTGAGGGTGATGCAGAGCGGGAGCGTGGTCCCCAGCGTTTTGGCGCCCTGGGCCTTCGACTGTTGCCATGGCTCAAAGGGCCCTGCCCGTTCTCCTGCCCTGAAGAACCAGCGGCGCCCTTAGCAGCTCCCTTGGCGGTGGAGCGGCAGGGTGAGTCCATGCTGCGGCTCGGGGATCCCCAATCCCCAGCGTTGCGGGGCCAGGCCTCTTGGGAGGGGCTCCTCGTGGGCGGACCTAGGTTTAGAGTTAGCACCCAGGAGGCCAGCAGGCCCAATCCTCTGGCTGGGCGGCGAGAGGTGGGCGGCCCGAGGTAAAGGCGCTGGCGATCGGGAGCGTGGGCCCCTGCATTTTGGCGCAGGAGGCTTCAAATATCGCCGGTTTCTCCAGGGCCCTGTCAGTTCTCCCGCCCTGAATGACGGGCGGCGCCACTAGCGGCCCGGGTGGCAACGTTGCGGCAGGGTGAGTCTGGCTCTGGGTCTTGGGGTCCCTGATCCCCAGTGTAGCGGCACCAGGACCCTTGGGAGTGGCCCCTGGGTGGCTGACCTAGGGTTAGGGTTAGCCCCCAGGAGACCGTCAGGCCCAACCGCACACTGTGCGGCGAGCTGAGGTGCGGCCCGAGGTGAAGGCGCTGGGGAGCGGGAGCGTGGGCCCCAGCGTTTTGGCGTCCTGGGCCTTTGAATGTTGCCATGGCTCGGAGGGCCCTGCCCTTTCTCCTGCCCTGAATCCCCAGCAACGCCCCTAGCGGCTCCGTTGGCGGTGGGGCGGCAGGGTGAATCCCAGGCTGCAGCTCGGGGATCCCCAATCCCCGGCGTTGTGGTGCCAGGCCCCTTGGGAGGGGCTCCTCGTGGGCCGACCCAGGGTTAGAGTTAGCCCCCATAAGGCCGGCAGGCCAGATCCTCTGGCTGGGCGGTGAGAGGTGGGCGGGCCGAGGTAAAGGCGCTGGGGTGCGGGATTGTGGGCCCCTGCATTTTGGGGTGGGAGGCTTCAAATGTCGCCGGTTTCTCCAGGGCCCTGTCAGTTCTCCCGCCCTGAAGGACCGGAGGCGCCCCTCGCGGCCCGGGTGGCAGCGTTGTGGGAGGGTGAGTCTGGCTTTGGGGCTTGGGCTTCCAGAACCCTGGCGTAGTGGCACCAAAACCCTTCAGAGGGGCCCCTGGGGGGCCGACCTAGGGTTAGGGTTAGCCCCCAGGAGACCGTCAGGCCCCACCGCACACTGTGCGGCGAGCTGAGGTGCGGCCCGAGGTGAAGGCGCTGGGGAGCGGGAGCGTGGGCACCAGCGTTTTGGCACGGGGAGCCTTTGAAGGTCACCGGGGACTCAGAAGGCCCTGCCCTTCTCTCGCCCTCTATGACCCGCGGCGCCCCTAGCGGCCCAGGTGGGGACAGTGCGGCAGGGTGAGTCTGGCTCTGGGGCTCTGAGTCACCAATTCCCAGCATTGCAGAGCCAGGCCGCTTGCGATGTCCCCTCAGGGCCCACCCAGGGTTTTGGTTAGCTGCCAGGAGCCCGGCAGGCCCTATCCACCGGCTCTGAAGCAAGCGGTGGGGTGGGCCTAGGTGAGGGCGCTGGCGAGCAGGATCCTGGGAGCCAACGTTTTTGCGCGGGGAGCCTTCAAAGGTCAGCGTGGGCTCGGAGGGCCCTGCCCGATCTCTTGCCCTGATTGACCGGCGGGGCCTCTAGTGGCTCGGGTGGCTGAAGGGCAGCAGGGTGAGTGCGGCACGTGAGCTCGGGGTCCCCATCCCCAGCGTTGCGACGCCAGGCCCCTTGGGAAGGGCCCCTCGGTGGCCGACCTATGGTTAGGGTTAGCCTCCAGGAGGCCAGCAGGCCCGATACACCGCCTGTGCGTCGAGCGGAGAGTTGGGCCGAGGTGAGGGTGCTGGTGAACATGAGCCCGGGCCCAAGCCTTTTGGTTCGGGGCGCCTTCGAAGGTCGGCGGGGGTTCGAAGGGCCCTGCCCGTCCTCCCACCCTGAATGAATGGCGGCACCCCTAGCGGCCTGTATGGGTTGGGGTGGCAGCGTGCATCCGGCGCTGGGGCTTGGGGGCTCCCAATCCCTGGCGTTGCGGCGCCAGGCCCCTTAGGAAGGGACCTTCAGGGGCTGTCCTAGGGTTAGGCTTAGCTCCCAGGAGGCTGGCAGGCCCGAGTCGCTGGCTCTGCGAAGAGCGGAGGTGCGGGCCGAGTTGAGGGTGATGCAGAGCGGGAGCGTGGTCCCCAGCGTTTTGGCGCCCTGGGCCTTCGACTGTTGCCATGGCTCAAAGGGCCCTGCCCGTTCTCCTGCCCTGAAGAACCAGCGGCGCCCTTAGCAGCTCCCTTGGCGGTGGAGCGGCAGGGTGAGTCCATGCTGCGGCTCGGGGATCCCCAATCCCCAGCGTTGCGGGGCCAGGCCTCTTGGGAGGGGCTCCTCGTGGGCGGACCTAGGTTTAGAGTTAGCACCCAGGAGGCCAGCAGGCCCAATCCTCTGGCTGGGCGGCGAGAGGTGGGCGGCCCGAGGTAAAGGCGCTGGCGATCGGGAGCGTGGGCCCCTGCATTTTGGCGCAGGAGGCTTCAAATATCGCCGGTTTCTCCAGGGCCCTGTCAGTTCTCCCGCCCTGAATGACGGGCGGCGCCACTAGCGGCCCGGGTGGCAACGTTGCGGCAGGGTGAGTCTGGCTCTGGGTCTTGGGGTCCCTGATCCCCAGTGTAGCGGCACCAGGACCCTTGGGAGTGGCCCCTGGGTGGCTGACCTAGGGTTAGGGTTAGCCCCCAGGAGACCGTCAGGCCCAACCGCACACTGTGCGGCGAGCTGAGGTGCGGCCCGAGGTGAAGGCGCTGGGGAGCGGGAGCGTGGGCCCCAGCGTTTTGGCGTCCTGGGCCTTTGAATGTTGCCATGGCTCGGAGGGCCCTGCCCTTTCTCCTGCCCTGAATCCCCAGCAACGCCCCTAGCGGCTCCGTTGGCGGTGGGGCGGCAGGGTGAATCCCAGGCTGCGGCTCGGGGATCCCCAATCCCCGGCGTTGTGGTGCCAGGCCCCTTGGGAGGGGCTCCTAGTGGGCCGACCCAGGGTTAGAGTTAGCCCCCATAAGGCCGGCAGGCCAGATCCTCTGGCTGGGCGGTGAGAGGTGGGCGGGCCGAGGTAAAGGCGCTGGGGTGCGGGATTGTGGGCCCCTGCATTTTGGGGTGGGAGGCTTCAAATGTCGCCGGTTTCTCCAGGGCCCTGTCAGTTCTCCCGCCCTGAAGGACCGGAGGCGCCCCTCGCGGCCCGGGTGGCAGCGTTGTGGGAGGGTGAGTCTGGCTTTGGGGCTTGGGCTTCCAGAACCCTGGCGTAGTGGCACCAAAACCCTTCAGAGGGGCCCCTGGGGGGCCGACCTAGGGTTAGGGTTAGCCCCCAGGAGACCGTCAGGCCCCACCGCACACTGTGCGGCGAGCTGAGGTGCGGCCCGAGGTGAAGGCGCTGGGGAGCGGGAGCGTGGGCACCAGCGTTTTGGCACGGGGAGCCTTTGAAGGTCACCGGGGACTCAGAAGGCCCTGCCCTTCTCTCGCCCTCTATGACCCGCGGCGCCCCTAGCGGCCCAGGTGGGGACAGTGCGGCAGGGTGAGTCTGGCTCTGGGGCTCTGAGTCACCAATTCCCAGCATTGCAGAGCCAGGCCGCTTGCGATGTCCCCTCAGGGCCCACCCAGGGTTTTGGTTAGCTGCCAGGAGCCCGGCAGGCCCTATCCACCGGCTCTGAAGCAAGCGGTGGGGTGGGCCTAGGTGAGGGCGCTGGCGAGCAGGATCCTGGGAGCCAACGTTTTTGCGCGGGGAGCCTTCAAAGGTCAGCGTGGGCTCGGAGGGCCCTGCCCGATCTCTTGCCCTGATTGACCGGCGGGGCCTCTAGTGGCTCGGGTGGCTGAAGGGCAGCAGGGTGAGTGCGGCACGTGAGCTCGGGGTCCCCATCCCCAGCGTTGCGACGCCAGGCCCCTTGGGAAGGGCCCCTCGGTGGCCGACCTATGGTTAGGGTTAGCCTCCAGGAGGCCAGCAGGCCCGATACACCGCCTGTGCGTCGAGCGGAGAGTTGGGCCGAGGTGAGGGTGCTGGTGAACATGAGCCCGGGCCCAAGCCTTTTGGTTCGGGGCGCCTTCGAAGGTCGGCGGGGGTTCGAAGGGCCCTGCCCGTCCTCCCACCCTGAATGAATGGCGGCACCCCTAGCGGCCTGTATGGGTTGGGGTGGCAGCGTGCATCCGGCGCTGGGGCTTGGGGGCTCCCAATCCCTGGCGTTGCGGCGCCAGGCCCCTTAGGAAGGGACCTTCAGGGGCTGTCCTAGGGTTAGGCTTAGCTCCCAGGAGGCTGGCAGGCCCGAGTCGCTGGCTCTGCGAAGAGCGGAGGTGCGGGCCGAGTTGAGGGTGATGCAGAGCGGGAGCGTGGTCCCCAGCGTTTTGGCGCCCTGGGCCTTCGACTGTTGCCATGGCTCAAAGGGCCCTGCCCGTTCTCCTGCCCTGAAGAACCAGCGGCGCCCTTAGCAGCTCCCTTGGCGGTGGAGCGGCAGGGTGAGTCCATGCTGCGGCTCGGGGATCCCCAATCCCCAGCGTTGCGGGGCCAGGCCTCTTGGGAGGGGCTCCTCGTGGGCGGACCTAGGTTTAGAGTTAGCACCCAGGAGGCCAGCAGGCCCAATCCTCTGGCTGGGCGGCGAGAGGTGGGCGGCCCGAGGTAAAGGCGCTGGCGATCGGGAGCGTGGGCCCCTGCATTTTGGCGCAGGAGGCTTCAAATATCGCCGGTTTCTCCAGGGCCCTGTCAGTTCTCCCGCCCTGAATGACGGGCGGCGCCACTAGCGGCCCGGGTGGCAACGTTGCGGCAGGGTGAGTCTGGCTCTGGGTCTTGGGGTCCCTGATCCCCAGTGTAGCGGCACCAGGACCCTTGGGAGTGGCCCCTGGGTGGCTGACCTAGGGTTAGGGTTAGCCCCCAGGAGACCGTCAGGCCCAACCGCACACTGTGCGGCGAGCTGAGGTGCGGCCCGAGGTGAAGGCGCTGGGGAGCGGGAGCGTGGGCCCCAGCGTTTTGGCGTCCTGGGCCTTTGAATGTTGCCATGGCTCGGAGGGCCCTGCCCTTTCTCCTGCCCTGAATCCCCAGCAACGCCCCTAGCGGCTCCGTTGGCGGTGGGGCGGCAGGGTGAATCCCAGGCTGCAGCTCGGGGATCCCCAATCCCCGGCGTTGTGGTGCCAGGCCCCTTGGGAGGGGCTCCTCGTGGGCCGACCCAGGGTTAGAGTTAGCCCCCATAAGGCCGGCAGGCCAGATCCTCTGGCTGGGCGGTGAGAGGTGGGCGGGCCGAGGTAAAGGCGCTGGGGTGCGGGATTGTGGGCCCCTGCATTTTGGGGTGGGAGGCTTCAAATGTCGCCGGTTTCTCCAGGGCCCTGTCAGTTCTCCCGCCCTGAAGGACCGGAGGCGCCCCTCGCGGCCCGGGTGGCAGCGTTGTGGGAGGGTGAGTCTGGCTTTGGGGCTTGGGCTTCCAGAACCCTGGCGTAGTGGCACCAAAACCCTTCAGAGGGGCCCCTGGGGGGCCGACCTAGGGTTAGGGTTAGCCCCCAGGAGACCGTCAGGCCCCACCGCACACTGTGCGGCGAGCTGAGGTGCGGCCCGAGGTGAAGGCGCTGGGGAGCGGGAGCGTGGGCACCAGCGTTTTGGCACGGGGAGCCTTTGAAGGTCACCGGGGACTCAGAAGGCCCTGCCCTTCTCTCGCCCTCTATGACCCGCGGCGCCCCTAGCGGCCCAGGTGGGGACAGTGCGGCAGGGTGAGTCTGGCTCTGGGGCTCTGAGTCACCAATTCCCAGCATTGCAGAGCCAGGCCGCTTGCGATGTCCCCTCAGGGCCCACCCAGGGTTTTGGTTAGCTGCCAGGAGCCCGGCAGGCCCTATCCACCGGCTCTGAAGCAAGCGGTGGGGTGGGCCTAGGTGAGGGCGCTGGCGAGCAGGATCCTGGGAGCCAACGTTTTTGCGCGGGGAGCCTTCAAAGGTCAGCGTGGGCTCGGAGGGCCCTGCCCGATCTCTTGCCCTGATTGACCGGCGGGGCCTCTAGTGGCTCGGGTGGCTGAAGGGCAGCAGGGTGAGTGCGGCACGTGAGCTCGGGGTCCCCATCCCCAGCGTTGCGACGCCAGGCCCCTTGGGAAGGGCCCCTCGGTGGCCGACCTATGGTTAGGGTTAGCCTCCAGGAGGCCAGCAGGCCCGATACACCGCCTGTGCGTCGAGCGGAGAGTTGGGCCGAGGTGAGGGTGCTGGTGAACATGAGCCCGGGCCCAAGCCTTTTGGTTCGGGGCGCCTTCGAAGGTCGGCGGGGGTTCGAAGGGCCCTGCCCGTCCTCCCACCCTGAATGAATGGCGGCACCCCTAGCGGCCTGTATGGGTTGGGGTGGCAGCGTGCATCCGGCGCTGGGGCTTGGGGGCTCCCAATCCCTGGCGTTGCGGCGCCAGGCCCCTTAGGAAGGGACCTTCAGGGGCTGTCCTAGGGTTAGGCTTAGCTCCCAGGAGGCTGGCAGGCCCGAGTCGCTGGCTCTGCGAAGAGCGGAGGTGCGGGCCGAGTTGAGGGTGATGCAGAGCGGGAGCGTGGTCCCCAGCGTTTTGGCGCCCTGGGCCTTCGACTGTTGCCATGGCTCAAAGGGCCCTGCCCGTTCTCCTGCCCTGAAGAACCAGCGGCGCCCTTAGCAGCTCCCTTGGCGGTGGAGCGGCAGGGTGAGTCCATGCTGCGGCTCGGGGATCCCCAATCCCCAGCGTTGCGGGGCCAGGCCTCTTGGGAGGGGCTCCTCGTGGGCGGACCTAGGTTTAGAGTTAGCACCCAGGAGGCCAGCAGGCCCAATCCTCTGGCTGGGCGGCGAGAGGTGGGCGGCCCGAGGTAAAGGCGCTGGCGATCGGGAGCGTGGGCCCCTGCATTTTGGCGCAGGAGGCTTCAAATATCGCCGGTTTCTCCAGGGCCCTGTCAGTTCTCCCGCCCTGAATGACGGGCGGCGCCACTAGCGGCCCGGGTGGCAACGTTGCGGCAGGGTGAGTCTGGCTCTGGGTCTTGGGGTCCCTGATCCCCAGTGTAGCGGCACCAGGACCCTTGGGAGTGGCCCCTGGGTGGCTGACCTAGGGTTAGGGTTAGCCCCCAGGAGACCGTCAGGCCCAACCGCACACTGTGCGGCGAGCTGAGGTGCGGCCCGAGGTGAAGGCGCTGGGGAGCGGGAGCGTGGGCCCCAGCGTTTTGGCGTCCTGGGCCTTTGAATGTTGCCATGGCTCGGAGGGCCCTGCCCTTTCTCCTGCCCTGAATCCCCAGCAACGCCCCTAGCGGCTCCGTTGGCGGTGGGGCGGCAGGGTGAATCCCAGGCTGCGGCTCGGGGATCCCCAATCCCCGGCGTTGTGGTGCCAGGCCCCTTGGGAGGGGCTCCTAGTGGGCCGACCCAGGGTTAGAGTTAGCCCCCATAAGGCCGGCAGGCCAGATCCTCTGGCTGGGCGGTGAGAGGTGGGCGGGCCGAGGTAAAGGCGCTGGGGTGCGGGATTGTGGGCCCCTGCATTTTGGGGTGGGAGGCTTCAAATGTCGCCGGTTTCTCCAGGGCCCTGTCAGTTCTCCCGCCCTGAAGGACCGGAGGCGCCCCTCGCGGCCCGGGTGGCAGCGTTGTGGGAGGGTGAGTCTGGCTTTGGGGCTTGGGCTTCCAGAACCCTGGCGTAGTGGCACCAAAACCCTTCAGAGGGGCCCCTGGGGGGCCGACCTAGGGTTAGGGTTAGCCCCCAGGAGACCGTCAGGCCCCACCGCACACTGTGCGGCGAGCTGAGGTGCGGCCCGAGGTGAAGGCGCTGGGGAGCGGGAGCGTGGGCACCAGCGTTTTGGCACGGGGAGCCTTTGAAGGTCACCGGGGACTCAGAAGGCCCTGCCCTTCTCTCGCCCTCTATGACCCGCGGCGCCCCTAGCGGCCCAGGTGGGGACAGTGCGGCAGGGTGAGTCTGGCTCTGGGGCTCTGAGTCACCAATTCCCAGCATTGCAGAGCCAGGCCGCTTGCGATGTCCCCTCAGGGCCCACCCAGGGTTTTGGTTAGCTGCCAGGAGCCCGGCAGGCCCTATCCACCGGCTCTGAAGCAAGCGGTGGGGTGGGCCTAGGTGAGGGCGCTGGCGAGCAGGATCCTGGGAGCCAACGTTTTTGCGCGGGGAGCCTTCAAAGGTCAGCGTGGGCTCGGAGGGCCCTGCCCGATCTCTTGCCCTGATTGACCGGCGGGGCCTCTAGTGGCTCGGGTGGCTGAAGGGCAGCAGGGTGAGTGCGGCACGTGAGCTCGGGGTCCCCATCCCCAGCGTTGCGACGCCAGGCCCCTTGGGAAGGGCCCCTCGGTGGCCGACCTATGGTTAGGGTTAGCCTCCAGGAGGCCAGCAGGCCCGATACACCGCCTGTGCGTCGAGCGGAGAGTTGGGCCGAGGTGAGGGTGCTGGTGAACATGAGCCCGGGCCCAAGCCTTTTGGTTCGGGGCGCCTTCGAAGGTCGGCGGGGGTTCGAAGGGCCCTGCCCGTCCTCCCACCCTGAATGAATGGCGGCACCCCTAGCGGCCTGTATGGGTTGGGGTGGCAGCGTGCATCCGGCGCTGGGGCTTGGGGGCTCCCAATCCCTGGCGTTGCGGCGCCAGGCCCCTTAGGAAGGGACCTTCAGGGGCTGTCCTAGGGTTAGGCTTAGCTCCCAGGAGGCTGGCAGGCCCGAGTCGCTGGCTCTGCGAAGAGCGGAGGTGCGGGCCGAGTTGAGGGTGATGCAGAGCGGGAGCGTGGTCCCCAGCGTTTTGGCGCCCTGGGCCTTCGACTGTTGCCATGGCTCAAAGGGCCCTGCCCGTTCTCCTGCCCTGAAGAACCAGCGGCGCCCTTAGCAGCTCCCTTGGCGGTGGAGCGGCAGGGTGAGTCCATGCTGCGGCTCGGGGATCCCCAATCCCCAGCGTTGCGGGGCCAGGCCTCTTGGGAGGGGCTCCTCGTGGGCGGACCTAGGTTTAGAGTTAGCACCCAGGAGGCCAGCAGGCCCAATCCTCTGGCTGGGCGGCGAGAGGTGGGCGGCCCGAGGTAAAGGCGCTGGCGATCGGGAGCGTGGGCCCCTGCATTTTGGCGCAGGAGGCTTCAAATATCGCCGGTTTCTCCAGGGCCCTGTCAGTTCTCCCGCCCTGAATGACGGGCGGCGCCACTAGCGGCCCGGGTGGCAACGTTGCGGCAGGGTGAGTCTGGCTCTGGGTCTTGGGGTCCCTGATCCCCAGTGTAGCGGCACCAGGACCCTTGGGAGTGGCCCCTGGGTGGCTGACCTAGGGTTAGGGTTAGCCCCCAGGAGACCGTCAGGCCCAACCGCACACTGTGCGGCGAGCTGAGGTGCGGCCCGAGGTGAAGGCGCTGGGGAGCGGGAGCGTGGGCCCCAGCGTTTTGGCGTCCTGGGCCTTTGAATGTTGCCATGGCTCGGAGGGCCCTGCCCTTTCTCCTGCCCTGAATCCCCAGCAACGCCCCTAGCGGCTCCGTTGGCGGTGGGGCGGCAGGGTGAATCCCAGGCTGCAGCTCGGGGATCCCCAATCCCCGGCGTTGTGGTGCCAGGCCCCTTGGGAGGGGCTCCTCGTGGGCCGACCCAGGGTTAGAGTTAGCCCCCATAAGGCCGGCAGGCCAGATCCTCTGGCTGGGCGGTGAGAGGTGGGCGGGCCGAGGTAAAGGCGCTGGGGTGCGGGATTGTGGGCCCCTGCATTTTGGGGTGGGAGGCTTCAAATGTCGCCGGTTTCTCCAGGGCCCTGTCAGTTCTCCCGCCCTGAAGGACCGGAGGCGCCCCTCGCGGCCCGGGTGGCAGCGTTGTGGGAGGGTGAGTCTGGCTTTGGGGCTTGGGCTTCCAGAACCCTGGCGTAGTGGCACCAAAACCCTTCAGAGGGGCCCCTGGGGGGCCGACCTAGGGTTAGGGTTAGCCCCCAGGAGACCGTCAGGCCCCACCGCACACTGTGCGGCGAGCTGAGGTGCGGCCCGAGGTGAAGGCGCTGGGGAGCGGGAGCGTGGGCACCAGCGTTTTGGCACGGGGAGCCTTTGAAGGTCACCGGGGACTCAGAAGGCCCTGCCCTTCTCTCGCCCTCTATGACCCGCGGCGCCCCTAGCGGCCCAGGTGGGGACAGTGCGGCAGGGTGAGTCTGGCTCTGGGGCTCTGAGTCACCAATTCCCAGCATTGCAGAGCCAGGCCGCTTGCGATGTCCCCTCAGGGCCCACCCAGGGTTTTGGTTAGCTGCCAGGAGCCCGGCAGGCCCTATCCACCGGCTCTGAAGCAAGCGGTGGGGTGGGCCTAGGTGAGGGCGCTGGCGAGCAGGATCCTGGGAGCCAACGTTTTTGCGCGGGGAGCCTTCAAAGGTCAGCGTGGGCTCGGAGGGCCCTGCCCGATCTCTTGCCCTGATTGACCGGCGGGGCCTCTAGTGGCTCGGGTGGCTGAAGGGCAGCAGGGTGAGTGCGGCACGTGAGCTCGGGGTCCCCATCCCCAGCGTTGCGACGCCAGGCCCCTTGGGAAGGGCCCCTCGGTGGCCGACCTATGGTTAGGGTTAGCCTCCAGGAGGCCAGCAGGCCCGATACACCGCCTGTGCGTCGAGCGGAGAGTTGGGCCGAGGTGAGGGTGCTGGTGAACATGAGCCCGGGCCCAAGCCTTTTGGTTCGGGGCGCCTTCGAAGGTCGGCGGGGGTTCGAAGGGCCCTGCCCGTCCTCCCACCCTGAATGAATGGCGGCACCCCTAGCGGCCTGTATGGGTTGGGGTGGCAGCGTGCATCCGGCGCTGGGGCTTGGGGGCTCCCAATCCCTGGCGTTGCGGCGCCAGGCCCCTTAGGAAGGGACCTTCAGGGGCTGTCCTAGGGTTAGGCTTAGCTCCCAGGAGGCTGGCAGGCCCGAGTCGCTGGCTCTGCGAAGAGCGGAGGTGCGGGCCGAGTTGAGGGTGATGCAGAGCGGGAGCGTGGTCCCCAGCGTTTTGGCGCCCTGGGCCTTCGACTGTTGCCATGGCTCAAAGGGCCCTGCCCGTTCTCCTGCCCTGAAGAACCAGCGGCGCCCTTAGCAGCTCCCTTGGCGGTGGAGCGGCAGGGTGAGTCCATGCTGCGGCTCGGGGATCCCCAATCCCCAGCGTTGCGGGGCCAGGCCTCTTGGGAGGGGCTCCTCGTGGGCGGACCTAGGTTTAGAGTTAGCACCCAGGAGGCCAGCAGGCCCAATCCTCTGGCTGGGCGGCGAGAGGTGGGCGGCCCGAGGTAAAGGCGCTGGCGATCGGGAGCGTGGGCCCCTGCATTTTGGCGCAGGAGGCTTCAAATATCGCCGGTTTCTCCAGGGCCCTGTCAGTTCTCCCGCCCTGAATGACGGGCGGCGCCACTAGCGGCCCGGGTGGCAACGTTGCGGCAGGGTGAGTCTGGCTCTGGGTCTTGGGGTCCCTGATCCCCAGTGTAGCGGCACCAGGACCCTTGGGAGTGGCCCCTGGGTGGCTGACCTAGGGTTAGGGTTAGCCCCCAGGAGACCGTCAGGCCCAACCGCACACTGTGCGGCGAGCTGAGGTGCGGCCCGAGGTGAAGGCGCTGGGGAGCGGGAGCGTGGGCCCCAGCGTTTTGGCGTCCTGGGCCTTTGAATGTTGCCATGGCTCGGAGGGCCCTGCCCTTTCTCCTGCCCTGAATCCCCAGCAACGCCCCTAGCGGCTCCGTTGGCGGTGGGGCGGCAGGGTGAATCCCAGGCTGCGGCTCGGGGATCCCCAATCCCCGGCGTTGTGGTGCCAGGCCCCTTGGGAGGGGCTCCTCGTGGGCCGACCCAGGGTTAGAGTTAGCCCCCATAAGGCCGGCAGGCCAGATCCTCTGGCTGGGCGGTGAGAGGTGGGCGGGCCGAGGTAAAGGCGCTGGGGTGCGGGATTGTGGGCCCCTGCATTTTGGGGTGGGAGGCTTCAAATGTCGCCGGTTTCTCCAGGGCCCTGTCAGTTCTCCCGCCCTGAAGGACCGGAGGCGCCCCTCGCGGCCCGGGTGGCAGCGTTGTGGGAGGGTGAGTCTGGCTTTGGGGCTTGGGCTTCCAGAACCCTGGCGTAGTGGCACCAAAACCCTTCAGAGGGGCCCCTGGGGGGCCGACCTAGGGTTAGGGTTAGCCCCCAGGAGACCGTCAGGCCCCACCGCACACTGTGCGGCGAGCTGAGGTGCGGCCCGAGGTGAAGGCGCTGGGGAGCGGGAGCGTGGGCACCAGCGTTTTGGCACGGGGAGCCTTTGAAGGTCACCGGGGACTCAGAAGGCCCTGCCCTTCTCTCGCCCTCTATGACCCGCGGCGCCCCTAGCGGCCCAGGTGGGGACAGTGCGGCAGGGTGAGTCTGGCTCTGGGGCTCTGAGTCACCAATTCCCAGCATTGCAGAGCCAGGCCGCTTGCGATGTCCCCTCAGGGCCCACCCAGGGTTTTGGTTAGCTGCCAGGAGCCCGGCAGGCCCTATCCACCGGCTCTGAAGCAAGCGGTGGGGTGGGCCTAGGTGAGGGCGCTGGCGAGCAGGATCCTGGGAGCCAACGTTTTTGCGCGGGGAGCCTTCAAAGGTCAGCGTGGGCTCGGAGGGCCCTGCCCGATCTCTTGCCCTGATTGACCGGCGGGGCCTCTAGTGGCTCGGGTGGCTGAAGGGCAGCAGGGTGAGTGCGGCACGTGAGCTCGGGGTCCCCATCCCCAGCGTTGCGACGCCAGGCCCCTTGGGAAGGGCCCCTCGGTGGCCGACCTATGGTTAGGGTTAGCCTCCAGGAGGCCAGCAGGCCCGATACACCGCCTGTGCGTCGAGCGGAGAGTTGGGCCGAGGTGAGGGTGCTGGTGAACATGAGCCCGGGCCCAAGCCTTTTGGTTCGGGGCGCCTTCGAAGGTCGGCGGGGGTTCGAAGGGCCCTGCCCGTCCTCCCACCCTGAATGAATGGCGGCACCCCTAGCGGCCTGTATGGGTTGGGGTGGCAGCGTGCATCCGGCGCTGGGGCTTGGGGGCTCCCAATCCCTGGCGTTGCGGCGCCAGGCCCCTTAGGAAGGGACCTTCAGGGGCTGTCCTAGGGTTAGGCTTAGCTCCCAGGAGGCTGGCAGGCCCGAGTCGCTGGCTCTGCGAAGAGCGGAGGTGCGGGCCGAGTTGAGGGTGATGCAGAGCGGGAGCGTGGTCCCCAGCGTTTTGGCGCCCTGGGCCTTCGACTGTTGCCATGGCTCAAAGGGCCCTGCCCGTTCTCCTGCCCTGAAGAACCAGCGGCGCCCTTAGCAGCTCCCTTGGCGGTGGAGCGGCAGGGTGAGTCCATGCTGCGGCTCGGGGATCCCCAATCCCCAGCGTT
Organism: Ursus americanus; assembly: GCF_024610735.1. NCBI lineage: Eukaryota > Metazoa > Chordata > Mammalia > Carnivora > Ursidae > Ursus > Ursus americanus. The sequence continues at coordinate 5,963 of NW_028273641.1, read as the reverse complement.
GCGGGGCCAGGCCTCTTGGGAGGGGCTCCTCGTGGGCGGACCTAGGTTTAGAGTTAGCACCCAGGAGGCCAGCAGGCCCAATCCTCTGGCTGGGCGGCGAGAGGTGGGCGGCCCGAGGTAAAGGCGCTGGCGATCGGGAGCGTGGGCCCCTGCATTTTGGCGCAGGAGGCTTCAAATATCGCCGGTTTCTCCAGGGCCCTGTCAGTTCTCCCGCCCTGAATGACGGGCGGCGCCACTAGCGGCCCGGGTGGCAACGTTGCGGCAGGGTGAGTCTGGCTCTGGGTCTTGGGGTCCCTGATCCCCAGTGTAGCGGCACCAGGACCCTTGGGAGTGGCCCCTGGGTGGCTGACCTAGGGTTAGGGTTAGCCCCCAGGAGACCGTCAGGCCCAACCGCACACTGTGCGGCGAGCTGAGGTGCGGCCCGAGGTGAAGGCGCTGGGGAGCGGGAGCGTGGGCCCCAGCGTTTTGGCGTCCTGGGCCTTTGAATGTTGCCATGGCTCGGAGGGCCCTGCCCTTTCTCCTGCCCTGAATCCCCAGCAACGCCCCTAGCGGCTCCGTTGGCGGTGGGGCGGCAGGGTGAATCCCAGGCTGCGGCTCGGGGATCCCCAATCCCCGGCGTTGTGGTGCCAGGCCCCTTGGGAGGGGCTCCTCGTGGGCCGACCCAGGGTTAGAGTTAGCCCCCATAAGGCCGGCAGGCCAGATCCTCTGGCTGGGCGGTGAGAGGTGGGCGGGCCGAGGTAAAGGCGCTGGGGTGCGGGATTGTGGGCCCCTGCATTTTGGGGTGGGAGGCTTCAAATGTCGCCGGTTTCTCCAGGGCCCTGTCAGTTCTCCCGCCCTGAAGGACCGGAGGCGCCCCTCGCGGCCCGGGTGGCAGCGTTGTGGGAGGGTGAGTCTGGCTTTGGGGCTTGGGCTTCCAGAACCCTGGCGTAGTGGCACCAAAACCCTTCAGAGGGGCCCCTGGGGGGCCGACCTAGGGTTAGGGTTAGCCCCCAGGAGACCGTCAGGCCCCACCGCACACTGTGCGGCGAGCTGAGGTGCGGCCCGAGGTGAAGGCGCTGGGGAGCGGGAGCGTGGGCACCAGCGTTTTGGCACGGGGAGCCTTTGAAGGTCACCGGGGACTCAGAAGGCCCTGCCCTTCTCTCGCCCTCTATGACCCGCGGCGCCCCTAGCGGCCCAGGTGGGGACAGTGCGGCAGGGTGAGTCTGGCTCTGGGGCTCTGAGTCACCAATTCCCAGCATTGCAGAGCCAGGCCGCTTGCGATGTCCCCTCAGGGCCCACCCAGGGTTTTGGTTAGCTGCCAGGAGCCCGGCAGGCCCTATCCACCGGCTCTGAAGCAAGCGGTGGGGTGGGCCTAGGTGAGGGCGCTGGCGAGCAGGATCCTGGGAGCCAACGTTTTTGCGCGGGGAGCCTTCAAAGGTCAGCGTGGGCTCGGAGGGCCCTGCCCGATCTCTTGCCCTGATTGACCGGCGGGGCCTCTAGTGGCTCGGGTGGCTGAAGGGCAGCAGGGTGAGTGCGGCACGTGAGCTCGGGGTCCCCATCCCCAGCGTTGCGACGCCAGGCCCCTTGGGAAGGGCCCCTCGGTGGCCGACCTATGGTTAGGGTTAGCCTCCAGGAGGCCAGCAGGCCCGATACACCGCCTGTGCGTCGAGCGGAGAGTTGGGCCGAGGTGAGGGTGCTGGTGAACATGAGCCCGGGCCCAAGCCTTTTGGTTCGGGGCGCCTTCGAAGGTCGGCGGGGGTTCGAAGGGCCCTGCCCGTCCTCCCACCCTGAATGAATGGCGGCACCCCTAGCGGCCTGTATGGGTTGGGGTGGCAGCGTGCATCCGGCGCTGGGGCTTGGGGGCTCCCAATCCCTGGCGTTGCGGCGCCAGGCCCCTTAGGAAGGGACCTTCAGGGGCTGTCCTAGGGTTAGGCTTAGCTCCCAGGAGGCTGGCAGGCCCGAGTCGCTGGCTCTGCGAAGAGCGGAGGTGCGGGCCGAGTTGAGGGTGATGCAGAGCGGGAGCGTGGTCCCCAGCGTTTTGGCGCCCTGGGCCTTCGACTGTTGCCATGGCTCAAAGGGCCCTGCCCGTTCTCCTGCCCTGAAGAACCAGCGGCGCCCTTAGCAGCTCCCTTGGCGGTGGAGCGGCAGGGTGAGTCCATGCTGCGGCTCGGGGATCCCCAATCCCCAGCGTTGCGGGGCCAGGCCTCTTGGGAGGGGCTCCTCGTGGGCGGACCTAGGTTTAGAGTTAGCACCCAGGAGGCCAGCAGGCCCAATCCTCTGGCTGGGCGGCGAGAGGTGGGCGGCCCGAGGTAAAGGCGCTGGCGATCGGGAGCGTGGGCCCCTGCATTTTGGCGCAGGAGGCTTCAAATATCGCCGGTTTCTCCAGGGCCCTGTCAGTTCTCCCGCCCTGAATGACGGGCGGCGCCACTAGCGGCCCGGGTGGCAACGTTGCGGCAGGGTGAGTCTGGCTCTGGGTCTTGGGGTCCCTGATCCCCAGTGTAGCGGCACCAGGACCCTTGGGAGTGGCCCCTGGGTGGCTGACCTAGGGTTAGGGTTAGCCCCCAGGAGACCGTCAGGCCCAACCGCACACTGTGCGGCGAGCTGAGGTGCGGCCCGAGGTGAAGGCGCTGGGGAGCGGGAGCGTGGGCCCCAGCGTTTTGGCGTCCTGGGCCTTTGAATGTTGCCATGGCTCGGAGGGCCCTGCCCTTTCTCCTGCCCTGAATCCCCAGCAACGCCCCTAGCGGCTCCGTTGGCGGTGGGGCGGCAGGGTGAATCCCAGGCTGCGGCTCGGGGATCCCCAATCCCCGGCGTTGTGGTGCCAGGCCCCTTGGGAGGGGCTCCTCGTGGGCCGACCCAGGGTTAGAGTTAGCCCCCATAAGGCCGGCAGGCCAGATCCTCTGGCTGGGCGGTGAGAGGTGGGCGGGCCGAGGTAAAGGCGCTGGGGTGCGGGATTGTGGGCCCCTGCATTTTGGGGTGGGAGGCTTCAAATGTCGCCGGTTTCTCCAGGGCCCTGTCAGTTCTCCCGCCCTGAAGGACCGGAGGCGCCCCTCGCGGCCCGGGTGGCAGCGTTGTGGGAGGGTGAGTCTGGCTTTGGGGCTTGGGCTTCCAGAACCCTGGCGTAGTGGCACCAAAACCCTTCAGAGGGGCCCCTGGGGGGCCGACCTAGGGTTAGGGTTAGCCCCCAGGAGACCGTCAGGCCCCACCGCACACTGTGCGGCGAGCTGAGGTGCGGCCCGAGGTGAAGGCGCTGGGGAGCGGGAGCGTGGGCACCAGCGTTTTGGCACGGGGAGCCTTTGAAGGTCACCGGGGACTCAGAAGGCCCTGCCCTTCTCTCGCCCTCTATGACCCGCGGCGCCCCTAGCGGCCCAGGTGGGGACAGTGCGGCAGGGTGAGTCTGGCTCTGGGGCTCTGAGTCACCAATTCCCAGCATTGCAGAGCCAGGCCGCTTGCGATGTCCCCTCAGGGCCCACCCAGGGTTTTGGTTAGCTGCCAGGAGCCCGGCAGGCCCTATCCACCGGCTCTGAAGCAAGCGGTGGGGTGGGCCTAGGTGAGGGCGCTGGCGAGCAGGATCCTGGGAGCCAACGTTTTTGCGCGGGGAGCCTTCAAAGGTCAGCGTGGGCTCGGAGGGCCCTGCCCGATCTCTTGCCCTGATTGACCGGCGGGGCCTCTAGTGGCTCGGGTGGCTGAAGGGCAGCAGGGTGAGTGCGGCACGTGAGCTCGGGGTCCCCATCCCCAGCGTTGCGACGCCAGGCCCCTTGGGAAGGGCCCCTCGGTGGCCGACCTATGGTTAGGGTTAGCCTCCAGGAGGCCAGCAGGCCCGATACACCGCCTGTGCGTCGAGCGGAGAGTTGGGCCGAGGTGAGGGTGCTGGTGAACATGAGCCCGGGCCCAAGCCTTTTGGTTCGGGGCGCCTTCGAAGGTCGGCGGGGGTTCGAAGGGCCCTGCCCGTCCTCCCACCCTGAATGAATGGCGGCACCCCTAGCGGCCTGTATGGGTTGGGGTGGCAGCGTGCATCCGGCGCTGGGGCTTGGGGGCTCCCAATCCCTGGCGTTGCGGCGCCAGGCCCCTTAGGAAGGGACCTTCAGGGGCTGTCCTAGGGTTAGGCTTAGCTCCCAGGAGGCTGGCAGGCCCGAGTCGCTGGCTCTGCGAAGAGCGGAGGTGCGGGCCGAGTTGAGGGTGATGCAGAGCGGGAGCGTGGTCCCCAGCGTTTTGGCGCCCTGGGCCTTCGACTGTTGCCATGGCTCAAAGGGCCCTGCCCGTTCTCCTGCCCTGAAGAACCAGCGGCGCCCTTAGCAGCTCCCTTGGCGGTGGAGCGGCAGGGTGAGTCCATGCTGCGGCTCGGGGATCCCCAATCCCCAGCGTTGCGGGGCCAGGCCTCTTGGGAGGGGCTCCTCGTGGGCGGACCTAGGTTTAGAGTTAGCACCCAGGAGGCCAGCAGGCCCAATCCTCTGGCTGGGCGGCGAGAGGTGGGCGGCCCGAGGTAAAGGCGCTGGCGATCGGGAGCGTGGGCCCCTGCATTTTGGCGCAGGAGGCTTCAAATATCGCCGGTTTCTCCAGGGCCCTGTCAGTTCTCCCGCCCTGAATGACGGGCGGCGCCACTAGCGGCCCGGGTGGCAACGTTGCGGCAGGGTGAGTCTGGCTCTGGGTCTTGGGGTCCCTGATCCCCAGTGTAGCGGCACCAGGACCCTTGGGAGTGGCCCCTGGGTGGCTGACCTAGGGTTAGGGTTAGCCCCCAGGAGACCGTCAGGCCCAACCGCACACTGTGCGGCGAGCTGAGGTGCGGCCCGAGGTGAAGGCGCTGGGGAGCGGGAGCGTGGGCCCCAGCGTTTTGGCGTCCTGGGCCTTTGAATGTTGCCATGGCTCGGAGGGCCCTGCCCTTTCTCCTGCCCTGAATCCCCAGCAACGCCCCTAGCGGCTCCGTTGGCGGTGGGGCGGCAGGGTGAATCCCAGGCTGCAGCTCGGGGATCCCCAATCCCCGGCGTTGTGGTGCCAGGCCCCTTGGGAGGGGCTCCTCGTGGGCCGACCCAGGGTTAGAGTTAGCCCCCATAAGGCCGGCAGGCCAGATCCTCTGGCTGGGCGGTGAGAGGTGGGCGGGCCGAGGTAAAGGCGCTGGGGTGCGGGATTGTGGGCCCCTGCATTTTGGGGTGGGAGGCTTCAAATGTCGCCGGTTTCTCCAGGGCCCTGTCAGTTCTCCCGCCCTGAAGGACCGGAGGCGCCCCTCGCGGCCCGGGTGGCAGCGTTGTGGGAGGGTGAGTCTGGCTTTGGGGCTTGGGCTTCCAGAACCCTGGCGTAGTGGCACCAAAACCCTTCAGAGGGGCCCCTGGGGGGCCGACCTAGGGTTAGGGTTAGCCCCCAGGAGACCGTCAGGCCCCACCGCACACTGTGCGGCGAGCTGAGGTGCGGCCCGAGGTGAAGGCGCTGGGGAGCGGGAGCGTGGGCACCAGCGTTTTGGCACGGGGAGCCTTTGAAGGTCACCGGGGACTCAGAAGGCCCTGCCCTTCTCTCGCCCTCTATGACCCGCGGCGCCCCTAGCGGCCCAGGTGGGGACAGTGCGGCAGGGTGAGTCTGGCTCTGGGGCTCTGAGTCACCAATTCCCAGCATTGCAGAGCCAGGCCGCTTGCGATGTCCCCTCAGGGCCCACCCAGGGTTTTGGTTAGCTGCCAGGAGCCCGGCAGGCCCTATCCACCGGCTCTGAAGCAAGCGGTGGGGTGGGCCTAGGTGAGGGCGCTGGCGAGCAGGATCCTGGGAGCCAACGTTTTTGCGCGGGGAGCCTTCAAAGGTCAGCGTGGGCTCGGAGGGCCCTGCCCGATCTCTTGCCCTGATTGACCGGCGGGGCCTCTAGTGGCTCGGGTGGCTGAAGGGCAGCAGGGTGAGTGCGGCACGTGAGCTCGGGGTCCCCATCCCCAGCGTTGCGACGCCAGGCCCCTTGGGAAGGGCCCCTCGGTGGCCGACCTATGGTTAGGGTTAGCCTCCAGGAGGCCAGC